>NC_140924.1:27081861-27691406 GCF_045865225.1 Trachurus japonicus
GGACTAGATACACTCTCCTCCTCCTCCTCTCCCCCCTTCCTCCTGCCTCCTTGTGTGTACAGTCCCAGCTCTATGCAGCCTGATTGAGGTTGACTGCAGTATTATTTCATTAATTAAGTTTTTCCACTTCCTCCGCCTCTCCCTCCTGTCTTCCTGTCGAGCGAGGGTGGCAGAGCGACGCCCTTCCTCTCCTCTGTCCTCTGGCGCTTCACATCCCCCCATCACTGCTGATCATTGTATCAATTACTCATCCCTCCTCTCCCTCCCATGTCTCCCTCTTTCTCTCTCGTTGCTCTCCCTCCTTTCTCATCTTATCTCATCCCAAATTGCTCTATACACTCCTCCTCCACCCCACCCCCTCCCCCATCTCTCACTCTCTATCTCCATCTCTCCCAGTCCTCCCTAAGTGAGGTGGGAAAGATTTGAGGCACGCCACCTCCTACATCTCCCCATCTTTTCCCTGCTCTCATCTCCGTCTCGCATCAGGATTTCACAGATGTTCTGTGATTATTTCTACCTTGATCTGGTGATAGCATCCCCCCCCCCCCCCACCAAACCCCCACCCACCCTCCATCCTCCACCCTTCAAGTGTGAGGAAATTTTTTTTTTTTGTGATGTTTAGCAACCAAGATTGGGCGGGGGAATATTTTCCATCCAAGGACAAAGCAGCTGTGATCTCTTTGTTCACTTTGTTCCTGTGAAATTGAGATTCACAGGAATAGTGGCACCTCTAACATGTCTAATGGTTTTAAGAGGATTTGTCATGATACAGTTCAGTGTTTTAACCAAAATTGCCTTTGTGATATTTGTGACCTGTTGATTATGATGTTAAAAAAATAGCTTGCATTTGCAAAATCACATTTGTGGAGGCTCTCCTGGTCCACTCTGGCTCCCGGGCTCTCAGTCTCTGTGTCTCCCTCTTCTTTGTATCCATTACCGCTGCACTTTTCCATAATGGAGACATTAGAGTCTTTTACCTCTCTGCTATCTATCATGTCATTTAAACTCTTTCCTTATTTTCTGTTTTTAACTCATCTGCGTTTCCAACTTTTCCCTCCCTCTTTCTATGAATCTTGTCATCCTCCTCTTCCCTCCTCCTCCTCCTCCTCCTCCTCTCTGTGTCCACTGGGCTCTGGGTCATCTCTATCGTCTCACATAGTCTCCTGTCCCCATCATATCACCAACAGCTTGTCACAGGCAATCAGTCTCTCTGCCTCGGCTCCCCGCACGCCTCCCCCCTCCTCCCCTCTTTTCCTCGCCCTCGTCTTCCTCACCTCCCTCGTCTCCTGTCACCTTCTTGTCCTCCTTGGTGTGTCAGTGGTTATTTCTCTGAAAAGTCATCGTCTTCCTCCTCCTTCAGACCAGTTAAGGTTATTTACTCCTTTCCTTTCCTTCATTTCCTTCAGCCAGAGCGGCTGCACTCAGTTTCTGCCCTGCAGCCCGTCTCTATCACATCCTGTACCCCCTGTCCTCGGATGAAGTGGAGGGTAAAACCATGTAATCTCTCTTATGTCACCTTCTTAAGTTTCTATTTAAGGTTCCTTATATAGACAGAGAGGAATGGCTGGAGGAAAATCATGTAAAGCGGGTAAATGTAAAATAATGAAGTCGTTCTGAATATTCTTTTTCAGTTCTGGTGTTTTTTAGAGGTATTTAAGACAATATGCTTATCATCATTCATTTTCATAACTTTGTATTCGAGTGTGTAATGCCTCAGGAAAGGAACACATAATTAATGGTGTTAAAAAATGCATGGGATGTGGCGCAGATGTATTGAATTAGTTTGTGAAATCATTACGTAATTCAGTACAGAAGAGTTTCATAGAGAAAAAAAAAACAGCCTCACATGAGACAAGAAATACAGTTTCATACATAAGTCACTATAGTTTTCTGCTTTAGAATAATTTTAAAAAAAAACAACGTATTTATATAATTAAAAAATAATTGACTGTGTGTGTCTCTTACTTGATTAGATAGAAGGAGATGTGGCTTTAAGGTCTGGTTTATTGTGCTGTAAATTTAACTACAGTGACAGTGTTTTTGTAACCACATAGAGACACATCAACTGATGAGAAAGTTGTAATTATTTTCTCAAACTTGTGAAATGAGTCTTCTAAGAGGTCAGACAGAAGTAACAGGGAGGTGGACTGAAGAAGCTCAAACTTGCTGTTTATTTCTAATTTCACTGTTTATTTTCTCAGATTTCTTTTAATAATCTTAATCAGACACGACACAGGAGCAGATCGAGATAATTTAGAAAAAGGCACTTTGAAGTGACACGATTAAGAACTCACGAAACGAGCAGGTTTTTTACATTTCTTTTATTTGGACTCCATTAAAGTAAATTAGATTGCCCACCTACATTAGTGTAACGGAAAATATTACACGGGTCACATCTTTGAAAGCTTTTTAGCACAACAAACAGTGGGAAAACTTGTGCACAAACTTCCTCACAGCTCTTTATTTAAACCTTCTTTTTTTATCCCTCCATCCATCCCTGTCTCCTAGCTTTCCCACCGCGCTGCCGCTTCGCCTTGACCCCCTGCCCGCTTCTCTCCTCCTCCCGCTTTCACACTCCGCATCCTGCAGGGATGGAGGGAAAGACGGGGAGGGAGGTGTTGGGAGTAAAGCTTCCTCTTTTTCACACCTCCCTTTCTCCATCCTTCCCTCTCTCTCTCTCTCTCTCCTGAGCCACTGGCCCATCCCTGCGACTCTGCCTGGTTTCAGACAGGCTAATCTACAGCCTGAAGGGAAGAGGCGAGGGGAAATGATTTCTTATACATATACATATATATATATTTTTAAGGAGAGGAGGTGAGGGTTAGCGCTGGGGGCTATGATGGGGAAAATAAGGACAGGTGGGTGGTGTGTGCAGAGTGTCTGGGGGAAGGAGGAAGAAAATATTGACTGTATTTTTTTTATCAAGCTCTTCGGCCACACATCAGCACCTCTGCTGCTCTAACTTTAAAGACAAAGATAGAGCTGTGTGTGTGTGTGTGTGTGTGTGTGTGTGTGAGAGATGTGGTAAGTGTTGAGTGAGGTCATAGCTGGACACCGTTAACATTTGGACACATTGGACGGAGAGCGGCTGCACAAGCCATGCTGCATCAGATGCAAAGGTGTGATTCTCACTTTGAAGACCTTTTTCATCTCCTCACTCGTCACCTTCTCTCTACCCCCCCCCCCCCCCTCTCCTGTCACACGGCCTCAGTGCATCTTTATATTTATATCCCATCTTATTTTTACAACCCCCCCCCCCTCCTGTTCCCTCCCTCTTACCCCTCCATCCTGCTTCCCTCTGTGCGTGTTCCTCCGTCCCCCTGCAGCCTCTGTGACCCGCAGCCCAGTGATCTTTAATGCATCCACTGACATGCTTTATGTAAGAAGAAGTGTCAGAGTGTTACAGGGACTCATGCACACACACCCCCCACTCTCTCTCTCACACACACACACTCTCTCTCTCTCCCTCTCTTCTTGCCTGTGCACTTTGTCAGCACTGCTTGACCTCCTTTGGCCTCTCACAGCCTCACTAGAAAGAAACGTGTCTGACTCCTGAACAGGTCACGAAGCTGATCTGAGGTCTGACACTGCATCTCTTCTGTTTCAATTCAATTGTTGCATTTTGGTTGTTTTTTTGTTTTTTTTTGCTCTCAGTGCAAGAAAGGCTTTTCTAGCTTGGAAACGCACATTAAATCCCTCACTGGCTGCATTAACACATCAGTCCCTCAGTATTAAATAAGAAAATTCTCTTTAATTCACTTAATTAAAACATAAGCAGAGCTAGTAATGGGGTATTACCAATTAGAGCTTTAACTCATTCAACACAGTCTGTATTCCAACCAATCAGGTCCAGACTCTGTCTACACACTGTGTTTTGAGTCTCAGGGGCTCCATTTTATTTCATATGCGCCCTTGATTGGATTACCATCCCTCTTTTTTTTTTTTTTTTCCCCCGTCAACCAGCCCCTGCCTCTCTAGATTACCCCCCCCCCCCCTCTTGTTACTTCTCCAGCCCGGGCAGCAATTGCAGTTGACTGCAAAGCGGTTGAGTCCACGCCGTGTGGTGGGGGTGTTAATGAATTCCAGCGGACTGCTAAATGAGGACTTATTAAAGCGCTGCCGCCTCCTAGTTTGACATTTCAGAGCTTCTGGTGGAGTTTTAAATCGCTGCCTCTGCAAATGTCACTGGCTGACTCTCTGGAATGGCTGACCATATGAATAGAAGCTATTGTTGGCGTCGGCTATAGATTGAGAGCGAGTGAGTTTGTGTGGCTTTAACAGATGGGTTTCCAATGTGCGTGTGTGTGTATTTGTGTTTGTGTGTATGTGTGTACCACCCTGTTACTTACCTAATTGTGTAATTTTGTGTTTCCATCCCTGCAGCTACGTCAGATGGGACACGCCAAGGCCTGGATAGCATGAGAGGAGGAGTGTGTGCCACGCAAGGCATGAAGGTGGTCCTGAAAGTGGGACAGAGTGAGTCCTCTCAACTTACTTTCTTCTGCTTTCACACACACACACACACACACACACACACACACACACACACACACACACACACACACACACACACACACACACACAAGCTCTCCCATGTGCATAACTGGTATCCACAGAAAAATAATTCATTGTGACGTACGTTTGGAGCAATAGGGGTTTGCTCTTCGTCAGACAGTAGGATAGCTGTGAGTAGCCATCTTAAATGCTACTAGTCACATGACTTGATCAGGTGAGGATAACATGCAGCTGTTGACTTACAGGTGACAGAATTAACACCAAGCCTCAATACCATGACCTCGATACGTACAAATATTCTCAGTGCATACAAATAAATACATTATGTCACACAATCATGTCACAAAAACACTATAAAAATCATTGAACCTCAGGCCAAAAAAGGCCGTCATGTAGTAGACTGTGGAGGATTACAATAATAATACAAATAGAGCAAGGTTCTTAACCCAAACAGTCACATCAGACCAAAAGGTCATCATATAGGACGGGTGTAACATCTTAAAGGGACATAGTGTAACTTCTCGGCTCAGGTGGAGGTGGCGTCTGTGAAAAGTCACCGCGGCAACGCAGTGAGGAGGGAATGGAGCGTTACACTGATGCTGCATTCACCTGCAGTCGGGCAGACGGCCGTTGGTAACAAACCAGATGTCATTTTAGTCACAGAAGTCCAGAGAAAGACGGTAAAACGTGGGTCAGGTCAACAATACCACATCGCCATGACAACATATTGTCACGTGTATTGTTTTGCCTCGTGCTGACGGACCACTTGTTTACATAGAGGCTTGTTTATGCCGTTACGTGCAGCGGCTGTCGTCTGTCTGCCCAATTTCACGTGAATGCAGCATGAAAAATACCATTGAGTTGCTTGAGATATACAACCGCAACGCTAGATGGGAGTAATTCCTACACAATGTACCTTTAAAAGTGTAATACTCATAGTAAAACAATTGACAATGAATATATTAAGTACACCAGATCATGATAGAGAACAGAGAAATACAGTACTAGAGCTTATAAGAAAGGTCTCACGTCCATCTCTTCATTGAGACCTTTGGGAGAAACTGTATGAAGAGTGTAGCTACATCCAAAAGAGTTCCTGTATCCACACATGGACTCTTCATCTCCTCTCTCTCTTGCTCATGACACACACACATTGTTATTCATGCACCGCACACAAGCGCTCACTTAACACACAGTGTGACTAACACACATTGGCTCCAGTCCACCGCATCTCACATCATCTCCCATCTGTACAGTGCCGAGCGCCGCGCATTCATTACCGCACCTTATCTGACATGCAGCCCCTTCCACTTCTAAACCCTCTCTCTCTCATGTTCCTCTACATGCACACGCACACATACATCACTTCTTTATATGTGTGTGTGTGTGTGTGTGTGTGTGTGTGTGTGTGTGTGTTCTGGCTGAGCATATTAGGGCTCGTTAAGTGGTGAGAACAGCAGAGAAGTGTGGGATCAGTCAGCTCTAATGAGCCCTGTTGACTCCCTTCTCACTCTGCCTTTTAACTGCTACTGTCTCATGCTGGACACACACACTCACACACACACACAAAGCTCGCTCTCTTCCCTGTGTGGTATATACATTACAGGCATAAGCGTTATCTCACTCATGCAAGGACATGAGCGCATAACATGCAACCTGGATTGTCCGTACACACACACACGCTGGCCTCCCCACGCAGCAGACCTGCCAGCTACAGCACGATAACAAAATGACTCCATTCAGTGTTAAAGCACACAGTCAGTGATTTTTAATGACTCATAGCTGCACACACTTCTAATTTGTTTGGAAAATATTCACAGGTAATGACCCTCGCATGCAGGCGGCTCGGAAAGAAAGCAGCAGAGAAAGGCTCATTTAAGCATTTTCACTGACCTGCACATTCCAACAACATAATAGGCACCTGTCCTTCACACGACCCACCCACCCCCCCTAACACACACACATACACACACACACACATAAACACACACTTGTCTACCTCTATTTCTCCAGCCTGTGTGGTGTTATCAGGCCTGGTGTGTTGTAGGTGCTCTCAAAGTGGCGCTGCTGTGGCTCTATCAGGCCGTAACATCAGCACAGTCAGCTCAGCTCAATAGAAACTCCACCACACACACACACACACACACACTGGCTCTTTCACCACATAGGCAACGGGAACGCTACTTTCCTCACACACACACACACACACTTTTACAGAACCTTATTAAGTTCTAAGACGCACACATCTTGTCATTTGTCACTTTTCTTTACCTCTGCCTGTCCCTGTTTTTTTTCTACAAAAAAGTGGTAAAATTCTCAAAAAGAAAAACAACCTAATAATAATAATAAAAATTCTCCCAAAAAAAGTGGTAGAATTTCAAGAAAAAGTTGGGGACCCCCTTGAACCCTCTCAAGGACCCCTAGTGGTCCCCGGACCGCATGTTGAGAACCACTGCTCTAAGCAACATCGCTCACCTCCTTTTCAAATTCCCTTTTTCCCTGTCCTCATCACCTCTCCTTCACTTTGCATGCTGGTCATCTCTCCTTACAGCTCCCACCCCCCCGCCCCCCTCCCTGTTATTTTCCTCCTTTCCCTCTGTCTTTCCATCTTATCTGCTATGTGGCTGAAAGGTCACGTCTGTGTTGTTTGTCGTCTAAATAAGCGGCGTGCCGCCTCATGGTGATCTCTGATGAGATATGGCGCTCTGCTCCGCTCCGAGGAACACACACACTCGCCGTACACACACTCGCCCCCTTGCCCCACACACACATACACTGACCTGTCCTCTTTTATTTTATTCTTTATCTATCTTGCTTGCTCTCTGTCTCTGTCACACACACACACACACACACACACACACACACAGTCTCAACCTCCTTCCCCTCGCCCCTGCTGACCACACAGCAGTTCCTATTGATCCAGACAGCACCACCCCTAACTTCTGTTTGGTGGGCTGTCACGAGGGAGTTGCCAGCCAATAGCTTTACACTGCTCTAAATGTCAGTATGTATAGGTTGATGGCTCCACACACACACACACATACACACACACACACACACACACCACTCACCAGTTTGTGATGCAGTGCGCATTTGTGGGTTTATTGTGCAGTTTCATCCGTACACACCCCGTGGTCCTTGCTGCCGCAGTGACCACTAACAGACCTTTTTAAAGTGTCGGATAAACTGCAGCGATGAATCGTCACCGTAAAACTCCATCCTTGCAGCCCACCGTCGGCCAGATGGCTCAGAAGTGAACAAAATGAGTTTTTTTTTTTTTCTGAACCATCTCTTTCAGCTGCGAGGAGTGGCACTTCTACAATGGCTGCATCTGTGCGCGTGAGTGCGCGCGTTGTGCACGTGTGTGCGTTTTGCATGTGTCACATAAACGCTCTTTAATGCCATCACCATTACCCAGGGCTTGCTAGACAGATGGCCTGATTTAGCGACTACAGATTACAAGCCGTTATGGCCCTGTGTAAATTCACTCTGGCCAAAACAACAAACGGCCTCTCTTTAGTTCCCCATTCAAACAAATGGAAAAGTGCTCATACACAGCGCAGAGAAGCCCAATCAATATGTGTTCCCCCCCCCATAATGGGAGAGGAGGGGAGGGAATCCTTTATTAAACCTCTTCTGTCTCCATTTCTCTGTCTGGCTGCCGCTCTCTTTGCTAATGTCACTTATTGGGAGCGGTTCTGAGAGCCTTGGCTGTTGTCGAGGCAGACTCTGTGGTTCTGCCATCCCACTCATATTCCACCCTTATTCTCCCCCCCCCCCCCCCTCCCTCAGGCCCATATGGACTGCCGCCGAAGAAGGAGCCAGCGGGACGCACCACCAGCAGAAACCCAGGTAAGAAGTGAAACGGAAAGGAGATAATCCACGGCAGATCCATCGGCAAAATGGATGGAGGGAATAAGCAAAGACTGGTGGATAAAAAAGAAAAGCAGCAGGGAGAGGGGAGGGAGGAGGCGACAGATGGAGAATGTGCAGCGGTGACATCTGTGGATCTCTCCATTTAATTCCATATCTTTCTCTCTCGCTCTCTGCTCTCTATCCCTCTCCTCATCTCTGCGCCCGGCCCTCCGAGCTAAGTGCTGCAGGCGGGGAATGGATGGCTAATAGCTACCTTGGGAGAAGGACAAGAAAAAGAGAGGGAGGAAGACAGAGGCAGGAGGAGAAGGAGAGAGAGAGAGAGGAGATAGGGCAGCAGGAGAGAGGGCTAGACCGGCGGCGACATTTCAGAGAGTTATTATTGTCATTAGTTTGGGCGGCCTGGATTCTGTAGTTCCGTCGAGACAGACAGAAAGAAAGAAGGATGGGAATTACAGAAAGATGAGGGGAGAGAGGAAGGAGACGTAAGGGAGTGATGGAGCAGAGTGGGGAGAAGTGGGAGGCACATAAGGAGGAGAAAGAAAAGAATAATTGAAAAGCAAAGAGGAGAGGGGAATAGAACAAGGAGATGAAAATGGAGAGAGGCTGGAGTCGTGCTCTACCTCAAAGTCATTCAGTGGAGGAGAAAGAACACGACTCACTCAGCTCTGTTCATTTCTCTCTCTTTTTTTTTTTTTGGGTAGTGAAATTTCTCGCGCTTTACCGAATGTGTGAACCGGGGCATTTACACATCGCCCAATCGCTGGTCCATACCTCACATGCTGTAGGTGAGAAGTGTTGGTGTGAAGCATTGTTGGGTTTTTTTACTACAATGACACAAACAGCGCCGAGCTCACTACAGCTGATTTACATCACACAGATTTTACCCTTTTTTTTGACTCTCAGACAAGGACACATTAACACACACTTAACCACACGTCTGAAATAATTGTTTTGACTCCTGACACAACAGTTATGACAGAATTTCTAATCCCCATGTGAATCTACTCCAAATCATCTCAGCCAGAGGAGTGTCGCCGGTTATTCACTGTGACACCGCCTGGCACCGTATGCAACTTGACAGTAGATAATAGTTTTACACCACAAATGAAGGATTCTCACGTGCAGATGCACATTTTCAGCTCCCTCTGCACATGCTGCTTGTTTTTTGAGCTCATGCACTTGAAAAAAGTGATGAAGTTGACACATTAAAAGACATTACTTCTAGTACACTGCCTCTACAGAGAGTAAGAATCCCCCTCCAGCTGCCTGTCTATTAGGAACCCCACCCCAAACAAACAGTAGAATAGGAAAAGCAAGGGTGTCATAGAGTGTAGGCAGTCGCCCCTGCTCCTGCTGCGAGCCCAGATGGGGGCCATTGGTCTCCATTACACATGGATAGGAAGAGACAAATTAATTCATAAAAAAACAACACAAATGCCACCTTATGTGGGAAGCGGTAATGAAATGCCATGATGCATCCCAGCTACTGGTGCTAATTATGCAACACTGTCACAGCCTCACATGTACCTATTCATATAAGCGGTGCTGATGGGAACACATCCACAAAAGGCTTTAGAAACCCGCAGAAAACCAAATCAAAGAGTTGTTTACGCAGTCAGATATCACCAAGCACGTGTTTTCCCAGAAGAGTTTAAAAGTCTGTGCAGCATCACAGCACAGTCTGACCTTAGAGAAGGAGGAAAAACCACAGAAAAAGGATCCCTCTCTCAGGTGAGACAGACATGTGATAGATGTTGAGTGTCTCTCACATTAAGAAACAGTGCAAAGACCAACCACCTCCACCTGAAATGTTAATTATATTCAAGAAATACAAAGGAAAGGACAGCAAGGGTAAGAGTGTGTTATCACCTTGACCTGTTCTTTCACTTCTGACCTGCTGATCTGTCCATCATCTCTCTTTAAGGTTAAATTGTCCAAGGAATAAAAAAAAAAGAAGTAAAGCGAGGGGAAAAAAGAATGCTTCAAAGTCTGAACTTGTGTGATAAAAAAAGGAGCAGGAGGGAGTGTGAAGTAGCAAATAGGGGGAGCGAGAGGAGGAGGAGGCGAAGGAAGAGGATATAATAAAGAGAAGCGGTGAAAGGCGGTGGTCATAATGGAGATGGAGAATGAGGGATGTTGGGTTAATGGAGGGAGGAAGAAAGCAGAGGAGGAGAAGGGAGTGTAATCGACGTCCGGCATTAGTGCCGTGTTCCCAGTCGGTCCGGAGCAACGGGGGGCCGAGCAGCAGGGGGACGAGGTGTGTTTGTGCGCATTGTTTGTCTCTGTCCATACCTTTTTGTGTGTGTGTGTGTGTTGCTAGGCGCTGAGCTCAGAGCAAGGTAGGTCATTACGGCTGCAATAACCTGAAGATGGAGAGAACCACAGAGCGAGGAGATGCAAGAAAGAGACAGACAGGGAGAAGAGAAGGGGATGTGTGCCAAGAATAATGATGGACCAATCCAAAGGCTGCGTATAGCGGGGACTCGTATTACCGGCCTTAACCAGTTCGCCACACACATTCACACGGTCCGGCGTCTGAGCCATAGCACACACACACACACACACACGTACACGTCATCCACCTGCTGAGTACTGACCCAACCTCCCACAGAGGAAGCTGTGAGCTCCGAGGCTGTGAAGATCTTAGGTTTCAGACGGAGACACAACAGACAGAGAGAGCAACCGGCCCACAGACAGAGAGATGTAGTGAGTGACGGACGGTGTGATAAACAGACAGACAGATAAACAGACAGACGGACAGACAGACAGACAGGCTGGAGGGCCAGCGGGGCAGGCCGGGTGTGTGTGTGGTCTGGTGGTGGGAGGCCAGCGGGGAGGCGCCTCCTTCATGTGGCTCGCCGTAACGCAAAGTAAATACAGTTGTTAAGGTTAGGGAAATAGAGTGTGTTACCTTGATACATACTGCGGCTGTCCACAAGAGTATATACTGTACAGAGCTCTCACACACACACACACACACACACTGGCTCTATGGACATTCCTCTTCATTTTATATGCACTGCTGTCCACTTCATCACATCAATAAAGAGACCACATAAGCTTCTGTGAGATTCGCTGCATACTTATTACATTCCACTGGGTTAAGTCTGCGCAGCCTTCACTAGCACATCTAAACCAGCGCCATTACTCATGTTATTGTGGTGCAGAGCCATAAGGGTTGGTATGTTTATATAAAAGCTCATGAAAACACAAGTTGCGAAAGCCAGCTGTGTTATTGCTGTGTAATATTTGCGATGATTAATATGCGTCTATAAATCACATCAATCAGAGGGAGACGCGGCGTGAGAACAGCTTGTGGATGTAAAGGCTGCGTTCACACTGCAGGTCTTAATGCACAATTCCGATTTATTGCTCAAATCCGATTTTTTGTTTGGCTGTTCACATTCCGTCTTTAAATGTGGCCTGTTTACGGATTGCTGTGGGAACAGCTCACGCTCCTGAAGTGACCCGCATGCGCATGTCACAACGGTGTTTATGGAAGCGAACGTGGCAACGGAAACCGGTATTGTAGGACTTTATGGCTTAATGCTTTAAAAAGAAATTCACGCTGGATTTGAACCTTGGTCTCCTGCTTGTTAGAGTAACATCTCTCCCCACTACGCTATCAACCTTGCTCCAATATCCATGTTTTGATTCTGTTCCTTTTTTTTTTCCAATCAACTTTATTCGTCATTAATTTACAAAACAGTGCAACGTGGGTCAGAATGACGTCAAAGTCGCATTAAATGCAACCTGGCTGTTCAGATTGCGGTCGCATTTTTAAAAAATCCGATACGTATCCGATTCTGTACCACATTTGAAAGTGGCCTAATTCTGATTCGAAAATGTCAGATTCAATGCGACTTGTGCTGTTCACACTGTCAAAAGCAAATCAGATATGGGTCACATATGAGCGAAAAAATTGGATTCAGGTCACTTGTAACTGCAGTGTGAAGACTTTTGAAGACAGACTTTCTGGGCAAATTGAATCGTAGGCAACTGGACTTGTATTTATTCTGCACTAGCTAGACCTAGCTAGGCCTAGCTCCAAGGGGCTTCATCAGGGCTTCAACAAGTCTCACTAGTCCACACTAGCTAGACCTAGCTAGACCTAGCTAGTGCGGAGTGTGAGACTTGTTGCGTATGAACTGATGAAGCCCCTGGATAAGAGGTGAAACGTCTTCCCAGACAAATACAAGTCCAGTTGCCAACGATTCAATTTGCCCAGAGAAGAAGGATGACCTGGATGAATGAGACTATCCATAGACATGCAGTGTGAACGTAGCCTAAGGTTGTGTTGTGTTGTGTTGTGTTGTGTTTCAGGCGGCGCGGGGAACTCCACTCAGTCCCAGAGGCCCAACACCTTCGGGGGCGAGGGCGGGGGTGAGAACGGGCCCCTCCAGCCGTCCAACATCGCCCTGATCGCCGGCGCGGCGGGCGGCTCGGCCTTCCTGCTGCTGGTCACCGCGGTGATCTGCGTGGTGTGCTACCGGCGGCGGCACGCCAAGCACTCGGACACCCACCACCCGCCGCTGTCGCTGTCCTCGCTCACCAGCCCCAAGCGGGGGGGCGGCGGCGGCATCAGCAGCTCCAACAACAACGGCTCGGAGCCCAGCGACATCATCATCCCCCTGCGGACGTCGGACTCGGCCTACTGCCCGCACTACGAGAAGGTGAGCGGGGACTACGGCCACCCCGTCTACATCGTCCAGGAGATGCCCCCCCAGAGCCCCGCCAACATCTACTACAAAGTATGAGACGGCCGCCCCCGCTCTGGCCGACTGGACACACCCACCTCCCTCCACCCGTCACCAACCAACGCCCCCCCCGCCCCCCCTGCTCCAGATGAAAGCTCGCCATCACAGCTCCGACCATGACCCCCCTCTTCAATACTACCAGTATTGTCCCTCGGATCCCACTCACTGCCTCATGAGCCCACACCCCCGGCCACAGTTGTGTTTCTAGCTGAATAACCCCCCCCCCCTACCCCATTCTCACACGACTGGGCCTCTAAGTGTGTGTTAAGGGCAATGTCGTAACCGTACATAGCCCATCTTAACAAGGCCCTCACGGCTGGGCCAGAGCTCTGAGTGCCCCCCCCCTCCCTCCTCTTGTTAACTCAGAGCTAAACGAGCCCCACCCGTGCCGAATAGAGTCGTCGTCCCCTCAAAAAACGCCGGAGTGTATGTGCAGCACACACACTCTTTTTCTAGGGGCATGGACCTGGCGTTGGGACAAAAAAAAAAGAGAAAAGAAAAGAACTACAACGATAACAAAACAAAAAAAAAGAAAGAAAAAAAACTACACCCCTTGAACCCACTTAGTGCTGGAGAACTCTGATTCCCAGAGGCCATACCTGCATACCCCACCATCCTGCCCCTCAGTGCTCCATCAGCCAACCAGAGACCGGCCCCTGCCACTAACTCACCAATAGGATTCTAGATTGTGTTTGTTTCTCCTGAGAAAACAGGGGCCTCGGACTCGTCCAATCAGCAAAGCCCGGGCAGCGGTCACATGACCCAGTACCCAGGGCCTGAGGAGGTCTGACCAATCGGTGACACTCAGAATCTTGTATATTTTAATAATGTGTGTGCGTGTGTGTGTGTGTGTGTGTGTGTGCGTGACTGTGCGAGTGCGCATATGACTTGGATAATAATTATGGCGCTGCTGCTCCACATTAGACGTGTGTGTGCAGTTAGTGTGCTTCAGTACAGCGAGTTTGCATATGAGTTTGCATATGCGCGTGCGTGGGGTGTAGTTTGTGCGTGTGTGTAAGCTTTGTGTGTGGGTGACTGTGCGTACGTGTGCGTTCTTTAGACTTGTCTTAAATACCAAAACACAAAATAGTGAGCGAATATCAAAAAAAGTGAGATTTTTTATCGCTATCAACACTTATAGATTATATATATGAATATCCAGTAAATAATTTCTAGATGTTTTTCTTCTGTTTTCTATTGTTTTATTATTTTTATCCACTCTGTTAAACTACACTTCTGTTGCTAGACATTTTTTATCTGCTGTTTTTTGTTTTTCACAAGTTAGAACGACCTTGTTTCCTTCTTTTCCCTTTGCGTTGTATATTAATTTAATCCCTTTTTTAATTTTCCTGGCGAACAGAGGTTGTTTCTTTCTTCCTCTCTTCCCCTCTCTCATTCACTCCCTCCCTCCCCCTCTCCCTCTCCCTCCCCCTCCCCTCCCCCTCTAGGGTCTCTGAACTCTGTGTATATTTTTATAGCTCCTTGTACTATGCTGTAGTTTTGAAGTTTAGACCTCGTTTGTGGAAGTGTTGAGGTAGAACCATCTATGAAAGTTTTTTTTTTTTTTCAAACGCTTTTTTTGAAACGCAGAAGTGAAAAGAAGTGAGGGGCAGGGGGGGGAGCTGGGGAGGGGGAGGGGCAAGAGGGGATGAAATGAAAAAGAAGAATAAAGGAAAAAGAACAGGGCAAGAGAGAGTGCTGTCTGGGGAGGAGGAATAAAGCAGCGTCTGAATGCAGAACTTTAAAAAAAAAAAAAAAAGAGAGAAAGAGAGGAAGGGAGGGAGGGAGACGAGGAAAGAAAAGACTGTGAAGGAATTGCACACTAAAGAAAACTAAGCAGGAGGGGAGGGGGAGGAGCGGCGGGAGTGAGAGATGAAGGATCCCGAGGAAGGAAGGATGGAGAGAGCAGATGAAAGAGTGGCTGGCGAAGGAGAGAAAACCCTTTTTCTTTAAACGGAGGGTCTGAGCCTCCTGAGCGGAGGCGATGGACCGACAGCCAAAACGGATTTCGGAGGAGTTGAACTCTAAACCATGGAGAGATCCCATCACATACTCTCTCTCTCTTTCACACACACACACACACACACACACACACAGAAAAACACGCACACCTCTACTCGATCACACTTTACGTTGTAACTCGGAGGTGGCGCCTTTCAGATCTGCTCCTCTTTTCCGCCAAAACATTTGTGTTGAAATGCATCTCTGTGTAACACACACACACGCACAGATACACAAACACAGACACACACACAGGAGAGAAATCCCCCCAGGCCGTCAGTACACTCCGTTTCTCTCTGTTCGACACACACACGCACACTCTTCTCCCACACATCCTAACACAAATTTCACACCTTTTAATGACTATCACAAATGCCTACTGATTGCATTGAATGACATACATTCTGCCTCGCTCCTGCTTGCTCTCTCACAAACGCACACAGACAGACACACACACACCTTCACCCACACTCGACAAAAATGCTGATTGCTTTCATATGACTGTGTATCTCTGTGATTAAGACTAACCCGCTGGACATGGGGAGGGATGAAAAAGAGGGTTTGTGCTGTGGTGTGTGTTTTTCCCTCCGTCTTTCACACACCCTCATGCCCTCGCACAATTGCGCCCACACGCACACACACTCACGCAAACACACTAGTGCCCAGCACCTCGACCTTGGAGGGCAATAACACAACGCTTGTGTTCAGAGGTGCAATATGTTCACATGTGCATACTAATAAAGCTGGTTTGTGTTGCTCAAACATGTTTATGGCTTATGTGTAAACTGGGTGGCAGTGGAGAGCTTACGCTTTTATTTTACTTTCTTCGAACACACACACACACACACATACAGACACACACATACATATAAGGCCTCCAGTAATGTAGCCATGTTTTCTGTGTGAAGCCAGTGTTAAATCTGGACCTTTGAACATTTCTCAGCTGTGTTTTGTATCAGTATCTAACATCCTATATTGAGATATCTTTCATACTTCAGTGTCACATTCGTCCAAATTGACTTTGTTCCACACATGATGATGATGTTCAGATATGTTTTTATACCATTACTGAGTTTGGATTGTAGTTGACTGTATCAAAAATTGATTTCAAAGATGAAATGAGAGGAGAAACACCTCAAATTCTTCTTTTTGTACAACTGCCGACTTGTGTTTTTTATGTATGCTGTTAAGTCTATGTCTATTTAAACATGCTCAGAGTACCTAAAATAATCCTCCAAGCCAAATGAAGTGTCTGTTAACTCTCTCTTCAAACAACTTCTGCAACTCTTTGGAGCGCTCCAATCCAAAATGACAGTATTTTATTCCACTAAAAAAACGGCTGCTGCCTCGATGCGGGGGGGGAAAAAACAAAAAACTTTCTCTGACTTTACAGCGGCGACCCCGACGAAGACGCCACTGCCCTGTTTTCAGTCCATTTCGTCCTTTCTCCCCCCCTCCGCCCCCCCTCAGCAGAATGTCAACTATCTCCTGGACTCAAGTTTTTTTGTTTTCCTTTTCTTTTGTTTTAAGTTTAATTGTTTGATTTTCATGTCGATGTTATTTCAAAAGTTGTGTCTCTGGCTCTCACTGTTTGTGTTTGACTGGTCGACTCAACGTGTTGGCTTTTTCTAAAAACCATGGACACGGCCGCTGGTTGTCATGTTGAAAAGAGAAAGAAGAAAGTGCTGTTTTTATGGGATGGAGGAGAGTTTAAAAAAAAGAAGAGAAAAAAAAGCAGCTACCGCCTAGCTCCCTCGCCTCTCCGTTGGTGGAAGTGTGTGTAAATGTGCGAGAGACTGTGTGCGTGCGTGTGTGTGAGCGTGTGTGTTTCTTTGTGCCAATAGCTGGCGAGCAGAGGCCGTGGAGCAAGGTGGCTCTCGTATGTGACGTGTTGAGACTTTGTGTTTGGGACAACTCTGTGTGAGAAGGGTTTTTTTGTGTCCTCTCCTCCTCTTCCTCTCTCCTCTTTACCCCCCTCCCCTTGTCTACTCATCACGGCGACCCCTAATCCCCCCTCCCCCATCCTCCCTCCCTTCCTCACCCCTCCCAAACACACCTCTAAAGAGAGGAAAAAACTAGTACATTCCTGGTTTGGAAAAAAAAAAAGGTTGAATAAAAAAACAAACAAAAATGTTTAAGCACCACTCCTTTGGTCCTGTTGTGTGATTCATTATTGTATGAGGGTCTGCTGTGGTCTTTTGTTCTGCCCGTGTGTGTGTGTATGTGTGTGTGTGAGGGAGAGAGAGAGAGTTCCTGAGGCCCAGTGCTAACCCTGCCTTTAATAGAAGGTCTCTCCCCTTATCTCTGCTTTGGGCTCGTCTCAGCGGGGGCTCTTTCACTGCCTCTGCTAATAACACTGCCATTTCAGACACACACACGCACACACACACACCGGCTCTCCCATTGGTGTTATCAACAAGTTATCAAACCGAGCTTCGTTAGTGTTGAGTGTTGCTTGGCAACGTATTGACAGAGCTGATTTCATTCCCTCTCTACACCCCTCTTCCTCCTCTATTTCCCCCTCTCTCTCTCTCTGCCTCTAGCTTTGTGGCATGTTTCTATGGTAACTGTTGGCGTCTTTTGCTCCCTTCCAAAATTTGTTTCAGCTGGGTGCGTGTGTGTGTTTTAAGGTTCCTCAAGAGCATGGTGTGCCATCAGGGTGGCCCACGGTGAGATGACCAGGCAGCTGCCTTTGGCCTTTGATCTGTGATGTGTGAGAGTAGATTACACACACACATGCACACACACCTATTCTCTGACCCCAACTTCGCAAACACTAACACATGTCCGCACACAAATTCAATCGTATGCGCTGCCACAGACCCGCATTGATCCTGGTGGACACTTCTCACTGCCTCTGCCATGACAACCTGTCACTGTAGCTCAGGCCCAGCACAATGGCGGCTGGCAAACAGTAAACAGCCATTCACCAGCAACCTGCTAAGACTGCTAATCTGCAGCACACCTTCAGTCAGTGTCACCGCTCCTCTGCAGCCATCACTGCATTTAGTAACATGCACTTTTCTCACAGAAGATATTTCTGTTGCACCTGTTGGCACAGGAGAATCGGCACATCTTCCATGCTGTTAGTACATAGATAGGTGACATCACATGTCCTGTAACTGCTCCACCCAGCTTCAGCTAGAGCACAGGGCTTATCAGTGAGAAACTCCAAACACATGTGTAGGTGCACCAGTTCATTCAACATGTTAAAAGCTTGAAGGAACAAGATCCGTCACACAGGTCAGTACAGATAACATTTTAAAAAGAAATTGACCTTATGATAGTAGTAAATTTAAATAACCTTAAAGAATAAATAGAAATAGACACATAATTAAAATCAATTAGCAGGCATAAGATGAGAATTACAATATTAACTTGCATCTGCAAAAGTAACACTGAACTGGACCTATTAAAAATTATCCTTATATTCTATTGAGCATATGCTTTTATATAGATGACTTTGAAGGAGACACATTATGCCTCCTTTCCACAAATAAAAATAGATCCCGTGGGGCGGTGCGTGGTGCTCCCGCTTTCCTGTCTGTCTCTACTGTGTGCTATCAAATAAAGGCAAAAAAAATAGTTCCCAGGTGTCTTAAAGACATATCTGTGACATGATTTGGTCAAAATACCCCAAGGATCAAACATCACAGCTCTTTTCATCCTCTCAAAACAGCCCTGTTCAGAATGGCTGGTTTCAGTGCCTGTCCCTTTAAATGCAAATCTGCCATTGCTTGCCCCGCCCCTTCTACCGGTCCCAGGTAGGGGTGGTATTATGCAAATTTGAATCCTAGTTACATCACTGGAAGACAACTGAGGGAACAGCTCATAAAACCACATGGATTTCAACCTAGGGAGCCTGAAAATTACAGATTTTTTTTTGTCAGTGCTCACATTTTGGGAGCCGGAAGGCAAAACAAACACCCAAAGTGATATTTCCATAATATGTCCCCTTTAAAGTAATAATTCTAGTGAATCCTGTGCAAATGGAGCAGCAGATGACTCAGTGACTCATGTTCTAATAACATATGAGAAGGAATGATATTATCTCAGAAAAAATCCTGCATGGACAAACTGTCCCTGTATAGCTTACTCTGCTGTTAAGTATGTTGACATCTTATTTGGCATGCCGGTCTGTCAGCAGTCCATTAGTTCTACCTGTGGAGTACCTGGAACCACCTACCAGTAACAGGAAATGGCTCTCACAGATACAGAAGCTAGTGGCTGCCAACACATTGCTAACTCTTGATGCCAAACCAGTAGTGATAATGTTCTTGAACCACTCACCGCTGTTGCTAATCCATGGAAACCAGCAGCCATATTCCTCTCAAAGAGGAACTAATGCTAATCTAATGGCTGTTAAGCTGTAATGAGTTTGCTTGCTTCTTTCCAGTCGGGTTTAAAGTAGGCCTGTTTAAACTATCGGGACTGCTGTGGTCCCCTTATCATTACATGCTCATCATTACTCCTGCTAATCTGTTCTGCTCAATGCACACACAGATGAATATTAATGCCATGGAGGATGATAGCTGTGTGTGTGCGCGTGTGCGTGTGTGCTGCATGAACTCACACAGACAGATGCAGATAGGCACCAAAAAGTTGGAACGGCACACGCACAAGCACACAAAGACGAACACGCACACTCTTGCGTGCTCTCTGTGTGTTGCCAAGTGAGACGACTGAGCCTCCTCTTTAACTCCGCAGAGGAAGGAAAAGCTTGATTCGTAGCGCACACACACACACAGACACACACGCCGTCGCCTTCCCTGATACTTTATCACAGCAGCAGAAGGATGGAAAGAGAAAAGAATCAGTTTTAAGTGAAATCAATAGAGAGATAATCCCTTAAATTAGATTTTGAAAAGCTTCGCCGCTGATGCGCAACTTAAAACCCAAGGATTGGCCCACTTGACTTACCAACGAAACAATCCTCGAGTAAGACGCAGTTACCATGGGAATGAGCGAAGGTCAAGGATAAGAGGAGAGTGAGGGAGAAGTGGAGGGAGAGAGAGAGACAATGCTCTCCATGAAAGAAATATACCCAGGAATCTGCATACTGAACCAGGGTAAAACTGCTGTGATTACAGTGTCACCGTGATTAATGTAGGGGAGCGCCTTAACACCCCAAGGAGGGAGAGGCGCGCAGGGTGCAGGGATGGCTCGCACCTGACAGGCCTGAAATGTCATGTCATGATTGGAGAGGAGATGAAGGGTTAAAAGGTCAAGCCGTTTGATTGGCTGCAAGGGCCTTTCTGTGTGTGGTCGGAGCCGGAGGTGGACAGATAGCTGAGCAGAGAGTAATTAGACCTCAGCAGAGGAGGAATTATCGCTAGAAAATCCACGATTTTACAGTTCTGATGCTGGCAGCTATTTCTCCATGTCTCAAGATTGCTCTTATTGCCCCCCTCCCCCCTCCCCCCTCTCGCCCACCACTATTCTCTGCTAACTCAATCTCTCTGCTCTTTCACCACCTGACTCTCTCTCTCATCTTTTGTCTTTTTTCTCTCCAGCTCTCCCTCTCCCTCTCTCTCAACCTCCATGAATCTTTCACTTTCTCCAAGTGAGAGAAATGTTAAAGTTAATAACAGGCCTGATGACAAGTGCAGCTGCGATCAGCCAGCGCAGAGCTGATGGAGGGAGCGAGGGAAAGAGGGACAGAGGGAGGGATGGAACGACAGTGGGAGTGGGTGGTGTGTGTTGTGCGTTTGTGTGTGTATGGCTGGAGGATATAATAATGTTAATTTCCGATGATTATCTGAATGAATGTTCCTGAGTGGATGGCACTGCTGGAGCCCTCCTTGTTGGAGACAAGAAAAAGTTCTGTAATGCTTCTGCTTGTCACAAACAACTCCCCCGATGTCCCTCAACACACACACACACACACACACCATAATGCAAAAACACATCTGAAGCCGCAGGAAACAAAGTGTTCAGTTAAAATGCTTTGTCTAATGAAATCCACAGCTGCTTTAGAAAAAGCCCGTCCTTACTCCTGACTGTTTCACTTTTTCTCCCTTTGAACTGAGACTTAAAAATATTAGAATAAGAAGTGCTTACATCGAGTTGACCATCCATTAAACTGCTTGCCTTTCATAAGAAGCAGCAGTCTTAGCTTAGCAGTAATGAAGCACAACAAACTTGTCAAGCTAAGGGTTTCTAAATGCAGAGATTTGTTTACCCATTCTTATTCCCACTATTAACCACAAAAGATGTTTATCTGCTAAAAGTCTGCACAGCTCCTCCTATGTAGGCCTGTGGTGTAAATGCTTAGCTAACGTTAATATTCAGGAGCACATCATTTTATGTTAGGATATTAGCATTATATTTTATCATATAGCCTATTAGCATTAGCAGGAAGAGGGGAGAGCCCATTTATTGAAACAAACTGTTACAGGTCAGGATGCTACTATAGTGAGAACTGGTTTATGCGGTAACAACTCATATTTATAGGATTCTACAAGGATATCAGATGGATAGCAGAAGGATAGCCTTTGTAACATAATGTATAATATAGCCTAACATCAGGAGTGTTAATCAAAATAGAAAATCATTTTTAAAAAGCACAAACACAAATAGAAATGTGAAAATATGTGAAATAGGATATAGAGCTTTGTGAAACTTGTAACGTAACAGATTACACTGGCAGAACTTTTCCAGGCATCCCCGTTGCCCAGACACACACACACACACACACACACACACACACACACACACACACACAGAACAATACACCGGTACGGCACAACAAGATACTGTACACAAACACATTCCACACAGTCACCCAGAGCCAATAAACAGACCCAGACAGACTTCACATAAACCACACAGAGAAATTCCAGTCTCACCCAGCAAAACAAACCCAGTGAATGGTGCGCGGGTATGTGCTGATTTAAGTTTATTTCCAAAACACCCTTTAGTTGTTTCATCTGTAAGTTTACCAGGGCCCTCATTTATAATTAAAAAAATCTACTTAGATTTCAAGTCCATTGTGAAACTGAAAGGAATGCCCTATAGCTTCCTGACAAAGATGCTGTGTTAGTGGTGTCAGGGTGGTCTTGTGGTTAGAAAGTGCCACAGCTGAAGGATTGTGGGGTTTTGCCCGTAAACATCTTCCCTGCTGAAGTGACCTTGAGCCAGATCCTGGAGCCTGGAGCCTGTGACAGTTTACGTGAGGAGGAAAATACACAAAATGACCAAATTAGAACGTATGGAAGTATTTGTGTCAATTCTGAAGCTTTCTTTCACAGTGTTACACGACTATTGCACAGAGCTGTTAGAAGCGCTGCAGCTTCTAGTCGGTCTAACAGCTTCACACACTGCTGCTGTTGTACTCTTTTTAAAAAGGAGGAAATTCATGTAAAGGGACAAAAAGCCCAAGGCACTGCCAGTCAAGTAATGATGAAACAATCACTGCATATTGAGCACAGTTAAAGATTTAATGTACAAAAATAAACATTAGTATTACTAACTGTACAGCTCCGAACTGAAAAATGTTTTATTAAAGTGGAAAGTCCTTTGAAGCCAACACATTTCTAAAACCTTATTCTGTCAGGTAAATACACTGTCAGATAGGATAAATGCAGTAGGAGATTTTCCTTTTACAATATGGAAATACTAAAGAATACCTCAAAACAGTGCCCCAGTGTAGGTCTTATTGAAAATGTGCTTAGTGACTTTACAAAAAGAATTAGGATTGTGTACATTTGTCAAACACCGCAGTTCCACACATTTTTTACATCTCTCCCCCCGATTTCGACAAAAATAGCATTAAACTCCTTGTGCAATTTGACCGTTCAGAATGACTCTCATCAATGCAGACCTACATCAATGAGACCAGAGACCAGAGAGGGTTTTCCATCTTAAATTCTTAAATCAGATCAGTAAAAAGCTCCAGTTCAGGGCTTTAGCGTGTACAAGTGCCAGACATGCTGGATTTGTCTTAACAGCTAAAGCATGCAATTTGCTCTTGCAATTGGTGATGAAGGAGGAGGGTGGGGTGGCTTTTTGGATAAGTAGTGCTCCTCTTCTAGGGCTTGTTTGTGCCACATCTTGATTTGCATACATTTCTTAGTCTGAGATGAAAAATCTCCGCTTACAGTTCAAGGAACTGAAGCGCAAAAAATATGCAGATAGCCCCCTCGTGAAGCAGTCGTGGTGAATCTGGACGTGAATTTTTACAAGCTGGGTTCACTGTTCTGAAGCACAGGTTGACTCCTGACCTCCCTGCAGAGGAGGAAGAAAAGAAAACCAGAATTACCTGCTGCATTTGATGTCTTTCACATTAAGCAGCCTTGGAATGTGTTAGTAATGTGCTGTTAATGTACTGTAAAGCCAGACTAATTAACACTGACGGATTTGTTCTCTTTTGTACAAAAATAAATAAATAAATAAAGTGTACAACATGGCAAGATGCAGAATGGTTTTCATCATGCCAATTGGTGCATGTCACACCTATTTCAAGTCTTTAATGCATCATCATCGCCGCGAGGAAGTGTGTGCATAACAAGATGAGAGGTTGCGTGAAGAGCCAGGAAGTTTTTCATGTCAAGTTCAAAGTTTAGGACTAACCACAGGGAGGTGGATTTCTACCTACACACATTTCCACGATCAAATTGTGTCATGAGACCTTTCTCTAAATGATGCCCGGGCAGAGTTCAAAGCAAATCCTGTTCAAAGGAAATCTGATTTAATTTTCACTCAGTCAAGTCTAAATGTGATCATGCCAAAGTCATCCAGGTTAGCGCCACACCCTTTGAGATGCTCAAGAAGGCGAGCTTTTGGATCCCTAAAGACACTTTTCAATCCATCAAGAAGGATTTCACACCACTTGTGCAGAGGCAGCCTCCCATTAGCTTTTGCAGGTTGTAGCAGTCAGTGAGAGTCAAATTTTTATTCATAAAGTCTGTCTGTGTCTCTCTCTCTTCACAGCTCTCTGGCTCATTCCCTGATTTTTGGACAGCTACTGTGATCCAGAGCCAGGTGTTTTAAAAGATATTAAGTCAAATATATTTTAGCTTCTCTAACGCCCCGCTGTGTTCCTGATATTAAAAATATCAATCATCGTAGGCAAGTAGCAGTTTGGAAAAGGTTAATGTGTCATTCTCAACAACCACAGACCTGCTATGCGTCCCAGTAGGAATATTACAGTGGGTAAGTGGGACAGATCAAATACACTAAAATAACACAACATGTTCCAAATGTCACTGGGAGATTTCTTTCCTTTTCCTTCATGATGTTATTTATGACTGTTATGATAAGTCTTTTATTTTGGTGAATTCAAGTATACGAATGAAGAATGTCACCCAGAGGGATGATTCTGACTCATGACAGGAGGAGAGCGCTGTAGCTGGGATGTTGAGCAGGGGCCATATGAGGACAATGGTGCAGGGTAAGTAGTTTCACTCATTGTTCTGGGATGTGCACCAATTCAGGGGGTATGGTATCCACCCGTGTAGAAGGACATCACATCACATGGGTGATTCAAACACATGCAAAGTTAAAAAGCAGCCTGTGTTTTAAACTCCCTGCAGTAGTTTGATATTTCACTATGTATACAATGATATTTGTTGGGAGCCAGGGTAAATACAGGGGTGCAAACTTGTCACCTTTCGGCGAAATTCGCCGTTTTGGATCCCAAATGGGTAGTTTGTGTGATTCGTGTAAATCCGCAATAAAAAAAAATTTGAGAGGGGGGGGTCCGGGGGTCCGGCGAGGCAAGCCGAAGCAATGCACCTGTCTCTTTAAGGCGCGTGCACCTTATCTGGATGACAGCGAGTGGTGGCAGCGCTCCTCTTCTGTCCAGCAATACACACCTGAAGCTTCACTTTTAATACAGACTAACTAACGCGACTTTTTGAGCATGGCGAGTGAAAGAGTCGGAGCTAGAAGATGCGCCAGCAGTGTTGTATAGGTGCTGTATGGGACCGCGTGTGTGTGATGATCGCGATCGCGGCCGATTAGCGCGTTTAGCTTTTATTAGCTCCAGTGTCTCCCTCTTCTCTGGAGGAGGGTCTGGCGAGCGAGACTAGCTCCAGTGCGACCTGTGCAGCTGCAGCAGGAGGAGGAGGTTGACTGACTGTGGCAGGACACCTCTGCCTCTGTTTCACTTTATGTTGCTGGTAAATAATGTGGTTGTAAAAGTAGTAGGCTAAAGTTAAATTATTTAGTATGCACTAATTAAAGGGGCAGAGCTTTAAGAGACATTTTAGCTTTTATATTTTATAAGATATAATTTTTGTAAGAACCACAATTAATAAATATAGGTTATATATTTCAGTGAATATCTAATTGTTCTTAGCATTTGTTAGATAACTTTCTTTGCCCAGTAAATTAAAACATGTTGGAACTATCAATGTCTCCTCTCTTGCAGCCAGAATCTCACCTACTTTTAACCTCAGACTGTCACTATAATGTATCAGATGTCAGACTGCCTCATTCTTTAAGTTTTAACCTGAATATACAAGACATGATTGATATTCCCAACGATCAAAGTATACGGAACCCGAACCGAAAACCATGACCACAAAACCGTGAACCGAACCGTTTACTTGAACATCTTTTAAATACATATTGCCGCTTAATATGTTTTATGTAACCTATGGCATTTTTAAGCTTCATGTGTGTTATTGGACAGAAAGAGCAGCGCTGCCTCGGAGCATAGCCTACGTAGCCTACAGAAAACACATTTACATCAATAAATAAATGTTTCACAATGAACCAATCAGTCTGTATTAAATTTTATTTAGTTTGAAGGCAAGGTTTGCAAGGTTCATCTGATGGACATCGAGGGACAGATTCTCCAAGTTTTGCACAGCTTTTGCTCATGCTAAACCTGCATAGGCTGAAGACCCCCTTCACATGTTTCAAAACCAAACACAGAGAGACAGATTGTGCAGGTTTAACAGGAGCAAAAGCTGTGCAAACCTGAGTAAATCTGGACCCTAGTCTCGTGCTAAAATTGACTGTAAATTCACCTTTAAAGTTGTTTTTCTTTTTTTTATTCCCCGGGGGAGCATGCCCCCGGACCCCCCTAGGGGGTCGGTATCTTGTCACCTTTTTTACCCCTGATGAGTTTGCACCCCTGAAATATCATTACAGTATTGTGTTTATTGTCAGCATCAGTGTTTTTTCTTCATAATAGTCCACTTGTCAAGATTGAAAAGCCTTTGAAACAGCACTGAAACTACCATATAATCTAAAGTGCTATATTTTTCTTACAACTAAGAGTTGTTTTTGTTATGTACAAAACATCACAAATGAGATTGAAGCAGCTAATTCAAGTTCAACCGTGATAAACTTTATTTGAGTTTTTCCTGCTATGCATTTCAAAATGTCCTCTATGAAAAAAGACCTGTCACCGAACGAGAACAGCTGGATACCAATGTTGTTTGACGCTGATGTTTGATTTCATGTAGGCAGTGACACTGAGGGGTAAGATTCAATGTCAGGTTACATGCCAACACCATCTTGACATGCAAATCACTGAAACCGTGGTCGTGAGCAAAACTCTACTTCTTCTACAGTATAAAGCACAGAGTTACTGTGTCGAGTTTTGATGTCAACACGATTTTGACTTCAAACCAATGTCTGTCCTGCAAGTCTTCAAGAAAACACAGTCCTCATCTATTTCATATTAAAGGAATAGTTCAACATTTTGCCAAATTTGACTGTTGCCATAATCCCTTTAGTCATAGGAGTAGGTTCATTACCTTCAATTATCGGTGGTCCCCTGTCCCTCATTAAACTAATCAAATAGGCTACACAATCCAACAACTCCAAAACACGTTTGTGCACATTCACCACGCAATGAAATAATATTGTAACCTTACGAGACAGAGTTGTTTTCGAGGGAAAAGGACAGCCGGAGCTATATTCCAGATATGGCTGCAGGGCGCAGTGATTTCAAAAGCGCAAGTATAGTAGCTTCGAGTATTTGCTTCATGTGTCATAATGTTACATAATTATACATGATTATCTCATAGCGTGGTGAATGTTCAGGTCACAACTTCTCCACGAGGGCGTTTTTGGAGTTGTTGGATTGTTTATTTGATGAGTTTTGAGGGACAGGGAACCTGTACCATTCACCTCCATTGTGTTTGCTGAGCAGCTCGCGTCTCTGCCCCGTGGATCTCAAAACAACATGCACCGATAATTAAAGATAATGAACCTACTCCTGTGACTATAGGGATTATGGCAATAGGCAAATTTGCCAAAATGTTGAATTATTCCTTTAATAATTTGGAGTTATTTTAGGTTTTAAAGAGGAACTATGCAAGATTTTTACCTTAAACAGCATCATAGTAATTGTAATGGTTAAATAAATGACTTGTAACTTGTTCCAGAGAGAATGGAGGCTCTCTGCCTTCCACCTAGCGTCTCTTGGCACCAACCTTGTAAGATCGGAGCCTCCGGCCTGGTGTCAGCGGAAAAAGCGACCAGACTCCTTTAAAGCCTTAATCAGGTAGTTGTGCTCAATCAGAAATCTTTATCACGTCAGAGGTGGATGACATGAGCGACCACTTTTTCGATTCTGGATTAAGAGAAAGAAAAAAAAGAGGCCCCATCAGCCTCTGGTATCTGAAGCACACCCAGCAGTGGAGGGTTTTGTTCATCAGCCAACAGCAGATCCAGCATGTTGGTCGTCATAAATACAAAGAAGACACAGCCAAGGATCCTTTCTGCTAAATAGCTGTAACCAACCGTTTGTGTTTACATCTGCTGCAGCCAAAGAGAGTAAACAGAGTGTGAGAAAGAGGTACAACAACTGCTATTCCAAATGCTGCAACACAAGCCAAAAAACGAGCCAGCACACCCCCCCACCCCACCCCTTCTTCCCTCAACCCCCGAAATGCCCCCCAACCCTGATGCTCTAACTCTTTCTGCCCACTGCAGAAAGGGAGGAAACTCAATGAGTCACCCTCCTCCCCCTTCATCTCTCCCCCCTTTCTCCCTCCCCCATCTCTTTATTGAGGCAGCTGCACCCTTTGACCTTTACGCTTGTGGAATGTGTGTGTGTGTGTGTGTGCCTGTTTGTGTGTCTGTTTGTGTGTGTGTGTGTGTGTGTGTGTGGACCAGTGGTGGTGCAGGCCGATGGTAAAAAGGGAGTAGAGGAGCGAATGCAGGCAGGGAGGACAGGAGAGGGGGGAGCTGGTGAATTTGGGAGATGGAGGGAGAAGGGAGGAGGAGGAGGAGGGGGGGGGGTCACTTTTTCTCCCTACTACAAAAGCTGTCAGGGGGAACAATAAGCATGGAGAATGGTGTGTGTCCAGGGAGGCACTGAGCCGTGTTAGTGTGCGAACCGGGCAGAGAGAGAGGGAGAGAGAGGGCATAAGAAAGAGGGAGGGAGAAAGGAGAGACACAAATGGCGTTGAATGGAGCTAGATGAGAGGAATACGGAGGAGAGAGGAAGATGATGATGAGATAGAGGAGAACATACAGACGTGAGAATGAAGGGGGGAGAAAGAGGGAGGCAGTGATGGGAGAGAGACAGAGGAGTGAAGAGGGGTGTTTGTTTTGTCTAGCAGCACTCTTACATACTGAACTTCCGTTGCCAAAGGAAACAGAACACAAGGCCCAGTATATGGACGTGTGTGTGTGTGCGCTTGTGTGTGTCTGTGTGTGTGTGTGTGGCCAGCATACCAAAGGGGCCCTGCTCTTCACTGTACCAGTGACATCAGTATGGTGAGGGCTTTGCACCGAGCCCTCATTAAGTTTATCTGAGTGTGTGCGTGTGCATGATGTGTGTGCGTGTGACTTCTGTGTCCGTGTGTGTGCGTATGTGCACGCCGTGCGCTCAAACTAACTACGCACATTTCAAACTACACACACCGTGCAGCTGGCTGCAGACAAAGGTGGTCGTCGTGCTTTGTTTCAAAGATGCTGGTGTGAGGGGTGTGTGTGAGTGTGTGAGTGTGTGAGTGTTTGAACAGTTGCAGGAGCGGAAGAGAGCGGGGGTGTTGGTAGTTGAGTGGAGACTTTAAATGTGTGTGTGTGTGTGGAATGGGAGGGAAGGGAAGGAGGGGGGGTTTCAATGATAGGGTGTTTTGCTTTGAAAGCAAACCGGGGGTACGGCTATAGCCCCCACCACCACACACACAGTTAAAGTATTGATTTTGGAGCTGGTGTGTGAGGTGTGGTAAGTGGCTGGTAATAGCAGGAGAAGAGTGTTGTGAAGTGGTGCAGGTTAAGAAGTTTGGCTGCTGGGTAGACTTTTTATCTCTGGGATGGGGGCAGTGATGATGGGATGAGATGGATGAGGGTCAAAAAACACTCCAGTGTCTTTTAAATGGAGGAAAGAGAAGTGAAAAAGCACTAAAACCACTGACACAAAGCATTTCCAACTGCAGGTTACCGCACACACACACACATGAAGTACATACACGTATGACTGACGCTAGAAAAATGTGGAATTGTGCCCATGGCCTATGAAATCACACATGTAATAACATTTCACATGTACATAGACAGGCGAAAATGTATACATTCATTCACCCGGACATTATGCACCGACATGCGCACATTAAGTACACTTACATATGCACGCACACCTCCTCCACAACGTACTTATGCATGCTTAAACACTAAACACACATGCAAGTACACACACACACACACACACACACACTTAAGGATGAATGCACACAAACATTTAAGAATGCACACACATCCTACACAGCTGAAGTGAGGGGATATTATGCTGCCGTGCTATCAGATACATTATGCAAAAACATGAGCACATTACACAGACACTTAAGTTACAAAGTAGCTACATGATTACATAGACACACCTGCAAATGATGCACACACACACACACACACACATGCATCTGTGCACATGCTAAACACACGATGGCAGTGAGCACATGCTCATACATGTAAACAGGCAAAACAAAGTTGCAGACATAGACTACACCGTATACATTATACATATAGTATAATGTGTTAAGTTATAAGTACTTTGAGACCTTTAAATCCCATTAGATCTAACAGTTGCAACTTTCACATTCATTGCTAGGTAACCAGGGCAATTATAGCATGCCCATCTCTTCATGTTGCAAACTAGTCCACTGTGAATGTAATAGTTCTGTCATGTGTCACCTTCCCTAAACTGTTTTTTGTCTGATTTTGATTGTTTTTCAGATTTGCCGACATGCCGTCCATGTTAGTGGTTATCCCTGCTGCTTCAACAAGTGGCCTCATTCAAATCAGTAATGGGGTTGCATTTTTTCATGCAGGGCTAATGTTGGCATGAACGCTCCTATTAGCGGCATTGGCACCTTTCATTTGACTTTCCTATTAGCAAAAAACAAGTTGGATGAGACAGAAACCTAGTATTAAACCTAGTACAAGAATATCTAGTAGTCATATCTGTTGAAGGGATAGTTCAACATTTTGGCAAATTGGCCCATTGGCATAATTGCCTTATAGTTTTAGGAGTAGGTTTGCTACCTTTAATTGTCGGTGCAAGCTCTTTGTAGAACGGCGGAGCAGAGCTGCGAGCTGCTCAGAGCTACGCTACGGAGGCTCATGGGATTCCCATTCCCTCATCAAATACACAATCCAACAACTCCACAACGCTCTGGTGGACAAGTTGTGACCTGCACATTCACCACGCTATGAGATAATAATGGAACGTTGTGAGACAGAGTTGTTTTCGAGGTAAATTCTTTCACGTTCCCATTGGGGGCAGTTTTTTGTCAAGCAGTCTCTGCATTTGCCTCAAAAACAACTCCGTCTTGTAACGTTCTGTTATTATCTCATGCTGTGGTGAATGTGCAGGTCACAACTTGTTGACGGGAGTGTTTTGGAGTTGTTGGATTGTGTATTTGATGAGTTTGATGAGGTAAACCAAGATATCCCATTAGCCTCTGTAGTGTAGCTCTGAGCAGATCGCGGTTCTGCTCCGCCGTTCTAAAAATAGCTTGCACCAAGAATTAAGGGTAACGAACCTACTCCTAAAACTATAGGGATTTGCCAAAATGTTGAACTATCCCTTTAAGTGTGTTCTCCAGTGAGAATTCATCCATTGTGGATGATGCACTGTTTCAGGCACTGTTATATGGCAGCTGAGTGAGTGTGTGTGGACTTGATTCATTGAGCAGGAGCGCTGCCAGTGGCAGCTAAGTGCTGTCTATAGTTTCTCAGCACATAGAGGAATAACATCTTTAAGACCTGTGAAATCCTCTGCTGCCTCTGCCCTTGTTTGCCGACATGCTCAATCTATGGTTTTGTTTTTCCTTCTGATGAAACAGGTGGTCTCTGTATAGATCTGACAGCCCCCCCCCCCATCCCTACCCCCATCTCCTACACACACACATGTTCCTACTCCCTTTAGGTTTTTTCTCCATAATAGCCAAAGGATGCTTTTCCTCCCCAATGCTTTCACGGCATCCCCGTCTCCCCCGTTCTCTCCTCTCCTCCCTTTCGCCTGTCGCTCCCCTCCTCCCTCCCCCTTTCTCCTCACCCCTCACAATTACACACAACAGCTGCCAGCGTCTTTTGGAGGAAAAATGATGCGTGTCCAAAACAACTGATTTCTCCTTTTTCCTCCTTCACTCAGCCTCCTTCTGTTCCCTCCCTTGTCTCCTCTGTCGACCCCTTACATCCTTACCCCCTAATACCCCCCACCCCTCACCCCCTCCACCCTGCTCTCTCGCTCTCTTCCCCTCTGTACAGTTGAGGCGTGTACCACATTACATTCAGGCAGGCAGGCAGAGAACAGTGGTGATGGGAGATTTCCTGTCTGCCAGGCGTGCACATGTGAAGGTCCCTGGTTGCCTTTATCATCTCGCCTGACAGATACACTGATAGCACCATGGTGCACAAAAGCACAGACTCTCACTCTCTCTCTCTCTCTCTCTCACACACACACACACACACACACACACACACACACACACACACAGGCACGACTGGGACATTCACATGATGCTGATGTGTGTGCGGATTCTTTGTGAACCGCCCTGGTCAAAGTGATGTGATTGTTTGTAGCCACAAAAGGCTGCATGTGCTGTGCTATGAGAGACTCAAACACACTCGCATTACAACGGCTTTTTCGGATACGGCTCTGTAGAGAAGAGTTGTGAAGCGGAATTGCATTGTTGTTATTGTCGCATAAAGCAAAAAATAAGTGTCACACAGAAGAGGGTCGACACGCTCAAACGCACACACGAGTGACGGCACCTATAGTAGCAAACTTCCAAAGCCTCTTGCGAGGCTTGAGGTGCAGCTGACGGCCTGGAGGATAAATGAGTGTGCGTTTGGGTTGTGTACTTTTGTTGTCGTCACCTAGGTGTTTAAAGGGTTTGTTAAGGGTCTTGTTTTATTTTGTCCTCTGTGGCGGTGCGATAGAGGGAATTTCATTATGCAAATCTATGTCTCTCTGCTGATGAGCATGCCCTCAGGCTTCTGTCTTACACACAATGGCACGCACACACATGCACACACACAAACACACAAACACTCTGTCTCTGTCACACACACACACGCACACACAAACTCACGCATATAAACACTCTCATCCATGCAGTCTGTGTCTCTTTCACCCCGCGCACACTCTCAGACACACACATGCTCAGACACTCGTGAAAACATGCGTGACTGTGCCACACAGACACAGTCACGCATGTCATGTCTGAAACTGGAGGCACAGCAGGGGAGTGCGTGCATGCACGTGTGAGTGTGTGCGTGTGTGCACGAGCTCGTGTCTTTGGTGAGGGTAGAAGGGGCTGCTTAAGGTTACAAACCATTTCGGGGGTTACACACCATTCCCCCCTAATTCCCTTGTACATGGCTGCACCACTGCACAGACACACACGCACACAGACAGAAAGAGATATGCTACAGATACAGTGGCACACACACACACACAAGCATGTGAGATGATTAATTCATAAAAGCTGAAAATCAGAACATACACTAAATTCAGAAAGTAGTATAATATTCTATACTTACACACATACATACTATGCCTTCTGCCATTAATTTGTGGAATGCTGAGCTGGCTTGAAGCTGTAGTTAGTACAAGTACTGTTGTTGACAATGTTTTTTTATGTATAGTGCCCTATTTATGTATTTATTATACTTATTGTACTTTTTTTTTAATCTTACCTGAGCTCAATTTGCACTTTCCTCCTCACTTGTATGTATGCTACTCGTGCATATGAATGTGGTGCAATGGTCAACTGTAGAAACAGAATTGCCCTGGGCCTATGGGATAAATAAAGTAATCTCAATTCAACTCAACTCAACTCAATATGCATGAAATATATCGCACAAATACATATGTGCATGCAAAAGGTCAAATTACACTCACACACACACACACACACACACACACACACACACACACACACACACACACACACACACACACACGCGCACAAAAGGAGAGCCCTATACCCCATGTGGATGTGACCCAATGACCCTGCTGTCACACACAGTGCCCATCTGCTACAGAGAGGCACAGAGGGAGGGGACGAGGGTGGGGTGAAGGGTGTCTTGAGGAAGGGGGAGGTTGGATTTTTTTTTTTTTTTTGCACCACAGGGGTGGGGGGCACCGGAGCAACTCAGAACGGAACAGAGCCTAGGAAGAATGTGTCTTCACGGCAAATTTTGGGTTCACTTTTGCACAGATGTGCTGTTTAGTGCCCATAGAAGTTTTAGTGGTTTCAGACTAGACCTCCCCCCCGCCACCACCACCTCCTCCCCTTCTATTCTCTCTGTGTGCCTTCCTCTAACTTCTTACTATTGCAATACACACACACACACACACATACACGCACGCACCTCAGGAACAAAATGTATTCCTGTTTGCCTGAGGCTGATCTATCCAGAGCCTCCTGTCCGCTGTCTCCTTTAAACTGGAGCCTCCTATGGTAAATAAAGCTGACTAGTGTCCTGAATGTAGAACAGATGAGCAGCAGAGAGGGAACAGAGACATCACAGGCAGCTGAAAAACTTGCTGGAAAAACTTGTATTTGAAAACTTTGAATCTCCACTGATTGTTTTCTATCAGCTTAATTCTGCAGGCTTATTTCAAACATGTTCAGTGGATGTTTTTCTTTTTCCTTGATGAGGAAACTTGTAATATTTAAAAAGAAAAATCAGCTCCAGTCCAAAGGAAATTTGGCAATTGTTGGAAACTTCATGGAAACTTCTCGTTGTCGCTCCAAAACAGAAACAAATAATAGTTGGAGGGGATGGGTCTGTTGTGCAAATATGGTTATAGTTAGGCAGATAGATATATGATCAGCAGTTACACTGGACAGTTACTGCTTTTTATTACTGATCATATATTGGCATCCATTGCCAATATGATGGCAGTTCCTCTCTAACCACAGCTGTCTGAAAACAGCCAGTAAAACCTGCCGTTAAGTTTTATTTTCTGTGTCAGCTATGTTTCATCATTTTATTGTTTGGTTGTATTTTTTGTGGATTAATTTGTGACTTAATTTCACATTTAAATGCTGGCTATAACCATACAAAAATATTGGACAATGACATTTTTAGTGTCACAATATCCGTAGTGGCCTTTGGAAGATTCGCAATTGCCGATTTGCGGGTTCGGAGATGATGGGATGTGGATAATGGAGGAGGAAGAAAGGCAGAAGGAGCTGGAAATTGGGAAGACCGCACCCAGGCTTCTTCCCCGGAAGTGAGGAGGAGGGAGGGAGGAAGGGCAGGCTGTGGAGCAGGAGAGCAGGGGGAGTGAAGGATATCCAGAGGGGACCAACTGTAGTGGTGTCAGACAGGGGGGGGGGAGTGAGGGGGTGAGGAGGGGTGGTGCCAGCACGCATCCTGCCAACACGCACCAGGAGCCAGACGCGCACACTCCAACTTAGGGCCTGGCCCGAGGGTGTGTGTGCATGTGTGCGCCAAACCCTGCCAACTGTACCCCCACCACCACCAGCAGCAACAGCCATCCACCCACACCCCTCACAACCCCCGAAGACCCAATCTGGAATCAGTCTACAGCGACAACTCCTGTGCCAGGCCTGCCTGCCCTGCTGCCGGCCCTGCTCCTGTTCATTTCACAGAGTTAGAGATGCGGGTTGACTGAGCTCTCCACATAAAGACTGATCACACATCACAGAGCGGCACAGGCTGAAATGCATTCCGAAGCTGCAAATTTGTTTGAGAATATTTGTATTCTCCTGAAACGGAGCTCAATCAATCTAAATGCTGCATGACGCTGGGAGCAGTAAGTTGTGAGGTTATTGTTTTCCACAGGAATGCATTAGCCATGAGCCTCTGTGCACATACTGATGGCATATTCACTGAAGTGGCGGCTCAGACGACACATGTTCCATTTACGACGGATGTTGTGGATTTAAATTTTTTCATAACCTTCGCTGCATGTCATCCCCCTCTCCTATTTTTCTGTTTATCAAACGCATGATACTGCCTAATGAGAAATGCCTCAAATCTTTGTCAGAGATCCCATAATGCATCTTTAAACCTCTTCTCAGTTCAACCCCCCACCTCCAAGCAACACTAACCCCCTAACCCTCTTAATTCCCTAATCATGTTTATGCAAATTCCATTCGTATGAACTGCGTGTACATAATGGATGCTGCTATCACCTATGGGACAGACCTGCCTTATATAAATGCAGCTTTCTCTATTACAGGCAGACTGATAAAGATTATATATGGAGTCTGCAGATGGCAGAAATGTGTTTTTTTTCTTCCACATTTCAAAGAAGAATGATTATGTAAAAGCTGCACTGTAACTTGGTGTAGATTCACGCTCAGAGATAGTTGAGCAAACAAAATCATACTTCTAGTGAAGTGGGTGGACGTGTTACTGTGATTGCTCTTCTCACTCACAACAGACCTGCTTTAAAAACAGTGGTTAACAGTGGTTTTTGAAAAAGACCTGACGACAGGGGAGTGTGAATAAAGAACCAGGCTACAATAAAATAGAAGGTCAGGAAATTGTGGTGAAATGACCAAAAAAACCAAAACTGAGAACTCCATTCCTTGTATTAACCCATAAGGACCCACGGTGACACGGGTGTCACACTGCCTTCAAGTGTCCTGGAAAGCCCCTTACACATATTGATGTTGAACTTTTAACTCATGAAGTCCCTAAGTGACATCTACTCAACATCCTGGTGCAGTCACATGACTCTCTGTGAATCTCTCTATCCATGACAACATTTCCAAGATGGTGGCCAGCAGAGTTGGCACATTTCACAGAGGCCGCTACTTTTAAAAAGCTTGCTTTCTGTCAATAAAATAAGCCACCACCCATTTCACAATGCAAATTCTTTTATAACATGTCCCTTGTTGTATTAAACCTGTTCTGACCTCATTTTTTGAAGAAAGTCATATAAAACAACTTAAGAAAATATTGCTGTGACACATACGTCACATCGGGCCTTAGTCTTAAAAAAGTCAGAAAAAATACCATGTGACGCCTATGTCACAATGAGGAAAATGGGAAAGAACTGCTCAATTAAATTAGGTGATTCAGGTATTTTGAATTAATATACTCTATGTTGTTCAATTTAAAACATAATTAAAAAATGTTAACATAAAAATAATGTCAAATTCAATCAATATTTAATAAAATGATATATCAGTCCGGAAATTGAACCACAGATTTAGCAGAGACACTCTTCTCAGTAAATGAACAAGATTTTAGTATCCCATGCTGGTCCCATATTAATGTAATTATGCTTTTTTGCTGTATTTTTTGTAACAAAATAGGATACAGTGCTCAGGATGTACTGACGAATATCAGACGTGCAATAGATGTTGTATACAGAACAACAAATACAGCAAAGAAGAATGAGAGTTTACATAAGAAAATATTAGGAAACAAATAAGAAAAGTTAACACAGTCAAACAGTCATGAACCAGGTTTGAGACAAGGGTTCTGGACTGCTGTACTGATGGGAGAGAGGGTCCCATGTGGTGCATTGTGAGAGATGGACGTTTTACCCAGCCCAGTTCTGACGAATGGAATATGACCCAACTATCAGTTCTGTGAGTGGGTACCAATGTTTTGTGATTTCATAGTTAACAGAGATGATAAATAAGGAGACAATAACTGTGACAGGGCTTTAAAAATGGATAAAAACCAATGCTGTTTTCCCCTTACTGTCAGAAATGACCAGCCGACATTTTGATAAAGAGTGCCGTGATGAGTATTATATGAATCATTGGAAATGAAATGTAAGGCTGAGTGGTAAACAGCATCCAGTGGAATCAAAGTGGAACTAGCAGCTCTTCCATAGATGGCATATCCATACTCTAAAACTGAGAAAAAATTGTGTCTCCAATTTTTTTCCTGTGGTGAGTAGGGAAACGGTGCTTATTTCTGTATAGAAAGCCAAGTATTGTTCTTAGTTTAGCAATGAGGGTGGTGATATGGTGCTTAAAATTAAGACAACTGTCCATCCAGATGCCAAGGTATTTGTAGTTGGAAAGAAAATTGTGGTTGCACAGCTTTTAAGGCTTCAGTAACTGGTTAAAGCCTTCAATATGAGGCTATATTCGCATTTCTATAGTGTTTGCCCTTTTTTGTTGTGAAACTTGTCTTAAAAAGGTGTTAATAGTAACCAGCAAATTTATAATTTTGATATATGTTATGGAAATGCAAATAAAAGGTCAAATTTGTGTTACAGAGCAAAATAAAATGTCAAGCCCATTTATTTTCAAGTGAAAATTTAAGATACCAAAAACGCCCGATGTGACATATATGCAACATTCCAGATCTCTGACAATAGGTGGCGCTATTTCAAAAAAAACTTCAAAAATGTGTTTCATGCATTCCACTTGGTCTGTGTTTCACCCCACTTAATTTTCATTCAAGGATAAATGGGTCTGGGTTCTTATGGGTTAATGAAGCTCAGTTTGACAGACCCTCTCTGAGCTTGTGAAAGCCTCTGATGACATTAGTATGGACATCTTGTTTTGGGCTGATGACTTAGATTTTTAACAAAATTCCAGCATCGCAAACAGAGAGAGCATTTAAGCTGCAGCAGTGATCTAAAGAGAGGAGATAGTAAATTGCATTATGGAAATTGTAGGATTGTAGCTTTGTATAGCTTGATGCATACTAAAAAGAAATGGAGGAAATTTCAGCATTTGTTTCTTTGTTTTTTCTCTCTCTCTTGTGAGTCACCCAACGTCATGAAAGTGCAATATTCAAATGCACAGATGTTCACAATACGTATTTCCAACTGAAAGGAAAGCCTTAAAATAATATCCTAAATGCATATTCCATCGTTTGGAATACTGCATTGCGTGTGCTTTATAATCCATATAAAACAAACGTGTTATGATTTCATTTATTTTTGCTTTGACAGCTTCGTTTTAAAGGTTCCCTGTTGCACAGCCTCCTCTGTTCTGATTGGCTCACTGAGCTGTTGTTAGAAGAGCTCCAGAGAGAAGCCTCTGAGAGTAGATGTAAAACTACACGGAGATGGTTTTTGGTTCGTCAAACACAAACATTTCTTTTTGGGGATATCAAACCATCAAATGAAACAGCAGAAAAGTGTAGATTATGCTATCTTTGAAATTAGATTTTGACAAACTGCATGGTAACCTCAATAAACAATGTCTTGTTTCATATTAGACTGCATCTGGTGATTTAATACACAGGGTTTAATGTATTGGGTAACAATGGATTATACAGGAGTTCATGATTATGTTGAAAATACTAACACGAGGCTTGAGATGTATACATCGAGATGTCTTCGCAGCAAGACAAACAAAGCTGTAATGGCCATGACTCTGAAGCTCGCATCGAAGCAGGCATCCTACAATTTGCTAAACAAACTCCATCCCTTTTCTGCCTGTAAACGATTTCCTATTATAAACACATGTTGGAGATGAATCACTCTTTAGTTCAACTCTCAGAGAGGACATTTTAGACAAGTTCCCCCTCCTGTTTTCCATTTGGCTGTTTAATTGTCTCAGCGCTGTCAACAGACTATCAAGGTAATTAGCCATGACTGCACAACAACACAATCAGACAGACAGGAATGAACTGCAGCCTCTGAACATGATACTTAGAGAGGGAATGGGTGGGAACGACTTAATGTGGGCGCACGTATGCACACACATGGGTATGCATGCACACATCCGGGCACACATGTACGCCGACACACACACCACACACACGCACATGCACAGAGGCTCTCATGCACAGTCATTACCGTACCCTGAGTACATAGTTCCATGCCACACATTATATTTCCTCTGCCAACCATAACCCTCCACCCACCTCCTCCTTAATCCCTCTACCTCTTACAACTCTCTCTCTCTCTCACACACACACACACACACACACACACACACACACACACATACACACACACAGTTACAAAACCAAAACCTCATTTCCTCTGTGCCTCAAGCTATAGGAGCAGTGTTAATTGCGAGAAGGTGGGGAGTGAGCAAGGGTGTGCTTTTGTGTGTGTGTATGTGTGTCAGTCGGCAGGAACATGAGCTTTATAGGTGCGCGTGAGCCGTTGCAACTGTATATGTGTGCATCTGTGTGTGTGTGTGTGTGTGTGTGTGTGTGCGTGTGGTGCTTGTTTCTTTTAAGTGTGTAGGCAGTCTCTTCCATGCCAGTCTGGGCACAGCTCCAGGGTTTCCTGCACCACCTGGGCATCTGTGCGTCCTACTGCCTGTCACTGGTTACCATCCCAGCTGGAGTGTGTGTTTCCTGGTGTGCGTATGTGTGTGTGTGTACACGTCAGCTGAGGAGGGGCCGCCGATGATGAGCCTTTAGCGCCAGCAGCAAACGCCATTGTCTTATCCTTTTAGAGCCGCGGGGGCCCGTACACAAACACACAATGTCTCGATTACTTGTTTTCACAATTAATCGCGGTATTAAACGCCACAATTAATTCAAGCAGAAGTAAGTGGTATGTTTGTGTTAATATAAGTCTTAAATAGTTCTATCTTCCAACAGCAATCACTTATATAGAGTGTTTGGTCTGAAACACGGGTCTGTCAGTCACTCTGCTCTGCTGTCAGCCCAGGAGAAAACTTTCCTTGTATCCTACAACCTTTATCCAATGAGGAGAGAGAACAGCATAAAGGGGCAGTCCTCTCTGTGTGTGCAGCCAAGGGATGCGCGTGAATGTGGTGACGTAGGGACGAGGGCGGGGACTGCTAACTCCATCGGCTGACAAGAAGTTAGCCAAAACAACCGGATCACTTACTTCTGCTTTAATCGTAAAGATTCCTAAATACCGTCTCTTCCCAGAAAAGATTATGTCAGAACCATATCGGCAGATGTGCACCAAAATAAAGGTAAAAGCACAGATACTGGTCCATTTATTTAACGTAAGATTGAATAGGAATTTAAATGTCAGCATGTCATTTGTAATAACGTAAACATTTGGTATCAATGACAATTAATGACTTAAAGCAGAAGTAAGTGATCCGGTGGTTTTGGCTAACTTCTTGTCAGCCGATGGAGTTAGCAGTCCCCGCCCTCGTCCCTACATCACCACAGTCACACTCTATATAAGTGATTGCTGTCGGAAGATAGAACTATTAAAGACTTATATTAACATAAATATTCCGCTTACTTCTGCTTTAAATATTTCAAACACTTCCCCTGGTGGATTAATAATTGGTCCTATATTACTACTTTGTGTGAGTACTTATTAATGTAATTATATTTTGACTATTGATTATTATTTTTGTATTTGATTTCAAAAATTCAGTGTTGTGAAATTAATTAATATGATAATCGGAATACCATGATTATTTCTCTGGAAATATAATCCCTACACACAACACTGAGAGTGTACATCTGTGTTCTCTACCTTCTAGTCCACTCACTGCACGGATTCTGCCCTTTGAAAAACATTACCAATGAGAAAGACACAAAGAATTAAGAGGAGGGGGAAAAGAATTCGATTAAACAGCCCCCATTAAGTAGCCAATGAAGCTCTCTGTGCTCGCTTGCTTAGACTACACATACACCATTAGTTGTTCAGGCCATAGCAGACTTAAAAGTACCCAGACTCAAAGGTCATCTACCTCCATTGAGCAGAGCTAATATTAGATTGGCTCTATAGCACTATGTGAGTAAAACCGAAAGGCCGTGCTAGGTAGATGGTGAGGTAGATATTATATTGACTCTGGGGAAACCACTGTCTCTGCTCTCCTCAAACAAAAATTGAATTCAGAGCTGTGATTTATCTTTAAGACGAGAAAGAAAAAAGTAACTGTTGAACAAACTTTACGCAGCAAAACTTAATTTAAAGGCCGTCATATTTACAGTAAGAAAGTGATGCTATATTTTATGGCTGATGCACAGAATATTTTTCGTATTTTTACAGTAATTAATAACGCATCAGCAGTAAAAGAAACTGTGTTTTTGCATCATGATGAGCCTATGTATTTACCTCTTCATTATGGGAATAGGTAATAAAGTTAATAGCTGATAAAAATAGTAAAATCCTTGTTTTAAATAAGTGATAACATAACAAAGTTAAGAGACAACAGAGCCAAAACATTAAAGAGTGTTAATATGGCAGTCAGTGGTATGGGCATTAGTAAACTAGGCAGAATTAATGGCAGCAACAACAACAAAGAGGATGGGAGAGAAGTAAAGGTGCAATAAACAAACGCCCTTGTTCCTCTCTGTTGGTGAAATTGCCCTCAATATGATGCATTTGTTTGAGGTGATTATGGGAAAGCGTGCCAAAGCTTTGGTGCTGAAAACAATTTTAAGAGCATTCAGTTCAGGGTCACAAGATCACCGTGTACAGAAACACTTCAGGGTTGAAACAATACACCCAGCACCGGTACAATAATGCTTGTGGCCTCAGGCACCACACACACTCATATAAACACACACAAACATACACTCTTATGTTGCCTACCCACTGTTGCCCCAAGGTTGAAACTCTAAACCTAATCACTCAGTATTCAGTGGAGGCGACACTCCTGATCTCCCCTCACAGGCCTGTGTGAGTGTGTGGGGGTGTTCCTGTGCTGTGTTTGCATATAAGCAGATGCCCTGAACCTTTGCATATACAACAGAGGAGCATGTGTGTGCACTCACTGTAGCCTTTCTGAACTGTATATGTGTTTTCCTATGGGTCAAATGTGCAGTGTGTATGTGTATATGGTGTTCATTGTGTGTTTTCATGTGCACCAAACCAGAATTCATAGTTAATGATCAAATAATCCATAAAAACACGGACATTTTTTTCTTAATTAAGAGTTTTAATGAAGATGATTAAAAACTAAAAGAATCGAAACAGGTTAAAACAGTGTGCGTGTTTTTTACTGAAAGAATGTAAAAGATAATATGAGAAAACTGAATGCGTCACGGAGATAAATTAATAGTTAAACCAAAAATGTGCACATAGGTGAATTTATTTTATTTATTTATTTTACATGTCTTGTTCAGTTGTTAAATCTTCCTTTTAACTGTAGAAACACAGAAACATCCTTAAAAAGAAAAAGAAAAAAACAATAACTCGCCACTTTGTTTAGTTTTACGTCCGTTGCAATCAGGTGATCAAGGTGCGCCACCACATGATGACGTAGGTGACATGGCGGAAAAAATGAACACGCGAGGTAACGCAATATCAAACATAAGGATTTACGTTGAAGACACGCGGGAAAATACCAAAGCTCGGTTCGAGAGAGTGTCGTTGCCACAGATACCTGCAGCTCCAGCTCGTCTGAACAGTGAGTACATTATTTATGAGCGTGTGTTGCCTCGCCGTTGTGTTACATTGACGTTCAGACACATCAGCTTTGTTTGGGCCCTGCTGGAGTCACTGCTGCGCGTGACCTGTGCTATCACTGTCCTTCTCCAGCTGCATGTTTGGAGGACAGTGTCATGTTGCTGAAGTCTTTCCTGAGGGATTACTGACCCGTGCGTTCCTGTGTTGTGCTGTGGAAGATTATATATTTCAATACAGGTTTTTATCTTTTATCTTCTTTTAATTTGTCTTTAATATATTTTTTTTCCAACATATCATCTTCCTTTAGATCCTTTCGTGCTATTTTATTCTAGTAGCTGTTCAGTTGTGGTTTCAGAAATGTACACCGAGACATTTTGTGACCCTGTTGGCATGGATTTCTATAATGGAGCAGTGATGTAGTTTTTCATGGTTTAAGGTCTGAATAATGACTCAAGGCCAGAGGCCCCAACTAGCTATACCAAAAGCCCCCCACCCCTCACTCCCTCCATCCCTCCTCCATCCACATGTGAGTCTATTCATTGTGTACAGTATGTTCTCTTCAGCCTTGGGAGGACATTACAAAAATTGCTTTCTGTTTGACATACAGTAGACATACGCTTTACTATGCATACACCCTGCAAAAACATTTATTCTGTCTGTATGTATCCTCTCATATGCCTCCCAGCATGACCATATACATATATCTATATCTATATGTGAGTGAGTGTGCACGTATGTGTGTATAATAGGTTTGGGGAGACAGCAGGGGTCCCGTGAGGCTGATTAGTGGACCCTACCAAATGCCATTAGGATGTAATGAAAAAGCAGTCCTGGTGCTAATGTATAATAAAGTGAATGGGCTGTTACATTACCACAGCGTCCAGACTACTACGCCTGTTGGCACATCAGCACGTCATTGGTTCGCACAAGTATGTGTGTGTATGAGAGAGAGAGTGTGTGTGTGTTGCAGTCTTACATCAAATATCTGAGGAAAAGATGACGGAAACAGAGCAAGCGCTGTCTCGGGGCCAGCATCAGTATGTGTGTGTGTGTGTAAGGGAGAGAGAAAGGTATAATAGGAGCTGGACCTTTTCTACGCCTGCAGTTGTTTGAGAGATCTCATGTGGGGGCATGTGCAATTGTATGTGTCTAATTGACATTTTTGTGACACATATGTGTACACAAAGCAATATTTAAAGGTATAATGTGTAGGAATTCCCCCCATCTAGCGGTGCAGTTGCGGAACGTATTCTTGATGTTGCATTCACGTGAAATCGGGCAGACGTCAGGCAGACAACAGACGCTGCATGTAACAGGATAAACAAGTGGTCCGCAAGCACGAGGCAAAACAATACAGGCGCATTTGCTAATAAAAAGCCAAATAAGTTACACACTAGGGCTTTAATGTGTCTGATGCTGTATAGTGTGAGTCCTCATGTGTGCAAGCTTGTATGCAAATATTGTGCAACTCTATCATGCCACTATATGCTTTTGTGTATGGATCTGAAAGTACTTGTAGGCTATATCAAAGTTTGTTGCACTCACCTGTGTGTTAGTGTGTGTGTGTTAGTGTGTGTGTCCTTGGCTCTGTGACTCCATCTACATTTTCGAAGAGTAATATCAGTGGCAGGGCTAAAGGAAGTGCTTTCATTCAGTGGTTGATATAGTAATCACAGTGAGGGAGAAGTAATAACTGTCTACTATGCTGCCATTTAACTACTGTGGCCTTGACTTCACTATTGACTGCGTTTGAGGTGTCGCGTTCGCCTTTGTTACGCTCTGGCGTGTGTGTGTCTGTGTGCTATGGCTTTATGAGTGGTGCTGCCGAGTGCAGTGACTGGTTGCTTATTGTGCCAGCTGTTAAATGTAAGAAGTGTAGAAAAAAAAAAAGCTTCATCGCTCTGAAACATTAAACGGCTGTCTGTCTTCCTTTTCCTCGACAGGGACCAGAGTGAAGGGCGAACGAGGATGCATGTGTAATCCATTCCCTCTCTCTCTCTCTCTCTTTCTCCCTCCCTCTGTGTCTGTCATTGCATCCATTCCCCTCAGAATGATTGAATATTTACTCTCATTTAATGTTACTGTCCAAAAGACATTGGGCAACAGGGACACACATATGTGAAAACACACACATGCAGACACACACACACACACACACACACACACACACACACACACACACACACACACACACACACACACACACACACACACACACACACACACACACACAGCCTAGTCTACCCATTTAATTAAGCACTCTATGAATAATTCAGTTTGAGCCTCTGGGCTGAAGATAATTATAACGATCAGGATAATAATGTTTATTTTGCTTTTTATTGTATTAAGACATCAATATCTCTGCAGTGCAGTGTGGACAGTTTGCCGCTACACTTCTAACGCCTGAAGCACCACCTCCTAATATCCGAGTGGCAGAGTGTCTGTCTTTGTGCGTGTAAAAACTTTACGCTTGTGTGTTTGTCACAGTGTTAGAGTGCTTTAGTGTGTGTCTGTGTCTCTGTGTGTGAGAGAGAGGAAAATTAGAAAGACATTAGAATTTGCATTTGTTTAAAAAGTATTTTTATGACATGGATCAAGCTATGGATTTATATCCCTAATCCTAAAGGTTGCTGGTTCAACTCCAGCTCTGCTTTTTCTCCAGTTGTGACCTTGAATATTGTGTCTGTTCTCAGTCCCCACTAGAAATATCGGAACCCATAATCCTCAGTTTAGCAGATCAATAATGTATAATGTGATTACAGTGGGGCTCATTGTGCACAGCAGCTGTTCTACACCCTATGTGGCTTCTATCAAATTCTGATTAGTCAATGATTATCTATTCTCTGCCGGGCATATGGAATCAGCAGTCTATTCGCTGCCACTGTATAGTCATTGATTAACCCTGTTAACAGATGTGGGAGCAGTGATTGTACTGTATTGTTGGTCTTCAGCCTGGCATATTGCAACACACTGGGTAGTCTTTTCCAAGTGGGTGCAATTTGCTATTCTTTACTGCAGATTATTGTAAATCTTCTCTTCTTTTATTCGGCGGCAGGAGAAACGGAGAACTGGAATGACACAGATCTGAGTCATGAGCTATATTTGATCCGGTGACGTACTCGTATGTGAAATGTAGCCTTTTGTTAGTCGCTGTTGTTCATTATTTCCCTTTGCTGCCACATTCATACTACTGTAGGCTGTTTTTGAGGTTTTAACCACATTCATCTTCTTGTGTCATAGATAGACAACTGTGGTCCTGAAAGCAAATCTATCTATCCATTCCACCTTTCCTTCACTACCATATGTCCATCCATCCACACAGCCATCCCCTACACACACATATCACATATATTGTATCAGGCCTGAGATCCTTGAAGCCCACCATTGATCCTCCTGGCTCCAGGGCTTCTGTCCAGACACCCAGCCTCTCTGAGAGGCATTGGCACGGCGACGGCTTCTCCCTCTGGGCTTTAAGCGGCAGGGAAAAGTCCATCTGCGGAGCTTGGACCTGCTGGAGTTAACCCATCAGTCACCGAGGCTGATGGATGGCTCAGACAGGCACTCAGGTCGTGAGGGTACATGTAGACACACACATACACCGACACAGACACACACTCATGGAAGCAAACTGCACAACAGATTGACAGACTGCCAGCTCGTGTGTGTCAGTGTGTAGTGTACAAGTCCGAGAAACTTGAGAAACTTTCGAGTGCCTCTTGTGTCCCCTCAGCGTCCGGCTCATTTGATTAGTGGCTTTAAGGGGCCCCGTGGATCAATAACTGACTCGGGTATGGCCCCCTTCAGCTCTGAATGCACACACACACACACATACACATGCACACTCAAACACAGACACGCACAACGCTCTGCAGCAGTTCATTTAGGCCAAGCCGTCAATCATCAGAGTGCAGACAGGTCCAGTCTGGACCGACCGATCTAGCATGCTGGAGGGGGGTTTATGTTTGTGTGTGTGTGTGTGTGTGTGAGAGAAAGAGAGAAAGAGTGCATGTACGTGTGCGTGTCATTATATGCCGATGAGATATTATGTGTCTGTTTGGTCCATCTGTCATGTGCCTGTGTGTGTGTGTGTGTGTGTGTGTGTTTGTGTGTTAGAGAGCACCAATTAGTTCATGTTCCTTGTTATCCCCACCAATAATTGCACGCCAAAATGAGCAGGTGGGTCGATGTCAATAATCCTTTAGCCAGACAGATTTTTTTCCCCCCTTAATCCTAATTTAACCAGGTATGATAACTTAAGAAACATACTTATTTGACTTGTAAGTCACCTCCTGGGAAAACATGTATACACACACAGAGACACACAAAAGGCTGCATGATGTCATTACCCAATACAAGCGCAATCCCCTACTCCTGAATATTAGGTTAACCGCTGTGCTCAAGGGCACTTTGACATTAATTGTGGAGGGAGGTTAGAGTATTTTATCATCCAAATTTCCCATGTGGTCCAGTAATTGGAACGGTTGGAACAAAAGAACCATTAAGCGACCACCTGCAGCTTTATAAAGTGGGTGAAAGACATTAAATAATGAAAACAGGAGCTTTGTACATGTTGCATCCTTAAATAAACACAATAGCAAATAGTATGTGCAAAGACCCATATTGTATAAAGGTAGATGTCCATGTCCTCTCTAATTATAAAGCAGGTCGGGTTCTATATTTATGTTGTGAAAGTTTCAAAGTGCTCAGTGTACACAGTTTGTGTTGACAAACTGAGCCTTAAAACAAGCCGTCAGGGATTCTGTAACTTTGACCTCACTGCTCTCAGCCAATCCAACCTCGCAGGCTCTGGGGTCTCTCAGTGTTTACCTGAAATAAGTATATATTTATTTGCCTTTAATAGATAGTGTAGTAGTAGAGACAGACAGGAAATGGGAGGCAGAGAGAGGGGGAATGACATGCAGCAAAGGCCCGAGTCGGGATTCGATACAAGGCCAGCTGCAGCGAGGACATGGGGCGCCTGCTCTACAGACCGAGCTAAACAACGCCCCACTCAGTGTTTACCGTTCATCTGTTTTATTTTTATTTGGTCACCCAGAAAACGGTCAGCCAATTAAAAAGAGAGGGGCTCTGTTCTGATTGGCTCACTGAGCTGTTGACACTGCAGCCCCAGAGAGAAGTCTGAGAGGAGATGTAAAACTACATTGAGATGTTCCCTGTTTTTAAAAACACAAATTATTATATGGAAACTTTGAAATCAGATCTTCAAAGAAGTCAAAGAAGTCACTGAGACTTAACTTTAGTTATGTAACAACAGGTTACAGATTTGCAAGATAGCTTCAAGGCATAACAGACCTTTGCCATAATCTCAAATAATGTAAAACCTAACTCTGCTTCCACTCCTCTATTTGCATATCTCCAGCACCTCTGACCTAACCTGTCACATCATATATTCACCATTATGGCTGTCTATCCTCCTTCTTCACTACTTAAAACAAACACAAGGTTGAGTGACAGGGAGGCAGATGAATGGAAACATCACATGTGTGACAAGAGGTATGTTGTAAGAGAATTACTATACGTTAGGAAGAGTGGGTGTTTGGAACGCTACATATGTCTCGATTAGGGTTGCAAAGGGACAGGAAGTGTCTGCTAAATTTCCAGAAACTTTCCATGGGAAGTTAAAGGTACTATTAGAATGAAATGAAAGGCATAAAGCTTTTGCCTTACTGCTTTTATCAAGATGAGCCATAGCGAGGTCGTTTAATGTTACTAACGTCAGACATGGATTGTGGATTATCACAACGCTTGTAGTTACAGCTCAGTGGCAACTGGCAACCTGGATGCTAAAATACTACTGACTCGGTGATGGGGAGACAGCGGTGGGTGGTGCAACAGGCCAAAACACAAAATCAAAACATAAACATGATTTGCAGACTGCAAATAAAATGTTTAGATGTGAATACGCTGGCTGTATTGTTGTCAGTTGAATCAGAATTTTAAATGAACATGATTCTTTAGTCTTTGGTGACATATTGGGTGATTTTATGATTACTTGCCATACATTTCTTACATAGCAAGCTCGTTTTAGATGTGGAATTTTTTTTTTTAAATATTCCAAATTTCAGACTTTCCGTGGGAATTATCAGTTTTTATTGGGGATTTATAGGAGTTAACTGGAAATTGGGGGTAATTTAATCAAACTGGATTATATCCAAAACATATCATAAACATTTTGTTAGGTCGTCCACAGAAAAACTTGAATTCTTCTTTTAAACAATCAATTGTTTCATTGAACAACAAAAACATGAATGAATGCACAGTGCATGGGGTGTGGCCCTGTAGTAAGCAGTGTGCTGTGTGTGTGTGGGTGTACTTGCATTAAATCTGGTTGTATTAACCAAGATTAAGCTCCAGTATATTTTCCCCAACTATATTTAAGTTCCCTGTTAAGGGCCAACCTTCGATTTAGTAAATTATCAATTTATTCCCATATATTCTCATTAATTCCCATGAAAAGTTTCAAACTTTTTCCCATCATTTTGCAACCCTAGTCTCAGTTGGATCAAAGATATACCCAGTATTCCTCGCTTGTCTAGTCTAGAGTTTAAAATGTAAACACTGTTAACCCAGTGGTGAAGAATTAGAATCTGAGTCTTCCATTAGAGGTTTCTGATCAGAGTCTGAGACTCTCAGGCCTAGTGGTCTAGTGGTCACTGCGGGGCCCCGTGTGGTCCGCTTGTCCGTGCTAAGTGGAAACAGAATGTTTGACAAACAGCTTGTCCACCCACAGGCGTTTTTCACTGTGAGCGTGTAGATGCCACCACAGCTGACAACATTACTACACATTCAAAGCCAAACAGACAACGCACGCTTTAACACACACTGTCACCTTCCCTGGGGTGCTCTCTGGCCACCGAAACACAGCCCAACGCCCACGCTGCTGTCACTCACTGGTAGCTCCGCCCGTCTGCTCTACCTTCCCACACACACACATACATACATAATAAACACACTCATCGGCCGCCCACACGTGCCAGTTAACCTACTAATGAGGCGGCACGGGTCATGTCGTGTTCCGCTGCCCCCACGGGGGCGGCCGACCTGTCTGCGTATTGGTTTTATTCCCGCCCACGCCGACCGCCTGATGGACTGCCTCGCCTAATTGACTGACTGAATTACAGACTGACCGTCTGGATGACTGACTGGCTAAGTGTGGCATGCTGGGAAAGCGTGTGGGCGTGGGAACTTGTGTGCAATTGTGGTGGAGGTGTGGACTGCAGCGCCAAAGGACGGTGGTGACGTAGTTGTGAAGTACTTGGCCAGAGAAAGAAATCATAGAAATATCAATATGTTAACGTTTTCACATTCACTTATAGAACGTTTTTATTTCGCTGAGTCATGGTCTTGTGTTCTAACATTCAATCTCCATATGTTCTTTTTAATCTCTAAAATTAATTATTTTCAATGTAAACACTTATTTTGACTGATGGTGGTTTTACCACATCCTATAGCATGTAAACACAGATTTCCATGTGTGTGTTTTTTATTCATAAAGCAGCTTTAAGTTTTATAATAATCAGTGTTGGGGAGACTTAAATTACATGTAGTTGAACTACATACTTAAAGTACAATTTGCTGTAACTTGTTGGTAGTTAAACTACATTTGTATTTTGTGCTGCATCAAGTATTTCAACTACTTTTTGGGTCATTTTTTTCTAGTCTAACTATACTACTCACTTTACAAACAATTTTGACATGAATAACATGAATTTATATATATATATATATATGTATGTGTGTATATATATATATAGTATAAAAAGACCTGTACAGTACATTTTATTTTACCATTATTGTGTTCCAGAACTCTCTTTGAAAAAAGGCATGAAGTCCCAGCCAGTGCAGCAGCTTTTTAGTGTTTGCAAAGATGTTTTTCGTGCCAAACGGAACCGACTGTCTGATAAAAACTTTGAGAGATACTCATGTGTCGTGTCAACAAGCGATTCTGCCCTGACATCTACTAGTGCCTAAGTGTTAGTGCCTCTGAAGTTCCTGTCATTGTTGTTGTTCAAGACACACTGATCTACAGTTTGTCTACCTCTTTGTATTTTTGATTACATTTTTTGTTGACTGATTTACATTTCTGAAGTGGGTATTGGGGGAGGATTTTCAATTTCTCTTTATATTACCCAACATGTCTATGGTGAACCTACTGTACAGTATGTTGACCAAGAATGTCAAAGCTTTTTTTCATAAAAAACTAAAACTGAGTTGAGAGGCATATTTCTGCTGGGATGTGAACTTTTTGGTAGGCTATTATATTTTGTTTCATATACACCACATGAGGATACTACACTACTATTTGTGTAGTGTTTTGCTGTAGTTTCACAAACTACATTTCTCCAGGGGTAGAAATGTAGTTTGTTCAAACCACTGCCAGGCTGGACTACATGAAGTTTTACAAGCTTGCAAAGGAGCTTTCCCAACACTGATAGTAACACTGTGAGAGTATTGCAGAGAAATGCCTGTACTGTATTAAGAGACTGAGCCTCAACACCAGCCGTCAGGACTTTTGTAACTTTGTGATGGAGCAGTCCAGCTCTCAGTCATGCCTTAAGTCAATTAGCCAATCAGACGAGAAACTGATTGTTTTCCCATCGACTGTTGTTGTTACTAGATCTCCAGAGAGAAGCTTGGCAGCGGAGATGTAAAACTACACTGGTTCTTAAAGCCATAAATATAGTTTCCTAGGGATCAACACTTCAAATAAAACATTAAAAAAGTGTAAAATATAGGACCTTTATATAGTAGTTAATGCTCCAAGTCTCAGCGCTGGGAGTTTTACTTTGTTATTCACAGAGGAACCGTTGGCAGATGAATTTTTTTTTTTTCACGATTCTGCACTAAGTGTGATAGTGAACACATTGTCAGCAGAATGTTATAGCTCTGTGTAGGAGAGGTGCTTTATTCAATTACATTTCCTCACATTAAGCGAGCTACACACCTCCTGTTCCCACTCTGTCAGGAGAAGGGTTTGGAGTTTAGATATTGCACTTAAAATCAAATGGAAGTTTGTTGTGTGCGAACTGATGGGCAGTTATTTTAGTACCAATTGATATGCAGCACCTGTCCTGCTTTCCCTTTTGAGTAAGTGTATGGTGTCATGAGTGTGTGTGTGTGTGTGTGTGTGACTCATGCCAGTCCCTCTGTGATGATCATCTATTGTGAGCGTGGCAGCAGCCCGAACACTTGACTGCACCACTGTTAATTTCTCTCTCAGTGCATAAATTAATAGTTCATAAATAAGCGAATAAATTAAAGAATGGATGGGAGGAGAGAGAGGGAGGAGAGGAATGGGGGCAGGAAAAACTTTCTCATCAGAAAAATTTAATTTCTCACTCCGACACCCACGAGAATGGGGGGAGGGAGGCTCGGGCGGCGCGTAATGGATGTGGGTGTGTGTGTGCACACATGTGTGCGTGTGCAAAAGGGATTCATTTTCAGGCTTTCTATCACACCCCTCTGAGCACTGACATGTTGGCGTGTTTCTTTTTTTTTTTTCTTTTCCCGAGATCCACATTCGACAAACATCTGCGCCTATTACTGAACACACACACCACTAAAGGCCTGACAGAGTAGCTCTCTGTTTTTTCAGTGTGAGGAGCCGTGATGTTGATGCTGCAGTGCAGCTTCAACTCTCCGTAGCTTAGCTATGGGTATGTTGATAACAACAGGCCAGGATTAGCCCTGCACTACATGAGCAAGATGTGCGATGACACTGTCCAATATTGAAATGACCATATGACTTGCGATAAAGAAGCAAATATTTAAGTAGAGATGGGCACAGAATTCTGTACTTTAATTGGTACCGACCGAATTCCCACCAAAGTACTGAGTATCGATTCATGTGAAGTCAAACGGTACCACATTTTGGTACCTGAACGCACCTTCACATCGCCTGCGTCAGCGAGAGTGGAGGAGTGTCTGCCTGAAGGTGAAGCCCCGCTCTACGCCACAATATTGTGGAATTGTGGGGATCCACTGGCGTTCGTTGCGTCTGTTTAATTTTCCATGGGACGTGTCAAACTGTTATTGATCCCCCCCACAAAGCATTTTGGGTAGGTGGCGCGTCCAAAAGTTAACCACGGTTCAACTTTATGCAAATGAATCCTCAGGAGAGGTCACGTAGAGAGGCGTCTTGTCCAGCAAAGAAATCACGGTGCCTCGCCGCAGTGGTGGCAACACAGCAACATGATAGATAGATAGATAGATAGATAGATAGATAGATAGATAGATAGATAGATAGATAGATAGATAGATAGATAGATAGATAGATAGATAGATAGATACTGGAAGGCTCGAGGGTGTGGCTCCATTTCTCCAAACTTGATGCAGACTCGCTGCAACTTCTGTGATGCCAAGTGTAAGTTTTTACTATTTTTTTTTATAGACAAAATAACTTTAATTACCACACATACAAACAGGTACTGGCTCCCAGGAACTGAGTATGGGTACTGTAGCGGTTTGAATGTGAAAGGTACCCATCCCTAGGTTTAATTGTGCGTATTAGTACAGTTAAACCTAGGGATGGGAAGCTGTCGTCTCAGGCACGATAGATTGATAATGTATACTATTCCTCGTACGCGGACTGTCTTTGGGGAAAGTGCCTTCAGAGCATTCGCACCCTCGTCCTGGTATAAATTACAGACTCATCTTAAATTGGATTATCTCCCAAGTATGGAAGATTTTAAAGCTAGGATCAAGGACTATTTGACTACTGAATGCACATGTTCTCTCACCGAACGCAGCTGGTGATTATAATGTATTGATGCGATTTGCTGTTATTGTTTTAGCTGTTTTTATGTTTGTTTTGTTGATGTTGTCTAAATGTGGATGTACTGTGCTGCTTTCTTGGCCAGGACCCCCTTGCAAAAGAGATTCTGAATCTCAATGGGATTATTCCTGGTTAAATAAAGGTTAAAAAAAAAAAAAAAAAAAGTTCCTGTGTCTGAAGCTGCCATACTGTACCTGCCTAACACTCGACATAGTTTACAACTAGTCTGATAGTTACTGTCACTGACACTGTTGATCCAAGTGTTTGAATTTCCCCACCCTTGTCTGTGATTAAACCACCAGTGAGTGGGACAGCTCTTCACAGAATGCAGTTGGAATGATGGTGCATTCAAGACCATTTGGAAATATGAGAAATACTGTACGTCCTATATTGGCTCAAAACGGGACGCAGCTTTTAATCCTCAAATATGGGACGATTCTGATTCATACAGGAGGGGTGGCAACGTGCTGGAGACATGTCGTTGCTTCAACTCACGGCCTCCATTCAGAAGGACACACACACACACACACACACACACACACAAGCGGCTCAGAAAGCTGTCGCACGCTTGTTACTATGACAAATTAATTCATCTCACAGACATTTTTTCCATAGCACGTGCAATGTTGCGCCATGATTGTCAGCCCCAGTGGGTTTGATCTTAACCCCATGTAGCTGCTCCTCTGTATGAACCTCAGGGACTCGTGGTTAGTGAAGGCTGCAGATGAGGGCCGGCTCTAACATCCTTGTAGAAATACTGGCTGTGTCTTAACATAAAGCGCATTTGATTTTGTCATAAAACCAACAAACACATTACACGCATGGGAACAATGTCCAAGGTATCATTTACGTTTATGGCGAATACACTTCATCTTGATGTAACGGAGTTGGTTCATAGCAATTTTACTGTGATATCACAAGGCTTTATTTTACAGGGCTGGGTGAGAGGAAAGAAATATTATTGTTATGTGTTGTGTGTGTGGAATATCAGCAATAGCAGTAAACAGCAGTATCAGTATCTAACATGGCTGGATGTTTGGGCGGTGGATGGATTTATACAGCTTACTGGAGAGCAGCAGCCCTCTAGTTTAGGTATATATATATATATATATATATATATACTCTAGATAAATAGTTTGCCCTGATCTAAGTGCAGCTGATTTCCCATGATCACCTTCATCAGCTGATGATTAACTCATGTGAGTGGTGTTAATTGACCTCATGTTCTGTTCAGAGATGACTTTTGGCAGCTGGTGTGATTAGGATGCAAAGTGGAACTTGATAAAAGTATCCTCATGGTGAACCCCCCCCCCCCCCCCCCCCCCCCTCTTTGTATCCTGGTTCCTTTTTGTTGCTTCAGACTGTGGAGAGTTAAAACTAAAAGCCTCCCTGTTCCATCCAAAATGTCACATCATTAAAATGTGATGAAGTGAACTTTAACTGTGGTTAATAGTCGGCAAACATGACATTACATCCAAAGTTTATCCAATTTTATCATTAAAAGTAACTGTAGCTGCGAATGATCTTGTCATTCCAGTTTCTGCAGACCACAGAGAGCTCATGTTGCCGTTCCAGTGGACAGATATCTGTGCACCCGCTCCAAACCCTGCGCTATCCCAGCATCTTGTTTCAGCTCATGGAACTATGCTGAATTACAGAAACAAAACACCACGGCAGAGCTGTTTGTTTTCCACATTTAGCAGAATATGTCCTCATTTTTCATTAGCTGCAAATCAAAAAATAATACGCCAGTCCACAATGTGCGATAATGTGTGCGGTTCCGAATTTGTAATATGCAAAAGCTGATTTCCCTTGCTAGTCATTAGTGTTTCCAATAAACCATGGATTGGCCCAGTGCAGATACTTGGCCAGCCATTTGGGCTTAAGGATGACTCCTTTGGGTTGGAACGTGGCCACACTGGTGAGCAGCTATGTTGGTTTGTTTGTTTTGATCCACTCCTCAGCACAGCATGCCGTTTGGAAGACTTTCCCAGGGATTACATATACCATGAAAAGTAGATTACTACACTTACTGGATTCTGACCAAAGACCGCTGAGAGATGAGGTCTGCTGAGGTCTGCTAAGACGACTCTGATTCAATTATTTATTTTGGCGCCCTGCTTTTGGATGTAGGTCCTCGCGACTTGAGTGCATTCCTGGGACGGCTCTTTGACTTTTCATTGTCCTGAACCAAAGATGACCTTATGCTCAGTGGAAAAGAACATACCAATGTAAAACCTTGAATCAATTACAACGACAGAAATAAAGAAACTAGATCACCCACTTAGGCCGAAGGCAGCAGCGGAAACGGACTAAAAAATTGTTTTTCTGGGATGTTTTTGCAGCCATACCTAGTGATGACCTCTCTCCGCCACACAGCTATCTATCTTTGGGATTCTTTTTTATTTTTTAGTGCAGTGTTGCCAAACTTTCTCTCTGTGTGATTGTCCTGAATGTGCCCTTCGAAGAGAGCAGCCGACAACAGACACTGCAGAGATCCTCCATGTAAAAGTGTTTTTAATTATTAATGCTGGCCCTCCATATTGGCAGAACTCCAAGCTGCCCGTGGACAGCCACCACATTTCACTCACTCACCGCCATGAATTATTCTCATAGAACATGCTCACAAACACACACACACACACACACACACAACATACATGCCTCGACACAAACACACACATGCAATAACGCACACGTGGAGGCATGAAGCCCACAGTGGACATATGGAAGCGAGTGCGCTCACCTAGCTAATGCAATGTGTGCACACACAACACATACACACACATGCTGACCGATGACACAATGCATCCGCCAGAACACAGGCCATTTGCAGTATTTATCGTGTAGGTAAACACAAATGGTCGCAGTACTTATGCAAGAATGTACACACACACACACACAGACCCAGGCACAGGCACAGAGGCGGGCATGTAACTCCCACACACTTTCCATGTTCCCACTGTATGTTATCTGGCACATGGCACACATGCACACACTTCAGCAGACACACAATGGATCCCTGAGCGCACACGGGCCATTTGCAGTATTTCTTCTATTCAGTGTATTCCGTCCAGCTGTCAGCAGCCTGTCAGTGTGTTCAGTTGCCAGGCAAACAGCCCCGCCTCCTCCCAATAATAAAATATGCCTTTAAAATGTCACTCGCTCCCGAAAGAGCAAAAGCAGAGGCAACAAATCGATTCACATTAGTTGTTCAATTGACTTTGGCTTGAACTTAGCTCCCAGTCTCCCTTTGTCTCACCCTGTGCCTGCTTTCTTTCTTTTTCTTTCTTTCTTTCTTTCTTTCTTTCTTTCTTTCTTTCTTTCTTTCTTTCTTTCTTTCTTTCTTTCTTTCTTTCTTTCTTTCTTTCTTTCTTTTTTCTTTCTTTCTTTCTTCCTTCCTTTTAACCCTCTGTGTCTCTCGAGTTGCTTCTCTCTTTGTCCCTTCCGTCACCTGCTTCTTCATTTTGCTTTTTTCCCGATCACAGGTTCATGCACATCTCCACCTCCTCCCCTCCTCTCCTCCTTCTCACTTCTTTCTCACCTCCTCTCTATTTTCTCCTCCAGCTAATCTAAGTGAATGAATGCGGCGGCGGCGGTGGCGGCGGCGGCTTCAGCACAACTCCTATTCACTCTCCCCGCCGACCACCGCCGTAGCAGCACTCATTTCAATTTTCACCTCGTTTTAGACTTATCACATTGACATCATTAAGGCTCCCTCTCAGCAGCGCACTCATTCGTTATCCTCTCCATTTTACACCTTTCTATCTCTCCCTCCCTCTGTTTGTGTGTGTCTCCCTTTCTCTCACTCTCCTCTCTCTCTCCTTATCTGTCTCGCTCATTGTCAGAGGATTTAAAAGGCTCTCTATTTGAGAGCGGTGAGTGTCTGGGCTTGGTTTTTCATCCCGGTGACAGAAACCTGTTGGAATCTCCTTATTCACAATGAAAGAGTTGGACATTTTTGCCTTTTTAAAAGGGATAGCAGGGAGCAGCGTTAGGCTTGTAAATCTGAAAAAGTGACACATGACTCATTCTGTTTGCTCATTTCAGACGTGATAATATTTCTTTCCCTAATACAACCTTGGAGGAATATTTTTTATTTCAATTTCAAGGGAAGCCAGCAGAGGATTTCAACAGGTAATTGTGAAGAAAATGAAGGGAGTGATAATTCAGCTTCAATCCAACACAATCACCCTCATGTGAAAGAGGAAATTGTTGCAACACTGTACTGCAATTCCACTATGCTAATGACAGAAATACATCAACAAATGACTGTGGTGCATTATTAGAGGAGAAACTACATTTATAAGCAAGAAAAGGAACACAGAGGCTGCAGCTTCACCTCAGCTTTGTAAGATGTTTTTATTCTCTCATTTTATTGTAGATGGAATATGTTTGGACTTTTCGACAAAATTATTAATTCATTATCCATACTGCTTATCCAGTTGACATGGGATTGAGGGAAACAGGTTTCAGTCCATCAGAAAGATGACATATGGAGACAAACAACAATGCATGTTTTGTGACTGTGGGAGGAAACCAACACTGACACATGGAGAACATCCATCCTTTTGGTATGGTATATTTATTTCATTCATTGCAAAAACAAAGCAAAGGGAAAAAAACATTTTAATACAAAAAGCAAAATAATTCAACTTCTGAGTGAAAGGGAGCGGAAAGAAGAAAGAGTGAATTTATTTAATCTGCCACTTTTTCCAATAAATCAATTCACAATGTACACAATGTAGGTATACATTTATTTATTTTATTATATTATTTTTAAATGGCTGCATACCAGCCAACAGCTCACAATCCTGGTAATTCTTGAAGTCATAACAAAATGTTGCCTTGCAAAGATTTTATATAGATACATAAACATCCACTTTTACTCACACATCCACATGTACATTGTTATTGAAGATGATCTTTAAAATGGGAACGGGAAGCGCTTGAAATGCACACAAGAATAGAGATTCTTCCCCCACACCTAATTTGAACCGTCACATCTGGCCAAACTCCATCTGCTGAGGGAGGATCATGTGATATGATCAAAAAGTTCTCATGACAGAACCTCGTGGTCAGGTTGTTTTGTCAACAGCATAATCCTGGGTTTCACCACAGCTCCAGCAGGCACATGTCTTCACCCCAGTTCAGCAAAAAAAAGAAAATCCTACATCGAGTAAAACCAGAAACTGGGATTAAATATGTTAATTAATCGCCGTAATGAAGTGTGTTGTCATGTGACCGGCTCTCAGCCTATCCCCTCCCCTCCTGCAGCACTACTGTACTGTGTGTGTTTATGCATACAGGCTGGGAGCTATATGTTTGCCTGACTACTTGCAGCAGCTTATCTTGCAGCCAGCAGCATCTTGTTATCTGCAACTTGGCAATAAATGCAGTCATCATGTGTGGTTTACTTTATTCCCCTTATCTCACTGCAATGTTTTCTCAACATTGAATCGCTTTAGCCACAGTGTTGATACTTGATTAGGCGTGTCCCATTGTGTTGTCCACATTAACTGCTGCTGGGTCTCTGCACTCTGCCACATCTCTCTTCTCTCTTCAGCTTATCTGGGCCGCGGTGTTTTCACAGACGGCGTTTGACACGGAGGACCCTATACCGCTGGCTGGGTGTGGATGGCAGGTCAGAGGTCAAGTGAAGTGAAACTGGCAGAGGGAGAGGTCAGGAGAGAGAAAGGAAGAGAGTACGGGGAAGGCAGATAGAGGTGGAGGAAGGTTAAGACCCCGGTGAAAAGGAGCCCGGAGTTAATATCCCTGTCATCCCCTGTGCTTTAACCCCAGGCTAAACTAATACGGCCTCTCCTAATGAACAACAGTGGCTCACATCTGCATTGTTAGTTAGGAATCTGCGCTGCCATCTTGGATCAATTTGAGGGTAAATAAAAGCCGAGTGCCAGGGCCATTTCTGGGTCTCCGGTGTCCCGCTTTGCCACACCGCAGGTTTTCACAAGCTGGGAGTCGCAGCGTAAGCCTGCGCCCTGAGGGAGGAAAGTGAAAACTTTCCCCCCGTACACACTCAGAGCTCACCTCCCAGCTATAAACACAGGCCCCGGGGTAGGGTGTGGTCCTGCGGCCAGCGCTGGGGTGGCTGAAGGTACAGGTTGGAGGCCGGTGGCGACAGTGGCAGCGCCGCGGTGAGCGTTACGAGCTTGGCGTCATGCGCCCAGCGTGTCGCACCTCCCTGCTATGAGAGCCTGTAAAGACCTTTTAAAATCCAGCAGCCCTTCTCAACAGGAAGCTGAGGTTTGCTGATGGAATTTTCTCTTTCTTTCTTTTTATAAACATCAAAACCAAAAGTCCTAATTAGCATCCACCGTGCATATGCATATCTGTGTGTGTGTGTATGGTGTGGTGTGCATGTGCATGTAAATGTGCACGTCTGAGTGTCATCTGTCTGCGTGTCCACTGTGCATGTTCACACTTGCACAGATACACAATGAGACTTCTGTATACTGATTGCGCTTGTGTGCTAGTGTGTGTGTATGTGTGTGTGTCTGTGGGTGTGGGTGTGATAAAAGTCAAAATAAGGGTGCCACATGGGATCGTTTATCTCGCGACAGACCACTTCTGTCTAATTAGCGTGAAACACACTAAAGAAATATAGGCAACTGTAATTAAAGCAGCCGATCAAGATGTGTGTGTTGCACATATGGCACACGTGTGTGCGTGTTTTGCTTGCAGCGTGTACACCGTGTGTGTGAATATCTCCATGGTATTTCAGGTAAAGCTATCGCTCTGTCTTAGTTAGTGTGCATATGTTCAGCAGGCTAGCTCTACTCAGCGTCCTGTGTGTGTGTGTGTGTACTTGTCCAGCTATACATGTGAGGACCAGTTTGAGTTTTAAACCATCAGAGTGAGGACATTTTGGGAAAGTGAGGACATTCTGGCCGGTCCCAAGACTGAGGGTTAAGACTTTATAATAACTAGGTTATTATAATTAGGTTAAGAGTAATGGTTAAGGTTGGGTATTTGTTTTGGATGGTTAAGGTTAGGGTAAGGGGCTATAGGGAGAACATTATGTCAGTCAGTGTCCTCACAAAGATAGCCATACAAACGTGTGTGTGTGTGTTTGTGGAATAAACTGAAAGATTAAAGATGTCCTGTTGGTGAGTAAGCCTCACCCCTCGTTTTGCAGACGGGTGAATCAGCGAGACGCTCCAGGCTCGTTCACATCAAACGCGTGTTTGCGGCGTTTTATGTGAACCCTTTAACTGCGGTTTCATTCGACAGTCCAGGTGAGAGCGACGCGTCGGCCTCGGCACATCCACCTTTAAAAAGTCAACTCTCTTCCCGCTGCACTCCTCCCAGACAACTGCGGCGTGTTGTGGTAGGAGTGAGAACATAATCTGAACAGGAAATTGCTCCGGAACACAGGGGTTTATGGGTATATGGAGACAGATTATAACGTCTTAAAGCCAAGTCACTGATGCTTGGAAAGCATAACAGAAAAAAAATAACCGAGGGCAGATTTCAGTCTGGGCTGATGCTCAGATTCTATTTTTGTATGTATTTCTAACCGGTTTGTACAACAGAGAAGGTTAATTATAAGAGCACAAACCCATTATGCTGAGCTGGAGTTTAAGGGACTAGAATTAGACTCGTTTTATGTCCCCCCCAGGGCCAAATATACAACTTAGCAGGGAGTTACAAAAAGTCTAATAAATAGGATATTCCGTCTGTGTTGTTTTTAATTGTCTGTAAACTTTGGTTCACCTGTAGTTTAGCAGTGTGGGCCCAAATCAAGCGGTAATTTTCAGCAGGATTTCATCCAAATAAAACCATAATCTGATCATAGCCAACAGTGCAGTGCAGCTTTAGGCAGGAAGAGCCTGAGCATGCACCTTGATAGATTGCTCAGCTGGTTACACACCATCAACTCTGACTCCGGCCTCTGTTCTCCTCCTCCCTCGGTGTGACATTTCTCCTTTACTTCATCTTTACCGTTCTTGTTGTGTTGTTGCACATTGAGATTTTGGAAAAAAACAATTTGTCTCAGCATAGAATGTGATAAATGAAAGCCATATGTCTTGGCGAGGAACAGATTGAGCCCCGTGTGTGTTGACAGTACATTTTGTCCCAGTGGGGCTTCCATCTAAGCCTTGACATTTTCAGACAATATTGCGGTGTTGAGCCACAGTTAGGATTTCATAAGTCAAGCTAACACTAGAGATGTATGGGCGTGTGTGTAGTGTGTGTTGCTGCTAACATTAGGATGTCACAATACTTATTACTTTCTGCAGTGTGTGTGTCTGTATGTGTGTGTGTGTCGTACTCTGAATATGTGTCCCTTTGAATTCCTCTCGCTGTCACTCTGTTTGTCCTTTTGTTTCATGAGGCTGTCTGCTTGTTGTCTGGGATAAGATGACACATTATTTTTCCATATTTATCTGTCTATCTTTCCCCATTTCTGCCTTTTATCCAGATGTTTTTTTATTTTTTATTCTTGTTTTGCCCGGGTATCCGTGCCATTAGGGCTGCACACTCTCCAAGGCCTTGATGCTATCTGCCGCATGATATCTGAACTAATGCTGCACTTTTCCACCATCCCCATGAGCAATTGTTTGGTAAAAACAGACTTGCCTCTCTTTTCAGCCACCAAAAGTCAGAAGAAATGGCCTGATAGAAGGCTGAGAGGTTTCAGTTTTATATTTCAATGTACTTATCTGCTCTTACAGCCTCTGCTCTAACACAGAGGAAAGAGACGTCTGCAGTCCTGATGCATTATAGATGCACAGGAAATGCGTGAAGGCGGATTTCTACCACTGTGATTACATGTTTTTCTGTTAGTGGGCTTCTTGTTACACGTGTTAGGATGTCATACAGTCAGATGTCAAGGAAAAATACTAGGGGATAAGGGAAGGAGCAGAGAGACAGTGCTCCAACACACACAGAGCCACTGAATGTTTAGATGAGTGTTCTGTCTAAATGAAGTTAATGATGGGCGGGGGCCTGCAGTCGCCAGATCTCTCTGGGAGATTTTGGACAGAAGAGTCATAGAAGATTTTAACAGTAATTACTATAAAGCATTTTATCATGAAAGTCATGATAAAATGCTTTATAGTGTGTTATAATACGTATGTCAGGTATTATAATACGTTATTAGTAACTCGTTGACAATGCCCACATAATGCATTATTATAATGTGTTATTGGCTTATAAACGTGTATAACTATCATTATAAACATTCATAAATTATCATAAGACTTTACAACAATAAGCATAACACATTGTAGACTAGAGCATTATAACTATTATAATACTTGATCTTATAAGCCATTACAAAATGATCTATGATGTGTTATGCTTATTGTTATAAGGCCTTATGATAATTTCTGAGTGTTTTTAATGATAGTTATACACGTTTATAAGCCAATTATAACACATTATATTTATATTTATAATGCACTATCGATGTTGGCATTGTCAGTGAGTTACTAACAATTATAACATATTATAATACCTGACCTTATAAGTCATGATAAAATGCTTTATAGTGTGTTATGATTATTGTTATAAAGTATTATGATCATTTATGAGTGTTTATAACTATAGTTATACAGTGCTAGAACTGCATTATAACTCATTATAAGTGCGTGTTATAATGCGTTATAGAGATAGGCGTCAAATACAGTGTTACTGAAGATTTTTACCCTAATTAAACAGCTTTAGAGTAATTGAAAACCAACCATGTAAGATCAGTGTCTCTGACCCGGTGTCCCAGCTCTCATCTAGTGAGAAACATGGACTGCTTTTCTTGCGTAGTTCCCCTTTAAACACAGAATAACAGAATGGTTCATTGCTCCAGTAGTTTAGACTTTTTATTTAGATTTAAATTTTAAAACAGGTGATTTCTTTTCACTTTTATTACATTTGGGATTTAAGTGAGTAAAAGAGATTTAACAAGTTGAACAGGTTTTTGTTAGTTTAACAATGGCACATTTGTGTGGATCATGTGTTAAGCTTGTTTGATGCACAATCTGGCAAACTGAATGTCAGACAGACACTCGCACCTGTATGGATCCATGTGTGATGATGGTTTATAATAAAGGTTGACAGCCATGCAAATTAACGGGAGTTTCCCGGGAGATTATCTCGAGAAAAACAAGTGTTGGCAGGTGCGCAATATGTTTTTATAGAGTTCATCTTCCTCAATGTAACTGACGGTGGACGAGGCCAAAACCGTTAAATTCATAACCACATAGCCTTTTTTGGACAATAAGCAGATCCTCATGTCTGATTACTCGTTATATTTAGTCTGTCCCGAGGATACGTTCAGGGTGGAAAAAACCCATTCTGAATGACCTCCAACATTAAGCGTCCATGTGCTGAGCTTTTCTCGTTGGCTGACCGGTACATCAGATCAGCCAGCACATACCACAGCATTTATAGCCTAATTTAGTTTGCTCGTCCCACAATGGCTCCTTTTACAAAATGTGCGCAGCTCGACAAGAAAACACTTCCAAAACAACAACAAACACAAACAGTAACGGCACAAAAGTACCCTGTGAAGAGAAGATGTCTTCAGAAAGCAGTGTTAAACAGTTTCAGGTGGGAATCATTTTAATAGCGAGGAAGGGTGTTGACTTCCCAACATCTGTTTAAGGTTTTATGAGAGGACAACTTTCAAGTGCGCCAGAAACACTGATAAGTTTCAACATGTCGCCAAACCTCATGGGTCTGGTTATGTCGGCTCGTATGGTTAAGATTTAAGATTACCCTACATATAAATACAGTAAGCAGAGGAGCCGTAAACGGAGCGATCGCTGGGTTCTGTGTGGCTTCAGCTGTATCACTGCTGAGGCTGCTGGGACATTTGCATAGAGCAGAGCAGTTGTAATGCTATCAGTAACAACTGTGCATTTCCTGCGCTGAAAATTCATTGTCAGCTTTGACAAAGACCTGTTAAAAAAAAAAATTATATATATATTATATAGTATATCATCATGATGAGGGAGTGGTAACTGTAGAGGCTGCTACAGGCACACACACAGCTTCTGTTCAACTAATGGCATCAAATGTGTTTGATGCATGATGATGCGTTTTTGTTGTATGGTCATTTTAAAGGCTCTAGTTCATGGTGCTGCTGAACATCACGTCACTGCAGGTGTTTCTAATACTGAGTCTGCTCTTCCTGTTACACAATATATATATAATAGAAAGCACTTTCTCCTTGGCAATATTTAAAAAGAAATGTAATAAGCGATGAAATGATTAGAGCATTAACCATTTTTTCCGTTCTCTTCTTCTTTTCCTTTTCTTTCTTTAATTCATTTCATTTATTTATTACCGTCTTTCTCCTTTTTCATGAAATGTATTATTATATTTTCTGGATTTGGCTGAAGAGAAAGTCCGATATCCTGGGATTGTAACATGGGCTTAACTTTAACTAATTAAGTGGCAAAGTCAGGGTGGTGTCCCTGCGTAAGCCCTCTTCTGCTTTCCAGCCTCACCTGTACATCACTTCAACTCACTGTATTGAATGTATATAATAAAATACATTCATAATATATGTGAAGAGTTCATTTGCAAAAGCAGATATCTCAGTTTTTAAAAAATTCTAGAATCATTTTTTATTTTTTATTTACATAAGGTGATATCCTTATATATATATATATGTGTATATACTGTATGTAACAAAACAGACATATCTAAAAACAAATAAAGTTTTATTGGAAAAAACACTATGCAAAGAATAATTACAAAGCCTCAGCTTATTTTTTCAAAATGGCACTTATCTGCTTTTGCAAATGAACTCTTCATGTGTTAATTAGGGACCAATTACTCATATTCAACATCAACATGCACAATAAACACGTCGCAAAAGGTTGAGTGAGGAGAGCAGGCAGGATAGGGTTAAATTAATGTTTTGTTAAATTGATTGATTATTCATGTGCAATTTGTTCAATCAAAGTATGCAAATTTGTTTTTTTCTATTATTCTATTCAGTGTTTGAGGCTACCTAATAAAGCAGAATGACTCAGGGACTGTATGGTTAATATGCACACTTAGGGAATTGCTAATGTAAAGTCATATCGTCATGGCAATATTGATCAGAGTCATCGTGCATCATGCAGGCCTAGTGCAAATTTTCTTATTCTTATTTCTTATTCTTTTTTTTTTTTTTTTTTTTTTAAAGTATATTTTTCGGCTTTTTTCCTTTATTTGATAGTGATGACAGTAGAGATAGACAGGAAATGGGGAGGCAGAGAGAGGGGGAATGACACGCAGGAAAGGTCTGCCCGACGCGGGATTCGAACCGGGGACGCCTGCGGCGAGGACTGTAGCCTCTACATGGGGCGGCCGCTCTACCCACTGCGCCACGCACCGCCCCTCTTATTCTTATTCTTAAAAGAGAAAACTCTCTGAGGTTAATGAACAACCTACACTCTCCAGCTCTTCCAACACATTTTATACACAATATACTCTAACGTTGAAATGTCATTATATGTTCATTATACTACTAATAAATAATATCACATAGTAATAAATGCTTTGTGGCATGTGTGGAAGCCATCAGGGATGTGACAGTGTTTGTTCATTGTGGTGGAAACACAACACAGAGAGAAAAGGGAAGAGGCAATTCTGCACTTTATCCCCCCCTTTCAATACATAATGCTCACTCGGGGAATTCTTTGAGCCACAGCCACAATCATCACCACCCTCTGTCCTCTCCCTCTCCCTCTCTTTGTTTCTCTGCCTCTCTCGACCCATCACGCTGCTCTGCCGGCTTTCTTTCTCCTCTTACAGACTTCTGTGTGTGTGTGTGTGTGTGTGTGTGTGTGTCTGTGTGCATCTGCTATGGATCTGCACAGCATGTGACCCCTGTCTGAGTGTGTTCCACGGGTTTTATGCATACATATATATTTTAGATGTCATCTTTCCGCGCTTGTCTTCATGCTTCGGCTTTGTTTGTGTGCATGCGTGTCTTCCACTGTGTCTGCTATGAATCCGAAACAGCGTGTTTCCACGTAGTAAATCTCACGCATCTGTATTTTATGTACACACGGGTTCCCGGGCTGGTCTTTATGGCGTGTGTACATACATGTGTGTGAGAACATGCTCATGTCTGTTATAAATCTATTGCATGTCTATTTTATCTCTGTGTTCTGATTTCACCACTTACCTTTAGAACATGTGTGTCTGCATGTGTGCGTATGTCTCAGATCTGCACTACACTACAGTACGTGTGTGTCTGTGTGGTGAATCTCTTGCATGACTGCTGTTTAACATGTGATGAGTATGTGCGTCTGAGTTTTCTGCTTGTCTCGCTCGATTTTATCTTCAGAGTGAGTTTGCATGTTTGCCTGACCGTGTGTGTTTGCCTGTGTGTTTGTGTGTGTGTTTGCCTGCCTGCCTGCTTGTGTATTAATATGCTAGGGAAACAGCTGGCATGGCTAATGGCTGTCCCTCCCCACGTCCCTCCCAGATCCATCCTCTCTTCCACACCGTGCACACTCAACCGAACACTTGCTTCTCCTTCTTTGGCTGCTCCTCTTTCCTCCTTGAGGCTTCAAACAGAAGCAGGTGTGTGCGTCTGTGCATGTGTGCATGTGTGCGTGTGTGTGTTGCAGGGGATGTTAGCGAGGTGTAAGGAAAAAAGAGGAACAAATGTTGAAAATGAGTGAGGGTTGGAAATAGGTGAAAGCGGGATTAGTGTTGAGGAATTATTTACAGTAATGATGAAAGAGCAGAGATTGCATTAGCCTACTATGGAACAGTAATGTAATCACCATGCAAATTTAAATTAAAGCTAACAGCATGGTCTTGAAGTCCAGAGAGAATGAAAGAGGAGTGGAGGAGTAGGAGGAAGAGAGAGGTTCAGCATAAGCGAGTTCAATTAGCAGAATTTAGCCTATTAATTAGTGCTATTAGCAACACCACGCTGGGGTGTTACTTAGAGAGTGTGTACGTGTGTGTCCGTTTGAGATTTGACATGAAAGTGACTTGTTAAGAGCCATAAACAAGAAGCTTTGAAATGCCAGAATTGAGCGCACACACATGCACATGCACATGCACACACACACACACACAGATGCAGGTTATGGGGAAGTGGTTTTCATTAGCATTTTTGAGTGCATTCCTGCTCCTAGTTGCACAAATACACACACAGAGAGAGACACACACTTCCTCACATGCGCAGAGCAGTCGTAGTGTGTTCAGCGGTGCAGGCCATTTTACCCCGGAGTGTGTGTGTGTGTGTGTGTGTGTGTGTGTGTGTGTGTGTGTGTGTGTGTGTGTGTGTGTGTGTGTGTGTGTGTGTGTGTGTGTGGTGTGTGTGTGTGTGTGTGTGTGTGTGTGTGTGTGTGTGTGTGTGTGTGTGTGTGTGTGTGTGTGTGTCTTTGCCAGGCTGCCGTGAAGTGGGCGCAGTTCGGCGTCCTGGCTTGCGTGTCGTTCCTTCATAAAAATGCCACTCAACTCCTCTGCTGAGGAATCAGGAGCAGCTGGCGGCATTTTCTCTCCTTTCCCTTTTCTTTTCTTTTCTCTCCTTTTCAGGCCACTCCAGTTCCCTCTTCCCGAGTCTCTTCCTCTATTTTTAGTTTCCTGCATTCATTTGTGCGTTTCTCAGTTTATATCCTTTTCTTTTACTCTCTTATTCTTTTTTTCTTTCTTTTTTTTTGCCTGGTACGAAAAACTCACCGGCTTCTCCGAGTTCCAAGGCCGGAGCACTTGGCTTCTGACCAACCCCAGAACACATGAATCATTTTTATTCATGATGAGACAGGCCTCTGAATGATGCTGCTGGGGGCTCAGGGGGGGCCAACTGTGTGTCTTGAGTTCTGTGCAATGATCGATGGTGAGAAACAGGCTTGTGTGTGTGTGTGTGTTTTCTTTCTTTCTTTCCTTCTTTCTTTCCTTCATTCTTTCTTTCCCTTTATTTTTGCTAACCTACGTTGTCGACGCATTTTCAAGCTCAGATGAAAATAATTTGCGAGGGTGAGGTCATTATCACCGCCAGCACATGTATAAAGCATATTTCCCCGCAATCATGTGCACATTGTAGTCGAAGGAATGGGGAGAATGATGGAGAACTAACAAAGGAAACCTCAGACCACCCTCCTCTCCCTCCATTGGCTGGGAAGCTCAGCGGCTCCCTCTGCTGGCAGGAATCATCACGTCAGCATGGGCCCCACTTGTTGCTTCCCCCCTCCACTCAATTGGTTTTAATTGTGTTCTTATTTATATATTTCACCATTGATTTCTCTGTTGAGGCTGACATGGCTCTAATCCACAGCGACTGGCTGTCATGGTGTGATGGATGGAACAAAGCCAGCAAGCAAACACAATGCAAGACAAGTGTGACGTGCCGGTGTGTGTCTGTGTGAGTCACCGCGTGTATGTGTGTCTGTTTGTTTGGACGCGCGTCCGTGTTTGCGTCTGTGTGTTTGCACTCGCTTCTCTATCAAAGTGTGTCTGAGTACAGATTTGCAACACCGTCTGACCGTGTGTGTGTGTTTGTGTATATATATGTGTGTGTGTGTGTGTACACATGACGAGCATGTGGTAGCCGCTGAAGGTAAAAGGGAGGAGGCAGGACAATGTGTCATAATTATACTCAGGGTGTCACGGTGAAAACAGCGTTAAAGCCAGATGAGGTGGTGTTTACCAATATGAACAGACAAATAGAACAGCATATTGGTGTCAGCTTTCCCCCCTCTCTTCTTCATTCTCACAAACACACACACACACACACACACACACACACACACACACAACTCTCTTTCCCATCCCCTGTGGCTATAGTTCCGTTGCTTGTCACTTCCTGTGTGTATTTATGGGTGTGTGCCAGTACGGTAAATGTATGCAGTGTCTGCCCCATTTCTTCCCCTTGTTTCGGATGTGATAAGGGGGGGGGGGGAGGAAAATGAGGAAAAAGTCCTGCAATAGATCCAAGCCCAGAAAGAAGGTCAGTGTATTAACTTATCAAAGAGGGAGGAAAGAAAATAGATCCAGAAATAAAAGAAAGACTAAAGAGGAGGAGAAGATTTTGGGGGACAAGCAGAGGATGAACCCACTATGATGATGATGATATAACATGGCATACACTTTCAGGAACTTAACAGAACTTCATACAGACAATCCTTACAGTAGTAACATTGGTAACCGTACTCCCAGTTTTCCCCGAAGGTGGTTGGGATGCAAAGCGTTTGACTGTGACACTGAGCCCCGTGGTTTGGTTTGGTGGTTCAGGTGCTTTGGTTAAGGTGAGGGAAGGGAAGGATGGTGGTTTTGGTTAAATGTAAATAACCATGTGGTGTCTGCAGTCACAGACCACAGTCTTTCCCTGAGCTTAATATGTTCTGCAAGTGCCAAGATATAACCAGCAGATAAAGTTGGTGACTGATATGTTCACTATCAAATATTTGCAACTTGACAAGTATGTAAATTAGTTCTGCCTAAATGTAAGCGGGGTTAGAGCAGTTGGCTGTGTGTGTGTGTGTGTGTGTGTGTGTGTGTGTGTGTGTGTCATCCGTACACCTGTACCAACACCTTTGAGGCACTTTTGAGGACTTTGGCAGCTGTTTGTATGTTTCTGTCTGTCTGTGGACAGGTGTTGTCACAGCGACCGTGTCACAACCTGCAAGGTACAGTCATGAAGGTGAACAGGTGTGTAGACGGATGTGGTGGGTCCGACCCAGGAATACTGATGCATCAGAATGTCAACACGCTGACAGGCGTCTCCGTTGGTGTGGTGGTGGTCTCTGGTAGGGACGCACCGATTTGTCTTTTTCAGTCCCAGTGCCCGTACTGATACCTGGGCTTAGTGTATCCGTCGATACCGATCTGACACCACTGTTGAATTAATAAGCTGTTTGCCTTCAAACTTGACTTTAAATTACTTTCCTAACTCTGTAAAATGTTGCTCCCCTGTGTTTGTGGTCTACCAGCATGCTGCGTGTGTCACAAACTACTGTAGAAGTGACTAGATCTGAGTCATGGATCAGCTTCATTATCAGATACCCAATCTAGCTATGTAGTCAATATCTGGGCCGATATCAGATCAGTGAATCCCACATCTCTGGTGTTATATCTGAATCCAGTGGGGTTGGGTTTAAAAAAAGCAATTTTCCGATTCATATCGATCTTCATTTGAAATATCCGATATCATTCATAGAATCCTTTGATTGATCTTTTGATGTATGCAGTTTCCTGTTAGACTAGCCAGACGAGATCACAGAGCCACGCTTTTAGGTCCATTTTAAATGTAAACATGCAATGCATCATGTCAAGACTAGAGAGTTCCATCTTTGTACAATTTGCTGTGGAAATCTCTTCCATAACCAAGCAAAATTGGTATTAGAGCTGAAATATCTCTTAATGAATCAATATTGAATCAAATTATAAATCAAATCAAATCAGGACCTTGTGAATTGGAATCAAATCGATTCAATAAATCAGTAGCGATATCAAGCCCTAGAATCCAGTATCAAATGTCACATCTATTTAGGATTGTCTGAAATAGGAATTCATAAAAACTCGGAGGATATTATGTTGTGCCCTTTTACTTTTGCTCACCTTGTTAAACACAAAACACTGTAAGTCCAGATCTAGACCTATTAACCTCATGTAGCTTAACAGTCATCACTGTGTTAGTCTTTAACTGTGAAAACACACATGTAGGCCTACCTGAGATCTGACAGTGAAAGAATAGCATGTATTTATATAGATGATCCTGCACCTGTCAGTTTAAGTCCAATGTCAACTTACAGAGCAGATGCAGGGAGTGGTTTGGCCTTTATACAGAGTGTGTGTGTGTGTATGTGTGTGGGTCCAGACTGCAGGTGGTGGATGTGTGACTTATATCCGTTCACAGAGCTGTAATTAATCTTCATCTTTTTTATCAACTTCATCATGATCTTATTCTGACTGTCATCATAAGGCATTTGCCGTGTGAGTGTAGCAGGCCGATACTTTGAGAATTAAAAAAAAAGCTTTGAGGACTGTGCAAGGAGAGATAAGTAATATTTTGTTAGCCTCAGAGCTTGGTGAAGACAACATGGAACCAGATCCAAAATGGAGCCAGTTATCAGAAGTGAAACCTACAGAGAGGTGAACGGAGACACTGCAGAGTAAAGACGCATTAGAGAAGGGAAGAGAAGGGAAGGAGGGAGCAGACGAAAAGCAGATAGGAGTCTCTAGAGATAGATGGAGGGCTGAGATGGAGGATGAGAAGACAAACAGAGAAGGAGATTCAATTTCAAACATTACAATTCAATCAACATTATTCCTCCCCAGGCAGCGCTAACTGCAGGAATGCATTAAAAACACATAAAAACATCACAAAGATTATATTACGCATCACAAAGGTCGGGATTTGATTCAAGACCGTGTGCTACACCTATACTGGATCCGGTCTGCAATGCAAAAATGTATAAGTACATAAACGGCGAGAGACGAGTGGACTGATGATGAAAGGAAAGACAAAAAGAGTGTGTGGTGACTGCGAATGAGAATTGGCAAAATGGGAAGATTGACAAAAGGGGAGAAAGGCTGCGGGGGAAAAAAAAAGGCCGTACTTAGCAAAAGGAGACAAGAAAATGCTTGTTAAGAGGATGGAGCGATAAAAAAGGCTGATAAAAGGAGAGAAATATGCTTTAGCCCGAGCCCGTACGAGTGAGAAATTATCTAAAATGATATAAAAGAGCTTTATGCATGCTCGCATAAAGGGAAGAACACGCTTAATGTGTGGTTCGCACTCTCCTTCTCTAAATCTCCCTGAAAACACATTTCTTTAAATGTCCTCCTCTTTTGTCGTTTACTTTCAAGCTCCAAATATCATAAAAGGGGTGTGTGCGTGTGTATGTGTGTTATAAATGGATGTTATCATGTGTCAGATTGTGTGTGTGTGTGTGAGAGAGTGTGTGCATGTATGAGTGTGTGCAGTAAGTGATGTTTGCTATAAGCACTCAGCCGCCCATGACAGTGAAGTGGTGTAATGTGTTACAGTCCATCCAATATCCAATATCACCCTAATTCCACTATTGAGCTACATGGCTTCCAGCTAGTGCACACACACACACACACACACATGCATGACACACACACAGGGCCACAGTGAAAGTTTCACTAGTTTTACATTACTGTGAATTAAACGCTGGTATCCCATATGTTTCTGTTTAGCTAAAGCAAACACTCAGCCTTTAATTTACTGGTGAAGACTACCCTCACCTTTAACTCGTACACTCGGCCCTAAAAACAGACATTTTCCCTAATAAAGTGCAGGATAGAGGGCTCGCAGGAGACCACTCTTTTTAGGGTTATCTATTCCCGCGGGGGCATTTCAGGGCGTCATAGGATAGTAAAGAGCCGGTCCACTCACACTTACACAAACATACACAGACGCAGCACAATAAACCAAATTTATGATGCTCCAGTTCATGCTTGCAGTTCCGTGCGCAGCCACACACAGCTCCACGCAGGGTCACATTTCTCCTCTATTTCATCCCATTGCGTTCACTTCACAGCTTGTGGAGGAGTAGCAGCATAAAATCGAGCCATAAAGTGAATCTGGCTCCTCTGATGTCATCATACATAGTCATAAACATGGTCGGCCGTGGCTGCGGCTGTGGCTGCGGCTGCAACACAGGGCCGCGGTCCGGCATCAAACCTCTCTGCTGTTTTGGATGTTAAGGCTGCAGAGGGAATTGGAAGGGCAGTCGGCTCCGCGGTGATGTCACGGCGACTTCATGAGGTGATGCCACCAGTAGGAGCTAATTATCTCATCTTTCATATTATAATGAATCAAAGCTCTGCGTCTGTCGGAGCCTCGCACAAGATCCTGCGTCTCAGCGGGAGCCGCTGTGAACTCACCTTCTCCCGTTTAATAACCGCGTAGTCGTACAGTCTGATCAAACTGTTGCTTCACAGCAGTAAACCAATATTAGCTCCTAAAACGCTTTACACCGGTCCATCTCCTTCAAAGGTTTGCCTGCAGTGAATAGCTTGAAACAACAACTGCACAAATGAGAACCATTTCTCTCTGATTATTTACCGCCGAGCAGGAAGGCAGGATGCCCCATCTATCATTTTTGCGTGGCACTCAGGTAAACATTTTTGTAGGAATCATCAGCCGGATTGAATTTCATTTTGCAGGAAAAATATATCGGGGCCCCGTGTAATGTTTGAAAAGCACATCATGTTGCTCACAGAGAAACAAACCAACATTAAAGTCGAGTTTTTTTCTAACGTGATTTATACAGTGATGTAGTGGGTAATGGAAAAGTCTGGGCACGGGGAGACAAACAACAACCAATGGAAGAAAAATTCAATTTCTTCCTCCTCCCCCTTAACACAGCCTGTCTTCATATAACTTGCATCTGTTTGATGACACTCACTATGATGTAGATGATGAATTTATCTCATAAATATTCATGCCAGCCTCCAAAGGCGGGTAAAAGTCTATTTTGAAAAAAAAAAAAAAAACAAGAAACAAAGAAAAAAGAAAATGAAGGTGTATAGTGAGATTAGGTAGGTTTCATTTTGCTGTGAACAACATGCATCAAAATCTGAAATGGCTGCCGCCGCCACAAAAGAAGAACACATGCTGTTGGTCAGTGTTTTAACATGGAAAATGATGTGAAAGGAAAAAATAAAAAAAGTAAAAGAGGCTCCGGCAAGACCTTTTCTTTCTCTGTGGTCTTTTCTCGGCGTGAATAGTGCCATTACGTGTAGTTTTAGACAGAGAGAACCCTGGGTGGCTCAAAAAACACATATTGTATGAGCAGTAAAAGGGCTGAGAGAGAGAGACGGAGAGAGAGAGATAGATTTGCACACATCTCGCTTTGGCCTTTAAGAGGCGGAAGCTGTCTCTGGTTTGTCATTTAGTGATGAGCACGTGAACAGAATAGGGTCGTGACTCGCGCAGAATACTGAGAGGAGAGGACGAGAGAGGAGGGGAGGGAAGGGAAGGATGGAAGGAGAGGAGAGGAGAGGCTGTTGGAGGGAGGGAAAGGACGGAAAGAGAGAGGGAGAGGAAGGACAGGGGGATGGAGAGGAGGATGAAAAAGGAGGGAAAAGGGCAGGACTGACTCACGCTGCGAGGGAGGATGAGGAGGACGCGAGGAAGAACGGGCGGTAAACAAAAGGGCGGATGGTGTTGATAGGAGGAAGTTGGATGGAGCTTCGTGGCCGTTGTGTTTCACCCCATGGATTCTGTCGGGGCAAGCTGGAGTGTGTGTGTGTGTGTGTGTGTCTGTGTGATTGTGTCTGTGAATTAACAGCTCCAAGATTGATCAATAGTATCGTCAAGAGACAGATGTGAGTTCACACTTATATTGAAACACCAACACACACAATCTGTATGCAACACACATACACATACATTTGATGAGCTCATGTGCACACAATCTAGCGCTCTCCCCTTCCACCCACATACTGTAGCCTTCACTCAATCACACAGATCTCCCACTCTCTGACACACACACACACACACACACACACACACACACACACACACACACAATCAAATGAAAGAACACAGCGAGTGTCCCACAGCTGGGCACTGATGAGAGAGCGAGAGGGAGGGCGTTGGACCTGCTGTGTGAACAGGCTGTATTTCCATACAAATCAATGGAGCGTCAGGCTAAGCTCGGGGACGCATCAGGGGACAAGGCTGGTCACACACGCGATGAAGCCGCACGTACACACATCACATCACACCATGCGGGCACAGGAAACCGCAATCACCCCTTACACTGCGTCACGCACTCACACTAACTCACACACACACATGCATGCAGCCAGCTGGCAGAAGATGGCACATCTAGAGGAGGGGAGTGCAGACAAGGTTACTGTCATAATAACATCTGCTGCACTGATTACTCAGAAAACTTCAAATTAGTAAAAGAATCCATTTAGTTGCAGCAAACTGGTGACTCAGTCATTTTGATGCACGCTAGAAGCCAATAGGATGAGGACACGTCTCTGAATAAAATGGGTTTTGGTTCCTTTGGTAAAATTAAAAATGCATAATTCATAATTTGTTTTAGTTTAGTAGTATTTTTTAGAAATGTATGTTTCTACTGTTTTGTTTCCGTTGTGGTCATGTGGACATGAGGTTAGCCACAGTTAGCTGCTGGTTAGCCTCGCAAGTTCAGAAAGGAGTGGAAACAGCTAGCATGACTGACAAAATCCACTTTCCAGGGTTTTAAAACAGATCATGCTGCTACAATATTATGGGGTGTCCAGCACAACTTTTATATTTGCTTTTCAATCTGATTCATTATGGATTCCCTTATCGATTCCTGTGGTTTTCCATTTGGAAAAAAGTGGGCCTGTGCAGGTTTTCAGTGTCAACAACACTAATTTCATTATGAGTCTCTGAGCAGTAAACAAGATAGATAACTGCCTTCAAAACAAATGTTATTACTCCCCCTCCCCACTCAGAGTGTGTGTCTGTGTCTCTGCTCCATCACTAACTCAGAAACAAACTGGGACTGTTTGAATGAAGGCTGCGGTGCCGTGGAATGATGGAGGAGAGCCATTGTTTCCTCTACATTCATTCAGGTGATGTGATATAATATCAGTGCATGGCGCAGTGACCAACAAGCCACCGGCAGAAAAGTAACAATGGTGGTTTCTTGAAATACACAGATAGCCTATTCCATGTTGTGCTGATGGTGTCATCTTACATGAAAAAAACACAATTTAGACTTCTCTGATTCCTTCACTAACATCACTTCATCGACTCCTTTGTTGTTGTCTGTGTGCTCCACCTCTGGTCACAGCATCAGGCTGTTGTTTTGCAAGGGACATGAAACAAAGCAGAAAAGTCGATGAGGAAGTTGTTAAGCAAAAAGACAAAAGGCCTGTCGATGGAGTTAGAGTCGGTTCTGGGTTGTGGGTTCCCATCCCTAACATGGACAGAGCCGAGCTAGCTGCCTTCATGCAAGGCTAAATAAAGCTTAATAGCTCCTGGCTTCTGCCTAACTGTCTTTTTATAATAGACTTAAATAGCATTTCTTTTTTTTTTTCATGTTATCCAGGTAATATGTGCCCGACCTCATCCTCGTCTGTTCAGGTGCATCTTAATAAATGAGATTAGACTACGTAACCATTTAAAGGCTCAGAAAAGGTGTGGGGTTTTGAGTTAGAGTGTGACACTCTTAGGTTACAGTAGTGAACAATTTCACTATATTCAAATTTTTGATTTACTGAATGTTGTGTGATGAATACAGTAATATATTAGTATCAATATTTGAATTGAACTGCTGACATGATTTCGCTTTTCCATAATATTCTTATTTATTGCAATGCGCCTATATTTGTGGGCACACATTTGGTACAGTATGGTGAACCAGAGTGTAATGTTTGCCTGTCCACATATTGGCCATAAAATGTGTTTTTCTAATCCTCAAAAAAATGTAATATGTTCTAATAAGCTCTAAATATACAGTTGATCGTCTTAAAGGGATAGTAGCATTTTTTTTAAAGTGGTATGATCTACAAATAGCCCCTAAGTACTTTAATTGCAGTAGAAGACTCTCTGCACTCCTCCCGTTAGCAACGCCAGCCCATAGCCCTGCCAAGAGATTTACAACATACTGTGTTGTGAACAGACCCAAAGAAACGGCCTATTTTCAAGGCCTAAAAGAGGTTTTACCTGAAAAAAAATACACAGTTCCATTGTTCGCTATAATATAATTTTTTCCAGCCCTTCAAAGTGCAGGAAAAACGCAGATTTTATTTGGACCTAACCAACTCACGTATCCCTCCGCCCAGGGTTAGCGCCCGCCGATCAGCAGTTGGTTAGGTCCAAATAAAAACTGTGTTTCTCCTGCACTTTGAAGGGCTGGAAAAAATTATATTATAGCGAACAATGGAACTATGTATTTTTTTTCAGGTAAAACCTCTTTTAGGCCACGAAAATAGGTTGTTTCTTTGGGTCCATTCACAACACTGTATGTGTAAATCTCTGGGCAGGGCTATTACAGGCTGACGTTGCAAACGGGAGGAGTGCAGAGAGTCTTCTACTGCAATTAAAGTACTTAGGGGCTATTTGTAGATCATACAAGCCCACTTTAAAAAAAATGATACTATCCCTTTAAGATTTTCCTTATGGAATCTCTCAGCAGAGCCCGTCCATGTGAGCAGTAACTATAGTTTATGGTTCAAGTAGGCTACTGCTGTATCTGTCCTCATCTCTATGCCTGCTACACACTCGCGTTGAACAAGTACATCAGCTTGCTGAGAACCAATTCAGGCCTTTGATGAGAAATGAGATATGATTCACAATTTAATTAGTTTCCTCGCGTGTGGATAAGTCGTCTTCTTTTTCTTCTTCTTCACTATCATCATGGAATAGAGGTTAGTGTCACATCATCTTCAAACCACAAATAAAGTTCTCGGAGCAAAAGCCAGATACTTATATCTTTTTTTTTTCCTTTCTTTCGTTTTTCTGCAGGGCCTAAAGATTTTCAAATATAAAATGAATTCCATCCCAAATACAGCCTAATAGAATGGAAAATGCCAACAAAAAAAAAAAAACTCATCAGTAAACCCATGATGTTCAAACCTTGCTGCACACCAATTTTATCTGCTATCATCTTTCTTTGTGATGGGGAACAGGAATTAAATATCGCATTAGAGCAAGCTTATTAAAAGGATAAGAGCATCACTACAAGCCGACAAAATCATCCAGTGATGAGGAGAGAAAAGGACACAGGGAGTAGAGAGGATGGGGAAAAAGGTGAATGCTGTAAAAATGATGAAAGGGGAGGGGGGGTCAGGAGGAGAAAAGGATGAGGTACGAGAGTGAAGAAGCTTGAATTACCCCGGCTGCCAGGATGAACAAAGCTGAGGAGGAGAGAGCCCGAGTGAGGGCCATTCATGGGGCTGCTGTTTGGTGAAATAAAACACAAGGATGGCCAAAGAGTGAGATGAAGAATTAGGAGGGCTGATCAAACAAGCTGGCAGAGAGGGAAATGAGAAAGAAAGCAGAGACAATTCTTTATCAGAGTGGGCAGGCTGGACAGCCGGGGTCTAGATGGATGAAGGGAGAAGAGAAGAGAAGAGAAATAGAGTTGGGGGGGTTAGGCAGGAAGAGAAAGAGAGGGAGTGAGAGAGAGACTTCGGAAATGAAAACAAACAAGCCATCATCCATCCCATCCCTCTATTGTCGCAGTTCTCTTTAAAGGTCGCAGTGCTTTTCTTCTAGCAGTGTCGACAGGAGGGAGGGAAGGACGACGGCCGGGTGGAGGAAGGAGGGGAAGAACGCTGAAGATTTATCTATGGAGGAGGAGAAGCAGTGGTGGTGGTGGTGGTGGTGGTGGTGGCGACGGCGGCAGCAGCAGCAGCGCCTCAGAATTCTTGATCATCGCCACAGCGACCAGTCACCTGGCAACCGGGTACACAATGGGTGCGGTAGCCTTGGCAACAGCGTGGTCTCCGTCTGATACATGGGGAGTATGATGAGGCGGGCAGGCAGGGAGACAGGTAGACAGATGGAGTGATAGGGAGAGAAGTGTGAGATGGAGGGCAGGAGGGTGAGATGGAGCGACGGAGGGAGGGACAGGAGGAGGAGGAGGAGGAGCAGGTGTAAACAGAGAGCTGGTATATCACACCTCAACAGGTGCAGAGGATCGGCCAAATGTGTGTAAAGACATAATGAGAAATGTAATGAGCTACTGACCAGGAGAACGGCCCGCCATATGTGACCCTACATGAAGGAAGGATATGTTTGTGTACCGTGTGTGTGTCTGTGTGTGTGTGGACATGTTTAAATGAAAGGCAAGTGACGACTCGCTGCTTGCATGCGCACAACTTGCTTTTTCATAGCAATTTCCTTTTTCATAATGTGTGTGTGTGTGTGTGTGTGTGTGTTCCCCCTCGGCGGCGGCACCATCCACCGGCTCCATCCTGAGGTTTGAAAGTGACTGAAGATGAAAGACCTGAACTCTTCCGCACAAACGATTCAAGTGTGCTTTAGGATGAACGCATATAATTTGATGAGTCATGCGTTTTCCCTCCAAAAAAAAAACACCGGCTGATGCATCAGGCCCAACTTTTTTATCTTCTTTTTTTTTTCTTTCTCCAGCCGAAATTTATGATGATTCACATCACATGTCCATCAGATGATATTTTATTCCATATTCATGTGAAACGCCCACACATGTGCACACACGCAGGTCGTGACGCAACACCAATGCAAACCAGGATGAATAAACATGTGGGACAGAAAGAACAAAACAGCATACCTCCACACACACACACAGAAAACCGTGCATCACACAGACTAAATTGATTAAAAACACAGCGGCGCAATACATCACCGACACACTCGCACTCTAAATTAGTGGGTTTTTAATTTGCCATTCTGCACGGACATGATTTAATAGTTAACATTTCAGATAAGACTTATTGAGGCCTTGGGGCCCAACATAGCAGAAATTTTGTTATTTTGTGTGTGTGTGTGTTTGGAGGGGCAACTGAGATTGAGTTTGTGTTGGTATCAGTGTGTGTGTGTGTGTGTACTGTAGTACAGCCTATAAGCCCATTAGCCCCAGGTTAAGTGATTTACAGCTTCAGCTTTAAGCCCCTCCTGCAATCTCATCCCCAACGCCCCTGTCTATCTGCTCTCTCTATCTGCCTACCTTATCTGGGAGATTACACACACACACCTGTCAGTCTGCTCGTGCAGACACACCGCCAGACACCACTCATCTCACACACACACACACACACACACACACACACACACACACATAGAGAGGCTGGCGGTGCGCAGACAACAAATATAAGACAAGAAATTTACTAATCACACACAAAACACATGCGCGCACCTTTTTGCACACAGCTCATCATTAGAAGGTGTTGTGCTCCTGGAGCCAAACACAAAGGAGGTGTTTCATCTGCTCTGTATGTTTGTTCTCATTGTGGATTCTCTTTGATACGGGCGTCCTCATCAATGCATCTAATAGCTCTATACACTGTCTCTTCTGTAATGGTGAGTGTGTGTGTTTCAAAAGTAACCTGTGTATGTGTGTTTTCTGAGTGAAAGAGAAAAGGAAAGATGTGCAAAAGAGAAAGTGTGCGTGTGTGCGTGATCAACCTAATAAACTTCACAGCTGCTCTCTCACACAGCCACTTTTACGGGAGCGGCGAGCAGCCTCTAACCTCCGAGACAAAAGGAAATGTAGAAAGCTGCTCTAAGGACAGATAAAAGCAAGAGAGGGAAGTGCTAAATGATTGCTAGAGCTTCTGCATCCCCCCCACCCCCTTCCCCTTCCCCTTCCCTTCCCACCCCCCCTCAGCGCACCTACCTCCCATACCTCCTCCTCTTCTTCTTCCTCTCTTCTTCCTCCTCTCCCCCCGTCTGTCGGCCCCCGTTTTTATTCTCTATTTCAAAGGGACAAAGAGAGAAAAAGGGAGAAACCAACAGCGGCAAAGCAGCAACTCCACTTACAAATGCGCAGGCATTATAATGAGGCGGCCGCGGCGTTGCCACGACAACACACAGGGAGGTGAGGGGGGGTATGGCGACACTGAGGCAGAGACAGGAGAAAAGAGGAGGTAGAGGAGGTGGCAATAAAGAAAGAAAAGAGAGAGATGAGGTTGTTATCTTGGATGTATTTACCTGTAGCTCTTGTGGCTGCTTGGCAGAAACCTCTCTTCTTCTCACCACTGATCTGCCGTGTCAGTCAGAGAGTGGATGTGTTTATCACGCTGTGGTTTATCATATGGGAAAGACGACAGATAGAGTGCGAGCTCTTTGCTTGGATGTTCGGCTTGCATCTGAATTCAGGAGGTATAAAAACCACCTGAGCCTCTTTTTTTTCTCCCCCTCACTACGTTAGCGGTGATATTTTTAGTCGAAATGAAATAAATGAATTCCTATCATGTGTGTTTCTTTGTCACAGCTACTTGTTGCTGTGGAGTTGGCACTGCAGTTGTTTCCTGAGAAATATTTCAATGTGGAATAAATACAGATGTGACAGGCTGCGCCAGTACTGGATGGAAAAAAAACAAGGCTCCAGATCCTGGATGCTATCTGAATTCTTTTAGCAGGAATCTTGACCTGAATAACTGGCTGATATCATCTGCAACAGTTTGCAAAGCTTCAAGTGCACGATGGTGAAAATGATGCCGTGCTTCTTTGTGAATTTTAGCCACATTCAGTGTTAGAAGAGTGATCAGGGGCAGCAGATGTAGGCAGGAAATGTTCTGTGTTTGTGCTTTAAAGCATGGCGTTGTTTCCAGCCCAGTAATCACATTCATGTTGGACCATCCTGCAGCACATGATTTACAGGCAGGGCTCGCTGCCAGTGCAGCAGGCCTCCAGTTGTTTAGGGCCTAATGGAGCAGTATGGATCAGTATGTGGCACATCCAGCCTTTTCCAACCAGAGAAATGTATTGGCGTGTCAACATCAAACTCATCCAACTATAACCTTTACTTGTCAGAATAATAGAATAAGAGCTTTTTATACGTTTTCCTATTTCTATAATATAATATTAGCATTTGTAAACTCAACAGTCTAGTCTTGCCAAGAGCTTCAGCCATAATCACATTTATAATAGGCTGCCTGAGCTGAGCTACTACTTTGAGACAGATTGGAGGCTACACTGCCTTGGTATTGGAAAGTGACCACACAGGCCAACACAGGGCTAGCCGGTTAGCATGCTAACCTCATTAGAGGAAAAGAAGTGATGGAAATAGAAGCAAAATGTTCTCCCATTGTTCTTGGTAAAGGATTCTGTTTTATGCTGAACTCACCACATGTGTTCCAGCAAACAGCTGTCAATATTAATGCAGCAATAGCAAAGCTTACAAATAGTTGACACTTTACAAATAGCTGCTTTAACCAGCCCACAGGTGCAGATGTTGCAGGAAGAAGTAATATTAAAACCATCTGTCTGCTGATATGTTGTGTCATCCCAACATCTATACAGCAGTGCAACAGGATTGCATCATCAGACCATCTACTCTACTGTATACATGTAGCCTATTGTCTGTGCAGCGTGCCGTGACTAACTGTCTGTCTCAATACTCACACACAACAGAAACACTGGATCCCTGCTGGATATTTTGGCTGAAGGTGAAAGCCAAGAGTGCGCTACGTGTTGCGACCCGTTACCTTTGCTATTCAACGCCGCGGCTGTTGCAATTTAGCTGAGGATGATGCCAATCAATAGTGTAATGTGGAGTCTGTTGTAGCTGGAGAGTCTGAGTCAATGGTGTCTCTAGTTTTTTCCTCCCGGTGCACAGCTGCAGACAGGCGAGTCAAGAGCGGGAAAGAATCCAGCAAGACAGAGGAATGTAACGCTACTAGATCATGTCTGCTCCGTCGTGTTAGATTTCAAGGCATATTTTTATCTCTGAGATGTTAACAAGATATTAAGGATTAATCTGCAAACAGCTATCATAGGGGAACCACGGTTAAATGAATGATTGGACTGCAGTCAATTGGGACATCTCAGTGTTTTCTCTTCCAGTCTGTTTGACAGTGTAGCATTTGGGACTACAGGCTGGAGCCGAGTTTGTCACTGAAATAAAAAAAAAAAGGTAACTGCATATGGTGAAAAGAAATAAAGGGTGGACTGGCCACGCCATGCTGCATATTGACATATTGTCTGTACATGGATGAAATACCCAGGGCTGTGGCGACGGGGACAAACAGGAGATGAGCGCGCCGTCTGAATGTCAAATCCAGGCTGTCAAAGGGTCAGGGAGTCAATGATGGAGCCGCTGGAGTCAATGAAGCAAGGAGAGGGGGGGAGCCGGCGCAGCCAGGGACAAAAAGGAGATGTATATAAAGAAGAGAGCAGGAAGGAAGACATAAGCATAAAGCAGAGGAGAGGCTGCAGTGACACTCGGGGCAGGATTGGAGAAAACGGTTCGGATGGGGAGTTTTAGAGTGAGACGGAGTGGAGTGCAGGAGGAGGCAGATGGAGCTGGTTAAATCCTTGTCCTGAGTATTGTACCAATTGTGGCGGAGAGGCAGACACAATAGCTGAGCGGTCTCCTGTCGCTTCCATAAACAAGATAAATTGATGGGGCTCCCCCGCCCACTAACATCCACAGTTTGCTTTTATTGCCTTCCAAGAGAACGGAATGGAAACCAACTCCGTTAAAAAACAAAAAGAAACCCCCTCTCCGCGAAATCTTCCTCTTCCACTCTCAGGCTTTCTCAATGGCATCATGGATGAGTGGCAGCATTTGATGCCATTGTCTCATCTGAGTAGCTTTGGCTTGCATTAGAAGGAGTCTCTCTCTCCCTTTCTCTCGTCAGGCTGGCTCTCCCTGTTGCTGAGAACAAACTAAAAGGGATGTAATTCAATCAGTGAGGTTTAAAAAGCCGCCTCTTTACAATATGATTTGATTATAGTTTTTTGACTTCAGATAGACAAAACATGACGGAGCATAACCGGTATTGATTTTGACTACATTTCCTCATCTTTGAAAACCCCAGGGATGTTTTCTCTGAATAATATTTTATTATGATGGACAGGAATGTTTTACACAGACATCGCAGTCTTGGAAGAACACAAAGCTAAATATTCAAAATGGGATTTGTCAGTCAGAGAGAGCAGAGCGATTACAAAATCCCAGTGCACAGAATGGAATGTAATGGAAGGAACTGGAATGAAAAATACATTAAAAAGAAGCCGGGATTCGTTGAATGTCTGTATCACAGACACTTATTTCAAGATATGTTAATTTGATCTGAGGAAAACTCATAAGAGAGGAGCAGTAAATGGGAAAATAAAGCGAAACAATCTCATCCAAACATTCGGTGACCTTTAGAGACTGACATTTCTGCAGTGAGACATCAAAAAGTAAAAACATGTTTATTAAAGTTGCTCTCTGTCTCCTGTGGTATTTATTCTGTGCTTGTCTACTTGTTGATGCAGTGTTGTTAGTGGTGATCTATGCTGCCTTCAGCCCAGTCTGTGATTTACTATGAGCTCTGACTCTGACACGGGCCGGGGAGGGAGGGGCGGGGTCACGTTTAATGGCTGTCTGACCGCCATCCATCTTCGCAGCCCAATCAATGACGCCATTCAGCCAGATTTTATCCAATCGGAGCGGGCCTATGTGTCATGATGGGATGCGAATGATGCAGAAAGGCCTGGTTTGAATATGAGTCCAAAGCAAGTGTGGAGACCATCTGGACGACACATACACTGTAACACACCTACCAGTAATATAAAACATGAGTCTGACACAACTCCAAGACAATAATAAATTACACTTTCAAACATAAACAGCGCACAAACAGATGCATCATATTTCCCGGCTCAGTTCCTGCACAGCAGCACTTCATATTTGTTGTTTACATGTTATATTGCATCATTTTCTATATTAAATCCCTGTAGGCTTACTCAAACATGTAATACATTTAAATTGCTGCTCTTCACTTGTGATTGCTGTTTGTTATTCAGATGTTCAAACCCTCGTCTTGTATTTAACCTTGTGCTGCGGCAGCCTTCACATCAGTAAGAGGACATTCAAGTCAAGCTTAAGCTGTGTTAACACTGTGACAGAAATGACACCGTGTCCAACTCAATGACTTTGTGACTGTGACTTGGAAATGTTCAGAGTGTCAGACACGAGATCACCATCATGTTCACTTAACAAAGTGTGTGTCTGAACAGAAAGCTATAGGATGTCCAGCTGCAGTGATTTAACATTTAATCCAGTAGTTGCTAGACAATACATTGATTAGAAACTTTAGATAATTGAATAATTATGTCATTTTTATTTTTAAAATGTCAATGCTGGTTCCCAAGTGAGGATTTGTCACACATGTCAGTGAACTGAACGTCTTCGGGTGCTTAAATGTTGGTCAGACAAAAAAAAGACACTTGAAGGCATCATCCTAAGCCGTGGGGAATTATGACTAAAATTATCTCTATTTGCAGCCGTTTCATAGACAAAACAATTAATCAGTTAATTGAGAAAATAATTGCCAGATTAATGGATAGTGAAAATAATCGTTAGTTGGCGCCCTACAAGATGAACTCCGGTGATTTTTGCCAGCTGTACCTTCAAGACCTGAGCGTCAGCTGTATGAAAATCTTAATGCTCAAAAGCTCGCCCTGAAGAACAACACGGGAAAAAAGATTTGAATGAAGATATGACGTGTCGTGTGCTGTTTGGCAGCCCACACTCACATTTCCACTGTCAGTTTCCCTAACTGTACTAAGAGGGAAGAATAATAAAAGCAGACCTGCTCACAACTGCATCGGTGCAGAGGTGGGACATCAATCTTCAGACTTACAGTGTACATTGGAAAATGGTCAGCAGCGCTGATGTGAAATATATGTGATTTGTACTTAATGGAGTAAAATGTGCAAAACTGCCAGCACGGTCTTTCAAGCTAATAACCTCACTGAAAGACGTCCTTGTCAATCTCAAGTCCATAATCCATCTGTGTGCTCTGAATGACTCCTGTATTATTGATGGAAAAGTTTCCCAGTTTCTTTAAAGTAATTTATTTTTGTCATTCCGAGTTTCTGCTAGGGTTTGTTTCAGTGGCCTCAGAGGGAGGTTTTTACGGTGGGAACAGACATTGTTTTTGGAGGTCTTTAGATACAGTGTAAAAACCTGAGCTTATATAGCCACTGGCTAAAGGTATATTGAACCAAATCGTATCCAAAAAAAACGAATAAAAAAAAAAAAAGAAGCAGGAGCTGTGGAGCATTTAAGAAGAATATCTTTCCAGGGAGCGTCGAGGAAAGGGAATCACATCACTTTTCGGGCCGTGCGGATCGGCTATTTGTATAAATAACTTGTAATGATGAAGAAATCATCGTCTGTTTAGCACAATGACTTGTAACATTTGCCAAGTCACACCCGGGCTGCTTGCTCCGTGCCCTTGCTTCAGAAAATAATCCTTCCCTTCAAAGTCAAGCCTTTACCAGAGAAGCACAGAATTGTAAATAAATCATCAAGTCGGCCCCTGACGTCCCACCAGGAGGAAGCCGCACACATCCTGCAGCAAATGATTTGTGTGTGTGTGTGTGTGTGTGTGTGTGTGAGAGAGAGAGAGAGAGAGAGAGAGAGAGAGCCTGGCTCCTATAGAGGAGGTAAACATGCCACTGATGAATGAGAGTCTGTGGTTTAATGAAGTGTGTTTATTACCGGGTGATCAGTGGTTAACGGACAGACCTCCCCTGGCAATATACTAAGAGCACATTACCACAGACAGATAGATGGGGAGGGGGAGGAGGGGGGGTGATGGGAGTGATTGGGGGAGAGGGTGAAACAATCGGTAATGAAAAAGAAAGTCAAAGGAAGGCAGGGAAATAAGTGGAGAAGAGGAAAAGACACACACGCACACACACACGTTACAGTAGATATCACACACAATACAGGAATACAGTTGAAGCTAATATTCCACCTGGCCAGACATTACACACACATAAACAGTCTGGCAGCTTGTCACTTTCACTTTTCATTGTTGGTCTGTGTATGAGCAGGTCTGGGAGTTCCCTTCAAGGTCATCTTAATAGACGTTTACTTTCTTACACATACTCGCTCAAACGACCATACACTACCCCACAAGCGCCATAAATCACATTCACACATACGCACACGCGCACATCCATCACCGCGAGCGCGTCCAGATGACAAATAATACCCCCAACAATAGGTCCTATTCATCAATACGGCCATATGTTTTTCAGCAGTGAAAAATGCTGAAATAATGGAGCAAAACGTATTCAAAACAAATACACATGACAAATGTTTGAAAAACTTCATCAGCCTGAATTGAAGCTGACTGTTTCTGCCCATAGGTTTTGTGTTTCACTGTGTGGCTGTGTTGTGTTATATACAAGCAAATATAATGGATCTACGTTGGAAGTTACCCTGTGTTACATAAGGCACAGCTCAAAATCATTTAAATTATGGAGAATATAGTCGTTCTGAGGACTAATCTTAAAAGAATAGAATAGTTTATCATAAAATGTGTCTCATTTTTGAAGTTTTTACCACCCTTCTTAATGCTAATGACACTTTTATAGTCACTGAGTTAATTGCTGAGATGTGAGGAAGCAGTAACATCAGAAGTACTCTTATGGGGCAATAAAATATGAGCAGTCAGACAAGTAGAGAGCAGCTGGATAGACAAACTTATTTGGAAGAGGAAGTGAAAGGTAAACAGTAAAAGTGTCTCCTGCTTAGTTGGAAAACAACGGTGACAGGACGAGCCAAGTTATAATAAACCAGAGTGAACCAGAAGGATTCTGAGCAGGCACAAAATTAGCCATCTGGAGAAAGTACGGAGATATCAAAATTAATTACATCTAAAAAAAAACCAAAATATTTTCAACTGGGTATCACTGATGTAGCTCCAAAATAAAGCTGTCACTCAACTCCAATATATTGCTTTCACCGCCACACTGCACAAGCCAGGTCAAGTCAATTTTTATTTTTATACCATTGCCCAAAGTCCCAAACCAAAAGTGCCCTTTAATAGAAAAAGGAATAAACCTTAGAAAGAGCAATAGAGGAATGGTCCCTCTCCCAGGATGCACACAACGTGCAACAAATATAGAGACAGGAGACAGAAAAAAAATAGTGGTGAAATAATGTATAGAATTCAAGGTATAGCGTTAAATGATGCCTTGTTAAAGAGTTACTGTGCAGGATTTTTATTTACTATTTATTTAAAGGTTATAGCTACAACTTTTTCATCAAAAGGATTAATTAAAAAAAAATAATGCATCCACAGAATGTCTAGAGGGGTGCAGAATAAAAGTATTAATTTTAATGATTTTTTTTAAATAGTATATAAATAATTGTTTAATGAATTTTGGCGGGTCCAAAATATGTAAATATTTACATCTGGTTACGTTGGCAACGGCGGCATGGAATGATCTCTGTGGCAACAGCATTAGAACGTTGATGTCATGCGTCTACTGCTGTAACTGGCAACCAGTAAAACGGAAGGTTGGAGCAAAAGCAGGCAGTGTGAGTGTCACTACCCGATTTGCAACGCTACCCGATTTGTGACAGCCACGTACGGCAACTCCACTTGGACAAACTTAGTTGAATTGACTTAGGATCACTGCCCTGTGTGCGTCGCCAGAGACGGTTTATCTTTTTATTTATTTTTTTAAATACTTTATTAGTAATGTAAATTGAGGGTTGGTTGTGGTGGTCTGGATCTTGATGCTCAGAAAACAGGAACACAGGCGACTTTTAATGTTTACTGTCCTCTTTTCTCGCCGGCCTCATCACCATGACAACCACAAACAATCACAACTACCACAACACTCACTGAATAAACGAGTCTGCCGCGGCTGTCTTATGACGGACCTCCGCGGTTTTTATTTTATTTTATTTTATTTTATTTTTTAATCATTTTCACAGTACCGTATTTTAAATTCACAGAACTTTAAGCATGTACGCAAATTGGGCAGCGCCCAAATGAAGTTTGTCCAAGTGGAGTTGCCGTAGGCAGCTGTCCAAGATGGCGGCCGGTCTGCGCATGCGCAGACCAGTTTTGTCACAAATTGGGTAGCGTTGCAAATCGGGTAGTGACAGTGAGTTCTACACCTACAGGCCAGGAGGAATTAAACTTGTAGCTATCACCTTTAACCATGTACCTTTTCAGAGTAATTGTGATGATTAAATAACATGCAACTTGTTCCAAGGTAGAATGGAGGCTCTCCGTCTTCCACCTACAGTAGTGTCTCTGGGCCAAAAACCAACCTATTAAGATCAGAGCCTCCGACCCGGTGTCCCAGCTCTCATCTCTGCGCCCTGTAACCCGTAATCTCTTGTTTATGCAAATAAGACTACAGAAATATACACATTGTAACATTGGATATAATGTTATCCACCACTCCATGGATTTGCTTTGTTGTAAACAAATGCACATGGCCGGGCAGAGGGTTAGCAAAACAGCGGAAAAGCGACCAGACTTGCATAGTTCCTCTTTAAGTTTCTGTTGACACTGTCATAGAGCTGCTACTTCACTTGTTCAAGATGATACATGATACATTATACTGTGAAGAGAGGTGTTCCTAATATTCTGCTCCTCTCAGTATAGTGAAGTCTACAACCAACACCACCTCAGTAATACACATTAAACCACTGATACATCCTGACACTGTCAAGAAAGTATTACCATCTCATATACAGAATATGGAAGATGTCATGTTAGGTTTCTGCTAGGGGTGTAAAAAAATATCGACACTGAAATATTGCAGTATTTCATTTTGCAATACTGTATTGATAATCAAAAGCACTGTATAGATTTTTTATCAACAATTTACATGCAGACTGGTTTGTTTTTGTGTAAAACTCTGACTGCTGGTTGGCAGCAGTCACTCAGCCATCCACTCCTCCGCTCCAACGGAACAATGAGATCCTGCCAGAGTTCAGGTCTGTGGTTCATCACATGCTAAAAAAGGAAGAATATGGCTATATATGATCTTGTTTATAGTATTGCAATGTATCGCTATATATCATTGCCCCTGTATCCTGATACGTGTTGTATCACCCGATTCTTGCCAATACACACCCCTATGTTAGATGTTAAAGTTGCATCCTCACAACCAGACCTGATTGAAAATGATTTTACCTTTCTGATTTCCAGCAATTCTTCCGAAGTGCTGCACATTCTAATTAAAGTGGAAGTGGAAGTGTTAGCGTGGATGATGTGACCTATAACGGAGACGCATCCAGATGATTTTGGTGCCCGCTGACCAGCCACGTGACCTCCCATTAGAATCCCTTTGAATAAGCTCAAGCAGAAATTCATGAGGCCAAATAAGAGCTAGATTGGGGCTCTGATGAGGTCCATAGTGTTAAGGCCACCTCGCCATCCAGCCTTGTTAACAATCTGCATTCAGGCACAATACAGGCTGATTACTAATCAGAGAGACGGAGAAACAGCCAGCTTATCACGGCTTTCTGCTGACACACACACACACACACACACACACACACACACGCTCACTCACACAGAGGAGTGATGCAGAATGCACACAGAGAGTCAAAAAATAGTGATTGCATCGAGGTAAGGGAGCAGGAACAATGCACATGATGTATGCGTTTGTGCACACACGTACAATTTCTTACTTTTTCTGTGTTTCTCTCTCTCTCTCTCTCTCTCACACACACACACACACACACACACACACTCACATACACCTCTAACAGCCTCCAATCAGCAGCAGTTCCATGCAGAGATGAGAGGACCACACCTCGTTCAGAAAACAACTGAAATCAGTTTAAGGACACGTATTACCACAGCGCTCCTTATGTGCCTCCCCCCTTCTTCCCTCCTCCTCCTCCTCCTCCCTCCTCCTCCCCCTCCCTCCCCCCCTTCCTCACGCTCTCCCCCCATCTCCCTCGCTCTCCCTCTAACTCCTGCTTTTTTTTATTTTTCATCGTGTACCACCTGAGCTCTTCAAGGTTGCCGCCACAATTTGGGTCATTCAGCTCGGCCCCATTTCGTTCGACCCCGCGCAGACACACATACACACACATCTACACACATGCGTGCAATCGCACACCTCCCCCTCTGTGTATTACCTGACACCGCCAGGTGGGAGAGACTCCATTACCAAGTTGAACTCTGACCCCGCTTCGACTGTCTGGCCAGAGAAGAGAGCTGTGTGGTTTGTGTGTGTGTGAGTGAGTGAGGGAGGGAGAGAAAGACAGATGAAACAGAGAGAGAGGGGAAACTGAAATGAGGCTAGGCTACATGTTTGTGTGTAAATGAGAGTACACATTTGTTTGTGCGTGTGTGTGTGTGTGTTGGGTGGAGGGCTGTGTGTGTCTCAGATGACACCTCTGGCCATTATTAAGTCCACTTTATTCTTGGGGCTCTGGCACATTTCCTGCTCTCCATATGTTCACTCTTTTCTCCTGAACCCAGTTCCATAACGACGCCTGTTGAGCTCTCACACACCAGCATCTCATTAATATTCAACAAACCCAAGTGGTGCCTAACTTTGGGAGTTGGCTCACGTATGCATCAAATCCCAGTCACAATAAGTCGGAGAGGCCTTTATTTTGATCATGAAATACCACAGTATGTCAGGCTGCGTGTTGATATTTGCGCATGAAAGCGGCTCCTGCTTTCAGCTTGTCCTTTCATTATTGTGTGATAAGTGCAGCATCAAGTTAGAACTCTGTATCATTTGTTCAGTCATGCATTCAGACAAGGGCGCACTTGAAGGGTCAGTTCAACAGAATTAGAAAAAAAAAACACACAATTTTTGCCTCAACCTCCAGTGGCCCTGAGCCAGACAGAGCGCTCTGGTCGTAATCCCAACACAGTGAAGGTGAATGAACTTCTTCCTAAGAAACTGTCCCTATGGAAACTGTTGACTAGCAAGAGACATGCTGTTTTGGTGCACAAGTCCACACCCAAATAGTTCTTTCTTCTGTTTATTAGTATTTTCTGGACCCTTTTTTTTAGTATTTTCAGGCCTTTAATGGATAGGATAGTAGTATAGACAGGAAATGAGGAGAAAGAGAGAGGGGGAATGACATGCAGCAAAGGGAATCACCTGTTGATTCAACCCTAGAGCTGATCGATCAATCAACGATATTAAACCCACAGGAGCTGGGATTCTTTTTGCTAAAGGTCAAATTTGTCACGACCTAAGAAATGATTCATCAGCTGGGTTTCCATTCAAATATATCGCAAAATATTGGTAAGAAAAAATGTTTCCAGCCGCTATTTCAATGAACCTACTCCTAATATTCATACGGTATAAGCCGTAGGTGGCTCAAATTTTCTAGTCAGGCGTCATTTAGCATAGCACAAGAAGACAGAGCAGTGTTAGCAACGTGATGATGTGCTCTGCCAACGAAGGGCACCGACCCACCAGGTGAAGTAGGAGGCTTCACAACACACCTGTGAGGATGGAGTGTTTTCATCCACCGCCTTCCCAGTGCAGAGGACCGCTGTTTCCTTTGCAGCTTTTGGCTTTTACCCTCTGTCAGTACGCCAACTTTTCTACCTCCTCCAAGCGTGAAAACTTTTCTGCGATATTTTGGGACTTATTTGAATTTCATACAGGTTTCCACACAGGTATTCTTTTTTTAAAGTATATTTTTTGGGCTTTTTTGCCTTTAATTGATAGGATAGTTGAGAGAGACAGGAAATGGGGAAGCAGGGAAGGGGGAATGACATGCGGGAAGATTCAGGATTCGAACCGGGGCTGGCTGCAGCAAGGACTGTAGCCTCTTCATGCAGGTATTTCTATGCGTAAATGGATAATGCGCGTAAAACTAGGCTGATGGAAAACCAAACTTGTGGTGCTACAGAGCTGCTCTTGCGTATACAGTAAATCCTGTTCTCCAGATGAAAGGAGACATGTTTGTTTGGTGCAAAACCAAACCAACATCACACCATCAACTTTTTTTTTAAAGGGATACTTCACCCAAAATCGATAATTCACCAATCATCTATGCCGTTCGTCGTTGTAAACCATTGGATGAATGATGTAAACACCGCAGAACATCTTTTAGCAAATCTTGCGCATGCGCACAAACATCAACAGAGCCACTGGGAGCTACTACTACAACAAGGCTAAAAACAGAGATCAAATTAAAGGGATAGTTCACCCAAAATTGACATTTCACTCATTATCTACTCACCCTCATGTGGACTAAGGGCTGGGAGAAGTTTCAGAGTTATCCGTGGCTTCTCTGAGTTACAGGGGGTCTCGGCGTAGTAGCAGTGCATGTCCATATAACTGTTGCAAATGGATACCAACAGTCTTTGTAGCAAAAAGACACACCAAAAAACATCCAAATACCTCCATGCTGCTCGTATGTAATGTCCGTCTTGTATTGAAGCCCCGAAATACGAAATTGTCCCAAAAAAAAATTAAATAAGTCTATTTTTCAAGCTTGTTTGTAGCGGAAGCTCCTCTTCCCGGTTTGTCAAATTTGGACGAACCAGGGTCTGTCCTCTTCCCAGTTCGTCCAAATTTGATGAACCAGGAAGAGGAGCTTCGAGGAGCTTCCACTACAAACAAGCTTGAAATATAGACTTATTTAATTTTTTCGGGACAATTCCGCATTTCGGTGCTTCAATACAACGGACATTACATACGAGCAGCATGGAGGTATTTGGATGTTTTTTGGTGTGTCTTTTTGTTACGAAGAAAAGTTGTATCCATTTGCAACCGTTATATGGACATGCAGTGCTGCACCGAGACCCCTGTAACTCAGAGAAGCCACGGAGGACTCTGAAACTTCTCCCAGCCCTTAGTCCACATGAGGGTGAGTAAAGGTAAATGAAATTTCAATTTTGGGTGAACTATCCCTTTAAGTTTTTCCAAACATCTTTTTCATGTGGCGGCTTCAGGACACTTGGGTCAGTATGGACGAGCAGTATGATGAGGTATTTCATAGTGTGTGTGTTTTGGATGATTCAAAAGTAAACTCCATCCGACTCCGTTGCCAGCCGGACCCCCCTGGAACTCCAAAAGCGTTTTAATAACTCCCAAAGTTCTCCAAACCCTTCCTTGGCACGACGGTGAGTAGATGATCGGTGAATTATAGATTTTGGGTGAAGTATCCCTTTAAGTATATTTTTGGGCTTTTTGCCATTATTTTATAGTGGGGCTGCCCGAGTCGGAATTCGATACGGTGGCTGGCTGTAGCGAGGACTATAGCTTCTGTGGGGCACCTCCTCTACCAACTGAGCTTAACGACAGCCCCACCATCAACATTTTTATGCCTATTTATATTCTTTCCAGTGAAAATTTGATCATAAATAATCATTACCAGTGAAACTGCAGTTGCCAAAATAATCACAATATGATTTTCTTTCCTCTTTTTTTGTACATTGTTCAGGCCTGATTCAGCCAATAGCCATCTCCGGCCTCCTCAGGTGTCTTCTGTCTGTACGCATAGAAAGTAATGTAACAGTGGGTAGTTTCAGATAAACAACAACAACCAAGTGTGAGCTGGGCATGAGCGGTGATCAGCACCATGGCTGCAGAGCAGACGGGGCAGGAACGTCCCCCCCGCGGAAAGTCAAGTCTCATGAACAGGAACTGGGAGCAGAAAGGCAGTAGGCAGCTGCCAGCACTGTTTGACAGACAAAGAGGAAATGTTATGCCAGTGTAGTACTGCATTGTTTATTTTAGTGCCAAAGCTGGAGAAAGTGTTGAAAAAAACCAAACAAAGATATCAAGCTTTACCAATCTAATCAGGACAGGGGCTGCTCGCCAAAATGTTACGCCTCTCCATGTAACACAGCACTCCTCAACTCTGTTTACAACAGAAACCCCCTAAGCAGCGCACTATGATATGGGAAAGAGAAGAAGAGAAGACAAGTGGAATTTTGGCTAATGTGTACTGAAGAGTGTGGGGGAGTTTCTGCTCCTCTTTCATCCTGGCTTTTGCATTGAAGCTGCAGGCGTCTCCTGGTGTGAGCTCTCCATCGAAGCAGAGCAACAGCCCCCTTCTGTTTTCTAAATGTGGCCTCCTGCCTCTCTCTACGGCATGCCAAGGCTGCTGCGGTGGGCGGAAAGAGGGAGAAGGGTTTCCTCTGTGTGTGTGAGCGAGTGTGTGTGTGTGTGTGTGTGTGTGTGTGTGTGTGTGTGTGTGTGTCTGCCAGGAATAGAGAACGGAGAAGATATCTGCCGCATATGGGTGTATCTTTGCATGTCTTCTTCATTATGCATTCTGCATCTTTGGCTGTATATGTGCATTTGTGTGTGTGTGTGTGTGTTTGAAGTTGGGGGAGGTGTCATGTGACAGAGCGCATTTGACAGAGGCAAAATGGTAGTCAGATCAGTCGCTGTGGTAATTGGGCGCCCTTGACGTTGTCATTTGCAGCGCCTGGAGCTGCCATTACTGTGTATATGTTTGTCACTGTATATGTGCGTGTGCGTGCACGTGCTATATATGTATTGACTGACGTTTCACATTGGGCCCGCCCCCCACCATAACTTCACACAGATTTATTTTTGTTGCTTCGCCAGAGCAGGGATGAGTATGATGTGTGTGTGTGTGTGTGTGTGTGTGTGCATGCATCTACACACGTGTTGATACAGATTTGTTTAATAGTTAACAAGACAAATCCGGTGCATGAATATTTAATGATGACGTGTCCCATATGGAGCATCCACCCGCTCCACCCCTCACACGTACATGCCCTATTTGTCACAGATATACACCTCCTCCCCCCGAATGTCACACACTGGAACACTTGATACGTAATTATAATATGATTGTATGTGTGTGTATAAAATTGATTTTATATATATATATATATATATATATATATATATATATATATATATAGTTAACAAGACAAATATAGATAGATAGATAGATAGATAGGTAGATACAGTAGATAGATAGATAGATAGATAGATAGATAGATAGATAGATAGATAGATAGATAGATATAGATAAAATGTGTTATATAGATATATTATATATATATAGATATATATTATCTATATTATATATAGAGAGATATAGATAGAGGGATAGATAATTAAAAAATGAATAATTATGTGATTAACACACATATATTCAACTATATATGTATATATAAATTATTATTTTTTGCATCACCTGTTGATGAACAGATTTGTATAAAGATACTTTAGGTTTGTCCTACTTTGTGTAGGAACATACTGCATACACAAGAACATATTTCTCTGTTTGCTGTGATATCCATTAGAATCATATTAAGGCTTTAATCCATCTGGTAACTTCTCCTGCATTGATTCCTTTCCTTGTCTCTGTACCTGTCTGTGTCTCAACTATTCCACCTTAACACAATACACACTGCCCAATCACAGTGACCTCTACCCTCTCTAACATTTGCATACGCACCCACAAACACAAATCGTCCACACTTTTTTGTCCCCTGTCTCCCCGCCCTGTCTTCCCTCCTTCCCTCTCTACCTCACTACCTCTGTATATCTGCGAGTTTTATAATGTGTGTGTTGAGTTGACATTTTACCACTCTCTCTCTCTCTCTCTCTCAATGTTGGCTGGCATCTCTCGCTCTGCACCCCTCAGTAATTTCCCCACTGACTGTCTGCTATGCTATCTGCCTGTCTGTGCCTCCCCCTGCTCCCTCCCTCTATCTCTGCTCTCCTATATGAGATGGTATACCTGAGTCATCTCCGTATTGTCACCGTGACCTCAATATAGTCTGTCCACCAGCTATATTTCTACTGTCTATATATATATATATATATATATATATATATATATGTTTGTGTGTGTGTGTATATACTGGTCTTACTGTTTATACAGTAAGTGTATGTGTCCCTTTGATCAGCTGTCTGGCCTCGCTCTCTGTCTCTGCTGGTAATGAGTCCTGATCAATTTATTACTATATTGACCTTTACAAACACAGACTGTCTGGCGGCATTGGATGAAAAGGAGTCAATAGTTTCCCATTAATGACTGAAAAAAGTAAAGTAGGGAGCGACTGCTGTCTTTGATGGCCAATACCTGATATTTAGGATATTCACTGTAATCATTATTCAGAGATTCACTCACAACTGTGCCAGACTGGAAATGCCTCTGAAGCAGCATTAGACATGGTCCAGTGAAACCCACTGCACTAAATCCAGTGATCCAGAGAATGATAATCATAATAATAATAATTAATTCCTCCACACTTAAGGAATATCTGATTAAAATGTTACATTACGGCTCAAATTAATGAACCACCGCCCTGCTTTAAAACCTCTCCAGAGATTTATATGAAGTTTTTCCCTCAAAGGCTTTTTCCTGGTCTTCCTCTAAACGTGCTCTACTCAGACCTTTATTGCTGGTCCATTTTAAATGGGTTCAGATTGGTCAGTCGGCTAACCCAACTGGGGTTAAACATGGGGATAAAATTTATTCAACCACCTACTTTAGTATGTCCCACCTCCTCTCTACACTTTTCATTTCATTTTAGAGCTGCACCAGCACAAGTGAAAAGTCATTGTCAAGTGGGAATAAGTAAAGAGATCAGGGCCGCCTCCCCGGTGTCCCAGCTCTTGTCTCTGTGGCACCATAACCCAAATGCCCCCATAACCTGTAATTTCCTGTTTATGATGGATTAAACTACACAAATATAAACATCGTAACATTGTATATGATTTACTGCTTTATTGATTGATTTCTCGTGGGCTTTGTTGTAAAGAAGTGCACATGGCCAGGATGAGGGTTAGCAAAACAGCAGAAAAGTGACTGGACTTGCAACTAACCCTAACCCTTTATGTGCTGAGTTATATAAAAAAATCACCCTGTACAGTTGTCATGTAGGAGGAAATTGGCTAGAAGGACCAAAACGTTTTTACCGTTTTTATTTCTGCGGTAAATTGAGACATTTTAACATGAGTCTATGAAAACTGACTCGCTGTCAGAGAAGCCTCAGTTGAGGAACTACAGGTTTTTGCACTTTAGTGTGGGCTTCATTTCTCATAGGTCACTGCATGGATGGTACATGTGTAATAATATGCTCTACAACACACCTGTACGTATAAGGGATATGCTGTATTATATATATAGCATGGTATATTTCATTTAATACCATGTCTAAAAAGAAATTATCATATTTTGAGTGAAATGATTTTCACTGGACAATGATGAGTATAAATTAATAGATGGTGTGATGTCATAGGGAAGTCATATGATGTTTATCTTGGTTATCTTTTGGCCAGTGTGAATATGAAAAGCAGTTACGTGTGTGCTCTAGAACAGGGGTGTCAAACGTGTGGTCTGTGGGCCAAAGCCGCCCCGCCAGAGGGTTCAATCTGGCCCGCAGGATGAATTTACCAAGTGTGAAAATTACATAGAAGACAGAAGAGGCATAATATTGTTGAAATTGTGCATATTTTTATGAAGGATGTTTTGAAAACTGTAAACATCTTAATAGAGTTTTCATACAGTAGGTTATTGTGATGTTATTTCACTGGTCCGGCCCACCTGAGATCAAATTGCGCTGTTTGTGGCCCCCTGAACTAGAATGAGTTTGACACCCCTGCTCTAGGTGCTGTTAGTCACCTTGAACAGGAGAAAATAGACATAGAGTGATACAGTGTGTTCCATGTATTGTTCCACTTCCTCCTCTGTTCAGTCATTTTGAAAAGATGTTGGAGGTAGAAGATTTAAAAGGAAGTTCTATCTTTCTCTCACAGACTGTAGTGTGAATGCATGTGAAAGTTAGAGTTACCTCTGACAGTCTCCCAGAAATGGGTCAAACACTCGTGCGTTCTATATAAAAGCGCAGTATGAGGGGGCTTTCAGAGGCACCAGGCTGCATCTGTACAGGTCATTAAGACGTGGAACGAGATGTGGAGTGATAAAAATAACCCATCACCGACGACGTCGTTCCCGTCAATATAAACATGCGATCAATTATTCAAATCTTTAATCAATCAGACGGCATCAACTGGAGATAAATATGTCATTAAAGGGAGAGACTGCTACGTCAGCCAGCCAATAATCCGTCTGCCCTCAGCCCTTCCTGTCATGATCACCCTGTTAGTTCCCCATCAGCTCTTGTCTCAGTGTCTCTTCCACCCTCAAGGTTCCGTCTTTTATTTTCTTTGCTTTCAGTCTAGTTCAGCGTATTTGCTCCTCTGCCTGTTTGTCTCCGTCTGTTTGCATCCCGCCATTCTTACTCTCTGTTTATTGACCTTTGCTTTCTTGTCTGTCTGCTCGTCTGTCTCTCCTCTCCTCTCCTCTCCTCTCCTCTCCTCTCCTCTCCTCTCCTCTCCTCTCCTCTCCTCTCCTCTCCTCTCCTCTCCTCCCATCTGTCTGTCTGTCTGACAGCCTCCAATTTGCTTCCTCTATCTGTTCCATCCAATCACACACCTTCACATTCACACATGCCCTCCTTAAACCTGCACCTATTCTCCACTGGGGACCAACCAACACACAGGTCTTGTGCTGTGAGTCATTGGTGTGTGTGTATGTGTGTGTGCGTATCCATTGTTAATTAACCCCCTTCACCCAACCCAGCCCCCCACCCCCCTTCCCCAGGAGCGGCTGAGCGCGCTCCCACAGCCCCAGCCTGCTAATCCACACCTGAGTCCTCTACACACACTCACACACACACACACACGGATGTGGTGGTGAGTGGTTTAAGGTGTGGAAGATATTTAACTTGTATAAATCTGAGAACACAAAAGCATATCAGCACCGCAACACCTGTGTAACGCTGGTTGTTGTGTGTATCTGCGTGTGATATCACACAGTCTGAGCGGGAACACAAAACACACACCTGGGAGGATTTCAGACTTACATTGCTACACACACCCAATCACAAAAAAAAAGAAAAAGAAAGCAGACCTACACACACCACAACTATGCAGACACACTACACACACACACACATGCTCAGTCCTGGCCAAGCGCACCTCTCCAGGGCCCGGGCGCTAGTTGTCTGGCTGTCACTGTGGCATGTTGTGCCAGAGAAAGAGGAAAGCGAGGCTGAAGCGTGCTGTTACGCAACCCACTAAGGACGACGACTGTGTCTCTGGATGACACACACCACTCACATACACACACACACACACACACACACACACACACGTTCGCACCAACCCACAAACCCACCAAGGGCTGGGTCTGGATTACAGCTCTCTGCCTCTTTGTGCGGATACCAGACACGGGTGCCATGCTGCCAATGCAAATGCCAACCCAGATGCCAACCAGTGTGTGTGTGTGTGTGTTGTTGTACTTACTACGTTGTGAGGACCGGAACGAGTTTTTAACCAACAGAGTGAGAACATTTTTGGGAGGACATTTTGGCCGGTCCTCACTTTTTCCAAGGGCTGTTTGAAGGTTAAGACTTAGGTTATAATTAGGTTTAAGTTGGGTTTAGAGTAATGGTTAAGTTTAGGCATTTGTTTTGGATGGTTAAGGTTAGGGTAAGGGGCTAAGGAATACATTATGTCAATGAGTGTCCTCACAAAGATAGCATTACCAGAATGTGTGTGTGTATTTGTGTGTGAGTGTGTTTTTGGGCAGGGGCAGACTGACGGCTACAATGCACACACAAGTGGCGTGTGTTTGATCGGTGAGCAAACAAGTAGACTGGCGTGCATACACACAGCCTGCTGCAATGCATGCGCACTCTGACATACAAACACGCACACGCATGCATAGATTGGCACACGCATGCACGCTCATACGAACCGTCGCGTAAACACCAACGAGCGCACGCACACACCGACACACACATTCCATTGTGACTTTATATGCAAGAGCTAATTGTCTCTCTGGTGCTTTTTGTTTTGCCATTATGTGCCCCCCCCCCCCCCACACTCCCCTGTTTAAATGGAGATACTGTCCAACACTGTGTGTGTGTGCACGTGCGCCTGTGTAAATGAGTGTGTGCAAGCATGTGTGCCATTTCAATCCCTTCACTTGGACGCCCACAAAAAACGCTTGTCCTGAAAGAGTCCTGCTGTTGATGTGATTGTTTTATGGCTGTTTCCATATTTGGGCAGATTCAATATTCTATTCCACTGTCTCGCCTGCCAGCAGCTTTGACCACGCTATTTGCCTTTCCCTGTCATTCAGGAATGCTCAGGCCCATTCAAACCTAAACACAGCTTGTGTTTATACCACCAGCCTCGTGAAACACTGTGCCTGTTAATACACTTGAGAATTATCCTAAAACAAATAACTTTTAATCGTCAAGGTCAGGGGGACTATGAAAATATGTGATCCCAGCGTTACCCCGGTCCTCCCAGTGGCAATGTTGAACGTTATGAGCTGGGCTCGCACTGGAGCATTTTATGAAGGCCATATTAGGGTTGGACGATGATCGGGATGTTATTGAATGTGTGTCTGGCCTGCTAAATCCACCGACTGAATGACAGAGCCGACGGCGTCAGAGAGAGGCTACAGTAAACGCCGCTCCAAAAGTAGATCTCGCTTGAGCCGCGGATCTCTTCCCTAAACTCAATTTCACTTCATTTTTTCGAGCTGCGCCAGCCAGCACAAGCAGAAGAGTAATCGTCGAGCAGGAGTAAAGGAGTGTATTTCTGCAGCCAATCACGGTCCAGGGAGGTTTCCAAAACGACCCTGCTTTATGAGCGCCGTCTCTGGGAAACCAGGCTCTGTTGAACCTGCTCTGACCAGCCACAGGATTTAATGAAGAGGCTGGAAAATACAGAAGGAGACTGTGCAGTGTTTAAAAAAATCATGAATTGATTAATTGAGTAGCATCCATGTATGGAGACCTATGTTTATCTCGTTTTGACATACCAACTGTAAAATGATAACACTATGGTTCTTCTTCTTTTGTTTTTTCTTGTTTTTGTTTTTTTCTGTTGGTTTGTTTTTAATTATTGTTTATTATCTCTATTACTATGAGGGGTGTAACGATACACAAAAGTGATGGGTACCTCGCTTCATTTGCGGTACAGTAGGGAACAAAATGCTTGTTGTTTATTAGGAACTTTTGTAAACCAGTCAACTGTAATTATAACATTAGATATAGAATAGAATACTGTTGTAAAGTGCTGCCTAGTAATACCTTAAATAAATTATTCTCAAATAAACAATAGGCTATATAAAATAAGCTTTCCAATAAGTAAAATATTCTCAAATAAACAAAAAATATATAAAATATTATGAGAAATGAATTTCTCACAGCACGTTGGCACAGATGAACAAAACTCAACCAGCACCCATACAGTCTATGTGCAGCACTAACAGTTCAAGCCAGTGACAGACTGGCTATTGGACAATGAGGGTAAGTGCCACAATGGATTGTAAAGCAGATAACCCAACACAACAGTGCATAAGCATAACATAAGAACCTGCCCCATGTGAAAGTTTAATAAAAAAATTAAAAATAAAAAAGTCATTCAAAACAGAACAGCAGAACAGGAAGGCGGCAGCAGTCAGTCTGTCAGTCAGAGAGCAGGACAGCAGACACCCAGCGTCCATCCAGCCCATCAGCTGTTTGCCGCGGCGATTCCCCCCGAGCTGCCGTGTTGTGTCTGAAGCTGCTTTCCTCTGCTTGCTTAGATTTTTCTTTGTAAACAACCAGCACAAAGGATGAAGTGTATTAGGAAGCACTTAGCCACTTAGCAGTAATAGCTGAGCTGCTCTAGAGCTGCTCTTTAACATAGTTACACAATATTGGACGATACGTTATGGAGCAGAGCTGCTGCTGCTGCTGCTGCTGCTGCTGCTGCTGTGGCTCTGTGAGTCTGGGATGGCTTCTGTTTGAAAATGGCAGCTCGTTCTCATCTGAAAGTCATGTGGGATTTTTCTGTGGTCATCTTCTTAACACACACACACACACACATACACACATTTGTTTATCTGCACAGCTGAAATGTCTGTTATCATGAGTGTGTGCATTTCCCCTCTCATACTAAATGCATGTGTTTTGTGGTAATGACCCCCTCCATCCGCCTATGGAAGTGCAGTCAGCCCTATAGCGTGACCCCTTCATTACATATGTGTGTGTAGCCCTGACACTGACACGTAGGTTAACATAATAACTGCTATGATAATGAAGCAGCAATTTCCCCCAGACCCCATGCTGCTCTCAGGTAATTGGCCTGTTTACAGACAGAACTGTTATGATGTGTGGATGTGTGTGTGTGCGTATGGGGAGGTGGGTTACATCTGTATGTATGCGTGCAAGTGTGTGTGTGTGTGTGTGTGTGTGTGTGTGTGTGTGTGTGTGTGTGTGTGTGGACAGGTGGGTGTCTGTGTTTGGACAGTTGACAGTCGAGTGTGACAGATGACGTCTCTATCCTACCATTATAGAGAGATGAGAGCGAAGGACGAATGTTTGTTTGTCCATGTGATTTACTGGAGGTGGGTGGGTGGCTTTCAACTATCTCTCTCCCTCACACACACACACACACACACACACACACACACACACACACACACACACACATACTTTTTAGCCCTCATGTGTTCGGGGGTTGCCTTTTGCACGCGCCGGCGTACATGTGCGTGCTGGTGTTGTCGTGGAGAAGCGCGGGAGCGTAAGCTGACAACCATGACAGATGATGTCTTTATCCAGCTGTTTCAGAAGACTTTGTGCTCTTTGTCTCAGTGTGTGTGTGTGTGTGTGTGTGTGTGTGAGTTTCAGGGTCATATCTGCCCCCCAGGCATTTTGGACCTGATTCTACTAGGGCGGGATGAAAGGTGGAGGAGGGAGAGGTGGAGGGTTGTAACAATTCACACCCCAGGAATGTCTGTACTCCTGTCTGCTCTTCTGGGAATTTCCTCTTCTCTCACCCTCCCTTCCATCTCCCTCTCTCTCACTCATTCCTTCATCCCTGAGGTGACAGGTAGAGGGAGGAGGGAACGCCAGATGCACACCTGGTTTATTTTTGTGAAGAGAGAGAGAGAGAGAGAGAGGGAGAGGGGAACAGAGAAAGAAAGATAGTCAGAAGAGAGAGTCCTTGAGTGAGTCCTCTGCATCACTGGTTTATTCATTCAGGATCTGCTGCATAAGTGTGTGTGTGTGTGTGTGTGTGTGTGTGTGTGTGCTTCGGTGTCCTTGTTGATTTGTGCATCACTGCACTTACTTATGTGTCCTCTATCTTGCATGCATACACAATATATGCATAATACTCCATTTGGTGAGACACTTTCATTCAAAGTGTTTTGCAGAGCTGTGCGTGTGCACGGCCTCACGGTGGTTAAAGCAGGTGGATACCGGAGCTTAAAGAAAGGCCCTACACATTTAAGTTCAGACAGGAGATTGGATTGGAGTTTAGATCCCTGTGATGGATTTGCTATCAAATGATGATGAAGCGCTATCTTTGTTTATCCCAGGGCGCCATGCCAACAGTCTCCCTATGGCAGTAATAATAGGCTATTATCATTATAATCTAAAAGGTGTGGGTAGTGGCTGTGATGATCACTCAGCCGACTGTATGGAAAGGGTTCATTATTTTGTGAAAAGAGTAGTAACTGTTTGGTGTGTAGGCTCATCACTCTATTAAGCATACTCTTAGGACGGCACAGAGCATCAATGGGGCTTAACAGTAATAAATTTCGTGTAGTGAAGGAGAGGCGGGGCTGATAAAATGTTAATGGGATCGGAGGAAATACCACAATCCAGAGCGATATAGTCAGGATTTTATAAAGTGTGGGTGCAATTAACTGAAGGATGATCTAAACTTGGCTGTCATCTTAGACTGCAGCTGTTTGCTGAGGTAGAGCTGCTGCCGCCGCTCTCCTCTCCCGCCTCTAACAACGCAGGAAAGACACCCAAGTAATAGAGAAGTGATTTCTAAATTGAAATCTGTGAACATGTTGTCAGTCCCCGGGGGGAGAGATGTAATTCAAGCTGCTCTATATGCAAACCGCCGCGAAGATGGCGGAGCTTTTGTGGAAGAATGTCACTCAGCTATTGCAAATATTTGGAAGCGTTCCAGCCCCAGAAGTGTAACGTTATTCTTCCATGATTTGGGTTTGTCCATGTTTAAAGTACAGACATAGTGTGAAATGTGTTGCTTCCAGCAGAATGCTGCTGTTTTTTGAATGGGCTTTTTTTTCTCTCTCTGGATAGTCAACCATGACAAATGTGACCCACCAAACCAGTTAACATTTCTGCAGGACATCTCCACTTAAGGTTAATGTGCTGTTTTTGCTCCAGCATACTGATGGACACATTACAATATATTTATGCAGAATAGAAGACAGAGAGAGGAATGCAACAAATGTCCCCAGCCAGACTGGACCGGGCCCAGTCCCATATTAGATTATATTAATCATGAATACCGGCTTTAAGGGCTTTCTTATGTCCATGTCCTGCTTCTCTGTGTCTGTTTTCTATTGCTACTCCACAACCAAATGGGGAGTTTAAACAAACAAAGGAAAGGACTCATAGAGTCTCAGTGTTGTTATGTTATGGGAGCAACCTAGGTGACTGCAGACCAGGTCGATCTGTTTCAAAGTATCAAACAAAGTGAGGCAGCTTCCAATTTGAGGCGGCAATCAATCGCCTGCTCCTCTTTAAGGTTTTAACTACAGCGGTGTCAACATACCTGCGGTGGAAATAGGGCGCAGGCTGATGTAAAACCTGTAGGAATCAGTGTAACCTGTGATCAGAGTTTCCAGTCCTCCAGGCACCGCAGTGCTAACGCAACCCCGCTCCCCCCCTCCACCCCTCCGCTCTCAGCTGTGAGGCTGTCGAGGTCAGCCGCACGACGCCTGAAACAGAGCAGACAATGGAAATTGCCCCTGCGACATTGGTTCCCACTGTTATGCCATCGCCGCTTCTCCTGACAACACCGGAGCAAGGGGGAAAAACACTCCGCTGCAAGCACATCAGCATTGTATCACCAACCCAGATTACAAAACACGCCTTTTTTGTTTGGTAGTGTGACGATCCATGAGATTTTCATTTCATGGACCTGAGATGAGAGCTAAGACTAAATGTGAGTTTCTCGAGCCGAAAATAAAAAAAAGCGAGAGAAGAGACTTGACAGTTCTGTTAGCAGATGGGGGGGCTGAGCGTGTGTTCGTAGGCTACCGAGGCCCCTGTTGGTGTGTGGAGTTAAATACGTACTCAGATGTGGGTAAAGGTGTGTGTGTACCTCAGGCTATCCTGCCGGTCTGTCCTGTGTATGCCGTCTGCAGCAGATACACTCATTTACTGAAAGGTCAGTCTTACTTTCTACCTGCTGTAGCACCATTCCTGCTGAAGTTTCAGCAGGTAACACCAGGCCTGATGATTCATTGTCGACATAAATGTGTTTGGTGTTTATGGATTCTTTCTCTTAACAGAAAAAAGGCGACCTTGGGGTGTAAAAAACAGAAGTGATGTACCGTATATTCTCTCAGGTTACACTCCACCTCAGCATGTACGTAGTGAGCATATTTGTCGGCGAGCACCTTGCATTTGAGCACGTCTGGCTGCATTGATGTGGAGAGGCTGAGTAGAGTCCCTGTGTTTTCTTTGTGCCGATAAGTGGCCAGGCCTTGGGCACTTGTATTTTAATTAGCATCAGGTTGTATGAACTCGAAATGCATGAAACGACAGTGTAAGATCTGTCCTTTCGCTGAATGCCTCGTGAAGAGGCTTTGTCGGAGACGGCAAAATGGCCAGGGCAACTGAAGGAGAAAGAGCTTTGAGCAGGAGAAAACAGCCTGAAATGGCGGCGGCTGCTGGGTTCACGGCCAGAGCAAGAGTGTGTGTGTGTTTAGCAGGAGAGATACAGGGAAAGAGTAGGGGTGGAGCGGGGGGGTGGGTGACTAAACACAAGGCTGCAGAAAAATACAACCTGACAAACACAAGTATTGATTTGAATGTCCTCCGTCTTTCTCTCTCTCTATGTCTCTCTTCCCCCTTTCTCTCCTTTGCCCTCGTCATCCTCTCAGCTTTTATTTCCTTGTCTCTCCGCCTTTTTTTTTTTTTTTTTTTTTTTTCATTTAGAGAGCCACTGGAGGACTTTATTTTCTATCCATCTTGAAGTGCTGTAAGGATGGATGGAGGACAGGATGGAGGGGTGCAAAAGAGGACGAGGCTCAAAGAGGGAGGCAAAAATGGACTGGAGAAGAAAAGTGGAAATGGAGAGACAGTGAGAGAGATGGAGGGAGAGAGAGAGGGGTGGTGGGGGGGAAATGGGGCCGGTAGTTGTTGAAATGAGTGCAACCGGTGCAGCTGAAATGGAAAGAGATGGGTAAAGTGGAATAGCTGGGGGGAGAAAAAGGAGAAGAAGAATAAGAAGTGGGGGAGTGTGAGGAAAGACAGAAGGAAGGAGAAGGAGAAAGAGGAAGGAGGACAAGCGGACATGGGGAGTACGGGAGCAAAGGATTCTGGGAGAGGTAAAGTGGTCTTGTCTCTGTCCTCCCCCACCCCAGCACCCCCTCGTTATCTCTATTAGCACCTGCTGGGCTAACGAGGGCCTCGCTCCCCGTTGCCAAGGCAACGCCTCACCAACCTTCGCTCATTCTCTCTTCGTTTCTCTCCTCACTAACCCCCCCCCCCCCCCACACACACACACACACACACACATACACACACACCTCTAACTCTGGCAACCACTAACTACCTTCAATCTCAGCCCCTCCCTCCCTCTTCCCCTCCGCCGCTTCCTCTCCAGGTAATGAAAGGAAGATATGAAGTGGGGGGAGTGTGTGTGGGGAAGGAGGAGAGGTGGGGGAGTGGGGGGGTGCTGAAAGGAAAAGAAAGAAGATTTGAAGTGAACATGCATTATACCCTGTTTCCCATCCCTCTACCATATAATCTGCTGCCGTGCCCTATTGATTATTCAATGCATTCAGGTGGTGCACCCATTGACATAATGGTTGGATGAGGAGTGGACAGTGCTTTTAGTTTTATGGCAGGAAACAGATGAGGGATGCTCATAAAGATGGACAGTGCTGCTGACTAGACCTGTTCTGAAACTGCTGCATGATGGATCATTCACCTGTTGGTCTTCATACTCACCGTGTTAACACACATTCTAGAGTCCAGTTATTGTTTTTATGAGTAGCAGAAAGAGTACTCAGATCCCACGCACTCATTCTACAAGCAGGATAGTGTTATATTATTATACACAATATTTCATTATATCACTGCATTGATGAGTTAGCAGTATCAAAAGGTTACCGTGGAGCTACGTAATTTTAAGTATTTGATTTAAATTGTGATTTAAAATTTTGATTAAGTTAAGTGAAACAATAAATCATGTTGAATATGCTTATTGTGTGTTTTTAACGTTTTAACATAAACATGCTCCTTTACTGGCCCTTGTTTGTTTGAGTTAGATGAGGAGATCAGTGCCTTCCTGTGCTACATGCAGCTGGAGCTGGCAGCTGGTTGGCTTAGCTCTGCATAAATACCAACATCTGCCTTTACAAAACCTTGAAAGCTGACAATTTAATATGTACATTGCCATAATTAGAATAAATTCTGTAAGCCTGTTTGCCAAAATGCTGATCCACTTTATTAAGCCAGTAGCCTCTGCCTCTGAGCATGGTGTCTGTGCAGGAGCAGCTGCTGGTGGTTGTCACCTGAAGAGGCTTTAGGTGTCATCATCACATTTACAAGACCCAAGGTTATGGCTCCGTCTTCAGGGCTGATGAGAGGATAGGATACATTATCAGAAAGGGATGACATGGGGCGGGGGCTAGCTGGTTAGCATGCTAACTCAAGTAGAGGAAAGTTATGATGGAGACAAGAGTTAACCTTCACATTGTTCTCCACAGGAGATCTTGTCCAGTGAAGATGTGAAGTCTGATGCCGAACTTTCAACGTTTCCTACAGACTGGTGAGTAAATAGCAGCTAATAATGCAAATGCTGGTTTTGCAATAGCAATATTTCCATATAGCTCTTAATAAGACTGAAGTGCATACACGTCCCAGAAGGGAGATTGGTTTTCACTTGACTGTACATACAAACACACACGAGCATCAAACAGAAACAATATACAACAGACAACAGACATGACACAAGTGAATTAGACATAGCCTACATTATACATATACCTCAGAGCAGAACCACACGTATCTGTTTCTATCTTCCTGCTACAGTATAAAGACAGTGCCATCTTAAGATGTAGAACAACATAAAAGGCACTAATATCGATAGTGACCTTCAGATGTTCTCCTAATAGTAAAGTTCTACAAACGTAGTGAACAGAGGGAGGCCTCACAAAGGACCATTTTGTTTTCTCCAATTTTTTCCTTCCTCCTTTTATTCTCTCACAGTCCTCCTTGATCGCTCAATAGTTTCTGGCTCTCGGAGAGATGTCTCAACAGCCGTCCTCATTAATTCATGAATGTACTGCCGGTGAAAGCGCTCGCTGTAGCGGCTGTGGAGGAGTGCTGCGATACATCTGTGGTGAACACAGGTACAGTGCATACAGTCCCAAGAGCACACACAAATAAACAGGGTTGAGACCGGAAGAGAATTACTGTAATGGGACGACAGTAATCTGATTACCAGTGTTAGACAGTAACAAATTAAATGTAATTGAGTACTGTAGTTAAGTTCAAATTTGAGTATCTGTAATTTACTTGACCATCATTTTTTGGGGGGGGGATTCTTTGTTACTTTCACTCCACTACATTAGAACACATATTGTACTTTTTACTCTGATACGTTTCTACTGATGCTCTCCTTACTCACTACTTTTACTCTTACATCAGCTGATGAATTTGCTAATTTTTGCCAAATTCTGATACCAAAGAAAATAAACTGTTTCTGCTAGCGTACGGTTTGTACTAGCCGTATTACCGTACCTGTACTACTTAATGATCCTCCATGCTTGAGAAAATACAGAGATGATGAAAAAATGAAACTTAACTGTTCACATGCTAGAGCGGTGTTTTTTAACAATGATGGATGAAGATACTCCACCCTGAGCATCCCGGCTGGATCTTAAAGGGGAACTATGCAAGTCCAGTTTCTTTTCACCTGTTTTGCTAACCCTCCTCCCGACCATGTGTATTTGTTTTCAATGAAGTGAGCAAGCAATCCATGGAGTGGTGGATAACATTATTTACCATATACGATGTTAAGACATGTATATTTGTGTAGTCTTATCTGTCATAAACAAGAGATTACAGGTTACGGGGGGTGTTCGTGTTGTGGTGCTGCAGAAACGAGAGCTGGGACACCGGGTCGGAGGCTCTGACAAGATTGGTTTTGGGTCAAGAGACGCTAGGTGGAAGGCAGAGAGCCTTCATTCTCCCTGGGAAAAAAATACAAGTCATTTATTTAACCTTCACAATTCCTCTGAAGCTGTTAATTAATTAAGGTAATAATGTAGCATAGTTACAGTAAGCTAAAAATCTTGCACAGTCCCTCTTTAGCCAAAGTTCAAGGTTTTTGAAACAAAGAATGATTGGTATCGGTTTAAGTGTTTTTTAAGCAAATACTAGTTTCAATTAAGTAATATTTTGACAAAGCTACCTTTACTTGTATTGAAATATTTGACAAGGAGTATCTGTACTTTACTCAATTAATGAAGTTGAGTTTCATTCAGTAGTTTTCACATTCAAATCACAGTCACACAGTTCATTTTGGAGGCAAGTAAGCCCCATAGTAAGTGGATGGATGGATGTTTGTGTATATGTGAAGTTGAGAAACTCTACCTGACTATGCCTAGAAAGTAATATGCTCGCTACCGCATAGACACACACGGTCTGAGGCACACATGCGCACAGCCACCCACACACAGGAGGAAGTGGTTGTGAATTCACCGTGTGTCCAGTAAGTGCTGATAATGAAGCTGTCTGTGGTGATCAATAGAGATCAGCTCTCGTCACTTCTCGCCGCTCTGACCCTCTCCGCTTCCCTCAGCGGCCTTATCTCAGTCCTCCCTCTCCATTCCCCCTCCGCGCCTCCTCACTCCTCCTCTGATTTGTGTTCGCTCCACCGTCGCTCCCTCTCCGCCTCCTCCTCCGTCTCCACCAGCACTTTCTGCTCCAGCTAAAACTGCTAAGGAAAATACCCCCATCTAAAAGGGAGGTGCTTTTTGTGCTGCTCACGCATCCTCGTAATATAAAAGCAGAGTTAAGGTCATTTCTAATAATGCTTTGGCAGTGCTGGTATATCCGATGTGCTTATCATTAAAATCACTGTAGGCCAGCACAATGAATAGAAGAAATGAAAACATGGAAACATGGTGGTGGAGGTGTTGAAAGGAATCAGGGAGTGGATTTCTAAAACAGGACCAGTCAACAGTGGATCAAAGGACTAAGTGTAATGTGAATTATCACCCATGGCGTCACCTTGACAAAGCCTGACAGAACTCGCAGGATGCAGCTTTAAACAACAATCCCATCAGCTATAATAAGAGTTTACTGAGGGTTTTAAACGGGGCCATTATGTAAATCAGTTCTTGAGAAGTGAAAACAAACATCTTCATTAAAATTACTCCCTGGATTGTCTGTTTTGATTTTGAAAAGCCAGTTCCACGGTTTAGTTCTGACCTGATGTAATAAGAAGGGACACTTTGAGATGCATTTTCCTCTCACTTCGCTTCCAAAAAGAGGCAGTTTAGATGGATCCTGAATGACTCCATTTTCTTTGCAATTAAACTGGTATATACAGTATAATGTTATCGTAACTGCTCAGACTGAAGAGCATATTCTTTTTGCCATCAGTGATTTAAATTGCGGCTCCTCAGCTCGGCTTTTAAATCAAATGAGAACGCACGTCCTCTCTACATCTCTTCACTCAGTCACTGTACAAAGTCGCTCTTTGACCAGCGAGTCTGAGTGTTTTGATCAGCTAATAGAAAATTCCCCTTGAACTATTAATATTAATATTTTTTTTAAGATGTTGCCAATTATTACATTAACATCCTCTGCGATCTAACTGTAAGTGACCTGCGAATGTAAAATAAGCCTTAATCAAATCAATGCACAGAGCGTCCAGTCAGTCTGAAGCTTAAATGTCAAGCAGCTGCACTCTTCCATCTACGTCCTCGATCTTCCTCCCGCTCTCCTCCTCCTCCTCCTCCTCCTCCTCTTCATGCTCTCTGCATCCTCCCCCTCAGCTCTCGGTGAAGATCTTGGTTGATTGCTGTGGTTGATGGCTGCGAGGAGGGAAGGAAAGAGGCGAGATGGAGAGGGGAGATGAGCGGGCGCGGCGGCAAAATGACGGGGTGCTGTTTGCCCCCTCGCACAAATTTCGGATTTAGGGTTTTTAGATGTTCACACTCCCGCAGCTGCGAAATGGATGAGAGAGAGAGAGAAAGAGATAGAGGGAGAGAAACGGAGAAGTAGAATGGAAAAGTGCGAGAGAAAAAAAAATCACAAACCGCCATAAAACCAGAGTGGTAGCAAAAATAATAATAGCTGTAGCTGGCACTGCAATTGTTGGAGGTGGTGGTGAAGGTTGGCGGTGTTATTCTTCCAACTTGTTGTTGCTATGGCTGTAGTTGTAGCAGTTTGTGCTATTTATTGCCGTTTTTTTTCTTGCTCATATCACTGTTGTGTAGGTGGTAGTTACTGCTGAAGCTTAAGATGCTGAAGCAGGTGTGGTGTAGGTTCTTGCGGTGCTTTCATTGTTGTGATTGTCCCGCGCGGTTGTCGGCGGTCTTTGCTTTTTGTGCACATGTCTTGATTGTTTGCATTTGTTGTGTTTGTTGGAGCAGCTGTCTTCATAGTTGTCGCTGCCGTGCTCGTTGTTGTTGTTGCTCCAACTCTACTATTTTTCATCCATGTTGATCCAGCCAGCTGGCTGCTCATTCTGTGCTTCTGTGTCAACAGATAGGCCTGAGATGAATGCCCACTGGTCTTTTGTTGGAGAGAAAGAAAGAAAGAGAGACCCCCACTAACACGTCCCCTCCCCTTAACATTTCACTTTCTCCCTTTTTTTACCATTTACCTCTGTCTTTTCAGTCTTTCTGCTGCTGTGATTTGTGGCAGCGGGCAGTGATAGGGAAGTAGGGGACTGCAGGATGGACTTGTATTAAAGGAGGGGAAGAAAAGGAGGGGATGGAGAGAGAGAAGCGGGGGGACACACAGGGCACATCGCCGGGTAAATAATGGGATGTGAGTTGGGTAGTAGCAGTTTGTCAGTCCGAACACACCACTCCGGGCCTGTGTGTGTGTGTGTGTTATGCCTGTGCCTCTACATATGGATGTGTATGTGCGCACAAACCTGGGCTAAGTCAGTAAATCTGCAGGATGCATTTGAGTGTGGCGTGCATGATAACACACCGTAGTTCCTGTGAATCTTCTCACAGATGGACTGCTGCACACACACACTGGACCTCATTCATATTAATGAGCCCAATCTATACAATGAAAATTTAATGCCAACTATTTGTGAGTGGGTGCACTGGCCACTATATATCAATGTGCACAATTAGTGGGGGAATCAGTATAAATGTATGTATATGTGTGTGTTGTATGTACACAAGGATGACAGATTACAGCAACCTAAGGCAGCAACTTCCATTATAAGCCGTCAGAGCCAGAGTCCGGCTCTTCCTATAGATATTCCCTCTGTTGGTGTTTTGATGGTGGTGGTGGACGGTGCTGTCGGAACACGTTGCACTCAGATCCCTCAGGTATTCAGTTGGGTTGGAGCTGAAGGTCATAGCATGTGATCCACATCCCGTTAATGCCAGCAATGAAATGTAACAATATTGCACTGTGAAGAGAGGTGCTACGATCCAGTATAAAGATCTGATATCGGCCCAGATGTTGACTAAATAGCTAGATTGGCTATCCCATAATGGGTCTGATCCATGACGCAGATCCAGTCTATGTTTGTGGGGCTACATCAGTGGTAGACAGCAATGCAGCAACATTTTACAAAGTTAGGAAAGTAATGTTAAAGTCGAGCCTGAAGGTGTACAGTTTATTAATTTAACAGTAGTTTCAGATCAATATCAGGTAGGCATGGGCCGGTTTTGAGATTTTGACTGTATGATAACCTTAAGCAAAAATATCATAATTTTGGGGTCTTGCCATTACAGCTCTAAAACCTGTTGTTTTGAATTGTCTGGTTAAAAAAAGATGTTATTTTTAAATAACATATTGAATATTTGGATCATTAGTGAATGTGTATCAAGTTAAAATAAATAATGAAATTAATTATTGTATTCTTAAATAAAATTCAAATACAGTAAATGCAGTCCTTTTAAGGGAGGCTGTTTTTTTGGAAACAGGTCAGGATGGGTAAATCTCAAAACACCACCCGCAGAGTTTTTGTGTAGACACCCAAAACAAAGCTTTTGTGAAACAATGTTGTCACAGTCTCACCTCTCTAACCTGTAACCTGAGCCACACGTCTAACGTAACAACAACAACCATCTATCGGGTTGTCCTGATATTGCACCTGAAACACGTCCGTTAAATCGCCGTCTATGTTCTACTCTGTTCTTGTTGTGTTTGTGTGGCAGCCGGCCCATGTCTAGTATCAGGTATCGCCTGAGGTATTGGTATCAGCATTGGGACTGAAAAAGCAGGATCAGTACATCCCTAAAGAATTTACACTACTTAACAGTAACAGTGTGTAAAGTAGTTCAAAACAACTTTATCTCAATGAACTACAACAATACAATATACTTAACCAAACAAGTATCTTTTGATACTTCAGGTAAATTTTTGCAGTTCCTTTGTACCTTTAGAGTGTTTTCAGAAGTCTTGCCGTTTATTTAAGTAATAGATATAAGTATTTGCTCTACCACTGGTTCATACTTATGAAAATGTGAACCATTCACTGACACACTGTGCCTTTTTATGGAATCATTTCCATTACTTGTACTTCTTTTCTCCCCCGTTCTTTTGTCTTGCTTTAAAAGTGATAAATCGCTGAGCAGAAATGTGATGTGTGCAACATTGTGATGAAAGCTGCTTTATTTTTCTCTTTTAAGACAAATCACTAATGATTGATTTAAATTAATGAAACAATTCACAGATGTTCATTGTTGAAAAAGTTGCTCTGGAATCCACTGACAGTCATTTAACATTGTATTGTATTTAATTGCATGTTCAGTCAAAAGTGCAGGCCTGTTTTTATAAATTTACCGCAGGCAATCAACAGACTTCAAAACGTCATTACTTTAACATTGGCTGTCGCTTTTCATATTTAAACCTCCACAACAAACTCTGCCATAGTTACTATGACAAATAATAACATAGGACTGAGCTGGATTAGCAACAAAGGCGCCACTGTCTCTAATGGAAATGTGACTCTTAAAAATCCCTGGTATAGAAATATTAATGTCACTTATATGTCATAATAGATGTTGTTTCACTTTGTTAAAGCCTTGTAAGCTGCAGGTTAATGGCACGGGCTCGTGAGCCCTCTGCTGAAATTTATGGTGCTACTGTTCTGCTCAGCAAGTGGCCACATATATTCTGAGAGAATGAATCCTCATCATCATCAGTATGTATCATTATAAGTCCTTTGAAAGCCACCTGAAGGTCTATATATATCCTTTAATGCTCTTGTCTCATTAAGTGTAAATATCTAGGCTGCAGCCAGAGCCAGATATTTGGTTATCATGGTTCGAAAATGCCTACGCCCTCATGTGTGTCTATCTCAAGGTTGTGCATCTGTTAGTGTGTGCGTGTATATATAGACATGTGTGGGATTTTTATTACGTTTCCCTATTTCTTCCCATAAGGCCTCAGCAATGTGTCACTGAATCACCATCTCTCTCCCCCTCTCTATGCAACGATATCACCCAAAATAAACTGTCAGACTTTCTCAGATGAAGAAATATGAACTGAAAGTATTGTGCATGAGTGTGTGTGTGTGCGTGCACGTGTGTATGTGTGCGTAAGCCTCCCACCTGCATTTGTTCATGCTGATGTGTCACACCACATACGCTTATGCAGGTATTTGGCAGTGATTGTCGTTTCCATGTCAAAACACGCACACACAGACACACACACACCTACATACATGCCCGGTACCTGGTCCAACATCAGTGTAAATGAGACAAGCGGACCTCTCTCACACTGGTGCACACAGCGTTGTGTGTCACTGTCACTGCAGGGGGAGAGAGGGCGAGGAGGCAGAGTCAACAACACTCCCCAAACAGGGGAACAAGGGAAGGACGGAGGCAGCGAGGAAAGGGAGGGAGGGAAGGAGGGAGAGAGAGCAGAGCAGTGGTGGTGGATACTGCTCATTGCCATTGTTATTCCCCCCCTGCAGAAAATGGCTACCTCCATTAAGTCACTAATGATCCCTGTATTGTGCCATGGTAGTGTCGGAGAGAGGGACCAAAAATGTCTGAGGGAGAGAAGGAGAGAGAGAGCTGGAGGGAGTGATGCAGAGAAGAGGTGAAATTATGGAGTGAGTGATGGAGAGGGAAAGAAACAAGGGAAGACAGGAGAAGGGGGGACGGAGAGTGGGGGGAGAAAGACAAAGTAGTAGAAAAGTAAGTGGGGGGAAAAAGAGTGAGGGGACGATAAATGAAAGAAGCGGTGCGGCGGAGTGAGGGATGGCGTCTGAGCGAGCATGGATGTGACATGTATTTTCCATATGGTGTGACTTCCTAATGCGGTTCCTTCTCCTCGGTAACCGTGCCGACACCAGCGCTCCTGATCCGTCATGTCACATACTCCCCGCCGCTGAAGCATGACATTAATGGACATGCATGACACAGACAGGCACATGAGAGCAGATCCACAGACGTATACGCTCATTCACACATCCAAGTCAGGAGCACTGAGCCGCTCTATATAGACATGGCAGGACATTTTTTTCGACAGAGCGCAGGCAGATTCTCCCTCACATGCTCATGCACATGACACACTGAATATAAACACATGCTTTATGGCCGTGGGAGACCTATAGGACCAGGCAGTCGTGTCACCGGCAATTACTCCTGAAGACGAACCGGCGCGGACGCAAATGTTAAAGCTGACTCGCTTGAACTTTACATGGAAGTTTTTCTGCGCACGCAAACTCACCTGCGTGTTTGCAACTCCCCCCCTCCTCCCTAAATATCCTCAAATTAATCTCCTCCCGCCACGCCTCGGTGAACACCGTAGTAGTCGCACGGCCCCCCCATCCTGCAGCCAATCACCGGAGAGATCTGCTTATTGAGGAGCGGGGCGAATGCCACGGCTAGTTGTTTGATTTGAATTTGAATTTTAAAACATCTTCCCTCATTACATTTTCCATTATTTAATCAATTATTCATGAAATCCACAAGCGAGCAAGGGGTGCTCAGATGCCGAGCAAACACTTGGACAGCCCTGAACTTGATTCACTGTTTCCCCTTCATAACCTCCCAAGTATATGAGCCCCTGCCTCGTCCACAAGTGTCTCCTAAGGACACTCAGAGAGAATGAGGGGAGGGAGGGGATGGGGGGGGTGTCTGACAGGAGCGAGGGCTGCCACAGACAAAGAGACACGGTTAGAGGGATGGTAGCAGAAGCAGAAGGGGATGCGGAGAGGGGTGGCAGATGGAGGAGGATGAGAAGTGGGGCGCCTGGGAAAGGCAGAAGGATGGAGGAGAGAAGACACTGAGAGGAAGGGAAGACGCAGACACAAGGAGGAAGAAAGGCAGACGGCAACGCAGAGGGCAAACCGAGTTAAAGCAACCACGGCAACCAGCAGCATCTGTGATCAATAATATGTGTCCAACGCGTGATAGGCAGAGCAGAGCACCAGCCGGGCCCAGGCCTTGGATATGTTACATCACTGCCACCCACAGCAACATAGTACGCCTGCTGGAACAGGATATTGTGCTTAAATAATAAAAGAAATCACTTATTTCCCCGTCTCTCCACATCACTCTCTGTCTTTTTGTCTCCTCATCCTTCTCTCTGTGTCTCTGCTCTGGCAAGATAAATAAAGAGATGTAATGAGAAATCTTACAACCTTGTGAGAGGCAGCCATTGTGTTCCTATATTGCCGGTCGTGAATAGTAAAAGGCCCTGGCTGTCTCGCGGTAGTCAAGACACAGTTCGGGGCAAAGACAAATAGGCACTTGGATAAAATAAAAGGTGGGACAGGGGGGTTGGAGGATATTGAAAAAGCAACAAATGACCTTCTCCAAGTTTCATCTCTTCTCCCTGTCTCTCTCGCTCTGTGCGTTTCATTCTCTTGCCATCTCCCTCTTTTCCCACTCACTCACCCGCTAATGGTTATTTACCTTGCTGGAAAGGGCTTCGCTTTCTCACCGGCGAGATCGACAACAGGACGCGGGGCAGAAGCCGAGGCAGCCGCGGTAAAAAGGAAAGGAGAAAAAAGAAAAAGAAAAAAAAAGAGCACAGAGAGGAGAGAGACGAAGAGGGCAAAAAACAGGAGAGAAAAAGAACGAAAAATATATCATTCATGTCGGTCTCCCCGGTGACACCGACTCACCCTCCCACTCTCCCTCACAGCTGTAATGGAAGTGAAGGTTTGGCCACAGACAGAGAGGGGAGAGAAGAAAAAGAATTACATGTCAATATTTGTTCCCACTGGCTGCCTGGATAGAAACAGATACATTACATTCTCTTAGTCTTTTCCCCCTTAAGCCAATTCAAGAGCTCTACCTTTGTTTGGGATCAGGAGGACTTCAGGGGTCGCCTGGGAGAAGGCAGACGGGGTGAGATAGCGAGCGAGGCGACGGAGGAAAAGGTATGAGTGCAGGGGAAGGAGGGCGAGGGGATGATTAACGCCGACAAACAATGATTTTAGGGCCACAGAATGCGAAGCAGCAGAGGAGTGGACATTTCCCATCGCAGGCCTTTGGAATACAAACAGTGAGTCAAGTCGTTGTCCAGGGTGGCTTCTCCTCCATCTCATTGACTACAGGCTGTATCATCACTGTTAGCAATTATTGCTCTCGAAGCCACAAGCCATCCCTCACTTGGAAATTGTGTTGGCTATACAAACAAATATTTCTTTCATTTCATTCAGCGAGGAGAGCGGCATGAAGGGAACTGTTTGCTGTGCTGGGTGTTGGGTTTTGTGCTTTTTTTGTAATAAACAGTAAGAGTTATATCATTGTCTCTGGTTGCAGACCTCAAAAGAAAGGTTTGCTTTGCTATATGTGTGTTTTTTCTGTGAGCAATACCTCATTACCAGAAAGCTGTGTACACCTCTCCCTTGTTTTAAAAATCATTATTCTGCCTTCAACCAGTCCGCCCAAGTAAACCCACAGATGGGCGTATTTTGCTAAGACAAGCCGAGAATCCCTCTCTTTTGCCAGAAAGTCACACTAACAGCATCTTTATCAAACAGTTTCAGTCGCTCGTCACCCGGTGCTTGTTTTCAATTTGTTGTTATTTGGTGGTGACAGCAGTTAGGACTCCACTTTATGCGAGTATCAGTCCAAACTGTAGTTTCCATGTCGACTCCTTTTTATGTAAAAACAAGAACAAACAGTCCTTTAAAGGGATAACGAGGAGTTTCTATTTGGTTCTAAAAAAGTCTCACGTTAATGTGGATGAATCTCCGCTACCCACACTTGTTAATGGGCCCATTTTCGATAAATATATCGTTTTGTCTCTATGGTTATTTTGTTATTATTAGTGGTGGTGGAGATGCTGGTCGAGCCGACCAGCGTTTCTTTACTTTCGGTTTTGTGGCGAGTCATGAGAATAACGCCACCAAATCACTGTTTATGGTCGGAACTACGACGGTATGTGATCGTCTTCGAACCTCTGAACCTCTTCTTGATGAATGAAAACATGAGTCTGTCTTGCGCCGGTCAAAGAATTTCACGGTGCGGCGCACGGAGGCTCATAAATGTAGTGTGAAAACGCTTCGCTTTTCCAAAACTCCTCGTTGTCCCTTTAAGATAAATGCTAAGATCAGTGTGAAATAGCATCATTAATGTGTACCATCTCTCCAACATGATAACATTTACTTAATCAGCCATAAGCACAAATTTAAGTTGGGATTGACTGGAATAAGCAGCATTCAGGTCAGACTAGAGTATGTCATATTGAATATACAGTATGTCCCTCCTGACATGGATCTGCCAACTGTCGTGGTAATCCATCCAATATTAGTCAATAAATTTCACTCCGAACAATAAATGTCAGCCCCATGGTGATGCTAGAGGGGAGCTCATTAGGATTCATCATCAGTCAACCATGACTGTTGTGCCCGACTTTTCAATATACAGTGGCATGCAAATGTTTGGGCACCCCTGGTCAAAATGTCTGTTAATGTGAACAGTCAAGCAAGTGGAAGATGAAATGATCTCCAAAAGGCATGAAGTTAAACAAGAAACACTCTTTCGCAATATTTGAGGCAATATCAGTGTATTCTTGTTTGTTTGTTTTCAACAATTTCAAGTGGAAAAGGGAAACAAAGGCAGCAGCCTGCAAAAGAATGGGAAACCCAGGAGACTTGAGCTCTCAGATAACTTTGACCAAGGTATCAGAAGAGATATTTACTATTTACATGCTGTGGTAGTTTCAAAAAGGGGGGGAGGGGGGGCGGGGTACTAGGTACTAAATATACAGGGTGGCTAAACCTTTGCTGTGGGCCCTATTCCTTTTCTGTCATTTTAAAAATGTAAAATATGAAGGAAAAAAAAAAATATATATATATATATATATATAGGGGATGTGTCATGTGTAACTTTATGCCTTTCACTTCATCTTCCACTTGCTTAACTAGTCACATTAACATAAATTTGGACCGGGGTGCCCAAACTTTTGCATGCCACTGTGTATGTTTTTCAGCAGTAGCCTTCTGTGAAGTTAACGTTGGTGTCAGATTCATGAGAATTTTTTCTTCTGGGCATCTTAAACATCTATTTTATTTCTATGAATCCAGAAGTTGTCAAGATATTTCAGCCTGAATTACAAATGCCAATTCCATGTGGAACTAGAGGAAAGGTTGTGGGTCATGAAAGTCAATGGGATAGGTGGAGACTGTGGATGTTTGTCCCAAATGTCACGGCAATCCATCCAATAGCTGTGGATATATTTCTGTTGGGACCAAAGTAGTGGACAGACTAAGTGACATTGTTGCCTCCAGAGCATTGCTGCTAGCAGGGCTAAGAACCAGGGGTCACTTTGTTTGCATTGAGGGGGACGAAACACAACATTGTGACCTGGTATTTGTTAAGGCGTATTTGTGGTTTAGACCAAACAAACAGAACCAAAGCAGTAAACTTCACTGCTTTAGGCTTGTTGAATCCCACAGTATCATTCATACATGTCACAAAGGACACAAGCAGTAAAGGGTCAAGCTGACTGAGGTTCACATTATGTATTTTGTGACACTACATGAAGCCATAGAGCTTGTAGGACACAGTGTAAGTCACTTTCTATGTCAGGATTGATGATGTGTGTGACACCAACTAATTAATTGGCCAGAGGCAGTCAGCCTTTCCCATCCGCAACCATTTGTAAAAGCTTTCTGTGCTTACAAACAGCACTTAGAAATCAATGCAGCACAAACTAACAAAGCTTACAACCATTGGAATATTGAATTAGACACATGTTGTTAAGGTCATCCAGAGCCGTACAGTGGGAGCAGCCAATGCTGCCTTTAATTGCGTGTCCCTCTTGTACTCACCAAACGTTTAGAGAGGCAGCTGGAGTTATCTGAAGCAGAAACAACTCAGGAAGAAGTAATAAAGCAGGAGTGGTGGTCCCTTCACTGCTGCAGGGCTGCTGTAAAGTTTAAACTGGTGTCACACTATGTAGTATAGCTGTCATAGTATTAACCTCATGGTGGTCACCTTTTAGTCGTGTCTTCCCGGCAGCGCCCCTCTAACCTTTTCATCATTCATAAACTTTCAGTCTTCAAATCCACATCAGGCCGCAGGAAATGCTTTTGATTGTCACCGGGCAACAATTTCCTTGCAGCACCGACGGCGTTTGATTGTGAAATAAGAGTTGCGTTTATTTGACACAACCTGAATAAAGGTTAATTATGGCCGTAGATAAAAAAAAATTCCATGGCATTCAAACTAATCCGTTTGAACTAAGTTTCCTGTTTAGCATCATAATAATTTGCTTTTTGCACAGGTCTGGTTTCACCTCAGGCCTCCTGGAGATCTGTATTAGCTGCACAAATCTGCGTTGTTAATCCTGTGTGAATCTGTCGCGTCTGTAATCTGTAAAATGACACTGAATTACCATATTTTGCCAATCACAGCGATGGTTTGATAATTTGTCCGATGTGAGTCGACAACTGCATCATTAATTTGTAGCCATTTTATTCCTTTTTTACTTAACAATTTCTTGGCTCCCTTTATACATTTTTGTATTTTTTCCTTCTTCGGTTGGGTACTTTGCTTGGCTGCTGTGGAAAATTCCCAATCAAAGCTTGATTTAGACAATGCAGGTGCAAATTCAGGAGGCTAATCTGAAAATGAGGTCCCATTATGTTTCTGTCCTCCCCAGGAGATAATCCCTGGGATTAAATTAGAGTGAAACACTGATTTTTGGTGTGTAGCTGGTGGAAAGGTAATGCATGGAAACACATGTGCACAAATGGAACAGCTGTGGTTGTGATTCCCGCATCACACCAGGTCCCCGGGTCCACCAGTGCCAATGAGGCAAAATCCGATATCGCCAACGCAATCAGATTATTCTGCAGCGGCAAAGTAATACAGCAAAGTAGTCCAAATGTTACCAAGATCAGAGGAATTGTCCATTGAATTCTGATCATCATTCCTGGCATGAAATCAGTAATCATTGTGGTGGATTATAGTGTGAAAGGATCCCTGCAGCTCCAATTACATCCAAGTGGCATGTTACAGTCAGACTAGAGGAACAGTTAGATTACTGTACGGCTTACACTTGCATTTCACATTTTGAGGATTCTGTTGGGAATTTGAAATGTGCTGAAATATATACCGATATTAGAATTAACACTCGACACCAAAGCGCACCTGAGAAAGGGCAAATTGCTGGGGCATCCTGAAATGACACGTCCAGGTGGAGCTACGAGTGGCGGTCTTGTACTTGGCTGAATGTAGAACTGCTGTATGTGGCATGTGGTTCTGAAAGCCCTTCATTCTGGGACAGGGTGCCCTTTTTAAATAATGTAACCTTCAGAGTGTAAGAGGTGACTGCTTGTGCTATTCACTGTACTCATTTTAAACGCTCACTTCAAAACATGGCCCCAGGGGCCTCATTTGAGTGTGGATGGCGCTTCACAGTCAACATTTGACCTTTAAAACCCCACATGGTTTTTCCTCAGTTATTTCTCTCTTGCATATGCACATTTTCCCAAAGGATATGGATTGCAGATGGCAAATAGCTTTTTGGATTGTTTTCATTTAGATTCCCTCTCTCTCTTCCCTCTCTCAGTCCAGTTCAACACTTGATTCATAACCTACTGTTTTCAAAACAAGACAAATGGAAAGCAGACTTTTCTAACTTCAAAAACCAACTCCAACTCATGAGTCACTTTTGGTGGCTGTGAGTGCTTCTGGTAAGAGGTGTGCAAATCATCCTGGAAAAGAAGCCGCTCCACGTGTTGTTTTTTATCTCCTTTGACGTGGTCATGCTTTTGCTGCTTCCCACACAGTGTGCGCTGCTTGCATTTTGTCTCACCTTGTCTGTTCATGTTACTTTCTCATTGCAACTGTTCCTAAACTGATAATTGTAAAACAACAACAACAACAAAATCGTGTAAGTAGCAAAGCACACACTGTGCTGGATACGACCATATGGAGGCACTTTTTAAAATTGCACTTCTATAATGATGGAAGCTGTAATCTCCTTCTGAACAGTCAGATAATCATTTTTTTTCTGATTGACCCCTTCACCCCTGTCTGGCATTTTGGAGGAAATAACTTTATTTTGGCTTATCACCTCTGCCCTGAAGAGATTTGCACGCCACTGGGCCCATGCAACCATATGATTTTAATCTCACCCGATATACACTGATAAGTATCATCCTGCTTTCCCAAAAACACACATTACACTTAATATTGCAGCATACTGTAGCAATCGTATAGTACTCTAAGATGTATTTCCCCACGCTGGGGAAAAAAAAAGCAATCATCACATAGGAAAGAGCGAGTTCTCATAAGCAAAGACGGTGTTTATTACTGATCTGCAAGGAGAAAAATGGATTTACAACAGCCACGGCTGAATCTCTATGCTAATTTGTCTCGGAGTGTTAGCATGAGGCATTCCCTCAGATTCTGTGAGACAAACATCCACCTCCTCCTGATGGCCTTGATGTACACTTTACACTACAAAAATAGCAACCCCTCACATACCAGCAAGAGTTCACGAGCCGCAGGAGGACGCACAGAGACGCAGGGCTGCAGAAAAAAGAAAATACAGAGATGAAGATGTCAGAGAGAGGAGAATTATCAAAGACAGACTGAAGTGCATTCCTTTGATTAAAATGTATTTCTGTTTGTAGACAGTGTCATGGAGGCACCTTTATCCCACAAAACCAACCATGTGGTGAGTCTGTAGAGGACGGTGTTAAAAGGTGCTGTGTGATGTGACGCCTCACTCATGCAGAATGGAGAAGAAGCTGTTTAAAGGGTCGGTCCATGGATGTTATAAAAGATATGTGTGACATATGGAGATTATTTTAGTTTTATGTGCTGAGACTGTGAGAGGCTCTTAAAAAATTCTGACTACACCCGAATACAATGATTGAGGTGAACAACCAAATCTGCAGACCTCACTATTCTCATAGGAACTCATTACTCATGAGGAAATGGTTCCCATGAAAACAGTCGACTAGTCAGTCTGTGGATTATCCTGAGTGAAGAAGACGTATCCTGGGAAGACGCATCGCTGTGGTTTTTAAAAAATGTCTGTCAGAGCTGTGAAACAAACAAACAATATTGCAGCGACCCCCACTGTGTTAGGGTGGAGGCAGAAAGCCCACAGACAGATATCTTAAACGCTAGGGAATTAAAACAAAAGCAGCAGAACGGTCTGACATAACTAGAAGTAAATGGGAGTTTCTTTTTTTGTGATTTGCGCGAATCGACCCTTTAACTACAGGTCAGTTACTTTCAATTGCCTAATGCATTGATTGTCAGCATTATTATAAAGCTCAGCTGCCATATGACAAATGACTGATTGTGGTCCTCTGATAAATCTGCAACAACAAAGAGTTATTGGAACGTATTGCCCCGCACAATAACACTGATTGGCAGACTTATTAAGAAGCTCAGGTGCGTGGCAGTGGAAGTCTTAATGAATGGGCCCGAGCGGTGTCAGATGCCCATCAGGGTACAATAGAGGGGGGGGGTGACAGGGCTGGGCTGTCCCATCAGTCACAGTGCGGTAGGGGGTCAGAGGTGACCCTGGCACCCCATCTGGTTCAGAATTCAGTGATAGGGGAGAGGAGGAGGGAGATGGGGATGGGGGGTGATGTTGGTGCAATGAGGGGGGGTCAGTCAGACATGCTTGTCTAAAGATAGATCCAGATAGATCTACGCAGCTTGATGCAGGCAGATGAATGTGTACATGTTCACAGGCAGATGCATGTGGACACATGCTACATCTGTAGTATGTAATTACAGACACACACACACACAAATACACATTCTCCTCCAGATGGGAGGGGTCAGGGGTGAGCTGTCACACCAAGCGCCTCGATTGTAACAGATGAACACATGCACACACTCGCGCACACACTTCCACACGCGCTCGTGTGTCCCAGTGAGGCTGGCAGGGTCCTGACCCGTGTGACCAGGTCTGCGGTCCAGGCAGGCATCTGGGCCAGGACCCCGGGGGGGGGCAGCGAGGTAGACAAAGAGCTGATTGGCATCGTTAGGGGATAAACACATGCAGTTTACTCAGCTTTTAAGGCAGGAAATGAAGTTTACACATGTTTTTTTGTACGGCAAATTGTTTTTTATTTTGAGGTTATTTGGAATCACCATCGTGCCTGCTACGTACAATTATTGTTCTCTTTTAAAAGAAAAAGTCAAGCATAACCTGATGCTGATAGGAAAGTGTTTTTGTTTGCTGGGGCAGGAGCTGGGAGGAAGCAGGTGCTGCTGCTGGTTGGCATTGTGAGCTTAGAAGAGGACGGACATACATGGCTAAGCATGGATGGGTCCAAATTAACATGGGTTGGCTCACCTGCTGCAAACTGTGTAATTTATATCCCACATCACTGAGTCTAATTCCTTTGTACTTATTTTATGTATAGTCATTTTGTTTTTGCCATGGGGTGCTAAAATTGGCAGATGGCTGAAAACAATCCATGCAAGGCGCTTTGCCTGTTTCTGTCTTTGTGTCTCACTTAAAGGTGCATCCACACACACACACACACAGATGGAGCAGTTGCAGCTATTTGAAGGGTTTTGTCTTGATGGATATGTCATAGCCATTAAAAAAATAAAGAGACAATACTGCAAAAAATACAGCAGTGTTGTCTGTCTGAGCAGCCCTGCTGCTGTTGTAGGCCTCACTGTAGCTCCCAAAAATGTCCCCAGACTGAGACAGCTCAAGGACAATCATGCTTAAAGGGATACTTCACCCAAAATCGATAATTCACCAATCATCTACTCACCGTCATGCTAAGGAAGGGTTTGGAGAACTTTCGGAGTTATCAAAACGCCTTTGGAGTTCCAGGGGGGTCCGGCTGGTAACTGATTTTCATATAATGGCGACGGATAGTGCTCACTTTTGAATCGTCCAAAACACACACTATGAAACATCCAAATACCTCCATACTGCTCATCCATACTGACCCTGTGACCCTGTGTCCTGAAGCCACCACATGAAAAAGTTGTTCGGAAAAAATTAAAGCAGAAGTAAGCGGAATGTTTGTGTTAAAGCAGAAGTAAGCGATCCGGTCGTTTTGGCTAATGCTGCGTTCCAGGTAGGCTTTTGAAACCATAAATTACAGCTTCAAGTCACAACTTACGACTTTGTAGCGTTCCAGGCAACCCACTCGTGTTTTTCCGACCTGTTTTACCTGTGAAAGTCACTATAACGGCCACTCGTAACTTCTGACCCGTGAACTCGTACCAGATTGAACTGGTATGACTTCACAGGTCGGAAAAACACGAGTTACGAGTTTCCTTGAACGCACCATAACAGTCCTCGTCCCTACGTCACCACATTCACGGCGTCCCTTGGCTGCACACACAGCCCTGCATGCCGTTCTCTCTCCTCATTGGATAAAAACTGTAGGATACGATAAATGTTTTCTCCTCGGCTTACAGCAGAGCAGAGGGACTGACAGACCCGTGTTTCGGTCCAAACACTCTATATAAGTGATTTCTGTCGGGAGATATAACTATTTAAGACTTATATTAACACAAATATATCACTTACTTCTGCTTTAATATAAGTCTTAAATAGTTATATCTCCCGACAGAAATCACTTAAAAGTGAGCACAATCCGCCGCCATTATATGAAAATCAGTTGCCAGCCGGATCCCCCCTGGAACTCCAAAAGCGTTTTGATGACTCCAAAAGTTCTCCACACCCTTCCTTGGCATGACGGTGAGTAGATGATTGGTGAATTATCGATTTTGGGTGAAGTATCCCTTTAAGTGTGATTACAAACTGCTTTCCCTTAAAGGAGTTCTCTTGACAATTTGAGATGCATGCATATGACTTTTTTGTGTGATTTAGATAAGGAAATTAATACACCTTTCATGTGTGTATACTGAATAATGAAGCTCTAGCCAATAGCCAAATCTCAGTTTAGCATAAATACTGCAAACCGGGAGGACCGGCTCCTCTGTCTCTGTCCAATGATACCATACACCTCCAAAGCTGTTACACTTTGGCTGTGTTTTATTTTAAATGTGATATCCATAAGACAAATAATTGTTGTTGTAAGTAAATACTGCCTTGTTGTGACAAGTTCTGATGGCTCAGTTGCAGGCTGAGTCTCTGTGGACTGAGGCTTTGATGCTTTCACAGTATTAATATAAAACCCAGAGACATGACAATATCACGTCTGGGGATACTGTCTTGTTTGTTTTAAGTTCTGGTTTAATGTGATCTAACTGTAACAACCAGCCAATCTGCACATTTGTAGATTTTGCAGCACTGGACTCCAAACGGTTCTGTTCTTGCTAAATGTGTTGTTCTGTTTTATTTGATGACCAAAATGTGATTGTCATTGTTGAGCGTTCATGGTTGTATTATAAGATTACAGCAAAAAAATTTCACTTTGCATTATGGGAAATGTAGGATCCAGTGATTTTGCAGTGAAAACTCAGGATGGCCTGTGTTGAGTCTTAACATTTTAAAGGGCCAAGCCAGTCTATAAATCAGATGTGCAGCTCTTTTCTGTGAGTTGGTCTTATCCAGTTGATTTGTGAGTCCCATCCCTGGTGTCTCCTGCTTGGATTGTTGTGAGGAAACTGACCTGGTCTGTATTCTACTGATTGTTTCTACATCAGCAACCTTCACCTGTGATCTTTCCTCTGCTATCAGTAGAGATTAGCCTTCTCCTCTCATTTACCGGCTAACTCTCCATCTGTGCTCCGTCTCTCTCACACAAACACATGCAAAGACACACACACGCTTATCATTACATGTGACACACACACAGTCGATCAGCTTGAGTTGAAATCTCTTCACTCCCCATTTACTCCCGAGTCCGTGCGTATGCATGCATACAGACACACACTCATAGAGGCACGCACCCACACACACACACACACACACACACACACATGCAAAGCTGAGAGATGTGCACAGGAACAAATCACCAGCTGCCAGTGCTAAATGAAGATATAACCACTCCTGGCCGCCATGTACCTTCAGCAGTGCCACTTAATCCTGCCATACAATCTAATGTGGATGGACACTTGGTGATAGAGAGAGACATGCACTAACAAACACATCCACTCCAGCTAACAGTGATTGACACAAGCCTACACAAAGCTCCCCTGTCTTACCCACACACCAAACAAACCAACATGCAGATATGTACAAACCAGAGCAAACACACTAACAATGCACACACACACACACACACACACACACACACACACACACACACACACACACACACACACACAATCTGCACAAATTGTTACAGCTGCCATCAAACCACCTCTGCTTAAAACTGTCTGTAGACTTTTTGTTTTATGTATTATATCTCCAGTATGACAGGGGCTCCAGTATGGTGGCAGGTATTTCCAGAAAGATGAGTGTGACTTTGTTATAGCAGTTGTTCAGCAATTCAGTTAAATGATTCAATAATTCAAATTTCAATTTTACAGTTTCACAGGAAATGTTGATAAAATAAGAATGGTAGCCAGTAGGGCTGAACTATTAATCAGTATATTCATATATTTCTGAAATCAAGAAAGCCCAACTCAGAACTCAAAAGCTCCAAGTTAAAATGTGTCACAACATACAATGACTCAAGCATTGTGCTGTAAAGATGCACCAGACAATGAAATGGAAAAACTGAACATTCAGCTAAAGCCTCATACTGCTAATGTAATATCTGACAAAAATAATTGCCATCTGATTTATTAGCAGATAGCTCAGTACTGAGCCTATATTTATGGACAGCAAGGTTTTAAGCTAAATGCCCATTAGCATGCTAACAAAATCACATTGTGCACCACATAGTTAACATGGTAATATTTGCTAATTAGCAGCAAATGCAAAAATCAGCTGGGGCTGATCAGAACGGTGACAGTTCCCTGATTTGGTCATGAACCAGAGAATTAGACTCAATTAAATTGTGTTAGATGAAAAGTTAAAAGGTCACCAAACAACTAATCCTGAGGGGGCAGAGATGTGTGTAATCAAAATTAAAGCAGCTCATTCTCTAGTTGTTCAGTCATTTCACTCAAAGCCACTAATGTCAGTAAGACCTGTCCTCTGGAGACCAGAACCAGAAATATTCAAGTTAATCCATCCATTAATTGTTGCAATGTTACAGTGAACTAACAGTCAGACATCCCCAAAACTCCCATGGATCCTTCCACAGTGTCCAATCTCTCTCTCCCCCCTTCTCTCTCTCTCTCTTTCTCACTCTCTCTCTCTGTCAGTCGCCTTTGTTCCTCTCCTCCCTCTGTCGGGGTCTGTCATCCTTGCCTCCATCTGCTGAGAGCAGTGATCATCATTAATGACAGGCGGGCTTTAATTAGCCCACAGTAAACAATTAACACGACAGCGCAAAAAAAAGAAAAAGCAAAAAAAAAAAACCATTTCATTGCAAATCACATCCTTCAATGACAAAATGCTGCAACAATATCAATGAATACATTTGTCTGTAATTAGAAATGCCTTCCAGGTTGTTTCTGTGCGTGCATGTGTGTGTGCATGTGTGTGTATTCATGCAAATGATTGTATATATGTGTTGTCTTAATAAATTCCTTCAAAACTGCTTTCCTCTCCGCGTTGCTAGCCTTTTGTGTGACTCACTCATTAATGCTCGTAGAATTGCAGTTTCAGTAATGGAAAGTAAAGCCATAGAAACTTCAATCAATTGAAGCTGAATAGGCTGCAGATGAATAGGGAAACAGGATACACTGAAATAGCTCTCTCTGTGTGTCTTTACATAAACAGGATGTTTATGTGGGGTTCAGTGTAAAGGCGATCAGTATCGACTCTGATGCGTTGACTTAACAGTGTAGTAATAAAACATGGCTGCATGCCGAGAATAGAAACACAATGACACCAGTTGCATTGTATGTAAAAAAGAAAATACTTTCAGTCCCTGAATTGCAGTTACATTGTTATGAACAGGACAAAGAATTACAGGCGGAAGGAATTAAGTCGTATTAGTCCATCTGTCATTTATGGGTTGTCGGACTCCAGAGAACATCTTCTCTCTGTTGGTGATTTGGTATGGTGAGCCTCTCCATATGCATCACGCTCCCCAGATCCCTCAGTCACGGATGAAATACTGAACACCATCATCCCAACAGTGTAATATGATGTCTGGCTAACAAATTAAAGGCAGACAAATGGCATCGATCCTTGAATGCACTGGCTTTGTGTTAATTGCCACAAAGTAATGGGTCTTGGCTAAATCTCTGCTAAAGGCTATTTGCACGTAAATGATCAAAGTTCCCACGTGGCTACACTGGTATTTTTCACTGTCTGTCTTCCTTTTCCTTTTTTTTCCCCTTTTTTTTTTACAAGGCGCTTTAGTAAATGGAGGAAAAACAGTGCTGTTGATACAATAAATAATTTGTCATCCTCTGGCAGCGATACTGTACGTTCCACCGCAAAATGCTTTTGCTGTAACAATATAGCAGCTGATAGGTCTGCCACAAACCAGACGACAACAAGAAATGTCATTTGGAGCTAATGCTGCTGTACTTATCTGGGTCAATAGCTAACAAATATGTCACCTTGTTTTGACCTGTAATTGCAGAGCCTCCCTTTGGCCCAGTCACTCTGCTATGAAGACATATCAGGGACAGGAAGAAAAACCACTTTTCCCCCCCAGAATCTGGGATTTATCGTTGAGAAATGTGCATACCTTCACACATGCTTTACACCATGTGTTACATGGTCTTTTCATGACATCATAGCTTTCAACAGCAGTTTCGATAACATTTATGGCTCTTTTAATAAACATCTCTCCGACAAGCCTGCCAGTATTCTAGCATGTGTTAATTATTTCATTTTGGTCACCCACCCAATTTATAGAGCATTGTGGGAATAAGAACATCATAAATTTGACCCATTTTCATTATCCCTCTGTCATTATTCTTATTACTGGGCTGTAATTGGACACAACACACAGCATACTAGTGTGTAACACCATCGACTTTGCCAGTGCCAGATCAGGAATGGAATGAGCCTGGGTTATGTTCAAACAAGATTAAACAAGGGAGTGTTGACATAAATTTATGAATAATTTTGGGAATGGGCGTTAGGCTTACATCCATGCAAACACTTTCACAGTGACTCAGATGTGTAAATCTTTCGTGAAAGGTTTCAACTTATGTCCATGCAGATGTGCAATGTTTTAAACATCTGGCCTCAGAAAAAAACATCAATGGGGTGTGTCGTTTTTGCAGATTTACAAACTAAAAAGTGATGCAGACAAATAAATACAGGGATGAAGACTGAAATGTTGAAACACGATGTCCATTTTTATTATGAGGAGAGATGTAATGTTCCATTTTGAGCCAAACCTGTGTTGTCTGGATCCCTGAGCCTCCAAATGGATTTCGCATTGTCAAAATTACCATGATTTTAGCCCATATTGACTCCATCCCTTTAAGGGCTAAAATCACTCCCTTTCTCTCTCTCTTCCTTTTTATTCCATGTTTTTCATAGCATCTCCATTTTGGCCCTGTTCTCCCATTTTATTTCCCCTCTCTCTCTCCTCTCTCTCTCTCTCCCCTTCTCTCTTTCTCCATTCTCTGGAGTAATTGCATTGATAGTGAACAGTGCTGCTAATTAATTATGCAACAGCCGAAAATTGAGGTGAGAGCGAGGGATGAGAGGAGGAGAGATGAGGTTTGTGCCAAATGGTCTACAGTAGAGAGAGAGAGGAGTGTATGAAGTACTTTGAGGGGGGGAAAAAAGCCAGATGGGAAGCAGAACAAAGGAAAAGCACAAGAAAATGAGGAAAGGAGGAAGATGAGAGGCGAAGAACTTAACAACTGAGAGGTTGTGTTTGTAACGAGGATCTGTCAAAATGTGGAGATCAACAGCGCTGAGGCAAATCAGGGCTCTCCTACAGAGGAAGATCAGAAGGATGGATGCAAACACTAGTGGAAAAGTCAAAGGGAAATATCAGCATTATCCCTGCTATTCTCTAGTGAAAGCCACAGATGTGTTTCCCATAATCCTGTGAGACTACAGTACGAGATCTAATACACAGGGTCAGGTTAAAAAGTACTGATACTGATTTATTTTTATTTTAAACTGAATAAATGTCTCCAAAAATGAACACTGAAATTGGCTTTTATGAAAATATATTTGTATTCCCTGCTTGGAGGATTAGCAGAGTTGCGTGTAGCATTAGCAGCAATTTCCACTAGCATGTGGTAGTTTAACTATTGAAGCTACTCATTAATTTACACGGCCCCAGAAGCAGAAATAGGCTTTTATATTAATTAACTGTTTCACTTAGTACCACTCACACAGGAAAAATGCATTCATAATCTAAAAAAATTATAAGATATAAAAAAAAATACACAGATTAGCATTAGATTGGCTGTTTTATAAGAAATGTCTCCAAATATACAAACAGGGAAACAAAAGTACCATTCTGTTTGACTACATCCTATTCAAATTATGTAAATGTTCTTTTGGAATAACATGTTCTTTCAGGCATTGTTTTGTTTTTTGTTTTTTCAGAATGTAATTTCAGGATTTTGGCAAAGCAATCTTACCTTAATGCCTACTGATGGTGGCAAAGCTCAACTTGGATGTTGCCTGAAGCCCAGTTTCTGATTTAGGACTAAAACTTTGTTAACAATTCTTTCTTATTCATGTATCATCTGATGAATTTTACAAATATTATGCTCCGATGTATGACTATGAACGCTTTGCTATAGTCTTTGGATGCTTACAATACAATACAATACAATACAATACAGTGTGATGTGTTTTCATCAACAGGTATTGTCTGCAGTATCAAAAAGGAAACAACACCCCCAAGCCTGCAGCGTGTTGAAGTGGATTGTGGTCGGCTCAGGTGTGACATCATTCCCGGCTCTGACATGACCTCCAAGGTAAATGAAATACACTATAAAGCAGACAGACAGGCACACACTGTGCAAATCCAATTCAGTTTCTGTTTTTTCATTTTTCGGTTTCCTTTGACTTACATCTTCCAGACGTGTTGTCATTTGAATGGTCCAAAAAGTCGAGGATCAGGTGGATTTCTTTTTGTTTTTTGTTTCTTACAGTACTAAGTACTTTTGGGGGGGGCTTTTTGCCTTTAATTGATAGGAAACTTAAGAGAGACAGGAAATGGGGAGGCAGAGAGAGGGGGAATGACATGCAGCAAAGGGCCACCAGGGCTATTCATTTCATACTTTATTTCATCCCCGAGGGGAAATTCGGTCGTGACAGCAGCATTTAACAAAGGAAATAAAACAGGACAAATAATAAAATACACAATTCATAAAAATACTTTAAGAAGACGAAGACAAAAGAAGAAAATGCTACGGTGCTCTCTACCTGCTGGGCAAAGTAACAGATTAAAAAAGTGCTTGCTGGTAGACAACTATGGATAAAAAACAATTTAAAGTGCACGGGAGATTTCAAAAAGAAGTGCGACAGACATATCAAATTGGTGCCAGCTGCAGCGAGGGCTGTAGCCTGCTCAACCCAGTGTGTGATGCAGCGCCCCGATCAGGTGGATATCTGTCATGCCAGCAGGTGTGGTTGTCTGTCTGGCTGTTCGAGCAGCTCTGCAATCTGATTTGTGTCACACTGAGGAAGCAACCACGACCACATTTCTTGGAATAGTGGACAGACTGTGACCTCCCACACCATGACCTGCCCTGTCACTGGGTTGTGGCCTTTGCTGGTTTGGAACGTCTGGTCACAATGAGCACTTTTAGGTTATCTGACTCCACAAAATCTTGGTCTGTCACTATTTATTTCAACTCTAAAGCCCATAATGCTACAGTGGGTTGCATTCCTAAAATGCTAAACTGTGACAACTGAGCAAACGGCATCCACTGCTGGAGACTGTGGGATGCCGTTTAATGTTTATGCAGCGGACCTTGAGATTGTTTTATCAGCTGTCTCCAAGGTTAAGAATGACTTGTGGAGACTAAGTCCACTGTAGTGTAGCTTAGCATTAATGTAGCCCCTGCTGCTCTAACAATAGTTTCCACATGATATCATATTTTCCATTAATTTGGTTTGACATTGACCTGAGCAGCCTTTTGCACATCGCCTCGCTGTAATTGCTAACTGACTATTACTGAAAAAAGATTCCTATCAGTGTCTTTCATAAGTCATTGTCAACTATTTTAAAATAGAGTGGGTCCTCACTGAAAAACCACAACCTGCTGAATCAGTTTTGTTAAGTATTAGATCAGATTAGGAGTGGAGTCGGCCTCCTCTGCTTTAACACTATTTTATTATTCAAAATAATATTCAGTATCGTCAATATTATATTCATATCCCACCAGCCCGTGTCTCTTCTTTGCTCTTTAGAATTCTCTCCCTTTCTGCCTCACCTCGGTCCTCGCCGCAGACTCTCCCTCTTCCACTTTCCTTCAAATCTTTTAATCCCCCCCCCCATTCCTCCCCCCTTTCTCTCCCCCCACTGTCTTCTCCATCTCTGCCGCCCTCTCCAGCTGAAGTGCTGGCTCGACTAATTAAAAGCCTTAATCAGGATTCATAATTAGGTCTAATCAGTGCCTTGTACATCATTCCCTTGCATTCTCCCTTCGCTGGTGGTGAAGGCCGAGATGCTTATGAAATAATTTAGGCAACTTAATGCGTCCAAATGTGGAGCTGGGAGCACGGCTTCAGTGAAAGGGAAAGAGAGAGGAACATGATTAGGACCAGGCGGCTGATTGCTTCCCCTTCCTCCCTCCCTCGCCCTCTGGTTCTCTGCTTCACACATTCAGATTTGTTCGCTCACTTTTTCTTTCCCCTTTCCATCTCTCTGCTCTTTTTCTGTGTGTGTGTGTGTGTGTGTGTAGTGCCCTCATGACAAGACAGTGGGGTAATAAAGCAGACAGCCTTCCAGATTACACCTCCCTCCTCTACCTCCACTGCATCCACCTGCTTCATTACAGCTGAGGCCACAGCACACTAAACCCTGCAACAGCCTCTCTGCTCTTTACTGCCTTCTGTCCACCTGAGCTCTCATCTGTTAGGATTAACACCCAGCACAATACAGTACAGGAACAGAAAATAATTATCCTGTTCATTATGCAAAAGGCCTCAGCCTAGCTAAGACTACAGCCTCCCGGTTTATTACCGTGTCTCCGTGCTGCTCTCATCACTTCTTCGAGGCAGGAATATGATCCCAAGGAGCTGCTCCTTTTGAATTTCACCGCTGTGTATCATGGTAGCTCATAAGAGTCCTGACGGAGCAGAACGCGTTTCTTGTGCCTCGGTGTCAGCCTCCCACTGTCTGAATAAGAAATAGTTAAGGGAAAAAATCAAATTGCTTTCAAGAAGAAAACAGAAAACAGTAGGAATATGTAAAAAGAAAAAAAAAGAAAGAAAGAAAAAGAGCTGCATTGAATGAATTCAGTATGGCACTTCCATCCTTTGTCGGTGTTGTCAGATCCAGGCCATGGTCAAGGTGCCCAGGTACGTGTTCACGCTGCGATACAGACGTGTGAGAGCAATTATGATGACAATGATTTTCCATTGCCATACAGCAATTTGTCAGATTTATGACACGCATTGTTCTGTGCGAGCAATTAGTCTTATAATGCAGCGGTTACCTCGACGGGTGCAACAGGCTGGGGGTTATACAGGACAAAGTAAAACTACAATTGGTGTCATTTTCTGAAAAGGTGGCTTTTGATCAGAGGGCGGCACGTGTCCTGTTAGGTGGTTTCAAGTTTTACATTCATGGGTTGAAGGGGATCTATTGTAAAGACAGAAAATCACCAGAGATTATTGTTAGGTTATTTAGGTCTATGAACTGTAATTGCTTTTATTTTCTGTTAGTTTGTCAGAAAGTCCACTATAAATCCAAGATACATGAATGTATGTAAGGCAGCGTGGTAGCCTTGATTTGCAGCTATTTGGCTACGTTGCTAATAGCATTAACAGCTGTTCTTCACTCCCAGCTGTTTACAGATGTGCAAAGACCCACCAAAGTTAAAGCAGAAGTAAGCTGAATATCTGTTAATATAAGTCTTAAATAGTTCTATCTTCCGACAGCAATCACTTACATAGAGTGTTTGGTCTGAAACACGGGTCTGTCAGTCACTCTGCTCTGAGCCGAGGAGAAAACTTTCCTTGTATCCTACAACCTTTATCCAATGAGGAGAGAGAACGGCATAAAGGGGCGGTCCTCTCTGTGTGTGCAGCCAAGGGATGCGCGTGAATGTGGTGACGTAGGGACGAGGACTCGAATAGATCCATGACGAGGGCGGGGGCTGATAACTCCATCGGCTGACAAGAAGTTTCCCAAAACGACCGGATCGCTTACTTCTGCTTTAACTTCATGTCTTTACATTCTGAAAACAGCATGCTAAGAGGCTAACCAATATCCAATCCAATATCTATCCAATAGTCACTCCAATCTGCCCTGAAGATGTACAGTAGCGCTGCACAGAGGAAATATTATTACCTGATGGCCAAGGGACCCTGTCCAGCAACAGTCACCTTTATCTGTTGCATAGAAACCACATTCAGCTGCAGAATAAAAAACGTACAAACGGTCCCTTTAGCTATCTTATCTGAATTCTTAGACCATCCAACAAATGAAAGACAAAATGGAGTTGTGTGTAAGTACATCTGCAGAGGTCATAAGGAACAGCACAATGGGAACGCGGTGAGGACCCAGAACCCAATAAACACTAGAAGCAGATAACATCAGCCGCCTGCTGAACACCAGTCGAAAACTGGTCACGGAATTGACCGGAAGAAAGTCAAGGTCATCGACCGGGAGGGTGTGGATGGCCGGAGAAAGATCAAGGTGGTTGTAACCATCCTTGAACTAAGATAAGGGTTTACCAACATCCCCTCAATACAGCCACTTTTTCTTTTTTTTTTATCATGTGACTGCATGAAAGGACAGGTTCTTGCTTTGATCATCCCGGCCCTTAAAAAGCCTTTTTAATGTGCTTACAATGCTAGAGATGAGGGACAGAATCCACAGCGCTGGCTTTTTGCAAAAATACATTGCAGATGTTAGGTGAAGCTAATACAAGGAATATCAGCCTTTTGGCTTCAGGAAGAGTTTACATGGAATAAGGGCCATGGGTTTGACAGTGGGAGCATGATTATAGCAAACAAGCACACTGCATACTATATGGGCATGTCGTTTTAAGACCGGCTTTAAGAAATATATGTCCTTGGAGCCTGTGTTGAAGTCCCAGTCTGCTCTATTTGCTCAATGAAAAACCATTATTTGAAGCTGACAAGTCCAAAGTCTAGTAAGTGGACCTTGTTTTGTTTTGTTTTCTTGGTCTACTGCAGAGCTGAAAAGTAAGTAGCCTACTTTATATGAATGTTTCCAGTCTCTCTCTACATTTCACAGAGAAATAACAAACATTTGAAGTCACTATATTTCCTGATTGCTTGAGTCACAGGTTAAAAAGTAGTAGTAGCTAGTAGGCTACATTAGCTTTAGGCATGTCAAATCAATAGGCAACTGAGTGTAAAGGAGGCACATTTAATTCCACCTTGACCGTCTAACATTAAAATGCTGCTAACACTTTCATTAATTGATCATTTAATACCCTGAAAGGGGCTGTTCTTCAGAATCCAGAGTACTTGCAAATCTTGTGAATACATCTATCCTTTTACTTAGGTTAAGTAAATGCAGGACTTGAACTTGAGTAGTTTTTGCATGGGGGTTTAACTTTTTCTGAAGGGGATCAGAATTTCTTTCCCACCACTGTTCTCTCCAGTGCTTTTATTAAGAAAATGAAAAACAGAACTTTTGAAATGAGAACTGGATGGAGAACAATGCAGGGCCACTTCAGGCAGAAGAAATGAATCAGACCCAATCAGATAGTCCTTGGGACATCTGTTATAGCTTGGTTGAACAATGTCATCCAGAGACTATAAAATATACGTTATCTGCCCTAAATGAGATTTAAAAACTCCAGTGTCTAGAACTCTCAATCATTAATGTATGGTTATCAAATTATGAGTACAGAACCTTGATATGAATGCTGTAATCAGCTGAGACAATGGTGGAGATGATACCCTCCATATTTTTGTGGTAAGCATTTCTCAGTATTACTTTAGACTATTACTGTCTGTCTTGTTACAACAGTGATGTTTTATGCAGCCCTTTGTTTATCGCACTCAGTCTTGGGTCTTAAAATTGTTGTGGGGCTGAATTATTGATGGTTAAATGCCTCATCTGGCTCCAGTGATCTCACAATATCACTCTCAAAAGTCCCAAGAAAGGAATATATTGACAGGCCGACAGCGTAATGCACACAAGGTTTACTCTTGAACCTGCATCTGTGGGAAGCTACAAAAATTTGGATGTCATTAGGCTGTGGTGGAAAGCGACCCCTTAAAAAGCCCCAATCCCTTTTAGAGTCTTTCATTGCTCACTGCAGGAGGAGGGGGACACACATGAATTGCATCGCGTTGTGATGTCGATCTGCAGATTCAGTTCAACAGTTTAAAAATTCAAATATGCTCTTAATAAATGCATGAGGGCTGCACCTGTGGCCACTTTGGAATTACACTGAAGTTATATGTACAAGTCTCCTATGTACATCTTTTGACTTTACCTAGGATGAGGCTGAAACTAATGTAATTTTGATGAATGCAAATTGAATTAATGTTTGCCTGCATTTTCTAACCAAATGCCAGTAAATGGCATTTCTTTTCTTTTTAAAAAATTGCTGCATTTGTACTGTAGCTGTAGGGCTTCTGAGAAAGTAAAGGGCCAACGTGGAACTACTATAAACTAAAGGTCAGAGCCGAACACAGGCTGGCTGAAGTACAAATGAATGGTCAAAAGTGTGTGTGTGTGTGTGTGTGTGTGTGTGTGTGTGTGTGTGTGTGTGTGTGTGTGTGTGTGTGTGTGTGTGTGTGTGTGTGTGTGTGTGTGTGTGTGTGTGTGTGTGTGTGTGTGTGTGTGTGTGTGTGTGTGTGTGTGTGTGTGTGGGCTTGTGTGTGTGTGTGTGTGTGGGCTTGTGTGTGTCACTGGATGTGGATGAGTCCACAAAAAGCATTTGAGTTTGAGTCGTGCTTATGATTTGAAAGAGCATTAGTCATGTGACACCCTGCAAGGTGGTCTAACAGCCTCATGATGTGGCACACACACACACACACACACACACACAGACTATGCAGCTGTCTGAGCAGTCATTTCCAGGGGTATTAGAGGCCCTATAACATGGTGGGCCATTAACAGCAGAATAATATCACAAGTTGACCCTTGACATTCATAGCAGCTTATATCTCCTTGCTGATAGATGCAGGCTATGGGTATAGCACTCTGTACTGGAAATGAACTGACACGGAGGGGGAAGAGGGCAAAAAATCCCTCCATCTTAAGCCTCGCTGCAGCGAATAGCAGAGAGGCTTAGAGGAGGTGGGGGCGCGAGTGGAACGGGAGAGAGACACAGAGAAGCTTTGATACAAACTGGAGAGAGAGAGAGAGATGATGGGATAATGAGAATGGAGAGAGCAGACCCCCCCTCCCTCCCTCTTTTTACAAGGTTGCAGTCACACCCCCCTCTCCCATCTCAACCCTGTCGCCCCAGTCCCAGCATGACGGCGTTGCATTCACATCACCTGTTGATTTGGTAGCAGAGCCACAGTGATATATTACACCTCTCATTCTTTTTTTTTGCTCTTTTGATATGCTTTTTTTTTTCTCCACTCTGCCTGTGCATGCCACTCACCTCGTCTTTCATTCCTGTGGCATTACTCATCCGCTCTTTCTCACTTTTGTGCGTTGCTTATCAGAATTCCCCTATTTTTAGAGGTATCTTTATGCATGTTCCTGTGATTTCCCCCGCGTCTAACACACTCTCCAGCTTTCTGAGGCAGTATGATTAATAAAGCAGTGACACTATTCATTTGAATCTCTCAGTCACCCAAATCCCGCCCGCCCCCTCCCTCGTGTCCTTTATTTTGACCTTTTACCCTTTCCCCTCTCTGCCTTGCTTTCCTTTCCCACATTATTTCGGTTTCCTTTCTCCGCTGGTATGCCCTTAAGCGGCGGTGGAACCAGTTTCCCATGAGGCTGAGTTGCAGCCTGACCGACACTCTACCTCTGCCTAACTTCATCTCATCCGCCCCTCCCTGCCCCCAAATTTTCCACCTATTTCCCCTCCATCCATCCACCTCCCTACACCCACAGATGACTCAATGCCCACCTGCCCCGCAGCCATAATCCATCAGTCAATCTGAGGCGTGCACACACACACACACACACACACACACACACAATTGATCTTTGTATGCGCTCCATGGGACACACACACGTACAGTAACTGCTATGAAGGACTAAAATGACAGCTTCAGCCCTCAGGGATAGGCTGAACTTCTGTGTGAGTGTGCGTGTATGTACTATGTGTGTGTGTATGTGCACGCGCACATGCTCATGGGTGTTCATGTACATGTAAATGCAGTTATCTCTATAAATATGTATGGTAATGCATGGGGAGAGGTAGTGAATAAAACATGGGAACAGGTGATGGTAGCTCTACTATACTCTTTACGGGTGTTAATCTGTGTGGCCGTTACCTGGCTGTGATTGTGAAGACCTCACAATATCCTGTTCAAATGTCAGCGCGTTCTGGAGGTTATGCAAAAGTGAAGATTTGCTATATGACTGTTCTTTGTGTAAGGAAATCCATTACAATAACAAAAACTGTTTGATTGAATATTCGGTCTGTATGAGGAAGATGTGAAAAGGTTCCACGATAATTTAACCAACAACCATAAAAAGTTTTGCAATAAAGTTTTATTATAATTAAAGGGCAGCCGTAAGTTATAGTTAAACTTTTTGCTGAGGACATTCTTATGCAACCCAGCTATTTGTGATTCAGGATACGCCACTCATTTTGATAGACTTGTGTTTTTTGGTTGATGTCTGTGAACATCACAACCTGCTTATAATGACCTAGATAAGCTCTTTTCCCAGTTATGAAAAGCCTGATTAACATATTTGTGTAATAGTAAGGTAGATATACTTTTATATTTGCCCAGAGAAAATTTAAATAAATGTTTGCCCCCCAAATCAGACCTAAACTTCTCACTGAAAAATCATAGTTGACTTATAAGAATACCAAAGCAGAATTTTAACTTTTAGTCTTCTAACTTTCCTTCTGATATTATCTTTTAATCGCAACAGTTGATTTCAGATTTTTGTGAAAATACATGAAATATTGACCTTTTGTTCATGGTTCTATGAACTAAATGAGTAAAGATGAAGAAAATGAATGTCACTCTGGCAAATAATAGAATATTTAGGCAATTGTCAATCAAATACTTATATAACGTATATAAGCAAATAAGACAAATGTCTGCTAACCATACATAATAAATTGCCCTTCTGTTCATTGTAGATCAGCTGCACTGGAACAACTGAGGCTTAAGTATTTTCACCTGTGAGAGAATAGTTACTGACCAAATACCTGCAGACCTGTTGATGAAAAAATGTTAGCAATCTAATGTGCAAATCAAGATGATGACTATGCTATACCTGCTTATTAGAATTGGCATAGTGTAAGCATGATTGCATGCTGATGTTAGTGTTTAGCTCTGAACAACCCCACAGAGCTGCTAGCATGGCTTACTGGTATTTTTATACATTTACACCCACAGTTTTTATTTCTGTAGGAAGAGTGGAAACCAGATTAAATTAAATCGAGCCCAGTTTTACTCAAGCAGTTGCATCTTGGTTGTTTGACCTTCATTACTGAAACACCACACTGTATGTATTTTTAGTAGAGCTACGTCGTCCATGTTTTTCTTTTTTCTTTTTCTCTATCAGCCACAACTTCATTTCCCCTGACATCTGTCTCCATGAATTAATGATGTGTGAAACTTTCTTTTTGACTTTCTGTCAAGAACCAAATCAAAGCAATAGCTTGCTTTACTTTGGGTTTAACAGTGTTCTTGTAAAGACAGCACAGCTTTAAAACCATGACAGTCTGTACGCCCAAGCTTATCATGATATTTACTGACAAACATGAACATTAACAGTTTGAAACAGAACCATTACCCAAGATGCTGAATTTCAATTACCATTAGTCTGCTGTGGGAACCCGCGTGTGCATTAAGAAATACATGACTCTTATCAGCTTCTATCTATGTGGCCATTAATTCTCACAAACACCATATTCACATGGGGAACACTGGTAGCTCAGCGGGTTAAGCACGAACCATTTGTCAAAACTGAGTTCCTACTGCAGCAACCTGCTCTCAGATCAGCCCAGGCCCTTTGTTACACTACATGTCATCGTCTCTCTCCCCTGCCTCTTCTGTCACTCTCCACTGTCACTGTTAAAAATAAAATGAAAGCAGAAAGACCACTTTTCACATTACCAAGCAAAAAAATTGTCTGGTCTGGAGGCAAATACAGACTTTGCAAAATGCTGGCATAATAATACTGCTTTGTGTGAGGCTTTTCTGTCTACTTGAAGTCTGAGCTTATTTTTAAAAGCCAGAAATCACATTGCGGAATAATTGCTGAGTGACTTCCTCTTGATCAACAACATTTTAATTATGGTTGTTTTGGTTTGCAGGGCAGCAAATATCTTACTTATTTCCCTCTTATTAAAAAACAACATTGTATAACAGCCATATGAACTGGTACCAGACACATTATGTCGTTCTTATGTAGTGTCAAAGTGGCATTCATCATGATCATGTTGAGATTAGCCACAGTTTACAGTACAAACCACAAGACCAAAGACACAAACGGGTGGTTACTCGAGAAAAAAAAGAGGAGAGAGCTGCAGAGGAATGAAAACGTCCTGTAGTTAGAGGATATGAGATGAAGGATGGCGGAAAACTCCCTCGGGACCCAAATGAGATAGTCTAATGAGTTGCCAGGGTTTGATACAGTTTTCCCAATCACTAACACACTCATCCAGACAGACAGACAGGGGTCTTACTAATGCATTCTGCTGTAGACATTTTCCCAGCTTGCCTCCCTCCTTCCTCCTTCCCTCTCTCGGCCTCGTCTCTGTCTCTGTCTCTGTTCCAGCCTATCAGACATGACAGTACCAGCTGGCTGCTGGCAAGCTCACAGCCAGAGGATATACGCTCTGTGTGTGTGTGTTTGCATGTGGGTGGGTGTGGGTGTCAACATATCACTCTTTTGAAAGTGCGTATCCATATTTTTTGATAGTCCTTTGTGCGATCGTGTGCACGCGGTTGCATGTTAGTGACATTACGGATGGGTTGGTGTGTGCTCGGTGTGGCCACGTTGATTTAATGTCGTGGAGTCTGAGCCTGAGTGATCTGATTCACAGGTGTGAGTCAGTTGCTGGGGGGGTTGGGTTAAGAGCAATATTTAATTCCTATAAAGATAGTTGTCAACACTCGCTTGGAGCAGCTGTGTGCTCTTGTGGGTTCCTGACATTTGTTTTTTCTGTCTGACTCACTGAGCACATTAAAGTCACTTATTTGCCTTTCTTGCTGTGTAGAAGAGTTACCCACGGAGAAGCCTATCTTTGCTTTTGTACTTCTGTGCGTTTCCCTGAAGTCTGGGGTAATTTATTGCAACGTCTAATGAGAAAGAAAAAAAAAAAAAAAGGTGAGAGACCACCTATTTCGTCACCACAGACACAAAGAAAATCAAACAGCAAACCCCCTCCCCCTCCCCCCGTCTTGGCAGTTCTGTGCACTTTCACAGGGCTGCAGGAAACATTTAAAGCTTATTGGAAACATTCGAGATGAACAGCAGATGTGTCTGTGATTTTGGCACTGTTCAACATGTTCACCCCGACCCTGACTGCCACTGCCCCCTCTCTCTCCCCTCCATCGCTTAAATATACATATTTCCTTCTTCTCCATCTGTCCACCCATACCACCCGTTGGCTTATAAAATATTACCCGCAGATTCAAAGTGGAGGGAAAATATTCAGTCAGGGGACCCTAAATTTCATCCAAAATGTGTATTTTTAGATCATAAAAGCCAACCTAAACATCCGTCTTAGCTGTTGTCTTCTGTTATTGTCCTTTTACTGTGGACTCCATTTATTTTCCTTTGTCACTCTTTCTTTTCTTTGGATGATTTTTATGCATTGTGAATTAAAAAAAAAGAAAAAAAGAAGAATATTGTTACACTGACATGTGTTTCCTTTGTATTTACGGTCAAAGTTTGGCTCAAGATCTCCAGCCTGGATGAAGTTGGGGTTACGGCAATGCTCCAGTGGAAATCATGGTTGCAGTTTAGCAGCTTTGCCAGACATTAAGTAAGAGCTTTAATTTGAAAGGACCACAATGGAACTTGATAGAAACCAACAGGGCCCTGTGGACCCGTCCAGATGGGGTCCAAACCAGCTCTCTACTGGCTGAGAGGGGGCCCGAGCTGATGACAGACAGGCAGAGCAGAACTGACGAGAACAGGAGCTCACATGTTACATGCTGTTTGTTCTGTACAGACTCCAAAATCTGCGAGACGCAGAGGGATGAGGAGAGATTTAAACGGCGTTGGAGAGGGAGAAAAATCCGAGGAGAGATGGGAAACGAGTAGGAGTAAGGGTGAAGGAATGAGAGGAGGTGAGAAGTGGAGAGGAAATGGGTCGACAGTGAATAAGAGGAGGTGGGAGATGTTGCAGAGGAGGTGGAGGTGGGAGAACATTTTCACATATTAATGAGAAAAGTTTATGTTTTTGTTTGAGGTATATGCTTTACGGTGAAGGGGTTCTGTCTGCTTTATGTCCTGTGTCACTTCTCTTCCTGGAAGGAGGAAATAGATATATGTGTGTGTATGTGTGTGTGAGCCCCCAGAGGCAGGAGAGGTATAGAACGAACTACTGAAACCTCAGGCACAGGCACAGGAACATATAGGGATGGATGAAAAAAGGAAAGGGAAAAGAAAATGAAGTCATGGAGCAAAAAAGAGTCTGAGGAAGCTGGGCTTATGTATGAAGTGAAATATCTCATTTTGGGGGGAAAAAAAGCAAAGGGGAAGAGAAGTGTAGAATGAGATAAACACTACAATATGTGTGAACCAGTGAGTGTGTGTAGAGGAGGAATAGAGAAAGTGGGAGCAGGAGTAGGGCAATGGGCGAGTGGATGTAGCTCCAGGCCACTTGGCATTGACCATAACGGCTTTTGTCACAAGGTGTTGATTCTTTAGCCGAGGCCCTTGAGCCACGGGCGCTTTACCTTGATAACAGCCAACAACAGTGTCTGATGGCTGCATAAACGGATCACATGCGAGGTGGAATACAACAATTTCCTCCCTAAGACGATGAGATCTGAGGCTGAGAAACTGAATTGAGACCTGCAGGAGAAGGTGCAGAGAGAGGTGAGGGCAAGCGAGGCAAGCATGCAGGTGGGCCATTTAGGGCTGGGGGGGTAAAAAAGGAAAGATGTGGAGGTGCATTGTGGTTAAAGTGCATCCTATTTTATAAATTCCCAGATGCCCGATCCACCGACTGAGGAGCTTCTCGGGTTCCCAAACAGATCCCCGGGGACTCGTTTGACTGCGGCGCAAGCCCGGCTTTTTATGAATCACCTGCACTGTAATGTGTGTCACAGCTCATTACTGATGGGACTGACTGTGATGTGGATCTGGTGGTGGTGGTGGAGGTGGGGCAGGGGGGTCGACGGATGGGCTGGGGGAGTCCCACGAGGAGGGGGCGCTGACTCCTCTGGTGTGGGGTTACGACCTCTGAGGTTGCACACATCGACTCATCTCCACCAGCGTGTATCCTCAGCCTCCAACAACCGATAATGAAAGTGTGTATGTGTGTGGGTGTGTTTTGTTTTTTCGTGCGTGTGATGTTATTTCATGTTCGCTGTAGGTGTAGTTTGACACGCACTGTTTTTCCTTCTCTCGGTGTAGTAATTAGATAATGCGAGTCTTATTTCCAAGCAAGTGTGATAACTGAGTGTCTGCAAGATAAATGTGTGTATATTGGTGTGTGTGCGTGCGTTTGCAAAAGAGACAGAGAGCGAGAGTGGCAGTGAGCAGAGTGCTCAGTGTGTGTTTGTGCTTTCTGCTGTGAATGTGTTCCAGATAGTGCTGCTGATGGCTATCTTTCGGAGAGAGCTCTATTGATTTGGCTGGGGTAAATGATTGGTTGGGTCTACAAGCTGTCATGTTCGGCCTGATTGCTGAGCATTGGTGGTCTTGAGCAGTTATCTTCCTCCATATCCCTCTCTGATCCTTCTCTAGCCTCCTTAGTCTATCTCTACATTTATTGATTAGGACCCTATATGACCATTCTCCATCTTTCAATTTGGGCAATAATCCCTGTCCCGAAGCTGCGTGTTACAAGTTATCTGCTCTCAACTCCTTGTTCTGCTTTAGGGAGAGGGCAGGTACAATTTAGGGAGGCGAAAAACAGGAAAATGAGGAGAAAGCGGAATGAGGACATTTGGAAGGGTCAGACGTAATACAGGCTTGCGTAGGTCTGCCCTACTTTCACTTGACAGTGGACTACATTATCATAACTGCTGCAAAGTGAGGTGGGGTGGGTGTTGCGGCGGAGTGGGCCCATGTGGGAGAGTGTGTGGGTGTCCCCCTGCAAATTTAAGTTCATTAATTAGAACTTTAAAACATGAAGAATCTAAAAGAGGGACCATTTTGAATATAAATGTTACTGTCCCTGCCCTAATTAATGTTCCTAAAATGCAAACAGATTTTTAAGACCAAACCATAATGAGGAAGAGAAACTCCTCAGATGGATGCTCTTCGACTAAACCAATCAGCCCTCTGGCATGGTGCTCCACATCCTTCCTACTGGGAGGCCTGGGTGTCAAGTTTGGGAGGGCCTGGCCCATATGCTGCCGCCTTGCACAGGGTCACTAAGCCGAGGCATGAGAAGACCATTAGCGACCCCGCTTGAATGGCTCAGGGAACTACAACCCCCACTGAGCCAAGAACAAGAGGGTTTATTATCCAGGCGAAGCCACAAAGCTTTCTTTTCTATGTATGGAGAAACGCCTCATTTACTGCAACTGGAGGATTTTCGTTCGTTTTTAAACCTATACCAGGGCCAGCATTACACGCATATAATCCCTGGAACAGCTATAACATAACCCTGCAGGGACTTTGTGATATTTAATTATGGTTTTGTAAAGTATAAAAGTATTATGTCTGCATGAAACCAGTTGGATTCAAGTGACTTAGGAGTGACCTAACCGAGCGGTTTTTCCACTTGTATGCTACTTTAGCGAACTGTACAAGCATAAATACATCATCACATACACCTTGCTGCATGTTTAACTGTTATATCTGCGGTAGAATGGGTTTAAATATGACGTTTTGACCACGGGAGCGACGCTTTGATCTGACCGCCATTGTACCAACTCGCCACGTAGCCCGCTACATTCACTGCCAGCGGCGTCTCGCGGAGGTCTGGAAGTTTCGGGGGGTGAGACGTTCACTGTCCGCCGGAGAAGTTTGAGTTTGAGCAGAGCCGGCGAACTTCCTCCGTACGCTGCCACGTCTGAGCCCCCGGTCCCAGCCCCACTTCCACTTCCTCTGGAGCACAGAGCTGAGAGAGGACAGACAGACACTAGCGGCGGAGCACAGGGGAGAAACTTGAATGAATTAACGGTAAATTTGAACAAACACGTCTCTCCTTCTTTCCTCCTCTTGCAGAGAGTATCATAACAAGCTAGACGACAGATGTTTCTAGTCTCTCCTGTCGCCACCTCGGTAAAAATCAATGAGTCGGGTTTTCTCTCTCTCTCTTTTTGTGTGGAAGGCATGAGAGAAAAATGCGTATTTTATTTTCTCATTTTCAACCACTAGACCAAAAATCTGCCTTTGAAACTTCATCAAAGTTAATTGTCACACTCTGGTTTTTGCACAGCGGGTGAGATAATAACCATGTTGCCAAGTGGGGAGGAATTTACACATCAAGTTTACTGCTGTGGCACTGTAGGGGAAGGGGTTGTCGTTAGCTGTGTTTATATTGGTTCATCTCAAACATGAACAGTGCAATAACAGCGTGAGGAGCTGTTACACTGTTAAAAGTCTGTCAAAATATCTGTAGTGTATAATGCTATCCTCTTTGCTCCTCTAATGAGAGGAATGCATTCTCACTCTCCTCACAGTTTGTCTCTTGGATGCAAACCCTGATGCTGACTGTCCTTCCTTGTGTTTTCCACCAGATCTGCCATGCTGCCCAGACTTCCTCTGTATCTTCTCATTTCTTTGCCAGTTCTCCTGGTGCAGGGCAGCAAGACCGCTTCTCCCAAGAAGAGCCCTGCTGCCCCAAAGAGTCCTCCGAAGCCGCCGCCGTCGCAGCGCCCGCCCCCCCTCCTCGCTGACCCCACATGGGCTCTGGGTCTGCGCCTGTACCAGGCCCTGCGCTCTGACGCAAGCTCGGTGAACACCCTGTTTTCACCTCTGCTTGTGGCCTCCTCGCTCGGAGCGCTGGGCGGCGGTTCGGCGGGCACCACCGCCAGCCAGCTCCAGGACCTCCTCAAGACCCCCTCCCCCGCCAAGGCCGGAGCTAAGGCCGGGGAGCGTCTGTCTAAGGCGCTGAAGAGCTTCAGTGAGGCCAACGTGACCGCCTTTCGCCTGCACACCTCGTCTGCTTTGTTTTCCAAGCAAGCCCCCACGGTCAGTCAGGCCTTTGTGAAGGACAGCCAGACTAGGTTCAGGCTAAAGCATCAGCCGCTGGGGAAAGGGAACTCCAAGGCTGACCTGAAGCAGCTGCACGGATGGGCTAAAGCTGGGCTCGGCGGGCTGGAAGGAGCACATCTGGAGGCGGACGTCCAGGCCAAGGCTGGAGCTTTGATAGTGGCCAATGCAGTGCGTTTTAAAGGTGAGGAGAAATAGTGCACATGGTAGCCAGCCTATCATGCTCACTTTGGTTTGTGGTCACAAATCGAGCAAATTATGACACTGGTTGGGTGAAGGAAAACGCTAGTTATGAAATCCTATGCAAACATGTCATCATTTGACAGCGTGCCCAAAACAAGTCCAAATCAGCTGTGGCAGTAAATGAAGCATAGCCGACTGAATATTTCATTATGCTGCACATCCCATGTCATAAATGGTTGGATGCAGATACTTAACATAGAGGCTTGGCTGGACTGAGTCGAGCTGAAATAGACTGGTGTGCTTTGTAATTGTGGAGTCATTTGGAATTATGGGATGTCTCTCCGTGCAGGACTTGTTTGCCGCGTTGGATGAGAGGTCTTTGAATATTAATATGGCGTGCACGTGTACCACTTTCCAGCGTTCAGACAGCCTATGTGCCAGTTTGCCCAAAAGCTTTTTTCGTGCCAGTATGCCCACCTGTGTGCAGTGTGCGTGTCTGTGTGTGTGTGTGTTTTGGTGTGTGTGCGTGCGCGCTCATGCGGTGGACTCCAGCTGGTGGACACAGCAGATAAAGGATGATTCTGGGGTCTATCACTGAGAGCTTATTCATCTTCCATTGGGGGGTGATGTGTCATCTTAAATAATTGAGTAACAAGTGTCCAGACTCTCTCCCTCGGTGTCATGCCTAACATCTGTGCTTGGAGTGCTCCAAGTCTGCGACGGTGCAGCTTTTGGCTCAGATCCGCTCTTTGTGACGGGCTGCAGGGGTGAACACTAGTCGATGATTTTCTATACACATTCAGTCGGATAGAAGCTCAATCTGCCATTTAACGCTCGCATCCAAAAACCATATCCGTCTAATCCTTATCCGAACGTCATCATTCACCATTGGTGCCCCTTTAAAAAGCGCCATTAAAGATTATAGCTGGATTTATTTAGCTTTTAATAGGCTGTTAAACGGTGTCAGTATTTGCACAACTGGGCTCTAGCTCCCGATTATTCAGGAATATTTCACAATAACTTTCCAGGAGTATAATCTATCATCTCAGAGCAGCGTTTGAATCCCTGCTGACGTAGAATCTCATTTTTGTTTGCAGTCACCGCCAGAGATGATGATGATGTATTAGATCCATCCCTCTGTTCTGTACCTCTTCTTTTTTGTGGCGTTTGTCTCTGTTTTTGTGCTTTTGTCGCCGTTTATCTCGTGTCTAATCTACCCTGTCTCTTTCTCTCCCTCTTCCCACATGTCTCCTGTTCTCATCCTTATCGGTGTCCATCTGCCTCTATTCCCTCTGTTTCCTCCTGCAGGTATTTCTTTTTTTATTAGGTGCAAAGAAGCCAAGGCTGCTGAAGTGAAAACAGGTTGCCAACAGATAGACAGCCCTCTGAAAATAGCATTCCCTGACAGACTATACATTGATAAGCAATTTAATTAATTTTCTTTGTTTGATGTTCTGACTTCATTACGAAATTAGTTTTTTCTGTGAACCGACCCTCGTTGGTCGGTTCATTAATTTTGTGGAGGAAATATACAAATTAGATTATACAGCAGATTGCGGCGCACAAATTAGATTACGGGAAATTGGATTCCTTTAGTTTTGATTCATAATTTAAAAGTGGTCGATAGTTTGCTTCTTGCTCTTACTCACTGCCTCTGGTTTGTTGTGACTTTTTAAAAATTATTATTATTATTATTTGTCTTTGATTTCAGGGTCCTAAGGCAGTTCATAGTGTATGATAATGTAATGGTTTCAGAGATGGTGCTGGAATTTCTTTTGGCACTCAGCAGGCATCTGCTTCCTCGCTTGTTTTTTTTCCCCATTTTGGTTCCCTTTAGTTAATTATTCAAGCAGGGTGGGGGATTTAAAAAAAGCTTTGAAAATCTTTGCTGTCCCTCCTTCCCTGGGCTGAACACAGCACTGAAAGAAAGGGAAGGTCAGGGGCAATTAGTAGTAGAACATGTTTATAGTAGAGAGATGGCAAAGAGAATGGCAAGAGTACTGAAGAGACAGGGAGACTTCTGGGTGGGAAGGGGACAAAGAGAAAGCAGAGCAAAAGAGATGGAAGAAAAGTAAAGAGTGAAAACCAAGGAAAGTAAAGAAAGAAGGGAGGCCTGCTGAGAGAGTGAAAGAGATTGACAGACATGGTGGAGGGATGTAAAAAGGCCTACCTTGGGAGTTCCAGTCCACACTAGTTAATTAATTCAGGCTTTGTTCCTGTTTTAGACAAACAAACACTGGAGACAGAAGAGGAGAAATAAGCTTATGGAGGGAAGAAACAGTGGAGAAAGTTATACAGTAGCAAATAATGTAACAACATGGAGAAGGAGGAGAGGAAAAAAGAGGCCAGAGAGAACAAGTCCCCACATATTTAACCTCTAATAACAGCTTCTGAAATACCATAACCACTTGTAATCAAAAGTTGATGAAGGAGGAGAGGGAGGCGGACGGTCTCATTGATTCTCTTCTGCTTTTTTGCCTGAAGTTTACAGTATATAAATTGGTGGAGCCTGTGAGCAATCGGGTTTCTCCGCCGCGCAATGGTTTCATTGTTTATCGTCAATGGATATTAATAGATTGGGGTTTGGAGAGATCTCTCTCCGCCGAGGTGCTGCCCTATAAAAGAAGATAATGCAGCGCAGGTCGGCTCCGTCTAGACACACAACCACACATCCGCACATGGAGATCAAACGCCGCTGGGCTGTGCGGCCTGGTGAGGTCATCGATTTTTCCCCCCGCACGCTCGATTCCGCTTTGTCGTATTTACACACAAAATGTACACCGTCATGACATCATTCAAACAACACGGTTGCCACTTTAGGTAACCCTCAGCCGCTTGTTTATGGATTCCAGCGCGATCATGTTTCCCTGTCTCTGGTTTCAAGGAAGCGAAGCGAATGACTGTGACTTGTGCTAGCATGCCTGCAAGGGAGGATCACATGCCACTGTGCTCTTACTTTTACATGAGGCTGGGTGGTTTGAGACAGTTAGTTGACTAATTGATCCACAGGAAGTGATTTAACAGGAATCAGTTTAAAGCAGCACACATTTGATACATTAGTTCAGTTTACTGGTCATAAAAAGGATCCTCTCCATCTCTGTGAGATTGTTACAGAATTTTGCTCATGGTTCATCAACAACCAAACTCTCCACGTACGTTTACATGTTTTGATAAATTTAGCACTTATAAAATTAAGACATGGGGAGTGTTCCTGTTTTACTCGTATTATCAAACACATGTACACACCTTCATCGCAATATTAACATTCTGTGGGAGTTTTGTTGCGTTTTGCAACAGGAGTCAGGACAGCTACACACACACGGCAGGGGTCAACTGTTTTATGGCAAACAAGAGCTCTCAAAGAGATACATAATACATTAAAGCTGGGGTAGGCAGGATTTGTTTTGAAAACAAGCCTACAGCTCCCGGTATCTTTGACCAATCAAATCTACTCTGGTCTGGGGGTTCCTGATTGGTTGAAAGGCCGGTCATATTCTGTCCTTACAAATTGGGGACGGAGTAGGGCCAGCCCCTTAACCAATCAGGGACCCCCAGACCAGAATAGATTTGATTCTTAAAAGATACTGGGAGCTGTAGGTTTTTAAGCTGCTGCATACAGAGACATAGAGAAACACTGTAATCGCCCCAAACACACAGACCTTTCCTTACCGATAGCTGAATGGGAAAACACAATAAAAAAGTTAATATTTTGTTTTTAAAACAACTACCCCAGCTTTAAATTGACTCTCTCCCACCACTCCTTACTTCGCATTGAGGGTAGAATGTTCTAGAGGGAAAGTCAGACAGCATGACATAGGCCTATAGCCGTGTCATTAATCCATCTATGCTCTATAACATGTGAAACAGCAACATACAAGAAATATTCTAAAAGCAACTCATGCAAACACCTTAATCAGAATATTGTCTTATTTGGAATAATGTCAATATTCAGATTACTGCTGTCCATGTAAACGTAGTCAGTGTCACTGTGTTAGCATTCAGGTCAGAGTGAGGCTGTAACTGACAGAGCTGCTAGCCTGGCTACACACTGGTAGTCTAGTTATTCTCTCTTCATCCAAATATTCATTGTTAGATGAGACAGCTTGTATGTTTACTTAGTTTTCCCAACTCAAATTGAGCGTTTAATTTTGCTGGACAATTATTGGGACCAAATAAAGTCCACTGAAGCTGGCACCTTGGGCTCATGCAACATGTGATGATGTATTTCTCACTATTTTCTGACATTTTATAGACGGATCCATTTATCAATAATATGGAGAAAAGAAGGCTCTGCACACGTTCTCCACTGAAAGTATTTATTGAAAAAGCCCCAGCAATTAGTCTTGGCCTCCCTGCACCTTAGCATTGTGTCATGAGTGCGCTGCCTTTTTTCCAGACGACGAATCAATAGCGAAAGTCATCATTAGTTAAAGCCCCGGTCGGCCCCAGGTGTCATTCACAAAGAATGACATAAGTACAAGTCATAATCTGTCGACCCTCTCACTCAGAGCCAATGTGCCCTGCTCCTATTGAATGGGGGCCGGCAGCCTTGGCAATGTGTTGTGAGGTTATTACAACAGTAATTCCACCACTCTCTTCCCTCCTAAATTGACAGCTGTCATGGGGTTAGCGGGGCCAAGTGAAATGTGGTGAACCCTGAATGGGACTGTGTGGCCTTAAAGACCTCATAACTGCCTTGGCGTGCCACTCCAACTGCACCGCTTTGAGAGGAGTAGTCATTTTAATAGGCGGCACAAATCGATGATTCATGAGGAGCCTATGAGCTCTATATGTATTTCATGAGCTCGGCATTGCTTAACATAGCGGCCACCTTTTTCACCTCTTTCAATCATTTAGTATTTTCTTGCATATCTACAATATGTCTTATGTATCTGTGTCAAGCTGCCTGTTTGTTTGTGTGTGTGTTCAGGGCTGTGGGAGAGAGAGTTCAGCGCGCAGAGCACAGATCTTCGCTCCTTCTTGGGGAAGAAATACACCAAAGTGATGTTGATGCACAGAGCAGGTAATAAAAAAAAAAAGTCTGTGGCTGCTGTACAGTAAGCCTGCCAGCAAGTAAATGCAGCGGGCGGGAATCAAACTCTAAAATGGCTTGAACATCTGTAAGGTCCAATCTGCCTCTCTCCTATTTATCACTGTGTACCTTATCATTTATTTAACATGCTTTTCATATTTTATGCATTGTCTTAAAACAACAACACGGCCGAGTGAATTTCTGTTATGACAGCAGCAATAGATGTCGGAGGGATACACAGATTTTTGTTTAATGTTACATTATAATGTTCTTTTCCAATCCATAAAAACAGATTATTACAGTTCTGCTGCATTAGCTTGATTCAGTTTTGATTCTGTCGTGTTTTCTCTGTCTCTCCTTGACTCCTCCTGTCCTCTCCCCCAGGCTTGTACCGTCACCACGAGGACATGGAAAACATGGTGCAGGTCCTGGAGGCGCCTCTGTGGGGAGGCAAGGTCAGCCTGGTGCTCCTGCTGCCTTTCCACGTTGAGGATCTGGCCAGGCTGGACAAGCTGCTGACCCTGGAGCTGTTGTCAAAGTGGCTGGATAAGACTAATATGACCAGTGTGGCCGTCTCGCTGCCCAAGGCCAACATCACCAGCTCCTTAAGTCTGCAGGTTAGTGCTGCAAAGTAAATGACATGTACACTGGCTTTATAATTATTGCTTCCAGGCTGATTTTGTAGTTTCCAAAAATGTGAAAACCAGCACATAACCAGTGGTTAACGTGTTTTAAAACGCATAGTATTCATTCCCCAAAAACTCCAAGGAAACATCACATTCACCTCACAACAACATATAAATACAGCTGTCAGCAGTGTTGGTCTTTTGGTGAGTGAAAGATTATGGGCATACAAATCTGCTCATGTTTAACATTGTTATATGCTTTATTGCAAATAACACCTTTCCTACCTTTCATCCATAACTCTATTCTTTCACTGCACTGCCTGTGTGTGCAGGTGGAAGTTACTCTTTAGAACGGTAGGTGACCCTGAGACTGACGTTTGTAGTTATCTTTTGTTTGAAAATACACTCCTAAAATTCTATACAAATAATATTTTGTTTCTGTAATGATGTAAATGCCTTTTTACTGTGTACAGTAGCAGGCAGAGCGTTGTCTCAAGTGTCTGGATAAAAGACCTGAGTGACATCTTATTCCTCACTTGACAGGCTGATTAACTCATTTAGGAAGATCAGAGAGGATTCAGTAGTTTTCCTTGCGTCACTGACTTTTCAGTCTACAATAACAGTGAAACTGCTGCATTAAAGTCCACACTCCTCTCCATGTGTGGTGCGTCAAATAAGGTTTTTGGTTGCACCCTGTCTTCCCTCTCCAGTGAATGCTGCTGTAGCACTATCACATGGAATATGAATGTGACCTCAGCTGCCCTGGCAGTGGGGGTTGTAGTTTTGTCTTTCTAGAGCAGGGGTCTCCAACCTTATTTCCTCTGAGAGTTTCTTTTACAAAATGAAAACAGCCCAGAGCTGCTCATGTTGTGTAACATTCATTCTTTCATTCTTTCTTTACATTTGTGAAACAAAACTCTTTTTTCCCACTCTTCATGAAAATAGTTTTTAGCCTCCATCATCCTGACAGCTGAAAATATTACTGTCAGATATCGTCTCAACTCTTTTGAATATGAAAGGCAGCTGAAAATCACAGGACATGTCTGTTGTCATAATACAAGTCAGTGGTCCTGAAATATTTGTTTGTATTCTATAATACACATTCAACATGTCGGGGGCGGAGCTACATGGGAAACAGTAGGGGAGACACAGCCTGACAGGGAGCTGGGATCTGACACAACACTGGCAAACAGGAGAAGCAGGTCCATGGAGCTGATTGGTTAATTTTTGAAAAAAAATTTTCAAGTATATTTTTGGGGCTTTTTTGCCTTTAATTGACAGCGTAGTCGAGAGAGACAGGAAATGTGGAGGCAGAGAGAGGGGGAATGACATGCTTAAGTTAAGTTTTATCACATGACATGCGATGTGCTTGCTGCCTTGGAAAAAGTGCCGATTTTTCCTCTGTGTGCTGCAGATCTTCATGAAAAAAAATGCGTTGCCCCGAATGTGCACCACTACAGCTTTGGTTTGGTTTGGCGGCATGCACGATAATTGTTTATATTGAAAGTGATGGATTTGTGCGTGCCAAAGACGCTACATCTGAATGGCCCACGATGCAAGCAGACATGCTTTAACCAGACCGCCCATCATAAGCAGGGAAAATCCTGGATAATGACCAATCAAGTTTTCAAATTTATGTATGATTTTTTTCACTCATTTATTTATTTATTTATTGAACAGGGGCAGTGCACATCAATCAACATGTCTGTTCTACCATCGATGTAAATGTGCCTTTGGCAAGCTAGGGGTGCGAGCTACTGGTAGCTTGAGTGACATGTTGGAGACCCCTGCTAGAGGGAATCGGCAAGTGAAGAGCTGCTGGTTTATTGTTTTTATTTTGTCTTTCACGTTCCCTTCATTTGCGTCAGGTTTTGTGCTTGCACACAGTACATGAAACGTGCAGTGGAGAGGTGGCTGCTGGTGTTGTTGATGCTGCAGTGCAGTTTGCTGGTGGGCCTCTGCATGCAGCCACCATTGTAGTTTGTTCTTTCAGCTTCTGTCGTTTTGTTCATTTCCTGTATCCACACACTGCATCATTTTTCACTCCTGATACAGTGTCTCATATCTCCCAGCAGCACCTCGCTCATCACGCCCATTGTTTCTGTGTCTACCTCATCCTCTGTGGCTTTTCCACATCTCTTATGCTCTGTTCTTTTACACCTGCCTTAACCTCCTCTTCTTGCTCTTTGCTTATCTGTTTTTGTTTCTTCTCCTTGAGGAGTCATTTTTCTCTCCATTCATGTGTCTGTCCTCTTCCTCCTCACTTGGCTCTGTCGCCTCCTCTCTATCCTTGTGTCTTGCTGCTCTGCCTCTGTGTTGTGCTGTGTGTCTCACTTGTCATTTCTTCCTCTTTCTTTTCTTCCTCCACATCCTCTTCAAATGTGACCTCTCTCTCTCTGTTTTCCTGTCTGCCTCCTCGTCTTGGTCCTTAGTGCTTTTAGTAACTGAAGTAGCAGCCTGCCTCACCCTCACAGCTCAATGCAGACTCTGACTCAGGTGAGTTCAAATGTCGTTCTTCCCACTCTCTCCTCCCCGCTACCTTCAGGCGATGGGTCTCCAGCTGCACGCACAGCATCAGACTACACCAGCCCTCAGCGGAGAATCAAACCCCTGGCTGCTATAGGAGGCTAAGAGGGCCCTGAGGATGACCGTGACCTGTAGCTCCTCAGTGGGCTGCTGATGCCTCCCACAGACCTCCTTTTTGCAGGAGCACAAATGTCACGCCCCCTGCCCAGCTGGTAGTCCTGGATCTCTGATCCCCAGAGCCAGACTCAGCCGGTCTGAGTCAGGAAGAGAAGAAACTCGGAGGAGCGTTGTGTCGACAGCCAGCGGGGTTGGTGGCTGCCGATGCTGGTTGTAAGAACAAGGGAGTTGTAAAGGTGCATAGAGGCCAGATGGAAGGCTGCGTCACGCTGCTGGCTGGGAGATTAGACAGTCGTCGAGCCGCCGGATGTGCACGTACTTGACCCGGGCACAGGGTCGGCGGCGGGGGCAGGGGCGCAGACAAGTCGCGAGAATCAAACATGTCTTCACATCTTTGAAAATATTCAGCTCCTGTGAGTCATGGCGGGAAGAAAAATTCCTTTCAAGCTTATTTGATTGACACTTTTACAGATTAACTGTCTCATTTGCCGTTGCCAGAGAATGTTCCCAGGAGGGATGTCCTGATCAAGTCTTTGTATCAGACAAGCTGCAAAAAAAAAAAATCCAGTCCACTACATTTGGCACATTATTGTTCAAGGACCATATGATCCAAATACTGATGGACTACTAACGTGATTAATACAGTAGACTTGTCACATTATTGAAGGTACAGAAACATTTTGTACAACGAGTGAGTGGAGGTTCTTCCTTCACAAAAGAGCTTTGCCACAGCACAGACACACAAAAAGCCTTATGTTATTTACAACATTGACGTTGAATGGTAACTTTGGCCATTTAAAGCGGTCAGCATCAGCTCAGAGCTGCGGCATGAATATGTTGTATCCTGCTCTTTGTTAATGAGACAGAGCAGAGAAGGAGCAGATTCTTTTTTAGCTCTCTTTACACTCGCACTGAAGAGTGTGGCTGTCACAGAGTAAAAAAGGAGGCTGGAGTGAATAAAACATAATAAAGAAAGGACTGGCATTTAAGGCCACATGGAGCCACTGAAATATTCTTGGATCATCCACACCGCAGCTTGGAACAGCCTCTCCTGCTCGCTGTTAGAAACAAACCTGAAGGTGCATTCACTGAACGCAATGCAAATTTTCCACCTTAAATCATCTGCTCAAAATTTGACGTCTTTGTTGTTTCTGAGGCCTGTGGGTTATTCATTCCAAATAATCCGTAGCCGCGCCGACTGTTAGCAGTGTGCACCGGCTGCTCTGCCGAATGTCTCTGAATGTTAATGTCTCATTTTGTCTCTATGATTAGGTTGACTCATACAAAGCAATTATTTATGAAGTTGTGACATTTTCAGATTGCACGAATGCATCTTCACCTCAGCTCCCACGGCTCCCAGCGAATCCGCAGCCGTCTGTATCCTCCTGTGTTCTGTGGCTCTGCTTGGAGTTGGAAGCAGAGAGAGAGATACAGTAGCCGGTGGTGAATGACTGAGAAAGACACAATAAGAGAAAAAGAGAGAAGGGGGCAGGGGGGGTATTTGAACTTGACAGATCGAGAGGCCAGTGAATCCCATTTCCCCGGGGCGGGCTACACTGACTGGAACCTATTACCATGTCCTCTTTAGATGTACATTGTAACCTCATCATGGACTGATGAAATCCACTTTGCCCTCTTTCTAGTTTAACAAACATCTCTGTAGAGTTGCGCTGCCATGTTATTCCACTAGCCATGCCCTGAAGAACAAGCTTTTGACATTAACATTGTCAGCACACTCTCAGGAGGAGGCTGTAATCTAGAACTAAAGCTCGAAACAACTCCTTTTGACACGGCTATGACTTTGCCAGTGGAAGAGCAGAAAACATACTGTTGCACAAAATCCTCTTTTGTGTCTGCGAGAGAGTTTGTCAGACAGACGGAAGAAGAAAAAAAAGTAGCACAGTAGTTAAAGAAGCTGTACGTAACGTCGCTCTCATTATTCAACCTAATTACGGACAGGCACTTCAATGTTTCAGCCTCGGTTTCCCTGACTCGTCACGAGCTGTCTCTGTCCGTTTACTCTCTCAGAAAGAAGGAGTGCAGCGGAGGAATCATTATGAAAGGGCTAAAGCTCTGAACAAACGCTCAGCCCACTCCAATCTCATTCCGTCTGTACGTCCGACCCTTCCGCCTGCCGACAGCCGGCCATGTCTTCTCTGACGATCATTTTTTCCAATTGGGTCGAGCAAATAATTGCTCATCACCGTGCGTTAATACTGTTTACCACTCTATCTGTCAGTGCTTTTTGGCCGGCCATGGAGTCCTGAGATTAGAGGGCAGCATCTGGACAAACAGAGGATCACGGCGTAGTAGCGTCGTAGTGTGCGTGCCGTGCGTGCATGTCAACTGTGTCATTCGTGTTCCGCTCTGCGCGAGGCAAATGAGAACAAACCAAATCAAACACCTCTGAGTCATGTTGGGTAGATTTGCCACATCCAAATTCCCCCGTCACCTCTCCTCCTCTCTGTCATATCAGTCCCCGGGATCTAATTCCTTTCCGGAAGGCCTCGCACTGCGCCGTCACCGTGGCTCCGCTGACCTAAATAGGAGTGACGTTGCGGCAGGTGAGCGAGCCGTAGAGGTGGAGGAAGACGAGCGGGGTCAATGATTGCTCGGGGACGAGGCAGAAACGTGTCACAGATGTCCTATAAATAGCTGCAGGATTCAGCCTTTTTTTTCCCTCTTTTCTTTCCTTCTCTCTATTTGTGGTGTTCTCCTCTAGCGAAGGGCAGACTGTGTCGGAGTCTGCAGCCCAGAGACGGAGAAACCTCTTAACAAGCCCGGCCCTGAGGTCACCGAATAAACCACCCTCATCGCTCTATCCCTCTGCCTCTGATCCACTGCTGACCAGGCCACACACATACACACAGTAATGGCTCGGCTTCAGCTCCATCCTGGCCGTATCTCCACTCGGTGACTAAGACATATGAGTGTGCACCGGAGAGCTCACTCAATCATGGCTAATGAGGTCAAAAGGCCATCAAATATTTACAAGAGCACACTCCGCAGTATACAGCGCGGAGGGGCAGCTGTTTTAGCGCAGCCGGCGCAGCCCTGTATCATATGAATTAATCAGATGTGTTTTCATGGTCATTAGTTAAATATCGCACTAAAAGCTAAGGCTTCTTTTTCTTTTTCCATTTGTGGTAAAATGGCCTTGGAATAAAAAAAGCGGTTCATGTGTAAATGTGAGCGAGTGAATGAGACACTGAGTGTATTGACCGTGCAAAAGAGGTAAAAGCCCGTGTAAATAAGATACCAATAGGAGTATTGCTGATGAGACTCAATAAAGAGATGGAGAGGCTTTGAAGCCTCGAGAGAGCTGATGGTGAGAGAAAAAGAGTTTTTTTTTTTTAATGCCTGCATTGAATGGGTCTGTGAAATGGAGCTGTGATGATGCCAGTACCACATACTGCATGCTGGAAACCACCCACGCAGGATGTTAAGGGCAGTATTGAATTAGGCAGAACACGTCTGTAGTTGTTTAATGTGTCAGCTGTGTTTGGTGGGTTGTATTGGTGAGCCAGAGGGGGGGAGGAGGGGGGGCAGCAGGTCGGAGCTGCGTAGGAACATTGGAGGTAAGGAGAGCTTTAGCCTTAGTCCTATAGTGCAACAACTTGGAGCTGTTGTCGTAGCGGTCGGAGTCACAGCTAATTGGACCGAGTTGGACTTTGTTTGTTTCACTCGGGCCAGTTAGTGTTGACAGTCGGGGGAGAAACTCAGGCTGTGTGTGGTGTTAAACACTGTGTCCCACCACATTACACACTGAAGAGAGTTCTCAGTGTACAAAGCCAATTTTGAAAGTACAGTATTTATTTTGAAAGTTGTTCAGAAAACATGGCTGCCCCCTGTTCAAACAAAGAGTGACTTAAAGATACCCAGTGAAGTTTGCTTTTGGTTATAAAAGAGCCTCATATTAATGTGGATGAATCTACGTTACCCACACTTGTTAATGGCTCCATTTTCTATAAATATATAGTTTTGTCTTTATAGTTATTTTGATATTATTATTTAGTGGTCGACTGACCCAGCATTTCCTAGTTTTGGTCATGGGTCATGGGAATAACGCCGCCGGATCACTAGTTGGCATCGTTTATGGTCGGAACTACGACAGTGTCTGATCGTGTTGGAACCTCCAACTTTCATTCTTGATTAATGTAAACACTCTTGGCAAATGTTTTCGCTTCCATCCGTCTTGCGTCGGTCCAAGAATTTCACCGTGTGCGCAGAGGCTCATGGGAAATGTAGTGTGAAAACACTTTGCTTTCCGAAAGTCCTCATAGTCCCTTTAAACCTGCAAACATACATATTTTTGCAACGTTGCACCTTGTGAGATGCAGAGGTTTTTAAATTAATCCCCCCTTGTATTTCTTTCTTTCTTTTTTTATAAAATTTTAAAGTTGTGTATAATCCTGCCACTTTTGCACACGCCGACCACTCCTGTTATTGTTTGTTTCTGCCTCATGTGTTCAGGTATTTTAGGCTGCATTTGAATTGCCCTTGGGGGGCAATAAAGATTTACTACTTCTAAACCAGTGGGAATGAGCTGAGACAAGATCTCAGGGGGTGGTAAGGCCTCCCCCTTTTTAAGTGTTGTGACATCACTGTTGTGGCTACAGGTGTGATGCAACAGACTTGGGGTCAGTGAAGTGATGAAAGAAAGTTCCAACTAGAAAAGTGCAGTAAAAATTGTTGGTTTTTGTCCTCTTTAAAGAGTCTAATCTGATTTAGTGTCAAGAAAATTAATCTACCACTGTTCTGATATTCAGTTAATGACTGAAATCATTGTTCAAGTCTCAAAGTCATTGTAGACTGAATAACTTTGGATTTAAGACTCCAACTGAGAGAAAACAAGGAATTTGAAGACATAATCTCTGAAATTGACAGAAAAATAATTAGTATTTATCAGTAATGAAAATTATCATTATTTTTTGTCCACAGTAAAAAATGTGTGTCATGATTATTGTGATTTGTCCTTAGATCTGCTGTGTCCTTCATCCTCACTCTGACGTCATTCACTCTGCCTGCCTGTGGGAACTGGGAATTTAACAGTCCTTTTATGTTTTTTGTGTTTTTTCCATGTTTCTTTTGCTCTTATATGCAAATTTCCGGAATAATTAACAAGGTACACTTAACAAGCAAAGTACATTTAGTACTGCAAACAATCAAACGAGGCTTTTCACAGGATTTCAGAGGTTGCCTAGTGATATGACTTTAATCATAATGTGCCTGTTTACTGCCTCTTTACTCATCTTTTGCAGCATGCGCTCCATTAAGGCAGTCCAGATGAAACGTCTCAGTATGTTAATGGAAATGGTTGCTATGTGTGGAGTGTAGTCCTTCCTGGGTTTTAATAATCTTCGGGGCAGCGTGAGTGCCATAATTTGCAAGCGGCGGCAGATACACAACGAGCTCTGTTTAACAATAGTCTTTCTGTTTGATCTCTGCTTTTCTTCTCTTCTGGTCTTTCCTCTCCTTCCCGTTGTCATTATCAAAGCTGCCGTGTCTCCTAACAACAGCCACCGTGACTCTGCGCAGATAGAGCTGTGACATGTCCTGGCTGACACAAGCTATCCCCTTTAAAACCCCCACAGGTACACCCAACAAGCTACTTAGTGGGCTCAACCATCAAGCTGAAGTAATGTGATGCAGAGTGCCGCACGCCTGAGGGTCCATGCCATGCTACCTCAGGCCTGGTTAGACTGCAGCGCTGTAGGCCAACTAAACCCTACCCACCCATCCCTCACACACACATACACACACACACACACTTACACACAGAGGAAACCGCCAGCTGACAATGCCTGTGGCTCTCACTCGCAGACAAATAGCCTGGTGATGCCAGTGTGTAAGGCATCAGCAAAGTGGGCCCAGTCCTGTTCCATCTAAGATTCATGCAGCGCTTCAGAGAGAAAGGGCAGCCAAAGAGCACCTCCCAGAGGTTTCTCTCCCCGTATAATGCAGTGCCACACCTCTGCGGTGCAGGAGGCCTCCATAGGCTCCCAGAACACCCTTGGCTTGTTTCCCAGCATGCTGTCACGGGGTTCCTTCATTTTTAAACACTTCATAGCTTTAAAAAGCTTCGGAACGGGGAGAGCTGGTTGTTAAATTCTCTATGTTTCATGGTGACACCTGCAACACCGAAGGCTAAATGACCTGGGTGAAAAGAGTAGACAGAGAGAGAAGGAAGGAAATGCTTTTCCTCAAACACACATTTTGTCTTCAATCCACCGGTTAAAGTCTGCTTCTGTTTCCCCTGTTAGATGAGGAGCGTCATGATTACCTAGAAGTCAGGAGGGCAATGCATACTGAGGTATGTGGGCCTGTCAGAGGACGAGAGAGGGATGAGGTGAGGAGGAAGAAGACTAAGTTAGGTGCAGAGAAAGTGAGGGGGGGGGGGGGATAAAAGGCACATGGGGGATGAGGAATGGGGATGCCAGGCAAGTGGCAGAGCAGCAGAGAAAGACAGTGATGTAGTGGTAGCGGAGGAATAATGGATGAGGACAATAGAAGTGCATTAGAGCAGGGGGTGGCTTGTGTGTGTGTGTGCAAGGAGAGGGGGGGGGGCTTTGCATGGAAGCAGAAGAAGGAGCGACAGATGCCTACAACTGTAACTGTATATACATGTACTTCATGCGGTGTTTGGGAATAAGCCGACATGATCCACTTGAACATCCTCTTGCGTGCACATCTCAGAATTTTGAGCAGACACCGCTGGTGGATTATTATAATTGTCTATTAGCATGTGGGTTTAGCGACTAAGTGGCATTATATTGAGCTATAACAATGTGGTTTTGAAAAGAAAGCCCGAGTCAGCAAGGCTGCACCCACAGAACATTTACATTTACCCAGACAACTCATCCAAATGATTTAGTGTTCCTGTCTGCCGCTAAAAGATAGTTCCACTAAAGAGTTTAATCAGCTAAAGTTTAAACAATGCTACAGTAGAAAAACAATATTGTCACCCACTCATCCGTCTCTGCAACTTTTCCCTCCCGCCGTGGCCTTCTGCACATCCACACACGAGCCCACACTCACACACACTCACACCCACACATGCTCTCATCTGGCCCCTGGAGAAGGCTGTCACTGTGAGTGGCCCTCTGCCACGGGAGGATAAACTACCTGTCATGACGACGACTTTCTGTGGAATTCATATCAGGCAAAACAAAGGGGGTGCTGAGGTCACGGGGCATCACTCTTAAATTATTCATCCACTGCTTCCTCCTTCCGTCTCCTCTCTGCCTGTCGCCCACTTTGTTCTGCCAGCTCGCAACAAGGGCAACTGTCAGGCTCCCTCCCCGGCTCCAAATTTTTTGGGGACAGAAAGTAAATAAACAGGGTGGAAAAACTCTTTTGGAAAAGTTGATGACGGACTGTTTTTTCGGAGGGTATGTTTATGTTTACGTTAATCATGTGGCGGGGCCCTGGAATGTCACAGCGTTATGAAAGTTTAAAATGTGCTTTCCCTCCCAGTCTTCTCTGTTTGCGTGTATAATTGATCAGTGTCCTACAGAACCAGCTGTTTGTCTGCACCCACTCTCTGTAGGACAGCTTCATGCACCGTGAGACTTAGGCTGTGTTCAGACCTGTGGCTCGTTTGCTTTGTTTCGATTCAGGGGCTTAAACCCATACAGTTACATTTGTCTTTTGGGTCGTTTGTGTTCACACGGTAACAGAGCGGTTCAGAGTTAGTCTGGGGCTGTTACTTGCTGTTTTGGTAAGCAACAGGAACCAGGGCGAAAGAGACAGACCTTTCCGTCAAAATAAAAGCACCAAGCTAATACAAAAGTTTTATGTTGGTGAACATGTTTTACTTTGGTGAATTTGGTGATATCCGGATCCACTCTCTAGACCAGAACCAGAATGCAGACAAAATTTGGAGTTAACAGAGACTACCCTCGCATCACCAGGCTCTTAGCCTGGTGATGCGAGGGTAGTTCAGAGTTGTAAACAAGTGCCACACGCGAACCAACTCTTCTCTCATTGGTCAGAAATCTTACCTAGAGGAGGAGAAGGTTACCGCTGAAAAACAAAAAACATAGAGATCTAAACAGGCCTGAAAATTCTTATAATAATTATTATAGTGCTCTTACCATGGTGAATTTATGAGGTGTATGTATGTGCTATGTTGTGGGATATGTGCAATATGTGTTATGTTATGGGATATGTGCAATATGTGCTATGTTATGGGATATGTGCAATATGTGCTATGTTATGGTATATGTGCAATATGTGCTATGTTATGGGATATGTGCAATGCTGTTATGTCTTGTGTTTGCTGGGTTGATATGGCTGAGGTGTATTGTTTTTGTTGTTTTTTTGTCATTGTGGCCATCAAGGCATTTATGGTGCAGCTACAGTGTCCAAGACAAATTTCCCTGAATGGGACAATAAAGTTTATCGTATCGTATCATATCGTATCGTATCGTAAAATTGAAATCCCACCCAGTCTGAACCGCGGTTGAAGCCCAGACCCGACCCGGTCCGAGTCATTTGTGTATATGACGGCCCAAACCCGACCCAAGCATGGCCCAAAAGAAAAGAAATCCGACTCAAGGCTTCCTAGGAGTCGATTACGTTCGCGGCTCCCTTACTCCAGGGCTCGAGTGGAAACGAATCAAGACCACCCCTTCCAAGTGATCTCGGCCCGCTAGTTTTATTCTGCATCAGAGCGTGATCGCTGCATTCATATCTGCCCAAAAGAACCGATCTTTGGGGTGAAACACTCCCTGTTTTTCAGAATAACTGCTCCAAAAAAAAGCTGGTCTGAATCCACCCTTTAAATCTCATCCCTCTGTGTTTTTGTTTCCAGAAACAGCTGACCGCTCTGGGCCTGACCAACGCCTGGGACCAGAAGGTGGCCGACTTCTCCGGCGTGTCGGACAAGAGCAAAGGGAAGCTCCACCTGGGCGGAGTCCTCCACTGGGCCTCCCTGGAGCTGGCCGCTCAGGCCGGGAAAGAAGGAACAGACCTGCAGGAGGAGCACGTAGAAAAGCCCAAGCTCTTCTACGCTGATCACCCCTTCATCATCTTTGTTCGAGACAACGCCACCGGCGCCTTGCTGCTGATGGGAGCTCTGGACCAGGTGGAGGGAGAGTCCTTCCACGATGAACTGTAACACTCTCCAACAGCTGTCCTTTATTAGTCTGTTTTCTTTTCTTTTTTTCTTTTTTTGTCTCTGTCTCCCACAGTCTCAGTCTGAAAGGCCAAACACTGGTATCTAAGGCGAGACATTGTCATTCACTGTGGCACACTATCATATCAGACTGTGTCTGGCTGTCATACATTGACACTGCATAGTCTCACACTGACTGACACTGACACCGCCATACCTGACACCTACACACTCACACACACACACAGCGACACCTACCTGGCATACAGAAATGAGATCCTGTGTAAGGAAATACTAAAGCTGATGGTTACAGTTAAAATACTAACTTAAAGAAGCACCCTGCCTTCTGTCTCTCTCACACACACACACACACACACACACACACACTCACACACGCTGCATAGAAGGGCTCAACGATCAAGTCAAAACAAAACAGAATGACAAACAAGAGTGCACTGACAAACACCAACATGCTGACAAGCAGAAGTGGTTACACTGACACAACACTTACAGCAGCTTCTACAAAGAACTTTAACGAACAGAGGCTCACTGTGACACGTGAATCTTCACTGTCAGGCAGGAGAATGTGTGTGTGTGTGTGTGTTTCTAAACTGTTAGGTGTGTGTGTGTGTGTGTGTAGGGTGACCAACACACATTAAGGATGCCCATGCGTCCTCTCTGGGAGCTGGCAGGGACCTATAGCGGGGTCCCCTGGGCTACATCTGAGGAAGAGTGATGGATCAGCCAAGTGCTTATTGATGAGCCAGCTTAATGCTAATGGCTGTAATGAGTCACAACGCTTGTCAACAACACAGAGAGGACAGGGAACCTTTTAATCTCTTAATACCATCAGAGATCAATGATACCGTTATGCTGTTGGAAACCAACATGACTGACATCCTTTGACTTAAATATAACAACGTAATATTGAGGATGATTGCAGCAAAGAGGTATTGATTTTCATTTGTATATTTGTTTTTTTTTCTTATCCAGTGCCAGGGTGGATAAATAAGACGAGTAAATGTGCGACAGTTGCCGTGTTTTGGGTGTATATTTGATATTTGATGAGGTACGTTTTTCAAGAATAAATAAATCTGGGCTTGTCTTTACTCTTTTTTCACCTGAGTTACAGAATATTTATCAATGTCTTCACCTCATCTCGATACAAACCAATCAATCACACGTGTCCCTATTAATATATAATAGATGTGGACTGCCGCAGCTCCATCTTTCTTGACAGCACTTTTTTTTTTTTTTCTTACCTCCACCCTGAACTGAATTGGCTGACATTGAGCCTCAAGGGTATGTGAAAGCAGATTTAAAGCCCTGAACTAGCATCAGTTATTGAGTTTTATTGGCAACACATGATAAACTCACAGTGCTTAGAAAATTGCAGCTGCAGCTTTGTCAACACACTCGCCAAATGCATCCGAACAAGCATAGGTAGACTATGTTTCTTCATACAAAATACATGAGCGAGCTTATAAAAAAAAATAGACCCTCCTTTGCCATCCTTCTTGGAGCAGTGTTGGCGTTTTCAATGTTTTATTAACAGTAAGATTTCAGTCCCACTTTGTGGCACGCGTTTGTGTTATACTGTCTGTCCATGTGTCAGCTCAGAAAAAAACAAACTTGTCATATGTGATGGATTTATTCTAGACGTGCGGAACATCTAACAAACTGAGAATGAGAAGTGATGCGGTGTATTCTCTTGAAGGTAAAATGTAAATGTGTGCTACATCTGTCCTGATCTAGTGCTAAGGAACACAGTCTAGACGCACAGCTGCTCAGTCACACTGGTGTTACAGCTTTGTTCCTAATTTAGCCCTCCGCACAGGTCTGCTCAGCAACAGTGTGTGTTGTGCATGTGTGTATTGCGAGCGTGAGCCTGGGCGTGTTTTTCGTGCACTGTTCGCTTGTGTGTTCATGTGTGAATGAAGCTGCTACTACAATGACCTCTCTGCAGTGGCCTCCCGTGCAGCAGAGACTTGTAAAAGGGCAGTGTACTGCAGGTCTACCCTACTCTGAATAAACCCAGGAGCTCAATTTGGACAAGCCGATGATGGATCCGTGGCCGTCCGCTGTGAGCACATCAATCCTGCTCATTCCAACACCAGCTTCCTGCTGACTCACCTTCACGTTTTATTCTGTTCGGAACACTGACAAACACATGCACATGCACATCTGTTCACAGGTAGACAGGCATAGTCTGACTCACAAGGAAAACGTTAAGAAGAAAGAGACTTCTCAGTGATGTGCAGCAGCCACATAAGCAGGATATCCAACTAGGGTGAGTAGTATATATCACTAATTATTAATCACATTGTAACAGTAAATTCATATTAAATACAAAATCTGTCTTGGTTAAAAAAAAAACAATATTTGATGTGCCAGCTTTATTGGTATAATAAAGCTTTGTTTTGTAAAGGGGCTTCATTATGTACAGACAGTATTATTCGCAGAGATATAAAACATTTACATAATAATGCAGATGCTAAATACAATATAATTTAGCTATTTTCTTTATAATGAATGTATTTCAGAAGCAGGTTTCTACAGTAGGCCTATGTGTAAGGAATTTGCTCTGCTTTTTTGAAGAATGATATAGATCTAAAAGATAAAGGAAAACTAAGTCATGCAAACTAACATTGTCAATCTGGGTCAGTCATGTGAGCTGGAGCACACAACCAAGAGCAGTGCCACACTAAGTTTGTTAAAATGCTTGGTTTTACACAGCGTATGACATGATTACATCAGCCTCTGGTACCTGACTCAAACAAGGCTAAACTAGTCTAAACCTATGTGTGTGAAGACCATTGTTGCATGCACTTACCCTATTAATAATAAATGTGTCTGGCCCTTTGCCTCTTGCGTCCTTGACTGGGAACTGTTTTTGTGCAGTTCTTGCTAAACGTCATGCTTTTCCCCACAGCCCTATCTGGAAGACCTTGGGTGCTGTAGAAGTGGAGGATCAAGATGGCTCCATCAGTCATGACAGAAGCTGAACTGTGAACCTTTGTCTGAAAATGTGGGATTGTCATGGTCTGAACTCTTGGAGCATGAGTAAGGCTAAGAAAACTAAATAAAGAAGAGCAGGACAAAAAATCATTAGCAGTGAGTTCTTCTCTTCTGTTTTTCTCCACAACTGCACACAGACCTTCCCTATAACATGCAAGTTTGCCGGATTCTTTGTTTATCTCAGAGGAACGTTAGACTAATGATTTGATTGCCTAATTGGCCACTTAACATATACTTTTATATGTTTTTTTTTCTCCCTCATTTAAATTAAGTCTCGGAGCTGTGCTTTGTACAGTAGGGAATATGTTTTCTCCAGATGACAGCATTTAAGAGAGTTTTAACTAATTAACACAAAATAATCCCCCAACCAAAGTGATTTGTGCAAGACTGTAGGTTTAGAATAAAGTTATCTCTGAAGCAGTTAATAATGAATGGTTTTCAAAGGAAGTGGCTCTAAAAGTTGTCATACTACCATGCTACTACACACCCAAAGGAAACAGAGTTTTATTCAGTGTTTTTTGAGACCACTTAATATTTGTTGACTTTTTCTTTGTTTTATTTTTTTCAATGGCAGACCTAACCCTAACTTTATCATATAAGCTGCGACAACATGGCACTATCACCAGCAGAGCTTCCTCTCTGCCTCTCATATAAAAAAGGTTTGAAGGGAACTTAATGTTTAATCTCCATCCTTAAATAAAACATGATGTAGAAGTGGGACCATAAACTTCCTGTCTTCCTCGCTGCTTTGTGCAATGGGTTCAACTGTTGGACAATCCGAGCGGCAGAAACAAGGGTGAGACAGTGAAAGAGCACTCAGAGGAGAGCCATCCCAGTTACTGTACAGTACTTACCCTTTAGTGGAAATCAAAGGAGTGGCTGTGCTCGACTGGGGGGGTCAACTCGCCGATAGAAATGCCACAGGGGTCCCTCCATTTTCGCCTTGATCTTGTTAAAAGCCTGAGATAGGTCAAAAGTAAGAGGCAGTCATATGATACATGGAAAACAGCAGTGTTTTATAGTTGTGCTCCACTATAGGGACTGCTGGCTGACATTCTGAAAAGCCACATAAATAGCCAAGTGCTTCACACCGTCTTCACTGAGCTATGGATTCAAAGGTACAGGGGGAACAGAAGAGCGGGAGATGTGATTCATTTGTCTCAATTTTAATGAAGCTGCACACTTTCAGTTATTCAAATAACAAAATGGCCTCGAGATATAAATTAACCTAACAAGTGTTTACATGGCTTTAGCTGGAGTTCACATTAGGCTGTCTCAAAGGCTGGGATATGCTTCCCTGATGACTCAAGGAAAATCTAGTTAATAAAAACAAACCTAGTTAATTTTGTATGACTTGGTGTATTTTTATATTTTAATGAATTAAAAGTGCTCAGAGATTTAAAAAAAATATATATATATATATATATAAGCAATGCTGAATGAGACACAAATGCAGAAGCAACGCCTATTAAAAGAGAGTTGTTTTGGGATTTAAAATATGCCATGGGTACCACCATAAAAGCTGATGTCTAAATAAATGATTAATTCTGTTCTAATGGGCAAACAAACTGTGTTAATGTTGTATGACTTAGTATAATTCTATTAAATATGTTTTAATGGATTAAAAGCGCTCAGCGATGCAGGATAATAAGAAACATCAACGTAGAGTTAGACAGAAATGCAGAAACAATAACTGATAAAAGAGAGTAGAGACAGTTGAAACTATGCCAGCGTAACCCCAAATTATTTTTAGAGTGTTTCCAAACATCTGAAAATTTTACAATAGAGGAACAGTATAAACTTTGTACTGCCATTAGACTCAGATTCAAATTTTTGGAGGAATGTGCTATTCACTTGAATCCAGGTGATGACCCGCCCTGGCCCCATGTCAGCTGGGATTGGCTCCGGCATTAACAAGCCTTTTGACTGACAGGAGTGGGCGGGCTTATTAGGTTAGGTTAGGTTAGGTTAGTTTATTGGTCTCCACCAGGGAGAAATTTGTCGCGGAGACAGGGAACTTGTTGCATACATAAAAAACACATACAGTGCACAAAGAACATCAAGTTAAAAGACTGGTGAAGTAAACAGACCACACTGGACAATCCTGCACATGCAGCAAGCTGATGTGAACGTCATCCACACCACTACACTAACTGTAATCATAAATATACATTCATATCAGCATCACATAACCTCAAACATACGTTAATCCATTCACTCACATATGTCCATTTGATTCATCATAATACATTCATTTCCATTTCCACATAGCCTATGTTCGTATACATATACAGAAACATCACAATCATTTCCTGCTGTTGAGAAGCTTGGTTGATACAGGCACAATACAGGAGCTTATGTGGACTCCTATAGCGAGGCTTGTCACTGCCAGGCTCACTCTGACATCCCCGGTGTCAGGTGAGGTGCCTGGTGTGATCACAGGCCAACCTGTATCCTCATTGACTTTCATTTAAATGTTTTGTGAGGGAAATATATTATAATATTTAAATTATAATTAAATATGAATGTTACATGTGTTTAAAAGAGAATTATATTAAAATGGGTGCAAAACAATTAAGTTCATGTTACTTAGAAAAATGTTTTATTGCGGCCTAAAAGCTAATTCACCATACTTAAAGGGATAGTTCAACATTTTGGCAAATTGGCCCCTTGCCATAATCCCTATAGTTTTAGGAGTAGGTTTGTTACCTTTAATTGTCGGTACAAGCTGTTTTTAGAACGGCAGAACAGTTTTCGAGGTAAATATATGCAAAGCAGTCTCTGTATTTGCCTCGAAAACAACTCTGTCTCGTAACGTTGTGTTATTATCTCATAGCGTGGTGAATGTGCAGGTCACAACTTGTCCACGAAAGTGTTTTGGAGTTGATTTGATGAGTTTGATGAGGGAAACCAAGAAATTCTATGAGCCTCGGTAGCGTAACTCTGAGCAGCTCTGCTCCACCGTTCTAAAAATAGCTTGCACTGACAATTAAAGGTGACAAACCTACTCCTAAAACTATAGGGATTACGGCAATGGGCCAATTTGCCCAAATGTTGAACTATCCGTTTAAAAGATTATGTTGGATCAACTTAAATACTTGCATTCATGTTGAGAATTATTAAGTTAATGTTACTTAGAAATGCTTTTTATTTGGGCCAAAAAGCCACTCACCATACTCAGAACATTGCTTTGAATTAAAGCAGAAGTAAGCTGAATATTTGTGTTAATATAAGTCTTAAATAGTTCTATCTTCCGACAGCAATCACTTACATAGAGTGTTTGGTCTGAAACACGGGTCTGTCAGTCACTCTGCTCTGCTGTAAGCCGAGGAGAAAACTTTTTGTATACTTCCTTGTATCCTACAAGCTTTATCCAATGAGGAGAGAGAACGGCATGAAGGGCTGTGTGTGCAGCCAAGGGATGTGCGTGAATGTGGTGACGTAGGGACGAGGACCAATAGATCCATGACGAGGGCGGGGGCTGCTAACTCCATCGGCTGACAAGAAGTTAGCCAAAACGACCGGATCGCTTACTTCTGCTTTAATGCAACTATTCCAGCAGTTGACTTAACTTAAAAATTCTAGTGGAAAACGTTAACATATCTATTTTTGTTGGCCCAATGTTTTATTTATTAGAGTGCACACACACACACATTAATAATCAAACAATGATAAAATGTCAGAACATCTCACTGATACCCTTTAATATACAGGAACAACTAGCATGCATGCTGGCATGCTGCATACTGTATGACCTTCTTCCTTTTTTGGCTGGGGGGCCTGAGGGCGATGTAGCGGCTGGTGGGGCATCACTGGGCAAGGTGGTGGGTGGGCCAGAGGAGGTGGTAGAAGAGGTGGTGGTAAAGGTGGAAGCTGAACTGATGATCTTGTGTGGTACTTGGGGCTTTTGTTCAACATTTTTTCAGGTGGTCGGTGCTGATCTTCAGAAAAACACGCCCCCCCTCCTCATTCTGATGATCAGCACTTATTCTGAAGTGACACGATGGTGAAAGCCAAGTAGTCAGCCTTTCGCTGCTGGCCCCTCACATTCAGCCTCCATACTTGGTCACCCACATACTGTATAATTTTGGGGGGGTTAACTGGCTCTTCTTCTTTTTGTCTCCTTTGCTATGGCATCCCGAGCCTGCAGAGCATCACTGAGCTGAAGGATGTCATCAGTAGAGCTCTCATTATCAACAGCCGTTTTCAACGCTGCTGCCAACCTTTTGAAATAAGAGTTTTATGAACATAACATACTAGCTACTATAAATTACTATACATGTATAAGTTAAAGCCACGAGTTACAACAGAAAATACCATGTACTCCTCAGGGACCTGGGCTGGATAGCGAGCTTCCCTGCCAGACATCAGAAAGTAAGGAGAATATCTGGTGGTAATTTGAGTTTTGGTTCGTTGATCAAACATCACGGCATTTAGATGCTGGTCCCAAGTGTCTGGCCTCTCCCCAACAAGTTTTCTCAGTGCTCTGAAATGCAATTGGAAAAGGAATAGTGTTTTCACAAGTGCTTAAAGGGATAGTTCAACATTTTTGCAAATTGGCCCATTGCCATAATCCTATAGTTTTAGGAGTAGTTGTACGTTATCTTTAGTTGTCGGTGCAAGCTATTTTTAGAAGCTGCTCAGAGCTATGAAGGCTAATGGGATTTCTTGGTTTCCCTCATCAAACTCATCAAATACACAATCCAACAACTCCTGCATGAGTCAGAGTTGTTTTCGAGGTAAATTCATGCAAAACCGCTGCGTGTTCCCATAGGAGGCAGTTTTTCTGCAAGCAGTCTCTGTATTTGCCTCGAAAACAACTCTGTCTCATAACGTTCTGTTATTATCTCATAGCGTGGTGAATGTGCAGGTCACAACTTGTCCATGAGAGCGTTTTGGAGTTGTTGGATTGTGTATTTGATGAGTTTGATGAGGGAAACCAAGAAATCCCATGAGCCTCCGTAGCGTAGCTCTGCTCTGCTCCGCCGTTCTAAAAATAGCTTGCACCGACAATTAAAGGTAACGAACCTACTCCTAAAACTATAGGGATTATGGCAATGGGCCAATTTGCCAAAATGTTGAACTATCCCTTTAAAAATATTTGCAAAACTATTACAATAAGGGTGTCTGTACATGTGTACTTGTTGAATGCCACTTTGTGATCACCTTCAAATTATTGTTTGCAAAATATGCACTCATCAATATGAGTAGATTTGATAATTGATAGGAGAACATTCAGTGCAAGCCCTATGCAAGAACATATATGCAGCTGCATTCCTCATCTCTGTGGTGCCGTTCATCTTTTCCACCAGCCCATTAGTTTGGGGGTGATATGGGCACATAGGCTTATTTTAATGGCAAGAATTTTGCAGATGTTCTTGTTAATCTGTGATTGCGAAAGACATTGCATATGTTGAATTACAGTATCATTTCATTCTTGGACTGTCAGTAATGCTTCACAAAATATTGCTTGTAGCTAGTTTATGAGTAATTTCATCATACCTCATTTACAAATTCTTTGCCTTGATCAGTGAGGATCCTCTTAGTAACCTCAAACTGATAAAAAAAAAATTGCAAATTGGAGGATGCAGTCTGCCACCTCATTAGCCATTTTGGATTTGAGAGCTTGTGGCCATTTTGTCAGGTAGTCAATCATCACACATGTTATTGTTCCCATTGTTGTTGTCAACTTTCCAATCAGGTCCATCCCAACCAGCTCAAAGGGGTGTGTTACCAGAAGACAAAGAAATAAGATATAAGCTATGAGAACATCTGCCAGGACCAGAGAGTAAGACAGAGAAATGAAGCTTTGAGCAAATTCATGGAGGACACGGAAGTCACAAGCCCCAGCTGTAGTCAGCTGACAGCCAGCTGTTTACTCTTTACCCAATCGCAGTCATTCTCCCATAATAGGTGGTCTATTTAAATCTAGGCTGTCACACTGATCTCCCCTTCAACACTGCTGCATTCACCACGAAGCTGCTGGCAAGGCTTGCCTCCGCCACCCAGCCTCCACCTGCTCAGTCTGAGTCTAAAATGGCTCTTATGTCATCTTAGTTGCTTCGATTCCACTCCGGAGGGTTATGCATTGCACTCCATTGGAGCAACATAGCATGCGTTCGTCAGATCCAGGGAGCTTTCTGGAGTGGAGTCCTCAGCGCCACATCTAACTACCATTTGTTGCAATTAATGGCTTTAATCAATGACGAGAGTGTTCCTGAATGAAGTGGACAAAAAAGGCACAGAGCTGGACAAAAAAAACAAACAAAAAAACTATAGGCCTACAGGTAGTCTACAAGTGGAATGAATTTGGGGGGAGAAAAATAGGGATATTTTGATTGATTTTGATTGGTGTGTGTAGTTCTATCCTCCTTGATTGGCGATCCACTGGGCTGACATTCCACCCACTGTGCCACCTGCACAAGAAGCATTGATTGAAGAATACATTTGAACAATGAGAGGATTTTTTGTCTTTACAATTTGTGTTAACCCTAAGCACTATAAAGCATACTATTATTATTATTTTATTTATTATTATTAGCCTAGATCTAAAATATTTACAGACTGGAAATAGGCCTACATTTAAGATACAGTGCAGTTAATGGCTTTATGGTCCACGTTAGATAGATACTTAGGCTACCCCATGTGTCAATGTCTTCTGACATGCCAGGCCAATAGCATCCCGTATTTCTTTTGGCCACAATGTGCCCCAGTGCTGCTGGAGTGGAAATCTTTGAAAATTTCTGCAGCCTTTTCAGCCCCACACACCACCTCAATGGGAGTTCCCTTTTTTGGGGAGTGCAGCTTTCCATTTTAGGGGGAAAAGTAGGCTATAGATCATTAAATGAAAGCATCAGCAGAAACAGACCAAGACAGCCTCAAACACTCAGCACACACAAATGGAATTATAGCCTAAGTTACTATTCCTTCGCGATTGAACAAGATCTTTGAATAAGTTTTTGAATTCCCCCTGCTTACTCAGGAACGCAAAGGGTTTGTGTGTGTGTGTGTGTGTGTGTGTGTGTGTGTGTGTGTGTGTGTGTGTGTGTTTTAGCAATTGTGGATGTTTCCTATGGGATGTTTTGTTTAAAAAAAAAAAAAAAAAAAGAACATGCAACGTTTCCAGTTGCATGTTAGGTGTGATCACTGCACATCTCTGAGTTTATAACACCTTTGTTATTTATTTCTACTCCGATGCTGTGAACGTTGGTCTGAGAGAGAGACAAACACAAACCTGTCTCTGCCTGTTCTGTAGCCTATGTGTGTGTATGGACTTATTTACTGTAATAAAGTCATGAAGAAAAAAAAAAGGAACGCAAAGGGTCTTGTACCCTCTACTAGGCTATCCCTTAATATTACCCTTTGCAATCCTGATTTACAGAGTGCAGTCACTTCTCGGTGGGTCCTTCCTCTGGCTCTCAAGTCTATCACTCCTGCATCACCTGCCCTGGTTGTTTAGAAAAGTCAGCAGGTGAAATAGTGAGCCGGCGCCATGTTTTATACGGCAGTTTTAGCCGGGGCTAACGAGCTAGCATGCTAACTTCAGTAGCCTACAGGAACTGAAGAAGCTGAAAGAGAAGCAAAACAACAGAGTTTCTCTGTCCTGCTGCTCAGGACTACATTTGGTGAGTAAATACACGATGAAGCTGGAAGGTAGTGTTGTTGTAACTTAATACTCGTATTGAGACATTTTCAAGGACTTGGTCTTGTTTTGGTCTCGGTCGAGCGAGACTCTTTTTTCTCAAGACCACAGCAGTTACATCTTTTTTTTCTTTTTCTTTTTTGTTTACCGTAAATATCTCTATCACTTGTTCATTTTGTTTTATGTAACTTACTACTGTAATTCAATAACTTTAAGATCATTTAAATTGTTCTACTAAAGTAGGCTATCTGCAGCTTGTGTAACCAACTAGCCTAAACTTGGTTGCACTAGTGTCAGAAGTGGGAGACTTCTGCCTCTGTTCAATCCTAACTTTGTTTTAATTAAATGTGGTATAGATTTTATATAAAAGTATTTTCCTTTTTAGATGAGGAATTATGTAAATATCAAGCCACATGATTGTTATCACTACTGGTAATGAATACAGTAATGTTAATGGTTTTTAAAATGGTTTTTGCATTGGTTTAGTCTTGGTCTTGACTACAACATTACTGGGAGGTGAACAAACCAAGACTACCTGGTAAACAGTTAGCAATAGCCTACAAAAACATCAAAACAGCTGCTCCAATATTAGTCTACTCAGCAAAATGGGCCTGTTGACAGAAAAAACATACAGCAGCTTAACATTTTTAAATGAGGCAACAAAAGAAGCCCACATTTTGATCATGGCAACTTTTAACAGTGTGTATGATTGGTCACAGGTGTAATCAATCACATTGATTATGGCAGCATTTGTATCCATGCCGACTATTATTAGAGTCACCAGCAAGTGTTCTTATGCACTTTTTTTTCACAGCAGACGCTTTCCCTGTCATTCTTGGAAAGGTAGAAGTGTAATTAATAACATAATGTGTTCATTTATGCAAGCTAATACCGAGACCTTGGTGTTGCTGGCTGCCTCAGTGACAAGGCTTACTGTCTGGGACACTTAATGGGACACTTAAATCTTGCTTCAGCCATGCTAAAATGTCAGCTGTGCAAAAGGTCTTGGGGCCTGGCACCACTACACCTAAATGAAATGCAGTCATTATTATTAAGGTGTGGTAGTTGAGTTCCAGGTTAGCCATCTCCTGTCAGAATATCAGCCAGGAAAAAGTTAGGTAGTGGAGCTCAGACAAAATTACTTGAATCTTTTTTGGTGTCATTACTGCAGTGAGAAGCTACTTGAAAACCTTCTGAGTGTGTAAGCCCCCCCAAGCTGGTCCTAGTGAGTGGATAAGTCCTGCAGGCTGGGCTAAACTGACTGGCCTGGTTTGGTAAACACCCTTTGTGATGAACTATTTTGGACTATATGGTTTTTCATAAATGCATATTAAAGGGATAGTTCAACATTTTGGCAAATTGGCCCATTGCCATAATCCCTGTAGTTTTAGGAGTATGTTCATTACCTTTAATTGTTGATGCAAGCTATTTTTAGACGGCGGAGCAGAACCGTGAGCTGCTCAGAGCTACGCTACGGAGGCTCATGGGATTTCTTGGTTTCCCTCATCAAATACACAATCCAACTCCAAAACACTCTCATGGACATGTTGTGACCTGCACATTCACCACGCTATGAGATAATAACGGAACGTTACGAGACAAAGTTGTTTTCGAGGCAAATGCAGAGACTGCTTGCCGAAAAACTGCCCTGATGGGAACGTGCATCAGCGGTTTTGATTGAATTTCAATTATCTCATAGTGTGGTGAATGTGCAGGTAACAACTTTTCCATGAGAGCGTTTTGGAGTTATTGGATTGTGTATTTGATGAGGGAAAAACCAAAAAATTCCATGAGCCTCCGTAGCGTAGGTCTGAGCTGCCCGCAGCTCTGCTTCGCCGTTCTAAAAATAGCTTGCACCGACAATGAAAGGTAACAAACCTACTGCTAAAACTATAGGGATTATGGCAATGGGCCAATTTGCCAAAATGTTGAACTATCCCTTAAAGTTGGTAAACTACAAGTCTACAGAAGCAATTGAAGGTTAAATATCACACAGTAGCTTTAGTCTATCACTATTGTCTATTGTCTTTTGCAGCAGCAGATACTTAATCTGCCTGAAGCAGACTGTCTGCAGCAGCCATATTAATGTTATTGATCATTGTCAACTTTTTTGTGCTTCCTCAAACCTTCTTGGCTTTTTCTTTCAAGTGACGGTTTCTTTTTTCATTAGTCCCTTTCTCTGTTCTCCTCCCCAATAACCTGTCTCCTTTATTGCACACAGTCCTTAGAAAGTGACAACTTGGGAAACTGAATCAAAGTTTCAATAAAGCCTGGACTGCTGTGGGCTTTGACAAGTGAGGTGGCTGAAGTGGAACAGTACAGCAAGAGACTGAAGGAGGACATATCGGTTCCAGAAAGATAAATAGTTCATGAAGCTGTTGACTTCACCATTTTATTACTTTTGTCCCTGAATTTTCCGCCTGCCTGCAGCTCTTTCTGCCCACAAATTATTCATAGAGCTCCCCACAGGCCCCAGCTGTCAATCCCAGGATCAGGAGTTGGTAGGGAAGATGGGAGTGGTACGTTTGTCATGAGCTCAGGTGCTCACATAGTCGCAGGTTTTCGTGATACCATGTACAGCTTTCTTGAGACAATGTAATCATATCAGCTTTACATAGACCAGACAAAGCTGTGGCAGTGAAGACTGAAATCAAACAAGGCTTTCTTTTCTTTAACCTTTGTCCACTTAAATGTTCTTGATGTTTCTGTCACAGGTGGCCTGATCAGGACAGCGTGTGTCTTTGTGATGAAGGCCAGTCCCCCATGCTGACTACAGGAGGCTCAACCACAAGGTCAGCACTTCTGATGGCTTCACACAGGAGCATACGTACTCCTTGTGTGCAAACCAACACGACACATCTTGTTATTTAAACATCACACACTGATGTACTATTTCCCTCTGAGTTTTGAAGTCTTCCATGGAAATGTTGTTTCATTTCCAAGAAATTCTTCTTTCACTGGTTTGCATTTAATAATTTACAGCATGAGACATGATTTGATATTCTTTAAACAAAGTGCACAAATTGAAAATAGATACAGTGAATGCTCTTGGTTTGAGAATGAATTTCAATACTATCCTGATATTTTATATTGTATTTATTGTGTAAATACAAGGTGATGTCCATGTCTTTCATGTAGTTTAGTCAGCTTGAAGCCTCAACTCTCTTTCCTTTTCATGTGGTGTCCAGCAAATCTTTAAAATGACAAGGCATCACATAATTATCCTGCATCATTCTCCTCCAAAACGCCTAATTATGTAATTATGTGATTACCTCTCGGAGGAAGGAATTGTGTGATTTTTTTTTTTTTCCCTCAAGAGTTTGGATGTTCATATTTTCATTCATACAATAGTAAGTCTCAGCACAATTACATCAACCCTGAAGTCCAAACTACTGTCAAAAGTAATGATAGTCCTCAAAATAACAAAAAAGAGAGAGGGATTAGTGAGGCCACATTATTTTGCAATGTGAACCAGATGACATTATGAAAATTGGTGTCCTTCAATATATTATTGCATTTAAAAGGCTTGTTAAAATGTTTTGTGTGTATGTTACTGCATACAGAACTACTGTATATGTCTGTATCTGTGCTCACACAAAGAAACCTAAGTTGAATGCAGTGAGGAAGCCTTGGTGGAAGATGGAATGTCAGACTCTTGCTGTGCACCAGTAACCTGGTAAAGCCATCACTTTCTTAATGGAAACCTTGTCAGCAGTGTAGAACTGATGCTCATGGTCTCCCAAGCACTGACAGCGGGGCTCTGCAGGGTTAGAACGACATTATATACAGTACATTGCAGACTGAAATGAAACTGGTATAGCTCTCAGTCCAGGACATATGCTATTCTTGTGTTCTGCTACAGCCCAGGCTCTGTTTGTGAACATGAACTGCTCTAATCTAAAGCCAAAAAGTAGACTACCCAGGTTCACCTGTCATGTCATCCAGACAGTCTGTGAAGTGTTGCATAAGCAGTGAATGAAAGTTGTTTTTTTCAAGTCTCCAGATGTTTTTTTCAGCTTTTAGAATCAAACGAGTGTTTTTTTCTATGTTGATACCAGTGCTGAACTAAAGCATTCCCTGAAAATCCCTCCTAACTCTCTAACACTATTCTTTCCCATTTTTTAAATTGATGTTCAAATGTCTTGTCACACAACCTCTCAGTAGCATGAACTAAACTTTTCTGTTTTTTTGTCTACATGTTCTGAAAGGAAAATCAACAGTTACTTCCAGTTTAAGTTGGGTTGAATTGTTAAAACTCAGAACTTAAAGGGATAGTTCACCCTAGAATGATATTTCGCTCATTATCTACTCACCCTCATGTTGACTAAGGGCTGGAAGAAGTTTCAGAGTCCTCCGTCCCTTCTCTGAGTTACAGGGGGTCTTAGCGTAGCAGTGCATTTCAAGGCAACGGTTGTAAAGGGACACCAGAGCTCTTCGTAAAAAAACACACACAAAAAAACATCCAAATACCTCCATGATGCTCGTATGTAATGTCCGTCTTGTGCTGAAGCCCCAAATTGCGTAATTGTCCCGAAAAAAATTAAATAAGTCCACATTCCAAGCATGTTTGTAGCATTAGCTCTGTGTCTGTTGTCCGGTCTTCCGCTGCCAGCGCGCATGCGCAAGGTTCGCACTGAGACCGACTCGAGTCTCAGTCTGGTTGCGCATGCGCGCTGGCAGCGGAAGACCGGACAACAGACACAGAGCTAATGCTACAAACATGCTTGGAATGTGGACTTATTTAATTTTTTTCGGGACAATTACGCAATTTGGGGCTTCAGCACAAGACGGACATTACATACGAGCATCATGGAGGTATTTGGATGTTTTTTTGTGTGTGTTTTTTTACGAAGAGCTCTGGTGTCCCTTTACAACCGTTGCCTTGAAATGCACTGCTACGCTAAGACCCCCTGTAACTCAGAGAAGGGACGGAGGACTCTGAGACTTCTTCCAGCCCTTAGTCAACATGAGGGTGAGTAGATAATGAGCGAAATATCATTCTAGGGTGAACTATCCCTTTAATGGGGGCGGGATTAGATAAGCTTTTGCTTCTCCCTTTTTCCCTTTCGGCCATGTGTATTATTTGAACTCAGATGAAGTGTGATGATGATGATTTAAATTGACATGCCCGAAATAAAAAATAAAAAAACACATGTAGCTCTGATTGACCTCATATGATAGGCTTGACCAATAATGTGTAATGATACCAACATATTGCAATACATTGAATTAAATTGTGTAGATTTTCATCCAGGAACTGACACTTTGAATAACGACCCCAGTGTGGTAGTTTTACAACAAGCAGTCATGCAATACAGTGTACATACACTCAAATAGTTTGGCTAACAGTATGTTGATATAAATCTCATTAATCTAATAACAAAAACAACTGGAAAGTTGTATTGAAGCCCAGTCCTGTCACATAAGCAGAGTTTATCAAACCTCCATATATTTTTTTTCTTTCAACTGTTTCACTGTGGATTTTTTTCTAATTACCTTAACTTACTGATGTTTTTCACTTGGTCAATAAATCCATGATTTTTTTAAACTGACCTCAACTGAGCAAACTAATTTCAATACAATAACAAGCAGAAAAGTGCCAGATTTGGAGAATATGGAGAGCAGGTTGAGATTGCTGGTGTGTGCTCAGCGAACCTGCACAGTCACTGTCGTCTCATCAACTGAATTACTAGAATTAATTATCACTCTCTGCCAGGGAACACACTGCTGGCATTTACATGCGGTGACCCATACTCAGTTCTTTGCAGTGTTTATGCATGCATTTGTGTGTGTGTGTGTACACACATTTCCCCTTGAAAATAACAGCTGCTGTGCCTGTGCATTGATTACACGCACACACCTACAATCACGCACTGGCACGTGCACTTTTTGCTGTACCTGCCTGTTTGCATTATTCGACAAGACAGCTCCCTGTATAATCTGCATAGTGATATAATTTGGGTAATATTGGAGGTAGCTCAGGCACCACCTGCTTGGTAAAGAATGGGGCCAGGTGGGATGGGGGTCTGGGGGGCGGGCTTGGTAGAGTTAGAAGACAGCCTTCTCCAATTATGATATACATCATAATTACTGGGTGATGCATGTATTTGGGGTAACTGCACAAACTTTTCTTGCTATTTATCTTGAGTGTGTACAGTTATGAGGTGACATTATCACACAGAATAACCACCAATCTCTGTTTTGTCCTTGGGCCCAATGTCCACCAGAAATTATTGCTTCTGTGATCATTCCTGCTGCAACCAAGGACTTGCAGATGAAGGACAAACAGAGGAACCTGCATAATTCCACCGAGGACACCTCCACCGCAACACCACAAAGGGAGGGGTCTTCCATGCGCTCACAGGTACAGCCGACACTCCCCCCCTAACAAAATGTAGCTGCAGTGGAGTGCTGCACCAACAGATAATGACTGAACCCCAGTGAGACATGTGTTATGGAGCCCTTAATGAAAGAGTTGTGCCCCATTGAGCCCTATAATGAATGTTCTGACATTGAAAATCCCAGGGAGGGCTGCTTAATTCCTATGAGTAGGTTCGTGCAGCTAACACATTCTGACAGAAAAAATAGTAGCTGAGTGTAATGATGGACAAGATGATGTTTAGCTGTGTGTGTGTGTTTTTTTTAATTGGCCATGTGTAGGTAGTTTGCTATGCTTGTACCTGCATGGCCCCATCAGAGAGAGGTGTTTGAATTTCTTTGTTCAGGCTCTTTATGCAGCCTTGTCCAGCTTGTCTGATACCTGTTTAGCTTTCATTCTGACTAATGGAAATGTCAAAAACACTGCAGAAAGGCTGGACTGCCCATTCTCCTCAGAAGGCGAAAGATGTGAAGCAGAGATTGCAGCTTTAGCCTCGTCAAAGACACACACACACACGCACCAATACACGCACGCTCAGTGCTATGCAGTATTATAACTGATAAGGGCTTTTGTAGATTTTGGTAATGATGTCCCTGAATACCAATTGAGCTGCATCTAAAGAGACCCACAGGAATTAATAAAAATGTCTCCCATTTCATGGTTGCAGTGGTTTCCTGCTTTCGAGAGATCACAAAAGAGAATCACTGAATGCCACAATTTAATTATGTATTTCAGGGTGTCTCCGCATTTATTGCGCCTTTTGGAAATGTTGCATCCCCATTATGGTTCTACTCTTTGTCCTTCCTCTGTCTCCTTTTTTCTGCTTCATTCTTTTCTTTCTCTTTGTCTCAACACGTATTTCTATTTCTTAGCTTTTTCTCCCTTTTTCTAATTTCTCTGTTTTCCCTCTGTTATTTTTTCACCTCTCCTTCCTTTAATCCCAGTATTCTCTTTTATATCTCAGCCTCTCCTCAGCACCACTCTGATTCATTTCTCCTCTGCTTCACTCCTTTACATGGACAGGTGGCAGAGCAGCTGGCCTACTACGTCCATGTGTCAGAGACGGTAATCACAGAGGAGACATTTGATGTGGCTGTGCAGTTTGGCACAGTGCGGGGCGACCCCACCCTGAGCTTTGCAGGATGACCTGTTTGCAGGCCCCCTTGGTTGCCCTTAGCACCTACTGGGAAAACAGCATCAAGGACAGCTACAGCACCAACATGTGCTAATACCTCCCCAGCCTCACAGGTGGGTACCAGCAGAGTTCACTGTCAAACAATAGTTCTAAAAAGAAACTTCCTGTCTCCTGTAAGAAGGAGGTTTAGGGCTCTCTTCTGTCCAACATTAACCAGCTACACATATTCATCACTTCTGTTTGCCAGTCTCTGTAGCTGTTGATGGTTGATGCAGGTTTCCACCCTCAGCTACAACTGGTTTGCCGACTGGATTCCAATATTAATTCATTCAAATGATTTTAGGATTTACTATGCATTCATATATTTTGAGATATCTGATGCAATGCCGAGTTACACATATAAATTTTACTAGATACTCAGATATTCAGATACCTCAGTGACCATGGTTCTGCAATAACCAAGCTCAAACTTACCTTTAAGTTAACTAAAATGAAACACTATTTGAAAATTGACTTTCAGAAATGTAAATAACAGCTTCATGCCCCCCTCTCTTGAGGATTCCAGTCCCATAATGCTACTTAGATTTAAATGTTTATGTAATTTACTCTTTTTTCTATTTTTCAGTTCTTCCTAGGATCTTGTGTCTTAGCTAAAACCTAAACAGCAGCACTACTAATCAGTTTCACTAAAGCCATCATAATATTACCTCGTCATATGTCCAAATCATTTCCTTTGAAAGAAGAGAGTGCATCACAATAAAGGTTATGATGCTATCCTCTCTGACAAAATGTCAGTTTGACAGCCAGCCATTGATCTGCTTCATGTGGAACAACAAACGCCTCTACAATTTTGGACTTGCTCTTTCATGTTACAGCCAAAGAGATGCTCTCTGTTTGCAAAGCCAGAAAGGTAAACGCTGACAGACTAGTTGAATTGAAAGACACACAGGAGTAATCATACAGCATAGTAGTGCGTTGTGATGGTTCAATTCTCATGCTAATTATCTCAATCAGTGTACAAAATGCCACTGCTTTTCAAAGAAGAAACACACACTCATATGCCGGCACACAAACACATGTACACACAGCTGATAATAAACCAAAACTGTGCACCCACAATTACAACCTCCTCTACCTGACACAGCTCCATGTTTCCCGAATAATCAGACATAGATTGGATAATCCTGACAGAAATCCTTTTCATTCCCCCTGCCCTCCTGCAAATTCTCATTTTGCAGTATCATTTTCAGTCAATGCACCAACAAGCAAATGCATCTCAAGGACTTAAAATTCCCGGTTTTGGTTTTTTCTTCTTCTTTCTAGATTTTTTTTTCTAAAATTTTCAGATTCCATAATAATAAGGGTCTCAATTATCTGTCCCTTGTGACTGCAGACAGGAGGTTTAGAACATCAGTATAATGTAAACACTGCACAGGTAATATTACAGCTCCTGGGTATACAGGTTTCACTTCCATGTCAGACTGAGTTGTAGCAATCATGCAAAGCATTTATTTTGCTATGAACAAGGCTGCACCTCAATCACTTTATCTTCATCCGTTCACTTCAGGCTAACAAAGGTCAGGTGACCCCATAACTACTGCAAATAGCCAAACATGGAATCACACATGTCAAAATATGTTCATATACAGCACAAACAGGTGTATGAAGAAAACTGGACTGAGTGGTAGGAATAATAATGTGCTCGGCTGTTTAGTTCACCGTCTGCGCTCTAAGTTGCTTCATTATTTCTCTGTTTTTCCTCCATTGTTTCCTGCCCTTGACTTGTTTGGCTCCTCTGTTTAAAGGCTAATGTGGCTGCATGTTGCTGCCATTGAGTATGAAAGTGTGTTTTGATGATGTCCTGCTCTCCTCTTGATGGTTATTCTAACTGTTCTCTGATAACAGGAAGCTGTAATCATCCATGCACTGGCTTTAATTCTGTCATTATTCATCATGGTCTTGCACAAGGTTCCCCTCTGCTTTCATTGATGTAGCTGTTCTCCATTTACAATTAATAGTTCCATTTGCGTCATAATACATCACATATTATTTATTTTTAACTTCCTTCACCTTTTCCCAAATCCCAAGAGTTTTATACTGCTCATGCAGTATAAAACTCTTTAGAGAAGAGGCATCTTTTCCTGTTGGCTTTCTCTTGGCTTTTGCTGCTGAAGTGAATCACTTCCAGTTAAAATCCAGTTGATCTCAGTGTAAAGAGTAAGTTGCATATTTCATTCCATGTATCTTAAGGAAAGCACAACTGTTTTCTGTGGACACAGGAAACCTGAAAGAGTGCCACTCTCTTGATACTATTCACTCTTTTATGCAGTTCCTATCCCTGCACTTTGTAGGCATAAAAACTTCAGAGAGCAGTAGCTCCTCTCTTGAGATGATATATATGACTTAAACACATCTGCTGTATTTCAGAAGGAACACAAATCTTTCTCTCTGCATGATCTGCGTCATCTCACTCCAAAGTATATTCCAGTATAAGCTTTTGTGTGATTTGTAATGTTTCATATAATGTTTTTCTTGAACAGCAAATGTGTGTGTGTAAGACGGTGGCCAACATGGTGCTGCACATCCCAAAGGAAGGCCTACAGCGCAGCCCTGAGGAGAACAGCAAGGACCAGAAGCCAGTACAGAGAATGGAGAGTAAGCCTAAGGGGCTGTGTGTGTGTGTGTGTGTGTGTGTGTGTGTGTGTGTGTGTGTGTGTGTTTGTGTGGGTGTCTTTGTCTCTTCATTCGTCTCTCTGGGGATGCTGTCTAAAAGGTCACATAGACTTTATCTTTTGATCTGTGATTCTCTGTTCAAACCACCATTGAAGCTCCGGCATCTGCTTCCTGACTCAGACTCTTTAGAGTTTTTATTTAATGAGGCAATGGGCTCGCCACCTCTCACCTTCACCTGTCCACATTCTTCATCATTTTTTGTCTTTGGATCTTTGCACCTCCTCCATTTCTCCCCTTTCATTTCTAAACAATCTCTTCCAATCCACATTTTTATTTTAACCTTTCATTGTGCTCTGTCTCCACTATCATTTCAGCCTTTTCATAGCTCATTTTGTCCTACCTTGATTTGTTTCACCTCTTCATCTTCCCTTTCCTCAATCACTTTAGATCAAAGAGCCACTGAACGACCAGAAAATGATGGGATTGGGGGAAGTACACCTGGCTTCCTGCAAGAGATGGCCTCCTGGAGAAGCTGCTGTGCAAAGCTGTTGTGCACATCAGCCAGCAGCTGGAAAAGGCGTGGGGGTCAAGGAGGTGGAGAGAATCTACAGAAGTCATAGGTACAGAAAGTCTGCAGAGTCATGAATAATCCAACTGTGTTAAAAGCTGTATAACGCACTTAGTCTGAAGCATTTGCAGAGAGGTCAAAAATGTTTTGTTTGACCGTATGTCTCTTGATCTCTTTAAAAAAAAAAAGATGTGGTGTCACTTTGTAAGATACTGTTGTGAAGGTTGTGCAACAAAGATGCATCTCCTGTCATTCCTGCAATGGTTATTCTGTATTCTCTGACTCTCTTCACTTTAACAGTAGTAGACTCTTGTTACGGGTGCATTGGCTGATGCAGCTCAACACTGAGCATCCTTTTTTTTTAGACAGGTTTTAAAGTGCATGCAAAGTGTGGCATCATAGTGTGACAAATCATGTAGCTTAGGCCAGCACAGTGTACTGGCTGGTATAGAGCCACCAGTACAGGTACAGTATGATGACTAATGGGCTAAGAGAGAATACTGAGGCTTTATCCACTGTGCTTTACACCTCAGAGTTGGCTTTGCCAGCTAAACAATCAATTTAACGCTGCGGGGCCAACTCTACCTAACAGAACCTACTTGGGTGTAGAAGTGAAGCACAGTGACTGATGACACTGGCTAATGCTCAAATCAAACACAGTTAGGTTGCTCTTTACAGAAGAATGAAGCCAGTGTCTTGAGTTTTTTCAATGTGTTTTATAGGGGAAACAGTAAAGGGTGTAGGGTAGAGTCTCGGTGCGTGCACATCCAGGAGCCAAAGCCGGCCGTGGGCTAAAAGCACACACAACTCTGTCAGTGTTTCTCTTTTTATTTGAAGTGTGGAGCAGAGCTCGACATCTGCCATTTATCACCAGACATTCACAAAATATCTGTTGCTCTCTGTACAATGATGATGTCTGAAACGGAATGTTACACCTCACCGTTGACTTTTATCTGATGACTGGTTGGTAAACACTTTTCCTTCTTGTATTTTTGCATTCTTTTCATTCAGACATGTACCCATATATATTCAAGGAGCCATGTGAAGGATTTACCCAACTCAAGTATGGCCGAGTTGCGAGCTGCTGCATCAGTGTCAACGACAATCAACAACAGTTATTGTATGACTGCTCTCTTCTGTAAGGTACCTGCATTTCACCTCCCTTTGTTGTTTCTCTGTTTATCTTTGAGTCTCATTACTCTCACACAGATGTTAATAAGTGCACTCTGCATATAAGCCGCCTTGTCAAACAATGCAGCTCTTAATATTTCAGACATCTTTGTTGTAGACAGTTAATAGATGTTCTTTTGCAAGGTCATTTACACAAGCAATCATGTATTCTCAAGATAAGTCAGTGAAGCAACATTAACAGATAACCTTTCACTGTCAGAACGTACTTTCACTGGTTGATCAGCTCTCCAGTTGGATTAGGTTTTTGTCTTGTTCTGATAAGGCATCAGCAGCACTGAAGCCCACTCCCACTCACCCAGGGTACTCAGACATCAGAGTTACAATACCCTGAGACTGAAAGCACTGAATAAAAGGCCCCATCACTGTTTTCATTACCCTAACTCTTTTCATTTCAACTGACAGCTCCACAGACCAAGGGAAAAATGTTTAACCTCAAATAATTATGCTCTGAACCCTCCATGTTATAATCATTTGCAGCGCTGTTACATGACTTTCTTTTTCTCTAGTCTTAATATGTTTGCCTCCAATTCTTCCTCATCTTCCTCCTCTATGCCCCCTCTCTCGTTCTTCCTCTCCCTCTTATTTCTTTGATAATACATCAAGGCATACTGGCTCAAACAAAACATTTGGTGTAATTATTTTCTGAGTGAGGATGCGGCTGCAGTGATCTGACAGCCTGAGCACTCCTAGTGTGATGCTTCTCTCAGAACAGCTGAGGTGCCTATAAACCTTTTGTACTGCTAAATGTGCACCTTTAACAATGGTAGAGCACCCTGTTCCTACTTATGTCCTTATGGACTTTGTAGAAATGGCAGTTAGTTGACTTGATTTGAAAAATAATGACAACAAATTGCGTTGAAACATTATTCTGTTTGAGGAACCTACATCAGCACCTCCGTCTCCAGCGTCTCACATCTGATGTGGTTGTTTTCACATCTTTTCTCATCTCAATCCTTTCACCCTCTTATTACCATTTCTCATACTTGAGGTGGGGGAAAGCTGTTTTATAGCCATTGAGGTGCCTAGCTTAGATTGTGTTGCTGGATTCTGTCTCTGCTGAGTAGGCCACCAGACTGCAGGCTGCCCTGCTGACCCCTAACTTGGATCTATGCATGTATGTTTGCATAATGGAGCGTGTAAAAATAACAGCTTGAAGTGTAACTGTCCATATGTATGTGTATCCTGGTGTACATTTCTGTAGTTTTCACCAACCTGCTCCCTCTGCAGTGCTACATGTTGTCATAAGCCGTGGAGGAACTTGGAAACCTGCGGCCCGCTGAGCTTTATGCAGCTCAGATGGCCGGAGCCTTTCCTGCAGCACTGCTCACTTTATGTTTTCCATCTCTTCTCATGGTTGGGAGGCGTTCTCCCCCCTCCAGTCGTATGAAATAATAGAGATGGAAAATGTCTTGTTTATTTTCTGCAGAAAAGGATTCCATCAGGCAGCAATGGCCCTCTCCTTCTTTTCTGGAGCAGAACCAGATCACTGATGTGGTTTCCATTTGTGTCTGATGTTTTTTGGCTAATACTTTCTAATCAGAGTCCATTTATGTCATGGTAGCATGTGTGGTTGTCTGCCTCTTTTTATGTGTGCGTGATGTGTAATGCATGCACTCAGTGCGTCCCGTTGTGCGTTCTGTGTGTGCACATCTGCGACTGTGTGAGTGTGCACCGTATTCCAAGTTTGTGTGTGTGTGTGACTTGCCACTGCCCCTTCTCTTCCCTGCAGGGCCTCAACCATTTTCTTCATTTGTTGCAGCTTTGTGTTTCTTTTCTTTTTTCCCTCCTCTTCTCTTTTGCACTGGGGAACACGATGTCTGGTTTAATATCATTTTCCAATCACTGAAGGCTGCAGGGCAAGGACTTTTGACTGGGCTGTTTCGTTCCAGCTAATACCAAAGAGAGGGGAGAGAAAATAATAACCCTAGTGGTTGATAATAGCTGCAGTGATCATTCTGCAGTCATTTGCCTCTGGTGCTCTCTGTAGCTGCAGCTGATGTTGTCTTTGTTTTGTTACTGCCCACTACACGGAGATACAGCACTATTACAATCTGTCCAACGCTCTTCATCTCCTCCACGTCCATCTGAGATATATTCAACACCATCTGCTTGTCGGGGAAAAACAAAAAAACACAAAAAATAGATAGATGTGTTGTTAGAAGAGAGGGGGAACAAAAAAAATCTGTACTTCTAAAGTCAGGTCTGGCCTGTCGTAATGCACATCTTTGTTGAAGAGGTCCAGATTCTTAGGAAATGATTATACAAGAGCTTAGGCGAGAGTCTCTGGAGAGTTAAGATTCAGGGACATATGTTGTCTTCATCTTTAGCCTCCTCCCTCTCCTACCCAACCTTTTTTCTAAGAGACAGAGAGGGAGGGAGTCAGACTGGGAAAGAAAGGAGGGAGGAAAAAAATCATTATTAACTCATAAGCTGGTTAATGCTGTAGCACTCTCAACCTTCAGCTCAAATGAGAATTTCCGTCATTTACATATCAATTTAATTTCCTGTGTTTCCCTCTCCTTTCTCCCCCTCCTTCATTAAAAGCAGCATTTGCTTGGCGCTGCAATCAGCCTGTACAACACATATTCCTGGGCGGTGAACACTAACACGCACTCTTACGCGTCCTGCACACACAAACAGACAAACACACAGGCACGTACCAAAAACAGCCGTGTTTTGACTCAAGCAAATACAGAGCTGTGCACACACCCACCTATACTTTGTGTCATCCTGTCTCATCCAGCCACACACATGCGCGCGGCGGTAAAGTTGGTGTGTTGGTGCCCAGGCATGCAGGCAGACAGAGCAGCTCCGTGGCCCGCTGTAGCTCTGTCAGGATTAAACCAGTGATCAGGGAAATGAAAGGGAAGCTGTCATTCCACATAGGCCTCTATACACATCATCCTCAATAATTACACCCTCTCCTTCCTTCGCCTCGCTTCCTCCCCTCTTATAACCTACCTGTGTGTGTGTGTGGTGTGTGCACGTGTGTGTCACAGACGGCATGCTTGACTGACACCCAGCACATCAAATAGGGGCTTTTATGAAATGTGCGCCTGCTTGAATTACACTCACTTTAAGCCTTACTCTTTTTTTCCCCCCTCTATGGTATAAAGCCACACCTGTGTGTTAGTGTGTGTGCATGTTTGTGTGTGTGTGTGAAAGAGAGAGAGGGAGAGTTTGAGACTTGTATTTATTTGATATTGTGTGTGTGTGCATTTATGCCCAAATGAGCGTGCCTGTGTGAGCGTCCCCGTTTGAATTGATACAGATGTGCCCAGTCCTGCTCAGCCCACATCTGGCAGTTGGACTGAACCTGCAGGGGATATATGCAACTAACTACTTCAGTCTGGGGCTTTAGGCTTATGAATGCGATCAAATATTCAGTTCAAGCAAAGTGTTACACAGCTAGGTCTCAAGTGTAAAGTAAGTTTAAGGTCTGTCAATTTAAGGCAATGCCATATGTGACCTTTAGTGTGAAAGTCAAGAGGTACCAGATCCAAGCTGTCACAGATTGATCCCTTTCATTTTTTATGACTATTTTTATGGAATTTCCATTTTCACTGGAATTACAGTGAATACACAGAGGCAACAGACTGGGTTCAACCTGTGAATGAAATGATTTAGTTTACCTTATAACCGGGTTGTACACTTCTTTTGATTACATTTTGTTCCTTGGCAGTTTTTCAGGTGTTAGTTTTTATCATTTGAGAATATTTTTATACAGCTCGAAATAGTTTGAATTCGTTGATCAAAGGTCAAAATCTTTACAGCATATACATAGTACGAGTCAGTTAATAGAATGAAGTTGCAACTTCAGTATTTTGCAGAGGCGTACAACCATGAGGTGCTACTTCTAGTTCTAGTAGTCAACAACTCATCTTTGACATTTGTAATTGTTTTTGTTTCATGAGCTTTAATGAGAAAATGCTGTTCTGATGTTTTTTTTAATGTATTTATTTATAATATTTTATTATATTATTATTACTATATATTATGGTCTCACAGGGAATTATTCAAAGAAATGGAAGACAGTGGTTCACCACAGCCGGTGCAGTATTTGTTTGTAAGTTATTTATTTTCATGTTGGTTTGCTGCTGTTATGTAGTTTGTGTTCATTTTAGTCAGTCCAGCCAACTTTCAGAGCTGTGATCACTTACTAAGAGTGTTGAGTCACTCAGCAAACCTTTCTAGACCCAGACCCAGAATTCAGACTGATCCAGACCACTCTAACAAGTATATTATTTCTGTCTCCTCAGCTAAGCATTATAAAAACCAAAATGTGTGCTCTGGAGCGAGTAATGAATAAGCTAATACCTTGGTTTTGCTTGCTGTTTGTCCCCTTTTTGCAGCTAATGACTTTGTACTGTAAGACTACTTCGTATCCTGGGTTTTGTATAACAGTGACTTGTTATTATAGCTCAGCACTTGAGCGTGTAATAAATGTAAATCTCAGTGTCTGTAACTTGGTCCCCCGAAGCTCATTATTTGTGACAAGTGTGTGAGACAGTGTTTGTTTTCTGCTGTGTTGCAGATGAGTAATGAGATCATTCGTCTGTGCCTCCAAAGCATCTCTCTGGACAAGATCTTTAAGGGCTACGTGATCAACAGCCAGCAACAGCTCAGCGACTGTAAGCAGTAAATCTACCTGTACGCATTGCAGATTTTACCACAAGTAAGAAAAACATCGTTATAGAAACCTAACAGGCTGTGGCCCTTTAAATGTCTGGAAGATGTTATATACATTTAAAGCCATATAAACCATTATTGTATAAATGTAGTAATTAGAGGTCACAGTGTTGTCTGGACTTATCTTTAACTTGATTAAATTGAATTTAATTTTCATGTGACCGTTAAATAGATTGTTGAGGCAGAGTTGGGCAGCAAGCCAAACACAGAGCCAGTTGAAGCCATGGTAAATCAATGGGATTGGCTGTAGCGTGGATTAATTTTAATGTAGTTTATCACGCTGGAAATACACAAGACTTTTACAGACCTAATCAGCTCATCATCACATTTTATGAGAGGCAAATTCTAGGCCTAGACACACAATTACATTCATTGTCAGCCAACTGCCATCTATAACTTTTGTTAATGCAAGCATGAGCGCTCAGACTGACCTCACACACCAGGAGCATGCACACACATATCCATGTAGCTCATTCAGACTCTGACTTTGTTTTGGTCTATTTCATCATGTAGAGAAATGGTTTCCCACAGACGTCACAGTGGGTATGTGTCAGAACTACCAAGGATTAATGTGGCTCTGTGCAGTGGGACACAAGTCGAAACAAACTAACATTGATGCTTGTAATCAGTCAGATGGTGAGGTTGCAGAGAGTATGGTCACTATATCCCATCTGTTGCTCAACTATGGTGTTGAATAATGGCCATAGAAGTGTTTTTGCAAACCATTATGATGTCACAGGGGAGATGACCTTGACCACACAATTCTAACCAGTTCATCCTTGAATCCTTAAGTGTGGGTTTGTGCCAAATCTGAAGAATTTCCCTGAAGACATTACCAAGGCGTAAAAAAAACACGAGGTGATGACTTGTCATGAACCATTACATTTGTACAAGTGGAAATGTGTCTGTTCATTAAACAGACTCCTACAACACTTTACAAACTGTGTGTGTGTGTGAGGAGGGTGGGGGTTGGCTCCGAGCCTCGTTTGGGAGCAGGAGGTCTGTGTTTGGATTTACAGTCAGTGTTGATGCGTGCTGACTGTGCTTGGCTGTGTTTTGTGCAGACTACTGACTCTATAATCCAAAAAATCACAATAGCCAAATTGGGGTTACCATGGTATTTTAAATAGGTTAGTGTGTTCCCAGCTGCAAAACATTTCCTGTTGATCTTATTAGCTTTAACACGCACGCCTTGTCCACGCAGCCAGTCCACTCTTAAATCCATTCATACAAGGTAACCTTTTATTATTCACTTGTTTTCTGATTTCAATACATTGATCAGTTCTGTGTATTCCTAAGTAATTAGATTTTTCTTGTTTTCTCTTAAAAGTTTGGAAACAAACTGATCCTCCATGAGATCAGTTTACCATCAGCACACGAGGTGCCAGAGGGGGAAAAGAAACTTGCGTGTCGGATTAGCCAGCTTCAATTCATTCTCTAGAACAAATTTTAATTCAATTTACTAAATGAGACACAGTCATGTTTGCCTTATTGTAGAATAGAAAACTGTTCTGCTTGTAGAAAATGAGAGACAAAGTGTAAAGTGGAAGTGTAGATTAGGAACTCAATTTTCAGCAGACAAAAGCACTACTTATCACCAGAGAAAATGGACAGCACAGCTTGGAGCCAGAGGTGACAGCTGGGGCAGGCTTAGCAACATGTTAGATTTGAATAGAGCGGAGACCTAAGTGATGTCAGTCAAGACGCTTTTTATTAATTGGGTCTTTAATCTGCATTCAAATATGAGTTTTATCATTGAGACGAACAACAAAAGCAGCTGTGATCCTCTTGTTTGTTACTTCCTTAAATAAATCACCTCTGGAAAGTGTGAAAGTGGCAGATATCACAGCACTACCTCTGCTATTGATGCTCTTACTAATAATGGCATGTTTGTCTCACTAAATGATATTGTAATAGAGCATTCGTGTGTAATGATGAAAGACGCGAATGCCTGCTCACTTCAAAGTGATGTTGCACGCATACAGTGACAAGAGCTCACTGCAAACATCTGCTTTTCCTGTCAGCTACTTATTTTCTTCACTCTGCCTTTTTCATGAATTGACATGTTTTAGGCTCTTCCAGTAATGAGGTATATAAACGGTGCATCCTCATGTAACAACAGAGCAAAAAAAAACATACTTATTGGGTCAGTGGGAGGGAAGACAAGTTATTTTTTCCCTCAGTTGTCAGTTAATCAGGGGGTCAGTGGTTTTCTGAACTGCAGATTTTCACTTCATTACAATGATTGCCCTAAGAGAAAGTCTGAAGGGCTTCCAGTGTTTTGAGTGGCTGGCGCGCGCACACTCACACACATACACACGCACACATTCCAGACTTCCCGATACCCCTTCGGGCCTCCTGCTGTCTGCTCGGGCAATCGACCTTGTCCAACCAATTAAAGGCAGCGCTTAGTTCCTGATCGATGGCTGAGGTTGGGGTGGGGCAGGATGAGGACAGCAGGGGAGGAGGGAGGAGGGAGGCTGCTCAGGAGGATCCTCTCTCTCTGACCCAGTCTCAGCTTTTATTTGGAGTCCCTCTCTAAAGCTTCTCTCCCTGAGATCACCACAAATGCACAACTTACTCTACTTATGGTGGAGTTCAAGTTTTTGTCAGTGCATCAACATGCAGTTCCACTATTCACAGTGATGTCTTGTTACAACAAGTTGTCTGAATCACTGAATTCTACAACTTACTGGCTGAGCAGGACACAGAGGTTTATGTTAAATAATGATATACTGTATAACAGAGATACTTTGGTTTGACAGAGAGAGAAAGAGTTGTAACTTTCCATTCAGGAACAAAATGATTTCCTTTTGCATCAGTTTTCTTCTATTTGTGGAATTTCCAGGAGACCTTGAACTCAAAAAGGCTCTCTGAGAAAGATAGCCACCTTTTGAAAAATAAATGAATAACATTCCCTGCTATCTCCACTCACTCCTTCCTTCATCAGTGGCTGGCGAAGGAGAGAGGGTGTTAAGTAAAGAGACGCTGATCTGTTTTTCTCCCCCTCAGATATCACACCAGCGAGCCTGTCACCCACACAGCCAATATCACAGTCAGTCCACACACTGGGTTCAGTCACAGGGCAGGGAGAGAAGGCAGAAGGGAGGGAGGATGAAATGAGGAAGAAGAAGGAAGAAGTCTGCGAGGACAAAAATGTGCGACTGTAGCGGGTCCTGGCGGTGCCGAGCAAAAGGCCAAATGGCATGTGCTTATAATACGGTGTGTGTTAGCCACCTCCCATCATCCTCTTTCCTTTAGATCATTCAGTCAATTCATGCAAGATAAATATATAGACAAGTAACTCATGGCACATTGCCAACAGACAGGGGAGTTATGAAATGAAAGATGAATGGCAGAAGAGAAAAATAAGATTGAGGGAGAATGGAGGAAGAGGATCAGGGGAAATGCAATTGTGTTGAGAAGAAGAGAGGGCGATTGGAGAAGTGTTGTATGGGCTGTAAGAGATGGCATCAAAGGGACGCTGTATGAATAAGCAAAGGATGACTATTACATGAGAATACACCTCACTAGCTGTGACGCACAAAAAAAAACTGTGCACATTTGCCAGCTGTGAAACGCACGATCCAGGGAAATTGGTGAAATACTGTGAGATGCGATGTCAACACAACAATACTGACAGCTTGGAAACCCATTTATTAGTCCCCCAAGGATTCCGCCATCTCTGAATTTGTCACGGAATTAGGTATCAGTCAGGGAATTCAGCCTCCTCTGTGGCAAATGGAATAAGCAGCAGAATAAAGTCATAAATTGAAAGTCGACTGGCAAATTGTCACCAGCACCGCGGTGGCCAAGCCTGTAGCATTTGTGTCCCCGTCACCTTCCTGCTCTTAAAGCACAGCTCGGACTCTCGCACACACACATCGTTTTTCACATGTTTCCGTGCCGATAAACCGGTCACTCCCACACAGTATTAAGTGCAATAAAGAGATCCAAGGACACACCAACACTGCAGAACAGGCTGTAATTGCAGTTAAGTAAATCTTTTGATGTATGAATGCCCATTTCTTATGAGCTGACAATTTAACTCACTCCAGTCAGTTTTCATTATGCGCTAAAGCAGTCAAGAAAATTCCACTGTGTAATCAGATACAATGTTAAATAAGTGTGGACATGGGCACTAATGTATGGATTAGGATAATCAGGAGCTGTGTTGAGGATTCCCTCTTCACTGTGCAGGCTCTCACACAACACCTCAGCTTCATCATGTAATAAAGCAGCTGTTTAGGCCTCCATCTGCTGCAAACCACTTCCTCTGCCCAGCTTCCTCACTTTTACTCTCTCCCTATTTTGGTCCTTTTTTGCCTTCAGCACCACCTCTCCCTCCTCCCTCCTCTCTCCTCGTCTCCTTCACCTCCTCGCCCCCCTCCCCTGCTCCCCGTCTCTCACTCAACAGCCAGTTCAACAACTTGCTGCGACACAGGGGTGAAAAACACATTCACAGATCGATTAAAGTTGAGACTGCACCTCTCAAACCGCTATGAATCACAGTTAGCAACTCCTCTTCTGCTATTATAACATATACTTTAACATTAGGCCATACAGTACTGCATACAGCCACACACTCAGCAGTTTATTTAGTTTCTAACCTTCAGGCGTGTTTGTTGATGTGGTTTGACTCTGTGCACCTTGTGTGTGTGTGGTAGTGTGTGTGAGATACTGGATCTGTCTTGTATGTGGATGTAAGTGTTGTATGAGCGCGGCGTGGTGACACATGATGAATGCGCTTGGCCACGGGCCGCCCTCCCTCCTCGCTGTCCTCCTGGTGGCCTCTTGTTGCTTTCTCTTTCTCTCTTCCCTTCGTTGTTCTTCCCTCCATCACTGTCTCTTTCATTTTCAGGATTTTTCATCACCCTCCTCCGCTTTTTTTCCTTTTCTATACCATTTCCAAGCACCGGCCATTCACCCTGGTCTTTGCACGAGCGTTCATGCAAGACACGCGCCGCAAATACAGTCATGCACACACACCTCTCTGTCTTTATTTAATCATTGGCTCTATTACAGGGGATATTTTCCCAGACAATGCCTGTGAAGGCGGTGAGCCAGGCAGGCCGAATGAGAGGGGGAGATCTCTCTATCCCTCATCACATGGAAGCCACAGTACTGGCACTCCCACTGACTGAGATGAATGAATTTAATATATCTCCCTTTTGAAGCACAGATGACCTCCTGATATGGCTTTCTGTCTCTCTATCGCAGGAGGCCTTTATTTTTTCGCTCCGCCCGTGAAATCTGGAAATACACAGGAAGACATCTGACGGGATTCTGACAGAGACTAATTTGTTTTGTGGCCCGACGTGACTCGTGTGTATCTTTGTCCATATAGAAGCAGCCACATTTTCCCCCCATCCCTTTTATGATCACGAGATACTGCTTATCATAGGAGTTTATGTTTGTGTACAACCTTGACTGTTTATAGCGGGAGCAGAACGCTGCCTTTTTATGCCTTGGAGAAATACTGTATTAAGTTTAATAGCTGCCGTAGCTTATGGTGTGATAATGTGGAGTGATATAAAAATAAGAGGAATCATCTGTTTCTTAGTCTAAAGGAAATATGTTTTTTATCTTTCTAATTCTTGAAGGGGGAAAGGATCCTTCCAGCCTGTGTTCAGGGTGAAGGGTCAGCCAGCTGCCGGTGCCTCTGCACAGGCTCAGAAAGTGGTAAAAAAAAATCACTTAGTGCTAATTTAGTCCTGTGTCTTTGACTCGTGTGGAGATCTGTGAACAGTCCCCTCTTCTCTCTGTCATCTGTCCTTGTGGCAGAGCCTGGACATGCATACTGTTCTGTGTGCGTGTGTGTGTGTGTTCTCTCGTCTGTTCAGATTATGTGCTTCCATACTAAAGTAAGCCACAGTGACCCCTCTCTTATTTCCATCCTTATTGGATCTAGGGCTCTCCTGAGACGAGGGAGACGTTGATGCCTCTGGTCATTTTTCTGTCCCCTATAACCAACTGTCCCTGAGCGCGATGTAAGTCCCACTTAATTAGGCCCCAAATTGGATGGATTTACGCTTATCCAGACACCAAAATGTCTTTTATTGGATATTTATCCCATGAGGTTTGAGCCACAATGATCAAATTACACTGATTCAGACTTCTGCATAACTAACTACCCTGCTAAGTACTGTATGTTATGTATGCATGAGCGGATTTATAGTCCACACACTCAGTCCACATAAATACTGAAGCCTCAAACCCATATCAACCCATTATTTGGTAGAAATGGAAAGATGTTATTTGATTACAGAAGAGTAAAGGCCGTAAAACCCCAACAGAGACCCCTGGAGGCCACTGGATGGAAATAACTGACTTGCTGTATACAATCATACTCTGAGGTTGTGAGCAGGGTTTAGAATAGTCAGACACTACAGGAAAAAAGTAGCTATTATAAATAGTTTGTTTTATTCAAACATGTTATTATAAATATACTGTGTAGATGTAGCAGACAGTAAAAGGTGATTGTGCCTCGTGACGGTTCATAAGTAATTGAAGACAAATAAATGTCCCCGTTTATGTTTATAATCATCCTGCAGGTTAATGGAGGTGTTTTGCAGTGACCTCCCCTCAACGCAGAAGTCACTTTCTAGACCCGTATAATGAAAACTCATGCAGGTAGTCATTTTCTGTCACCATAACAACGTTAACATTTTTCACAAGCATCATCTGTCATTTAAATTATAATCAACCCGGTAAATGAATGAGTCATCATAATGTTTTAATGGCATAATTGAAGAGTCTCGAACTCCTCCGGTGAATGAGTCTGATGAGTTAAGAGGCCACAGTTTAAAAAAACACCATCATCTTATGTCCCCTCAGTGGAGGAGTGTTGTGGCAGCAGTGAAGAACATGGAGTTTCTGTACCCAAAACACCTGTGTGTCTTTGTATATGTGCGGAATTGGCCATTTTTGTGTGTGTGTGGGGGAGAGAAAGAGGGAGAGGGAGGGAGGGAGCAGGTTTTACGTGCACACACGCGGGGCACCAGAGTGCTGTTAATTTCCGCCCGAGCAGGGGAACGGCCACTAAAAGTATCATTGACGTGATGAATGTGCTGCTCAGCATGGGCATCAGTGTTTAATCTGAGTCATTGGAGAAATAGCACCACATCAACTTCAAACGACTTCCTTTCATCTGCAGTTAGAGACGGAGAGCCGCAGATGTGAACACACTCCCCCTCTCCTTGTTTCATTTCTCCTGCATATTTCTTTAATACCACATGTATTCTCTACTGTTGGAATGAATGAACGACCTCATCCTTCATCCCCCGACCTTAAATGTGTTTGCCGCACTTTTGCACGGACGTGTGTTTGTGTGTATGCGTATGTGTGTATGTACATGTAATAAAAGGAATGGACGGGGAATAGTAATATCAAATGGTATGTTTGCTATTTGTGGGCTAATATAAACGCTTCGGTAGAAATACTAATCTTTAGTTAATCTAAAGTAATCATACGGCACTGCTGAGCAAGTTAGACATACAGTTGCAACTCTAATTGGCTGTTTTATTACACTTGCTAATTATATTACACTTACCAAAGTCATCTGTTTGCTGCTAGCTGTGCTGACGTCTGGTGTTTCAGTGTAGCATCCACTGCACGTCAGCACTGTGTACGCCACAGTTTCCCTTTTATTTTTTAACGCATACGTTTACTAATTTGAATTAAAAGTAATTACAAGGACCATCCATTAAGGTGGCCCGGGGCAAAAAGACTAGCTTTGGGGCATTACAGTCTCCATAGATTCTTCTAAATATCCATCAAGTACAGAGAACGCAGCAGACTACATATGGCAACTAACTGTATTATACTCAGCCTACAGTCCCAGGAACACTCCTAAACTGTGTTGCAGTCTGGCCACAAATTTACCATGTGTCAGTGTGTGGTAATTTCAGTCAACACAGATGTATTTAGGAATATGCGAGGCATATTTTGATTTACATTTAGCTTGTAGCTACTTATTTACTACTTTTGTGCTATGGTTTTCCCCCCTGTATGTGTGGCTCCTGTTTATTGTAGTGGGAAACAATTTACTCATACAGTACATTACCTTACACAGCAGTAACTGATGACTTCTGACCATGGAGACAGATAATGGAAAGATTTGGACAATAGCAATGATTCATGACTGTAGTCTCAACAGTGTAAACAGAAGATGATAAGAAGGGAATGTCCATACAGGATGAGGTGTGAGAAGAAGAGGTACAGTGTAGTCACATGACCAGATGCAAGATGCAAGAAACTATGATGACCATGTACAGTACTGTATGACCAGAAGTACTGTATGACCAGAATAGCAGTATTTCAAAGTGCATGTAAATATTTAATGAAAACCAGTGACCTGCAGTGAAGGCTGACTGTGACTTTGACCTGTGATGGAACAAGATGTGTGTCGCTTCTTTTTTACTTTATTTTTTGACACTGACAAAATAAAGCAACATACAATTGTGCACAGTTTTCAGTCTTGGTGAAATGCAAATTCAACACATCTGTCCCCAGGAGACTTTTTCAACAGCTGCATTATATATATTAGACAATGTTTCATAGCAATGATTCAACACCTCAGTAGAAAAAGTGGCAGCTCTTCTCATGACAGATAGGCCATCCCATAGGTTTGTTCTTTTGAGTATACAGTATAAGGATGGAGTACAGCTCTGCAGTAAAGGAAGCATTTGTAGCAGATGTTAATATAAAGATTACAGATGATGAATGGGATGATGCATGGGGAAAGTGTGTGTCCGGAACAAAGTTAAAGTAGTTCAGTTGAGCATACCCCACTCTCAACCTCATAAGTTTAATGCTGACCTGCACCTGCCTCCTCAATACCCTAAGTGCAAAACAGAGACAGGTAATCTCACACCTCTGGTTTACTGTGGGACAAGAGATTCATAAAATTCTGTCTACCACTCCACAGTGTGAGCTATAATTTCATTTCTGTGAAATATAAAATGAAACTACACAAAAAAAGGTTTCTGTTCAAGATAATGTATTGTTCTGAATTGGATAATACATAAAACCCCTTAGTCAAATTTGATTAACATGTATGTTGCATGATAAAGATAAAGTCTCTCATGAGGTATAGTAGCCTTTTATGTCATAGTGTAGTGGACATTGCAACAATATTTTACATGAACCAAATGGATGTGTGAGAAACACACAAACTCACAATAACTGTTTTATTTTCCACTTTAAAAATAGGTTTTATGCATTGGAATGCGACATTACTGTTTATTGAGACCCGTGTGGTGAATCAACTAGAGTACTAGTGTCTTGAAAAAAATCATTAAGCAAGGAGTGTGTGCATGACCATGTAGGCATTTAAAAATAAGCTTCAGGTTGGAACGGCTTATGAAGCTTCGAAGCTGAACATATTGTTTTCACTCCAAGATGAGACTGAGGTGCCACCTCATTGGTTTCTTGTGCCTGATCTTTATCGTGCGGTTATACAGTAATGTGATGTGATGGGTTTTATGGTTGATTGTGAAGCTTGTGACCAGGGAATTATTCTTTATGAAGGTGATAGTGAAAATATATTGGTTTGCATGTGGAGCTGGGCCTGTCCTGGAAGGCAGCTGCTTTCTGGTGAATCTGGATCAGATGAGGTCTGAACTTTGAAATATTATTCACTTGTTTATCAAATCTTCAAGGGTTCGTTTCCTATAAATACCTGATATTGTCAAGCTCACTGGTGACTTCTGTCTTTGTTTTTACCATGAATGTTTCATTTCCCTGTCTTATGGATTATTAATATAGATATTAAATGTTTAGTGATGGACCTTTAAATGACCCCGGGTGTCCCCATGCTATTAACATGGAGGATGGTCCCGTTGGGAAATTGTTGTTGTGGTTGACAGTATAGGATTTCTAGAGCTGGTAACATACTGCATGCCTCAGCGATTCTCTCAGTTCCATCCACATCATTGATCGTCAAAGCAGACCGAACACTTGACCATGAAGAAGCCCCCCCCCCCCCCACAAAGGGCTTCAGCTGTGTGGTGGGATGTACCCAGATGTTCATCTTGAGCTTGAAACAGTAAATGATCTTATCTTTGTGCAGAAACAATTTGGCTCTTGTAGATCAAACTGAAATTGGGATGTTTTCACCAGCGTTGTACTGTTTGTCCCTTGTTTGAATATCCAAGTCCCCAAATTTCCATGGGACCAGACTTTGTCATTGCTGATATTTCAGAAGAAGCTCCACAGTGTCAGTGCCATAGTGTGACACTCAGTTTCCTGCTTTGCTTTCCAGTCTACTTTGAGCTGCAAGGCATTTTGATCACAGTTTCCTGTGTTTTACACGGTGGCACAGTATAATAAGGAAATGTCCACTTTCTTTGTGTGCTATTAAAGGGATAGTTCAACATTTTGGCAAATTGCCCCATTGCCATAATCCTTATAGTCATAGCAGTAGGTTCGTTACCTTTAATTGTCGGTGTAAGGCAAGCTACTTTTAGAACAGCCGAGAACGTTACAGTTGTTTTCAAGGTAAATTCATGCAAAACCGCTGATGCGCGTTCCTGTCAGGGGCAGTTTTTGAGCAAGCAGTCTCTGCATTTGCCTCTAAAACAACTCTGTCTGGTAACGTTGTGTTATTATCTCATAGTGGGGTGATTCTGCAGGTCACAACTTGTCCACCAGAGCGTTGTGGAGTTGTTGGATTGTGTATTTGATGAGTTTGATGAGGGAAACCAAGAAATCCCATGAGCCTCAGTAGTGTAGCTCTGAGCAGCTCGCGGCTCTGCTCCGCCGTTCTAAAAATAGCTTGCACCGTCAATTTAAGGTAACAAACCTACTCCTAAAACTATAGGGATTATGGCAATGGGCCAATTTGCCAAAATGTTGACCTATCCCTTTAAATTGATTTTGCTGTGCGTCTAAATTAAACATTTTTAGCAGCAAAGCAGTGCCTTGTGAAGAAATTGGAATTCAACATGAAGTTATTTCACTCACTGTTTTCATATGGACCACTGTCTGACAGCAGAGACAGCAAACATGTCAATAGGATCAGCTCTGTTGTGAATACACACTGTACATGTGAGAACAAAGAACAAGAGAGGCATGGAAACATGGCGCCATGATGTCAGTTGTTTACAGCGGCTCCACAACAGTTTTAACTGTGTCCCAAATTGTGTACATTCACCCTGTGCAGCCCAGCCAGCTTTTGACCTAGTCTCCTTCTTGGAGGTGCTGCCAAGCTGCAATTTTGAAATTTTCAGAAAGTTCAACCCTGTGTTGAAATCTCCTCTGGTTCGTGGTGGATCAGTCTGTAAGCTCTTCCTCTCACACTCACCCTTGATTGTGGAAGAAAAACATGGGAGCAAAAGGTCATAAAGTACTTTGCATCTAAAGTGTGTAAGCATGTAGATTTGTGGACTGAGTAAAAGTTACTTTTTCAGGGAAAAATTTCACATTCTGAAGTCACATGCCTGTTCCTTTCTCCTCTGCTTCACCTGAAGTCCATCTCTCTCCTCCTTCCCACTGTGCGCAGCAACTGTAAAGTTTCTAGTTTACCTTATAGATTACCTTTCCATCAAGGGAAGAATGAAGTGTGAAAAGCAATCTGAGAAACGCTGGGCCACTGATACACAACTTGAGCGGATGCAATTATGCCAATGACAGATCATTTTCTGACCTTTATCCTTCAGCCTGTATGGATGGCGGTCTGCCACTGTGACAGACGCGTTTTGTTTTCGTGCACTTTACAATTTTGCGACAGCTGGAGACTCGGCTCTAAAATGCTGAGGTACTCATCTATTTGAAAGACAGCTTGACTTTTTGTGCTGCTCTTTCTCCTTCACTATTTATTTACTTTTGTTGTACGTCTCTGTCAGTGTAGCCCTCTCATTATTTCTTTATCACTCTCCCTGCTCCCATCTCTTCTCTCTTCTCTCCCTGTGTCTCTTTCTGTTCTGCCTCTGTCGTTCTTTATCTCTACCATCTGTATTTCCATCAGGTATTCACCAAAGGCTGTGTCTTGGACCAAACCAGCATTTTTGTTCCAGTGGATGCCTGCGTTCAAAGGTTCAGAGACCTGCTCGAGGTGGATTGGCCCTCTCACACGAACAGAGCCACGAACACACAGACGGACACGCACGGTATAAGAGTCGGCATCCTGAACCCTGCAGGCTCACGCTGGTGCAATAGGTGTCAGACGCATTCGGCGCCATCCACTTCATCTCATGTTTTCACGCTGCTTCTGCCACTTGTGTCATACTCCTGAACACGTCTGAGAAGCCATCTGAATGTCTGATTCCTCTGCTCTCTTCTCCTCCACACTTGGCCTCATGTCTGTACCTTTTCATCATACAAACTGTGGCTATCTGTCATCTCTCCCATGGGAATGCTTTGTCTGTTTTATTTGTCCTCCTCTGCTCCTTTTGTTGGCTGTGACTTTGCCGTGGTGCTCTGTCCTTGCTTGTGAACCGGCTAACTTCACTACATGAGCTAAAGATTATGTTATCTTTTTATTTCTACATTTTGAGATCACATTGAATATGGCATTTTAACAAGAGAAAAACCAACACATTCTGAATTGTAATGTTGGAATACATTGGCGGGCAGCGTTTGTGAATGCCTCTTTGCCTCTGACCAAAAAACTTTACATTTAATTGATTTCTGGGTTACGATGCAGCTGAATTCTCCTCCGCCCTCACAAATTGCCATGTCTATGACCTTTAACATGCTGTAGTTTTCCCATTTGATTTTCCCATTCCCATTCTATTCATTTATTTCAAATCTCCTCTCAATCCGTGCTGTTGTTGACCAAACCTCCCTGTGGACTTTAGCTGAAGATATACTTGAATGCAGATATCCACCTTAACAAATCCATGGGACGTGACCTTGAATATGTTGAGTCTTTATACCAAACAACATTTTCTCGCTTCTTATCGCATACATACATAACACATACATGCTCTTCCTGTAGTATGTATGCTTTATATCTATTCTGCACCGTCTTTTCTTCACCGTGCTTCATGTCTACGACTCACCTGCAGCTATTTTACATAGATTACTGTAGTGTACATGTATATGACGTGATGTGAGGCAGAAGAACAGTGCCGGTGCATGACATCTTATTCAAACTTGTCCTTATCTATACGTGTCTCCCCATACCAGCTTTGCCATGTGGGCCATGGTTTTCTGCGGACCACGTGACTGGCAGCAGCAGCTTGGCCGTTGGGTGCGGGGTCAGCAGAGGGGCTCGCTGTGCGTCAGTGGGCACCGGGGGGCCAGAGGTCGTGGGCTGCCTGCTGGAGATACAGCGCCACTCCCACCACTGCTTACAGCGCTGGCACAGACATCCTGGACGTCAAAACACCACCTGGCCCAATGATTACAACAGGTACTGCTGTTTATCTTTAAAGGGCAATGACACTTTTTCCCTGTTTTGTGTTTATTTCTTGTTTTTGAACATACGACCCCCAGTGACCCTCATCGCCTGGCGAGTGTCAGTACTATTATTAGACTGGTTAAAGTTGTCAGAGCTTGTACGGAAGCCTCTCGGATCAACATGATGGTGTTGGGTGGCATTAAATTGAAGCAAAATCCTTTAAAACAATCTACAACCCCCAGCATTTGGACTACCATGTGGCACCAGCACTTTCCTGTCTGAGCCAATGCAAATGAAGTTCTGCTAGTGGAGGAAAGTATCTCTGAGGGTGAAAACTGTTTCTTTGCAGCTGAGCACAAAGGAAGCTGCTGCCTGAAGATGATCTTTTATTACCCTCAGCTTCCACCTGTTCTCACTTTTACAGAATAATTAAAGTTTAAGACGTTGCTCAGAAGTCTAAGAAAAGTTTATATGATAATTAAGACTTAACAAATATTTACATCATTAGAATGAATATAAATAACAAGCTTTAAACAAGATAAAAAAGAGTGGGCTATAAAAAAAAACTTTTAGTAATAAAAAATATGCATCACTAACAAATTCTCTTGTTATTTTGGACAATGTACACAGTAAAAATGGCACTAAAAACACATAGCTGATGGCAATAACATGGAGAAAATACAAGCAGTTGCACTTATATACTGTTGGCTTTCGCACTTTCAAAAAATATTGCAATAACGGCCAAAACTGTGGATTAACACTCATTCCTCCTGGGTCCAGACAAAAGGTATTGTCCAAATATCCACTCAGACAAGCGCCAACCCCAAATTTTGAGAAAAAAATGAACTCAGACGGAAAATGTCTGAAATCAGTAGCAATATTGGTAACAGTGCTGAGAAAAACAAGTGGACTGCATTTGTGTATCTAGATGTGTGCGCTGAATATGGATGTGTGTGTGACACAATATGAGGTTATGAATGTATTCATGTGTGTTGGGTGTATTCTCATAAAAGAAGGAGGCATCAGTAATCTCATTTAGTTAGACAACCAAACATCATTACAGGAAAACATGCTGAACAGTGGCCTTAAGCATGACTTCTTATTAAAGCAGGAAGGAGGGAAACATGCAACTAAGAGCCTACTGGGGCCCATCTTCAAGTGTTAAACAGAACGATGAGCTCTCAGTAGGCCAAGGGCAATGTGCAATTAGCTGCAAATTAAACCCAATGGTTAGCGCTGAGGTGCGAGGTATCTACGGTGATGTGTATGTAAATGAACATGTAAATCATGAGTGTGTCAGACACTAAAGTTCACAACTGCGACTCTATTTATTGTTGCATTGTTTTATGTAAATGTACTGTATTCAGTGTTATTGTTTGTCCCTGCAGGACAGTGGTAATGCTAACCTGTGTAATCTAACTTGTGGCGACTCTTGTGAACAGAAGTAACATTGCAGTCCTTCAAAAGGTCACAGGCAGAGATAAAACGAGTGGCTTTCGGTGGGATTTAGCAGGGCCTAGTTTAAAGTCACTCTCTTGTTATGCACTTGATTTCAAGGTGTTTGGTTTCAGCTTTCAGGTGTCGGGTCATTGTGAATGCCAAGCACAAGCAGGAGGGATGTCAAGAGACTCAAAAGTGCATCACTACTAAATTTAGGAGTAAATAAGGCTGTTTCGTCGGCAATTTCTAAAGAGCAGGTGTAAAGACCATCTCCTCCTTTCTGTTCATGCTGTTAAATAACCAACTTTGACCAAGGACAGTGTTAAACATTTGATATGAGGGGATCACACTGATAACTGGTATAAAACCCCTGGGCTATCATCAGTAGAATTTAGATGCTTGGTGTTGCTGGAAGTAATAGAGATAAATGTGCCATGGCGGAGAATTTATCTTGTTTCTTCCCTCTGAGTCGGTGCCTTGCCCGGTAAGCCAGGATAAAATATCTCCTCCGTTATGCTAGTACACACACACAGACACACACACACGCACACACACACACACACACAGACGAGGGTGTTTTGTCATCTTTTTGTCATTTTTCAAGTAATAATGGGTTGCTGTATACACTTGTCAGACAGGACAGGAATCAGCCTTCTTCCCCGTCGGGCATGCGTTTGTAAAACATCTCACCCATCAGTATGTGCTCATATCAGTATAGTCCATTATCATTTTGATTGCATAAGATCCCAGTTTGTTTGTTGATAAATTGATTGCTTTCTCAGTTTAAAGTAATTACCACAGTAAATTGGTCTTATAGTGGTCCATCACAACAGTAACAGCTGACAGTGACAGAAAGACAGGGGAGGATTAGAGGTGTATGACTGTACTGTATATGCAACACAGGTCCACTGGCCATGAACTGAACCATGGCTGTTATAGTTCTGTGTTATGTCCCTAAAGAAGCTCACCAGGTTTCATAAAATCATTTACCGGTAATAGTAAAAACTTTTATAACACTGAGAAACTAATATAACTCAAAAACCTTCAAAAGAAATCCAATACACACATATACATACACACAAACACACAGTAATGAAATGTTTCAGTCTGGAGCTCCTGCATATCGACTAATGGCTGCTGTCCATTGCTTGAAACCAAAGTGCATCAAATTAGTGTTGCGTCTAGACAGCCCGTCCACATTGATGTGTGCGTCCATGAATTTGACATTACACGCGTAGTTAGTGTGCGTCTCCCAGATAAATGATCTTGCCGTGCCACACATCCAAGCGTGTGTGTGTTCATGTGCACATGTGTAATTTATCTGCGTTGGGGCCTTTGGTCTCCCAGTGGAGCAGGATGTGGAGCAACGCCCCCTCATTCTCATTCAGAGCTGCCGTGGCAGCAGGTCGTTTGACTTCTTAACTCAACAACATGATGAAAGATGGATGAGCTGCCTGTGTGACATGCATGAGTGTGGATGTGCTATATGGCCATTGTGTGCATTTATTCATACGTGTGTCCATCTTCCGTGTGTTTGACTACATACATGTGTATATATGCATATGTGTTCTGTCTTGGACCGTTCTGTGTGTGTGTGTGTGTGTGTGTGTGTGTGTGTGTGTGTGTGTGTGTGTGTGTGTGTGTGTGTGTGTGTGTGTGTGTGTGTGTGTGTGTGTGTGTGTGTGTGTGTGTGTGTGTATGGATGTTTCAGGAATAAAGTCATGAAGGTGAAGACCTGACCCTGCAGGGACTCGTGCTCACCCTGTCCCACCCCCACTCATCTGACACATCACTAAAGGTCTTGGGAAAAAGGATGTGGATGTGTGTGTGTGTGTGTGTGTGTGCAATGTGGATGATGGATTGGGGTCATGGGGGGTTGCAGGGTTGTGATGTTGTTGCCAAGACAAACAGCTGCGCTTGTGTCTGGGGCAGGTGTTTCATAGCGACTCAGCACATTGAAATTAGTCAAATCAATACACCCCTTCCGCTTCTCTGCATATTTGTGTGTGTAAGTGTCTGTGCCTGCATGTGTGTGTGCATTCCCGCTTCAGAAGTGTGCTTTTGATCTATTTAATCACTTCCTCCATTCAACTCACCATTATATGTCTGTGTTTTCACATGTGCACATCCATGAGTGTATAGATTTCATGCATTTGTGAGTCTGGATGCTTTCACACTTGCATCACTTGCAGCCTCCATCTCGCTCTGTTGTATGTGACGTTACCTGGCAATAAATTATAGAATGCCTATTGTCTCCACAGTTTGCCATGGCCCACCTAAACCAAAGTCCATTCCCCCTCCCTAAATGGACCATAGAGAACTACCCAGTCTATTACTTTAATACAAGGAGAGCAAAAGCACTTTTCCCACAATAGTCTTGGTGTGTAGATTATCCACCCTCCGTTGATTTTTGAGCTTTCCGAGAGCCCTGAGGTCTGTCTCAGCTTCCCAGTGTGTGCTGCATTCACTGCAAGCCTCTTTCTCACGCTCAACCAACTTTATGTATTCACTCATAGATATAAACACCACTCTCCTGAGTAAAGACTCTTTTTCTATTGTCTTGCTCTCTTTCCCTCTCTGTGTTTTCATTCCTGACAGCCACTCATACTCTCTCGTTCTATTTTTTGTTTGCTGTTGCATTTTTTACTGGCTTGTCCTCTTTTACCCCCACAACTCATCCTTGTTATTTTTGTCCTTCCCTAATTCCAGACCTGTCCCTGGAATTCCTAGTCTAACAATCACGCTTTAGGTGAGAGGGTGGATTGGGTGCACAGCTTTATTAATTAGGATGTTATTATGGTCAGTATGGAGCCTTGGCTGAGGGCAGGATCTTGTGCTGATCCCAGATAGCAGGTCAGACCCACAGGGACCTCATATACTGCTTTAAAAGAACCACAGAGGTGATACATAAACAATATTGGATTCACTCCAGTCATCACAGTAGTAGACTGGTGACCTCTGCTTGTGTGCTCACTGATTCAGAGGTCAAGTCTGCAGGAGGCCAGTGGTAATTGACTGTGACTTTAGCATTTTGAGAACCAGTACTTTTTATCTTCTGACAACAGAAAGCATCAGCGACAGGATCTGTATCATGTGATTGGCTTTAGTGAGACACAAATTAAGCTATGACAGAAAGTATGGAGAGGACAAGACAGATGGTTTCTTAACCTGCCAAGAACAAGCAGAAGTACATTAGCTATATTTGTGGTAGCCTCATGTTTGAAGGAAATTAAGTCAATTAAAGACAGAAGGCAAGTGGACATTGATTAGTAACCCGTTTATCAACATTCACAATCTTTATTTATAGAGGGAAAGTTACAAAACCCACTTAGAAAATTCAGATTTAAGAAAGCAAATCTACAGTAAAACAACATTTCTTCCCCCGAATCTATTTACAGTACAGTATTTGTGATGTAATGTACAAACGGTGCTCTAAAGAGCCCACATGTCACTTCTCCAGTGTTTCATTTCCATCAGAAGATATATTTATGGTTTTAAGTACGATAACAGTCGCAGCAGAGTTTACTTCTCCTCTCCCACTTCTCCTTGTCATCGTATTTTCATTGTTCTCTGAACCTCTCCTCTGATTGATTGGTTGATTGATGGTGACACACAGTAAGGCAAGCCACAGGTACCAGATTGTAGCCTACTGCTGTACCTTGGTAAAACTCACTGCTACTGTAAATGTAAATAGTGGTGAATGGTGATCAGAAATAACAGGCAAAGTCGGTCTAAAATTCTCCACTATGGAAAAAGAAATCAACTTGAGCCTCTGGTGTCTGATGTGACTGTCCCTGGGACAGCTGTGTTGGGATGTTATGGCTTTCTAACCTTTGATTGTGCAGCGTTGACATTTTTCTGTCTCATAGTTTGGTTAGCTCAGAGAAAGAATAACCATTGGTGCTGTGTTGTTGACAGAACAACCAAATATGACAGTGTGTAATATTTTGCAGATTGACCCGTTTGATACATTCACAGTATATACTGTAGCATCAAGACTGATTTATAATCATAAAAAATGAAAATCTCACTTTCTACAATATCAGACCTCCAAATCACACAAAACCTGATACTGAGACTTAAAAGTCAACATAGGGGGTTTCTATTAGATGCTAAAAAAATATCAAAACCATAATCAACAAACCCATGTGTTTGAGGTTACTATGGTAACATATTTCCATCGTTTAACCAGCTTATGCATCACATGCATATATACAGTGTGTGAGGCAGAGACAGATGCAGAGACGGGGACTAAAAGCTGATCCAGAGCCACAGCTACAGTACCAACAAATACAGTTTATATATTTAGGTTGAATATGGCATCAGGTAAAGTTACAAATGATTTAGGAAAAAAAAAAAAAAACTTTTCTCAGCTCCACAACATTCCAGCATTTTAGCTTCACGCCGCATCCCACACTAAAGCCCCAGATTGTTTTATATGCAGTTCTGGCTGAAGTGCATGCTGCATATAAACATGGTTTTGCCTCCTGGCTTTGAATAAGTTCTGTGGTATTTTTCTGGTGAAAATCCATTGACATCAACAGGTTTCTCCTTGAATAGTCCTTGCTCTGTTCAACACTATCTGGGAAGTCAACAGGTTGCCTTGTCTCAACTCTTAACAAGCTAATTAGAATAATTACCTGCTCTAATTATGCAGTATAATGCCTGGGATAGACAGGTAATTCCTATTTTGACAGTTCAAACCCTAGCCGAGCCTTTTGGAGCAGGAATTGAAGAGCATAAAATAAAGATAATAAACAAACAGAGAAGCAGGTAGACTGCCAGCATACATAATTCACACAACGTCAACCTCAAACTCACAATTTAGTTTGTTATTATTAATGTTACATTTTGCATTGAAAAACAAAAAACTGAAACAAAGAGCACAACCAAATATAGTGCTGGCATTTGGTCTAAAAGAAAGAGAGAGCCAGAGAGGTTTCCTCTGCTGCTGACTCCTCACACATTTCAGACTTTTGCTGGTAAACTGTTTGTAATTGTGTGTAAACAGTGAGAGTGGGTCAGTATAAGCAGCAGTCTTTTCACACCAGCAGACAATAAGACTTTTCAACATGAACTTTGCACTTGAAAAGAACATTAAAGCCACATCACCATACTTGGGAACACTGAAGAGAGCAAATGCCTGGACTCATATAGCAGAGTGAATGTGGTTTCTGTTTACTCATTATTCAGTGAGTGGAAAGCACTGATGGCAGGTCAGCCCTCAGACCATCAACAGAGCTGTTTAAGTTTTCAAACCTTGTGCCTGCCCAGACTAAACCAGACTTAGACGAGGCCCGTTCCCCAACAGCAGTGCTCTCTATCTGTTGCTTCAGTCCAGCTGTGGCCGCCGCAGCTCAGTCGCTATTAAACACAGCTGTTGCTGCCTTGCCTCTAGTAACACACACACACACACACACACACACACACAAAGGCACAAACTGTACATAAGGACAACAACAGAGCTCATACTCTGTTTAACATTATTATCTCCATCCGGATGCACAACAGAAATTAACAACAGTAGGGGAGCTTTAATTGTATACAGATATGATTGTGCTGCCCTACATTTTACTCATATTCTCTTTGGAAGAGATTCCTCTGTTTGGGCTGAAATATGAGACCAGACCATAATTCAGCCCTGGCAACAGTTTCCTATGAACAATGAGATGACAGTATACTGTACGTGTGCTGCTGTGTTGGACTGTGAATCCTGAATATACGGTACAACACAATCTACTGTTGAGAACATAACTTCAAACCTTCTTGTCATGATTAAGAAAGCTCCAGGCCCTGACTCTCCCTCTCCTGTAACTCTTTTTTATTATCTTCAGTGATAATTGTGTAATATAATTCAATCCAGTGACACATGTTGATTTCACAACACGTAACAATGACACACAGAACTCAAACCTAACAGGCTAAGCAGCTCGATAAGGATCTGGAAAATGAGAATATAAATGGAGCTTTTTAAACATTTCAGCAAACAGCATGCCTCCGTATGCCTTTGCTGCTCTGTTGAAGACATGCTGTTCATCAAAACATGTTTATTAAAAGCTGATTTTACTCTGATTATGGGATATTTGTTTTCCTCTACCTCACATTTGTTTTTGTTCAGTTTTTTTTCTTCTTTTTAAATAAAACACTTCACTTCAGTGGTCTGTACGACTTCCTTTTGCTGTTACAAAAACAACAAAATCTGTATTTCACCCCCCCCCCCTTGATGCTGCCTCCACACAGTGGCCTCATATTGAGTCTCATTATAGAAACAACTACTTCCAACTCTTTGACTTTTGCTCCTGCTGTTTTATTTTGGATGCGCTGGTTGTCATGGAACTGAACCTAACGACGTCCCAGCCTTATTCAAGCAGTCAGATGGCCTATGTAGCTTTGAGGGATACGGTTTTTCCCACCGTCCACATTAAAACACACTCATATTTTGTCATTGCTGACAATAAATGTCTGTAAATGTTGATTTAGAATTCAGACACGCGCTTTTATAGGGATAAAATAAATTCATCTGGTTATAGTTTATCCTCCTCTGTTTGCTCCATGTTAACCCTCAGTGAGCTGCCAGGATGGTGAGCAAAAGGAGGTGGAGTGATGATGTTATTGCAGGGCGTTCTATATGCTCCTATTTAAGGTAAAAAGAAAAAATATGAATCCCAACTAGACTAAGCCTGAGGCATTTAAATATAGATGCAGTCCAGTCGGGCCTGTAACCTAGCCATCGGGTCAGGGCCAATCAGATTTTGGCTGTAAATCAAAGCTCTAGTGTGCCCTTCTAAACCCTTCTTGAAAGCAGTGTTCTGTTAAGAGAGAAGCCAGGCCCAGTGTTTGCTCTCAAGCACCTGCTTTTCATTGGCTGCAAGACTCCTCGACGTTTATTTGGATGTAATAGACAACAGTTTGGTGACATCATACTGCTGTAAACATACTCTGTTTGTGGAGCTCGAACTGTTATTGTTTATGGTCTTCAATCTAAAATATGTCTGTTCCTCTTAACCCCTCTAATCTCTGGTCCCCTTGTCCTCCATCCAGGTGTTTCAGAAGACACACAGTGGACCCACAGTAACACGACGCCTAAGGAGATGTTCCATGCTTCAGAGGAGGCTACGAGACCTGGATGGTCTTCAAGCACTGGCTCAGGTGCTCATGGTAGGAACTGCAACTACATATTCACATAGGGTATGTCATTATCTAGACTTGTCATGTTTTAAGCATCAGTAGCATGATCTCAACCTTTACACACAGAATAGGGCAAAGATACACTTATAATTTTTGTTGTTGTAACTTAGAGCTACAGATTGTAAATCAATATCATGGGACAGGAGCCACTGTATATGTACTGTATCCTGTTATTTGATAAGAACATTTCTGACTTGGTCAGCTCCTACTGGAGGGAATGATAGAGGATACTGTGGCAGACTTCATACCAAACACTGATGTCACAACACAGCAGCCCCTCCCTGCTGTAATAACAACAACATCTGAACAAAACAAGGACATGTGAAAGAAAGAGAGCAGATGATAAATCCTGACTTCACAACACAAAAAGCAAAGTTTGCCTGCACGTTCACTAACCCCCTCATCATGTGAAGCTAATAGTGTTGTCTGACAGCGGAGAGCTCATACTGTATGTATACAAAGCTGGGAGTCCTCTAAGCCCCAGCTCTGTACACACTCATCAGAAAATCAGACCCCCATGTAGTGAGTGAAAGAGCATTTCCGTATTCTGTGCATCTCTGTGCAAATCTGCCTAGCCATGCATGCCGCGAATGTTCGTAACCCAACAAGAGCCCCAGTCTAAGGTCAAGTGGATGCACAAACACGGCTAATGCCGGCAGGCTTTTGCCTGATATTTCTCCAGGAATTAAGCAGTGATACCCTCTGAGACGTTTGTCAGATAGGTTTGTGCGTCCATATCAGACAGAGGATTGTTTTTATAATGGTTTGTCAGAATACCTGCTATCAGACACTTTCAGTTTAATGTTTTTGTTCTGTCAGTTGGTGATGAAAGACTCTGTATGGCATTTTTTCTAAATGAAGTCATACATAACATGTATGTACACGTATGTTGTCAGTATTTGGCCATTATTTTTTAGCATGTTTTGACTTCTCGACTCAAGACAAGCTGAGCAAAGCGTTTAACTGGTAGTTGCTGCAGTGGGTCTGCTTGAGAGGTCAGAGATGATATTTGTCTCCTGGTGTGCCTCGTGAAGACTGTGCTTCTGCTCGATGGCTTTCAGGGGACTTTGTGTGCAGCTACTGTATCTGAATGCTAAGAAGACCATGAATGGAAAAAAAAAGTCGACTTAATCTTCCATGGATATATAAATGTTAAAAAGATTTTTCTCACAAATTGTTTTGCCGTCACTGCCATAAAAAAAACATAAGGTTCGGATGAAGGCTGGCGGCTGGCGGTCCTCTCAAGTATCGCGAAGCAAAGCCGTGTGTGAGGCAGCGTCTGTTTGCGCTTGTGTTCAATAAACAAGTGGGACAACTTGATTAAGTCTAGTTTACGCTGAAGACGTGGGCCTAATGAGGGATATTGGTTTCAGTGCAATGCTAAACAAAAACAATGGCATTATAAAAATGGGAGCCAAGTGTTATATATATACAAGGTAAGCTTGTTTGATGAAGATCACCCTGAATTATACATTAAGCATATTACATTAAGCATTTATCATCTTAGCTGTCACGTCGGGGCTGCTGCTGCTGTGAAATGCCCACTTACAGCACTGATTCATTCCCAGCAGACTGTAAAGAACAGGATATAGGAGAGCTGATAAATTTAGGTCAAGTCGTCATCAGCACTGAACTGTATGTAGGTTATGGATTTCCCCAGCACTCTGCACCACCTCTGTGACCTTGCTGTGCTGTGTTTTCTGAGAACAGCCTGGGACTGGAGCACAAGGAGCAACACACAATAGATAGAGCTGCACTCTGCCTTTACATTCGCTTCCATTACTCTTTTCAAATAATATTTATCTCGTCCCCACCTGTATTTACATTCTTCCTATAGCCTCTCTCCTCTGCCTGCTCTTTTCTAATTATCTCTTTCATTCACCTCATTCTCATTCTCATTCACCCTCACCGTCCTGTGTTGTTCCTGGCCGCTCAGCTATCATCATTCTGTCATCTGCATTTTCAGACCTCGGTTGGAAATAACTGCAGCAGTGGCGGCCGTCTGGCTGCAGTCCAAGCTGTGATGCATTGGCTGTTTGGGGGGAATCTGGTGTCAGACCCCTCAAAGGTCATAAAATGGAAAAGATGGATGCAGTGCTGACTTTTAGCACAGCACTCGGTTATGACCAGAGGGAGAAGTGTGTGTGTGTGTGTGCAGCACATGATTGTCTGTGCGCGTCCGTTCAAGCATGCGTGCTCATGTTTAAGCGTGTGAATATGTTTGTCTTTTCATCTGCACTCATTTAACGGTTCATCAGGGAGCAAGAAGCATTAAACATGGGTAAATTTATTGGAGGTGACAGACGCATAAACACATATAGATACAGTACATGTATCCACACACACACACTGTGGAGCTTCGTACATGGGTTGCGGTTGGCCTGCAGTTCAAAAACAATAATAAAAACCTTGGGATGAGTTGCCAGGGGGCAGCTGGAGCCACAGCAAGTTGAGCATGCCTAATGAAAACTTAATGCTCATTGGCAGGGATTGCCACTGCGCTCCTCTCCAAGGATTTAAGATCACTCCGACATCAAGCCAATGTCAAGATCTGTGGAGCCCAAAGTCAAAAGCCTGGCAGTGTGTCTCTAGCGCTTCTAGGTACACAGACAGAGAGCGTGAGAGACACAGAGAGAGAATCTGCAAAAGAGATCTAAACTGCCTCAGAGTAGCCGCCCTTCTTCCTCACCAACAGAATTCCTCTCCGAGGCTTATTCTGCACACTGTGCCTTATCCCCATGAAAGCCATAAAATCCTGAGATTGGCGCTTGGATCTGGAATTTTGAGTGAGAGCAAAATTACTCTCTTTAGGAATTAGGTCCAGCAGTGCAGAGAGCGAGTGAGAGAGAGGAGTGATACACACTGTAGAGGAGGAGAGGAGGAGAGGAGGAGAGGAGGAGAGGAGGCAGCAGCGTGGTGAGCTCGTCTGCCCCCACAGTCTGATCAGGAAAGTGTTGGTGGTATGTTGGCCTGATGCTGCATGGATAAGGCCTGTCTGTAGTAACGCAAAACAGACAGTCGGACAGAGGTAATGAGGCATCCTCCATGTATTTGAGATGTTAGAGTCATGATATCCCTGTGTGACAAACTCAACTCTAATCTGCACAAGCAGAAAGAGCTGATGGGAGGAAAGAGACTGAGAAAACAGAGAGGAGGATAGTATAAATAGAAAAAAGGGAAGGAGACATTTGAAGAGTGTGAGGAAAAACGCAGCGGCGTCAGACTCTGTAAATCTTTGTGCTTTCCAATATCTTTTCCTCAGCTCACAGAGTCCACACACTGTTACTGCAGTAACAGTGTGTGGACTCTAGCAAGTCATTTATTGAAACACTGTGTTTGTGCAAATGTTGTCCTTTTTTAAGGGCTGTGTAGTTCACGCTTTGTCATCTGTCTTTCTGTGTGTTGTGGTTGTGATTTCAACAGTATTTATATACTTTAGTTGATTGGTAGTTATGAAACAGGAACAAAAAGCACAACATAGTAAAGTGAGAGGTTTTTAAGTCAGTTTTTCTTTCCAGTAAATTAAACATTACAACAGAGAAATTTCCTCTTCATCTGTGTGGCTTTCTGTTCTTTTCTATTTCCCTGGCTGTCTCGGTGCCTTGTTGTCAGAAACACCACAGATGAACATTATTTTTACATTAGTTACAGCTCAGCTGTCTCTGAGGTGGCTCTTCATCTCTGGAAACGGTCTGAAGGAATGCATATTGAACACTGGCTGCACTGTGGTCGCAAGTGATGCACAACAGTTTCATTAGTTGGCTGCCTGTTGTCTGTTGTTGCTCCTGGAGACTTGGAGCTTGATGACCAGCAGACGGCTCAGCTGCTTCCAAACAGCACACCCAGCAGTGTTGCTCAAACTCTGAAATTCCTTCTTGCCCCAGCAAAAACTTTACAGCAAACACTGCTCTGTGTGTGTGTGTGCGCGCCCGTGTGTGTATTTTCTGGGTATAATGATCACACTCCATTGAACAATCTGACTGTTTTGAGGAATGACAGAGTGGAGCAGCGCCACAGATGTACGCCAAGAACGAGGGCTCTACCAGCTGTTTGGGACACAGTCCAGAAAAATCAGGATAATGCCGATAATACATTTTCCGAGTGTCATTAAGGATTGCGTGTGTTTTCTCTGCCACTCCAGGAGGACTGTAAGAGGTTTAGCCAACTAAGTCCGTAGCTCGATCTAATGAGTTGGCTGTGTGTCCGTCTCTGACTGTGTTTAAGCTTCGGGAGCAGAAAGTGAACTGCATGTCCTCTGGATCCTGGTCGCACAGCACAGATAACTCACTGCTGTTTGTCCAGCCGGGTTAAGGGACCATACGTCTATTCACATTGTATTCATGTGTTTTATCCATAGTGAGCTGCTTGAGTAGCTGCTGCTGAGCAAACACCCAGTCTCTGTCACAATCAATCTTTTTAACGTCCTGCTTCTGTCATTTCTGTTTTAAATTATTACATTTAAATTAAATTTCATTGTTGTCAGCAGTGATTTGTCTACCAATCATGAAATATTGTTCTTTTAGCTTTCAGTTATTTAGACCAAGCCATTTTCCAAAGCGGCAGTTTTACTTCATTTCGAACTCGAGTTCGTACTATTGCCATATTGCTGATCCTAGATCAGCCACTGAATATTTACGCGTTAGCCCTTTCCAACCAACCAGGTGCCTTCACCTGGCTTTGGCGGCGCTGTGGAACCGCCCCCACGATCTGCGTCACTACGCGATATAAAAGCATGCTCCACAGCCCCGCCCTTCCTCTTTGCTTATTCAGCTGCCGCTGATACGCATGCCCATTTGCGAGAGCTAGCTACAGCCGCTATCTGCTAGCCAAGTTAGCTCAGCTCTCTTGGAGATTCTACATCACAACAACAACGACAACAACATGGATTTTAAGCAGTGCGCGTGTGGCGCCTACATGACGGCGAGGGACGGCCACACACGCTGCGTACGGTGTCTGGGTCGGGAACACGCCGAGGTCGCGCTTTCCGACCCGGACTTCTGTACCCACTGCTCGGGGCTCCGGGTTGCAACCCTGCAACGTCGCGCGGAGCTATTCGGCTCGTCCGTGCTCCCGTCCTGTACCGCTGCAAAGCCTACAGGCGGGTGCTCGGACCAAGACAGCGCCCTCATGCCTCCTCCCGCCAAAACGACTCCGCGCCACAGCTCTCCTGATCGTCCTCAGCAGCACTGCCAGGACGACCAGGAGATGCCATGCGAGCAGCACGCGGAGCTGCGGGATTTCCACGCGGCCCAGTGGGCATCGGAGGCAGACGAAGACGAGGTCGAAGAGGAGGGAGAAGCAGCGGAGGAGCCGCCCGAGAGGCCCGCTTCCTCACCGGCTAGGGGCGCAATGCAGCAGGAGCTGCTGCGTCTCATGGGGAGAGCGGTGGCTAAGCTAGGGATCGACTGGCCGGACCCCGCCCCCCCCCGCCCCCTCGGTCCTCTCCGGCGCCTTTTTCCCCGAGGCGGCGGTAAACCCGCCGCCCTCCCGCCCTCTTCCCGTGCTGGATGATTTCACCAAAGAGGTCAAGTTTTCCTGGGGCTCACCCCACAAAACGAGATCCCCCATCCAAGCAGTTCGCCCCGTTCTCGTCCCTCGACACCGAGCCGGAGCTGGGCTATTTGTCCATGCCGCCCCTGGAGGAGCCCGTGGCGGCTCACCTCTGCCCTTCCCTCACCGCGGCTAAGCCCCAGCTGCGTCGAAGGCGTGCAGAGTGACGGCGACCCTGGCGGAGAAAAAGCTACAGGTCCGCGGGTCAAGCTGCAGCACTGCTCAACAACATCTGCCTGCTGCAAGCTTATCAGGCGCACCTGCTGCGAGACCTGGGAGGAGATGCGACTCCGGAGGACTCGTGGAGCTGCGCAAGGCTACCGACCTCTGCCTCCACATGGCGAAAGGAGCAGCTCAGAATGCCGGCCGCATAATGGGTTTCTCCGTTGTCACACACCGCCACCTCTGGCTGAACCTCACCCAGATCTCCGAGAAGGAGAAGGTCCGCCTCTTGGACGCTCCGGTCACGACTTCAGGTCTTTTCGGCCCGGTCGTCGAGTCGGTGACCCACAAATTCGAGCGGCAGGAGAAGGAGAAGGTGGCCATTCGGAGCCTTATGCCCAGGAGAGCCCGCTCCCCGCAGCGCAACGCCAGGGACGGCTCCAACTCCTCCCGCCGAAATCCCTCCTCCAGAGAGGCCGCTCCGCAACGCCTCAGCCCCGGGACACGGCACCTAAACCCACCGATGCCCCTCCTTCAGCAGGTGAATCCACCATGAGAGGGTGGAAGAAAAGTCCTTTTCGCCCGTCACAGCAGCAGCAACAGGCTCCAGCTGGGAGGGGCAGAAAGCTGAGGAGGACCTGATTTCAGAGGATGGGGGGGATTATGGTATCAGACTGTCAACTCGACCTCTGATTTCCATAAAGAGAAGGCTCATGTCAGACAGTTCAGTGCCAGCGAAAGCCGCGCGAATTTGTCACAAAGCACTCACACACACGCCCTCTCCCCTGTCTGTCCCCCACAACGACCTGAAGCCGAACGTCGGCCAGGTTACGTTTCACACACACATCTCCTGCCCAGTTTCACAAGCAACCGTCAGAGAGAATTACACAGAAATGAGCCTGAAGCCATGAACCTGAAGCTTCGAGTGAAGCCAGGGCATTTTTATCAAAACGGGAGTCCAGACCTGAAGCCAGAGATAAGGCCAGGTCTGTTCTCTCGTCAGATTCACGTCACACAGCCGTTGTCGCAGGTGACGTGCCCCCCACACAATTTGCAGCCGCGACTTCCGGTGTGCGTCGTCCATTGGAAGGGCGCGTGCACGGTGTCGAAATGGTTAGCGCGCACCCTGAAAAAAAGGTTATGCACTGCAATTCGCCGTCGGCCACCACGGGGTTCGCTGGTGTCACACAAACAACGTGTCAGAGCAGACAGCTCCTATTCTACAGCAGGAGATTCTGTCTCTGCTGCAGAAAAAGGCAATTCAGCCTGTGACAGAGAAGGAAGCGAAGGGGGGGTTTTATTCCCGTTATTTCCTGGTTCCCAAGAAAGACAGCAGTTCTCTGCGCCCAATATTAGACTTGAGACCGGTGAATGCAACATACAGAAACTCCCTCTACGAATGCTGACGCACCGCCGCCTATTCAAATCAATACGACGGGGAGACTGGTTCACCTCAGTGGATTTAAAAGACGCCTATTTCCACATTCCAATAGTCGAGAGACACAGGAAATACCTGAGGTTTGCATTTTCAAAACAAGAGTTACGAGTTTTGCGTACTCCCGTTCGGCCTCTCTCTCGCCCCAAAAGTTTTTTCTGTGGTTGTGGATACGGCACTTGCCCCTCTACACGCTCAGGGCGTACGAGTTCTGTCATATCTGGACGATTTGCTCATCATAGCAAATTCAAGAGACACAGGGCGGCGTCACACACGCAGATATTAATCACTCATCTCACCAAGCTGGGTTTTGTGATAAAACTGGAAAAAAAGCGCCCTGACTCCTTCTCAAAGCACAGTTTATTTGGGTCTAGAGTTGAACTCCGTGTCCATGCGCGCACGTTTGACTCAAGAGAGGCGTCTGAAGGTCATCACAGCTGCTAGCAGGATGATGCACAGTCGCACAACCACAGCGAGACATTTTATGATCTTACTTGGACTGATGGCTGCATCATCAGCCGTGGTACCAACTGGGTCTCCTGAAAATGAGACCGTTACAGCGCTGGTTTATCAGCCAACGCGTCAACCCGTGAGAGATCTCCACCGGGTGCTGACGCTGTCAGCCCAGAGTCGGGAGGCACTACGGTTCTGGGAGACCCCCCTCCAATTTCATAACAAGGTGTTCGGCTGGGTCCGATGACTCTCCGGGTGGTAATAAAGACGGATGCGTCTCTGTACGGGTGGGGAGCGCGGTCTGCGAAGGGCAGACAGCCAGCGGCCGCTGGGACGCGCACGAGAACCGTCACATCAATGTGCTAGAGCTGGACACAGTACGGCTAGCTCTGAAACATTTCGAGAGCCACTTAAAGGGGAAACACGTCCTGATTCGGTCCGACAACACTGCAACGTCGCATACATCAACCGTCAAGCGGGGTTCGCTCACAGGCTATGCATCAGGTTTGCATCAAAAATCTTGCTGTGGGCTCACAGCGGTTGAGTTCCCTGTCAGCTTTTCACATACGGGGCAAATTGAACCGTGCTGCAGACCTGTTATTCCAGGGGTCAGCCCCTGATGACGGACTGGCGTCTCCACCCTCAGGTGGTTAGATTATTTGGACCCGTTTCGGTCGGTCGGAGGTGGACCTGTTCGCGTCACGAGAGACGGCGCACTGTCCACTGTGGTTTTCCTTCAGAACGACGACCCACCCATGGGTCACGATGCGCTGGCTCATCGCTGGCCGGGAGGTCAGCTATACGCCTTCCCCCCACTTCCTCTGTTACAGCAGGTTTCTGGACAAGGTGAGGGAAGAAAAGGTACGGGTTATTCTAATAGCCCCGAATTGGCCATCACAGACATGGTTTGCGGACCTGAAGTCGCTGCTGTCAGGGACACCGTGGCCCTGCAATGAGACCCGACCTGCTGACGCAAGCAGGGGGGAAATATTCCATCCAGACCCTCAAAAGTGGAGGCTGGTAGCTTGGCCCCTGAAAGGGAGCGGTTATTAGGAGAAGGGTTACCCCTGGAGGTGGGTGGAGGTCATACAAAATGCCAGAGCTCCCGACCCGGGACCCTCTACGCTTACAAGTGGAAAGTGTTTGAAGCGCTGGTGCGCTGAACAAGGCAAGGACCCTTTTCATTGCGGGATTAATGTTATCCTGTGTTTTCTTCACTCTCTGAATAAAAAAGGGCCTGTCGCCTTCTACTCTTAAGGTGTATTTGGCCGCTATCTCAGCTTGCCATGTTGGGATAGACGGTAAGCCGCCAGGCAGCCATGTGCTGGCTTCAAGGTTTATGCAGGGGGCCCGTCGTTTGTACACACCAGAGCGCCCCTCATCTCCTTCTTGGGATTTGGCCGCAGTATTGGATGCTATGACTAAAGCTCCATTCGAGCCCCTCCGAGAAGTGGACCTTAAGTTTTTATCGTTGAAAACGGCCCTGCTAGTGGCGCTAGTATCAGCGAAACGCGTTGGGAACTTGGCAGCCTTGTCCGTTCATCCATCGTGTCTCACTTTTTCTCAGGACAAGAGAACAGCAGTTCTACGTCCTAACCCAGCTTTTCATCCAAAGGTTATAACAGCCGGGTTTAAATCCACTATCGTTAATCTGTCTACCTTTTATCCCCCTCCCTTCAAGTCGGAGGAGGAGGAGAGGTTACATACACTGTGTCCGGTCCGTGCCCTTGACATGTATGTGGAGACGCACTAGGACGTTGAGACGCTTCTAACCAGCTGTTTGTCTGCTATGGTTCTCTCAGGCGAGGGTAAGGCTTTGTCTAAAGAGCGCTTATCAAAGTGGATAGTGGAGGCTATCACTCTGGCTTACTCTGCGTCAGGCCAGGCACCTCCTCAGGGTTTGAGGGCTCACTCTACCAGGGGTGTGGCGGCCTCCTGGGCGCTCTTACAGGGCGTCCCAGTCGAGGACATCTGTGCTGCTGCCTCATGGACAACCTCTCATACATTTGCAAGGTTTTATAGTCTGGATATGACAGGGGCTACAGTGGCTCATTCCATCTTAAGTGCTGCCAGATGATTAGGACCAATAAGTGATCAAACCATCACTGAGGTCAGTGGGATGCTACACCAGTTGGGCTTGCGTTGTTTTTTCAGCGGCCCTGACCATATGTGTGTCAGCAGAGGTTGGGCGGAATCATTTTGGCAATAGTACGAACTCGAGTTCGAAATGAAGTAAAACGTTCGGGTTGTGCTACAACCCTGGTTTTACGATTGAGAACGAGAGTTCGTACAAACAAGCCTCGCTGACACCCGTCAGGGAGCTGAATGGGTGTCTGAGGACGGGCGGGGCTGTGGAGCATGCTTTTATATCGCGTAGTGACGCAGATCGTGGGGGCGGTTCCACAGCGCCGCCAAAGCCAGGTGAAGGCACCTGGTTGGTTGGAAAGGGCTAACGCGTAAATATTCAGTGGCTGATCTAGGATCAGCAATATGGCAATAGTACGAACTCTCGTTCTCAATCGTAAAACCAGGGTTGTAGCACAACCCGAACGTTTTCCCCATCCAGCTTGTTACTCACTTTGATGAAATCATTATAACGTTTTGGGAAAGAAAAGCGAGATGTGTGAACGTGGTCTAAGAAGGACAAATCTGTCAATAGACCAAGGTTAACTAAACAAAAACCCATAACAAGCCCCGGCAGTGTATTGGTTCTGGAACTGTTAAGATAAGCAGAGTTGCTGTAAACTCTACTAGGTGTCCTACAATTACTGTGAAGTTTAATTAACGTTGACACATGGCCTTGCATTTGAAGGGAACATACACAAATGCTCAAAGAGCCTTGTTAAACTGATAATTACATGTTATTTTCCAGCAAAATGTGGCCCCAGATTAAAGAGACATTGTTTTATATTCAGGAGAGGCCAAGATGACGAGATGAAACGGGATGTGAGCATCTTCCCAGACGTGAGGTTGGACCGATCTGAAAAGTTGGAGTCCAGGAAAATATTAAACCATTTGCTTCCAGGTTTTTGAAGATGATTGTGTAGACAGATGTGACAGAGGGCACACACTCATAGACAAGCTGGAACATCACGTGCGGCGTTGTGTTTTGAAGAGCAGATATGATTCCAGACATGCTGACACATTATCATATACATAGTTCCCCCGCAGCAGGAGAGTTTTGCATAAAGAATACAAAATAACAATGGGCAATAAAGGCATGTGGAGAGATCTTTATTTATCTTGCTCTGACATTTACTTCAGACGGGGGAGTTCTACCAGCATTATTCTCTCTCAGACAAAAACACGCACACATATACACGGGGAAGGATTTCATATTTTTGGGCTGAACAAAGTCATCTATCTTCCCTGTGTGGTGCTCCAGCTTTGTTGCAGTTCCAAGGTCTGAGTCACATTGAGAATACCATGCAGACAGGGCAACACCTTGTATACAGTATGATAGGCCAGGAGAATAGCCATTTGTCCTTGTCAACCAGCTCAGAACACACACAGACACACAATTCGCTCAGAGTTCTTGGCTTCATATGGAAAAGAAAAGAAAAAATCTTGTAAGTAAAATAGTCAACCACACAGCGGTGCTTGACTGAGCAAGGTGGCAGTATAGATCACAGAGAGCACTCTGTCTGGGCTGCTGTTGGCTGGAAATCAGGACTGACATGTGGGTCATGTTTATATGCATGTTGTGTGACTGTAACTTGCATTAAAGAGACAAGTTGTAACACACATCAGAACATATTAACTCAGCCTGATGTTCAGGGCTCTGGACAGGCCAGCCTTGATCAAACAATATCAGCTTAGAGAAGAAGGAACCTGATGAATGTCGATGTCCCAAAAATCAATGATGGTGTCAGAGATAGTAGCTGCAGTCTGGATTTTACTCTGTTTTTGCGTGTGCGTGTGTTGAAAAAGAGCACACAGAGTTAGTCCTGTCTCTGAGCTGAAAACATCGATCCAGTTGAGGTTAATATTAATGTCATTAGGGCAAGTGCTTGTGTGTGATGGAGAAAATCATTCCAGTCACAGATTTGTCAGTCTGTCAGTCTGTGTTCACATGTCCAGAAGCTACTTCGACTATTTTGCAAAGTCTCTGACTCTTGAACCTCTCACATCGACACTGTGAGAGTTAGACAGTTACAGACAGTAAGATGTTTCAGTTTGTGTAGTTTCAGGGAATCTTCAGTATGGCCTTAAACTAAACACAAACAGAGCTTTCCCCAAAAAAAGATTTTGGTAACACTTTATTTGACGCCTATCTCTATAACGCATTATAACCATACTTATAGCTAATGAATTATAATGCAGTTATAGCACTGTATAACTATAGTTATAAATATTACATTTATAATCTTTATGATCTTTTCTTACCAGCAATCATTAAGTATTATAATACTTGACCTTATAAGCTATTATAAAATGCTCTATAATGTGTTATGCTCATTATTGTAAAGCCTTATGATAATTTTGGGTGTTATTATGATAGTTATACACACTTATAAGTAGGGCTGACCCAAAAAAATCGAAGCTTCAAAGCTTCGTTCGTTGCCATGGTAATCGATCATAAAGTCCGCGATCGATTGTTTTTTTCCCCTTCCTTTTTTCCTTTTTGACACCGGTTCTCATCGGCAATTGTTACATTAAAATGAGTAGGCGACTTGGCATCCAGGAAACCTGCCTGATTTTGGAGATATGCAGTGTTTGTTTGCCATTACTTTCATTATTTCCGCTACGATCGCGCTCGGCTCAGCCCTACTTATAAGCCAGTTATAACACATAAGTTGGGATAAAATGCTTTCTAATGTGTTATGATTGTTGTTATAAAGCATTATGATCATTTATGAGTGTTTATAACTATAGTTATACGGTATGGTTATAATGCGTTATAGAGCATCAAATAAAGTGTTACCAAGATTTTTTTTTTGTTCGTTCTCAAAAAGTTTTCTGTAACACGGGATCTCAAGAAATGTCTGCGTACACAAAAATCCACTGGAAACGACTGGTATGCCAGGCCTGTATGTGGCGCTATAACACTCACAAATACACCATAAACGGAGAAGAAGATGTAGAAAGCTTGCATGCTGTAAACAAACTCCAAACAGTATCGACTAAATGTTGACTGAGAGTCATGTCAGTCCAAATATACCAATCGATGGTAATTTAATGAACCCGTTTCAGGCGCAGGCTGAAGGACCCAACAGTAGTCGGCCATTATTGTTGTTGTGTTGTGTTGTGGCTCAGGTTAAAGGTAAGAGAGGAGGGGGCTATGACATCATTGCTTCTCAGAAGATCCCCTGTGGTTGTCTACACTGAAACACTGGGACAGTTTTTGAGATTTACCCACTCTGGGACTCCAAATACAGTTTTTGGCCTCCCAATCTAAGTTTCCACATGGATGGAACTTTTTCAGATATTTCTAAACGGCCCCAACGTTTCTCACCAGAGAGCCGCTCTGTGCAGATCTATCCTCTTCTAGTTGGAGGCAGCATCCTCTTGGATGCTGGGTAAAAGCGGATCTGAAGCACAAATGGAAAAATGAATTTCCCTTTTGGATCCAGGCTCTCAATGCTTATTAAAATTGTTTTTATAAACAAGGTCATACAAACCAAATGTTACATTGTTTTAAAGTCCTGGAAGCCTGCAGATATGCAGTATTTCTTACAAGTCTGGTCAACACAGTAAGACAGTTTCCTCCAGACCCAAAACTCAGTTTGACTCTGGTGTATGAAGCAATCCCTCAGTCATAAAAAAAATCTTTCTTTATTAGTTTTCAAATGGTGAACTGGAAGACAAAAAACTCGTAACTCATAACTGTCAATATCATTTTTCCTTGACTCACTCAGGAACCATAACAGCCTCTCATGACTTTTATAAACCTTTGAATGCAATCCATGAAGAGAAAAGAGTGTTTGTTTGGTAAAACTATTCTCTTTACACAACTGTTTCCTGCATGTGTTTTGTCAGGAATTAGATTTTTTAATGGAAAAGCAGCAAGGGCAGGAAAAAAGGAAAAATTAATAACAACCAAGTGCAGTTGAATCATTGGTATGTTTAGAAAACATTTGAGCTCTCGTTGACTCTGATCCCTTTCCCCTCTCTCCCCACTTCATCGCTCCCCAGTGCACTCTTACTTCCACATTTCTGCCATTTCATATTTTCCATGACATTCCTTCAATATTTTGTTTCCTTCTATTAAACAGAAGGATGGTTTCTTACTTTCTACATGTGCTGAGTAAAAAGAAGTAACATGAAGTAAGGGCTAAGAAAGGTTACAGAGATGAGAATATTTGAAACCTTCCTTCTTCTGCTGTGACCTCAGATATGAATGTTGCATCGGGGCTTGACCCCTGTACCATATGTTTGTCTTCTACACACTTCAGTCCAACCACTACTCACACACAGGAACGACGAGTGAATCCAGAACAATCTGCTGAATTTAAGAAAGCAAGCAAATTCACCAGACATCAAATTCACAAAGTTGAAATGAGGTTGCAGTACAAAAGTCTGAAAATATAGTCAGAAAAATTCATGAGGGTGGATCGAGGCAATCTCATCTTCAGTCTCTCCAGTCACTTCTCCAATCTTTTCCCTCCAAAACATTCACTCTGTGACCCCTGTGACCCCAGCCAGCCAGTTTCTCCTTCCATTGATCCTCAGCACTTTATCCCCCTCATCTTAAAACCTGAGCATTACCCCCTTCTGCATGCCACTTTCTCTTTATCTCTCTTCTCCTCTCCCTCATCTGTCCATCCGCATATTCATTTCCACCAGGGTAGCAGATGTGTCTGAGTGCGTGTGTCTGTGTGTGAGAGGGGATTCATATATGGCCTCGCTGTGTGCTTTATGTGCTGTATTTTTGAGAGACAGCAGGGGCTCCGGGCTCACGCTGCTCTGCCTTAATGAAACTGAGAGGAAATATTGGAGCCGAGCAGAGAGAAGTGGCATATACCTTAACTCTGATCCTATACGCAGTACAGTGGTGTTCAGACTACGTACTCTTCAAGAATTTATTATTATGTGCACTTAAATTTGATTAGTTAAGGTATGTCCCCACAATATCCTATTATATCAGAACAACCATAGTTTTAATAAAGGCTGGTTAGCGCCCACTGATCTCGTCTGTTGGTGCAACACACTTCCAAATGCATAAAACATTTCACATTCCCTCTCATGTTCCTGCCACACTCTTGTCATTATAATGTCACTCAGAAAAGGATAGTAGAGCTTGAGACTGGGGATTTCATTAAGTGTGAAATGGGATTGTCTTAAATGTAGTTAGTTGAAGAGAGGTAGATAAATGTTTGTAGGCTGAAGATGAGATGTCCAGTCCAGCTAAATGTAAAGGTGGGGTCAGAGGACAAAGGGACAGAGGTGGAGAAGGCCAGTTCAGTAGTGATAAATGGTTTTGAGCATGTTAGTTTTAAAAAAGTAATTAGTTATAGTTACTAGTTACTTCCCCCAAAAGTAACTGAGTTGTAACTATTTCTACATTATAAAAGTAACTTAATTTTTTTTAATAAAATGCTCAAATATGTCAAATGACTTGGACTCTAACCATAGCCATAACCCCCTGTTTATCTGGAACTAACCAACTCACTCAGTATTCCTCCGCACAAACAGTCTGTTATGTTACCTGTAGAGTCCTCAGCAGTCAGTATTTTGTTGCAGCCTGGTCTGTTGTGTTTAGGGCTTTGTCATAATTGAATAGCAAGTGTCCATGTTGATCACATGTAAGTACAGCACATGTGTTACCAAGAGAAAAACTAATAATGTGCTGCAGTATTTGCTAAATGTTCAGCATTCCATCCTCTTCAGTATTTTTGACTTAACGAGTTGAAAACATGCAAACTGTTCATTTTGGTCTGTGTCTGTGTTTGTCTGTGATTGGCTAATCATGCTCCGCTGGGTGTCAGCTCCTCTGAACAGCACAGCCACCAGACATGGACACAGGACACGGTTAGCAAGTTTCAAAATGAAGGAAAACATAAAAGTATGAGCATGACTGACAGAGTACAGCTATTTTGTTATCTATTCAATCCAGCCCATAACCCGGGTCGACCTTTTGGTCTTGTTGAAGATGTTTTTACTTAATTAAATTTAAAAGCAACTTTGCAACTTACAGTTTGTGAGTGCTATTACGAGATACATTAGACTGCAAAAATGATGAGTGAAATGTCTATAAACATACAGCTGCATAAATAGCACATCACAGATCACCTGCTGAGCATGAATGTTTATTATTGATAATGTACAAGTCAAAAAAAACAAAAAACAAATTTGAGATAGTAAAAGCAATTTCACAGCATGCAGTTTGTCAGAATCAAAATCAGATGGCAAACTCTGAAATGTCAGTTCCACCGTGGTCCATTCAGTTTCCAGTTGAGTGTTAAACACCCGCCGTGCCAGCTTAGATTTGCAAAGGTGGAGAGTGATACAAATTCAAATAAAGAGAATACGTGGAGCATTTGTATTCAGAGCTGTCCATAAAAAGAAGTTGAGCAGTCATCGTGAATGAAAAGAAGGAGCAGAATAGTTCCTGTGAACTCTGAGAGCTTCCTGTATTCACACAGCTGGCCAATGTCAGGACTTCAGTTTTTGGACCTTACAAAAATATTGTTATGACTCACTTGTTGAGTTATGAAAAAAGAGGGCTGCTGACACAGTGTGATGTTTTGAACAGCACTTTGAAATCTACTGTATCCTTGATTCAGCGAGGAGAGAGGGCGAGAGCAGCTGATGGAAAGTAAAGAAGAAATGATGAGCTGGGCAGAGAGGTGACAGCCAGGCAGCAGCAAACAGCATCGTCCTTCTGACCTCGGTGGAATCCATATACTGAAGTCCAGTTACACAATCTCCTCAAACATTACGCACATTACACGCACACACACACCTACTGTACACCCACTGTGCAAGTATGCATTATTGCCCCTATGGATTTGTCAAAGACATTGGTATGTAAATGGCTGTAGTGTCAACAGCGTTCTGTGTGTGTACACTCAGTAGCCTGTCTCAGCACTTTGGCTTTCACACTCTTTCCATGTCGATAAAACTCCTCCATCGATAAAACTAATCTGATTTCTTCCATTGCACAAATGAGGTTTACATTGTATTTCTCCTTGTTGTGCTTTGTGGTATTGATGCTATTATACATAATTGCGGGATAGCACAGGCAGGTGTGTTTATTGTTTTGTTGCCTTAATTTTTTTTTTTTTTTTAGATCTGCATCAACACTCTTTCACACTGGGTGAATGTGTTTTCGACAAAGAACAAGTGTTTCTATCTCAGCATGTAACTAAATTAGCTTTACATTGCTCCACACTGTTTCTGGTTCTTAGAAAAGTTACATCTAAACTCTAGACTTGATTGGACAGGGCCTGAAATTCATTTTGTGGGGGGAACTCCCCCCCAGGGGTTTCACATGAGGGGGGGGGGGGGCTGCTGCAGGTCATATATGTCTTATTACCTGAAATTACATTTTGTCACTCTCCTCCAAATAGTATTCTCTGAACTTATTACATTGCTGTTCTTGTCTCTTTGCCCTTCTCCTCTCCGAGTGGCCATCTTTTGGAGCTGCATCAGTGTCATTAGTCCTTGTTTTAGTTGCTCCCTCTTCTCTCTAGTCTCCTTGCCCTATTCCTTCCAGGGCCCAAATATCATGCTATATTTTACTTTAGATATGAATGATGCCGCAACTACACAGCAGTCAAAGTTTTATTTGTCACATGCTTAGGTATAATACTCCATTTGCAAACTGAGTGTTTTCCCTGGCTTGACAGTTGTACTGTACTTTCAGATATTGTCCCCCCCTCTATTAAATATGAAAGGAGGCTGAAAATCACAGGACATGTCTTTTCTGATAAGTCAGAGGTGCTGACGTGTGTTTCTCTTCTATAATACACATTCTACATCTCAGAGGTGAATTCTTTCCACGTACAGGGTTCCTTCGTCTTTCAAACGGGGGGTTTGTGCAAGGCGCTACATCTGAACGATCCTCCATGCACACTGTAACCAAAGAGGACGGCCAAAACCACCTTAGATGGGCAGGAAAACCTTGTGTTAAAGTCGGGCAGACATGTGCGTGTGCTCCACCTGTAAAGACGACGCCGCTAAAAAAAAAACAAGGCCGGCTCACCTGCTCCTACAGGGACGAACTGTCAGAGTAGCTCTGCTGTTTCTCTCTCTTTAGTCTGGTGTTTGGCTGCACTTGGTATAAAAAGAGTTTAACATTGGAATATCTAACCTCAATCTGAGTGTGATCAGCTGAGCCAGAGCACAACGGATGTGGCGCTGTACAGCTGTAGCGTGTGTGTGTTTTAGAACATCGGCAAGAAAAAAAATCCATCTAAATTCAGTAGGTAAACTATACAAAGACGTGTGTGTGTCATTGAGTCAGACCGTCTGATGCACGCTCCTGTAGTGTGTACTGATGTTGGCTGGTTTGAAATATGTGCAGGAAATTACCACATTATGAGTGTTAGATTTGCGGGAATCTGTTAAATTATGCGCGATAGCCGCAATCCTGGAGTGAATTTCAGGCACTGTTCACACTGGTCTCCATCTCTGTTGAGAACACAGCGTAGTCACAGCAACCTGTGACTGACACACATCAGCTTATTGCAGTAGGAAGACTTAGCTTAAACAAAAGCAAGTGTGTAATACAGTACAGTAAGTCCTACCTTCATGAAGGTGTGTAGTTTTGTTGTGTTGAGAGGTGATGATGCAGCTTTATGATCATTGGAGGATGTTGGTGTGGTGCTGTTTAACTGTGCTGCTTTGTACAGAGACGTATTTGCCATCGAGCTGACCCTGATATAAATGGTGATGCATTCACAGACGATACGATTCCTTTTTTTTCCCCTATTTTTTAAAACAAATATTGCTTTTTTTATTGCTCTGTATTTATTCCTGTGCTCTTTATTCCTTTCATCAATGTCTGCAGCTGCGATATTGGAAATCTCCTCATTGGGGGATGAATAAAGAAATATATTATCTTACCTTATTCTTTCAACGGCTTCTCGGAATGAATGCTGGGAACCAAGCCGCTCTTGGTGAGAGTCATCCTCTCACCATTCAGCCCAAATTTCACTGCCTGCCCTAAACTCAGTCCCCTTTATGTGAACAATGAGAAAGGGCCAGTAAAAACATGTAGTGTAGTGTTTGGGGAAAAACTTGGAAATGCATCAGCATCTGGATGCACTTCAATAACTAGAATAGCACTCAGTGGAGTGGATAACTCGGCCAAGGCCAAACAATCCTACACATGTCTGTCAGACCCAGTCTATTATCTGGATTCACAGTAAACTGTACAAACTCTGAAACATATCGACACTAGAAATATGTTAGATCTTTTTTGGATCTTTTGCATTTAATCAATTCTTTTTTCTTTCTTTTTTTTCTTTTTGACAAAATGCACGCAGTGTAAAGAGAAGTGGTTTTTTTTCCTCAACCAAGTTTGGTGTAAATTGTGTAAGCATTCCAGCCAAAAAACAAACAAGTGAAAACCTCCTTAGTGGAGATAATAAATTCAGCGATCATTTAAAGTGGGGTCAATAACCAACCTTCACTGCCACTCTGAAATACAGCATTCAGTGACGGAAGTTTCTGAGGTGAGACAACAACGTTCCAATGACAATGAGAGAGTCATCCACTGTCATTCAATCATTGAAACTAGCAGAGGACCTACATCATTGTCTGGTCAGGCACCAGAGTCTCATAGAGCCACTGGCTCAAGAACAGAAACAAGACAGACATCCCACCATGGTTTTGCAGCACCCATCATAACCCCACTGAGACAGGTGAAGAGCTCGCTAAAGTGATTGCCACTGACTTCCAGCCATTTGCAGTCTGGGTCTGGGGAATCAAAAGATTCAAGCAATACAGCAGTGCTCTTAACCTTTCTACACTGCTGTCAAGAAGACACTATCCCAGACTGGAGCCAGCATTTATCAAAGGGAAGCAGCATCACTGAAGGAAAAGGTGCCCTGAAGTGTCAGTTGTTTGCTTAACAATGCTGTTGTACATCAAGGGCTACATGGTAATAACATGCCAGAGAAGACTTCAGTCACCTATTTGTTTTGAATGAAGTGACTGGCAGACAGCAGAGGACCTGCTACAAGATTGGAAAGTGGAAGATGAAGTGGTTTTCTGCACAACCCACAACACAGCTGATGCTACCAAGGCTACACAAATCACAAACCAGACTCCTCTTCCTTGTGTGGTGCCTTCCATCAATCTGACTGCCAGAGAACTCATTGTGGATGAAATAAAGAGGCTATGTGATCGTTTGGCCGTCACATATGCTTCGGTCAGCCCTTTGGTGCACACTGCACAAGGTGTGAGCTATCCCAATAAGTCACTGTTGCTGAGATCAGTGCAGAAAGGTACAGCAGGTTGAATCCACACTATGGAATATTACCACGTTCCTCCTGTTGACCCAAGGTTTTGGGATGCTAGAGCTGCAGAGGTGACTTCCAGAGAGCAGCAATCCTGGCAGAGTGGCCACGTCAGCATCAAGTAGGAACAAGTGCTGAAGGAATCAGCCATCTTGAGCCGTTTCTCAAGCAGGTAGCCGGTGTAGTGTCAACAAGCAGTCCCAGAGGAGATGCCATCATGGAGAAGGGGTCTGAGGAGGCCCTCTTTCCAAAATACTCCAACCCTCTCAAGTGGTGGGAAAGTCGCTCACAGGAAAGGCTCTGCATTGTGGCTTTGTCAGTTCCGTCGGAGGGAGTATTATCCAGGGCTGGACAAATCACCTCAGAGGAGAAATTGCATTAAGCCTTCCAAAGTGAGGGAACTTACTCTCCTGAATACAAATTTTCCAGAGATGATGGCATGAATTATGCTCCTTTAGTATCAGTTTTACTGGCTTGGATGCAGCAAGCCTCAAATTTGAATCACATTGCTTTATGAAAAAGTATCAGAATTTCCTGGAATTGATTAAACCATAACATAGGATATCTCCTTTTAACTGTTGAGTTTATGTTTTGTAAGTTATGTATTTTTCTGTGTGTAAAAAATAAATTGTCTTCTCGGTCTCTCAGTTTTGTTTATAGATTAGTATTGTGTTATTATGTTTGTTTGAGCCAACGTGGCTGCTAGACCAGAAGCTCATCTCCTGTTTTCTGTCAAAGCAGCTCAGGTGTGCACACCCCAGGACACTTCACTAGTCCACCGCAGGACTCACAATCATTTTTTGTCTCCATTTTATCTTTCTCTCTTTTGAAGTATCATTCAGAATGTATTTAATTATTTCTTACTATATCCCAATTCTTTTTTCGTGTGTGCCATCTACTTGTGTAATGTTTATTTTGCAGATCACTAACAATAGGTCTGGCAATACAAGTAATTTAGTGCTGCTTACCATGGAAACTAAAATTATATCAGTGGGATGTCAAAGATTCAATGTGATGCAGCTCTTACACTGTCATTATCTCAACAACCCCTATGGAATCAGATTTGGTAATAACCTAGTCTAAGGTTGTCCAAAGTTGTGATCAATTTCTTAGAGTGATATTTTATTCACAGTGTGATAATGTTGGGATAAGCTGCACAGATTCATTCTGAAATAACAGAGGAGTCAGTCAGTCAGTCAGTCAGTCAGTCAGTCAGTCAGTCAGTCAGTCAGTCAGTCGGTCAGGTTTATGAGGCTGGCCCTGCAGTCGTGCTCCAGCCAAAAAGAAAAGGAATGATTAGCTGTTCTTTTGAAAGAAACTGAGCCATAAGAGTCATAATTCCCATCACTACTAACAACAGCAGAGCAAACCAACAGCTGAGTCAACACCTCACTAAAACTATTGAACATTACAACCTCCAGGAAGCTGACTTTATTGTACAGCTTTTACATTTGGCTGCATAACTGGGTCTAATTTAATGTCATTTTAGCAGAGTGGACAATGAACGTCCCTCTTGTGTGTCTGTTGTCTCTTTCTCCACAACATGCTGAGAAAAGGCCAGCGGTGCTCAGGATAGACAGTATTGAACATCTAGTTTGTCATGCTGGACAGTTCACCGCTCATTGGTCCCTCGGTGCAGCACCGCAGTGAGTGGCAAACTAAGTTCACTCAGCTGCCAAAAACAATGGCAACAAGTGAGGAGTGAAGGGGAGTTACACTTGTACCCACTACTATGTAACATCATGTCACAGTTAACCGAGGTGTACAGGGCCTGGAATGACAACTGTGAGGTTAGGCTTCTCCAGGTGAAGTGAATTTGCAGATGTTTGCTTGGAAATCTGAGCAGGAAGGAAAGAAAAGACCAGATTCCAGATGTTTTCTATCAGCTGTGGTGTTGTACTGTAAGATATAAGATAATCTCATGGTGTACCACATATTGTGTATGATGTTAATAAGGGATTTGATAAGCTGTAATGTTAATACGTTTAGAATAAAAAGGTGACACAGTGAGAGGCAGATTTTGCTTTAAATTGAAAACATTCTCAAATTGAAAGCCGGTCTTCTTGTAGACATCTAAAACCATCAAACACAACACAGAAATGGAGAGTGTCACTGTCTCTGGGTCATGTTATATCTTAAAAGCTCAGCTGTCTGATCCAGACAGACAACCCACTCCATGTGAGTTCAGTACAAGTGTGAGCCACCCTTCAGACACTGGTCGAGCTTGGTGAGAGCCTGAAGCTGTTGGAGACTCTCCAGGGAGAATTTGGCCAAGACAGAAGCTCAGATTCCTCTCACCCATGAACAGTTTGCAGTCCCAGACAAATATGAGTTACTAGTGGAGCCGTGAGTAATAAAAACATGTATGTACCATATACTGCACAGCATGCGTAGGGAATGGTGGGTATAGACAACAGTTTGTGAGATAATAGTGAATAGTCATTATATTTTCTGTTCTGTTCTGAGCATTCACTTTTCTGAGGGAGGAGGTGGCTCCCATCACTAGATTATATTAGTTACAGAGTGCAAATTAAAATGCCTGTCATACTTTGTGCTGCTGAGCATAATTGTGCTGGGGTGCAGGGAGGGAAATTACTTATTTGCTCTTTGATAAAAAAGAAAAGGTGTGTCCCAGAACCAGGAATTTGTTGAATAAACATAACATCCTTTCACCTTCATCTTAATCAGTTACAAGCTCTTGAAGGACTTTTCTGTCGCCTCTCGAGTCAGATCATCTCTAAGATTTCAATCCTGCAGCATGTTCCCCCCTCTCCCCCCACAGAGGCGGGACATGTGCCAGGTGCCGCATGGGGAGTGGCCAGTGCGTTTGATTGACAGCTACCTCAAGCTTAGCAACACAAGAAGTTCAAATACATCTTTATCCTCTCCTCTTCAAAAAGAAGATCCAGATCACAGGTCAGACACTATCTCAATCCCACATTCTCCCTCTTTCTTTCTTCTTATAACACACACAGACAGGCACACACACACACACACACACACACACAGATAGGAGTGGGTACTTTTAATGAAGGTTTTCGAGCTTCTTTGTTTGATTTTTCTTTAATCCGTTTAATGCCGTGTTGCAGTGTATAATGTAAATGGAATGTGTTGAAATGCAATTAATATGTGCGACTCATCTCATCTCTGCAGGTAGGCCTAATTTAACATTCCGGCAGTGGACCACAAGATGAATATTAGTCAATCTTGGCTAACATCATCAGTGCACATTAATGTTGATTAATGTGCACTGCCCTTGACAAATTAATACAAATGCAGACATAAAAAGTGACATACTATATAAGCAGACGCAAAAATATACCCCCGCATAAATCAAGCGATCAGAAATTACAGCACTCTTAGGGATGATACACTGACAGGTGACAAAGTTAAGGACAAAGCCTTTCACACACTTACACACAAGGCATTAGGGGTGTGTGAATGAATATATGAAAATGAATGACTCATGCACTGTGGCCTTAAAGGAGACATATTATGCCCTTTACCACAAATTAAAATAGTTCCCAAGTGTCTTAAAGACATGTCGGTGACATGCTACCCCAATGATCAAACATCTCACAGCTCTCTTTCTTTTTATATACTCTGCTCAGAACAGCTGGTTTCAGTGCCTGTCCCTTTAAATGCAAATCAGCCACTGCTTGCCCCGCCCTTCCCCTTCTACAGGTAGGGGTGGTATTATGTAAATGCGAAAGCTAGTTACATCCATAGACTGTAGAAAATATGGACGTAGCACCCGTGACGTCACCCATTGGTTTTGGGGAGTCGTTTTTGTGACTCAAATATGGCGGCCTGAACAGCGCCATATTGGATTGGCCGGCCGAGAACCCGCCCACTGGCCTCGAAGCAGCGCGGGAGTGAGCTTCACAGACCGACAACTGCCTTCTTGGTTACATCACTGGAAGACAACTGAGGGAACAGCTCATAAAACCACATGGATTTCAACCTAGGGAGCCTGCACATTACAGATGTTTTTGTCAATTCTCACATTTTGGAGGCCGGAAGGCAAAACAAACACCTAAATATATGTTAAAGAGCCTTCAGAAAGTGATATTTTCATAGTATGTCCCCTTTAAGTGAGTGAGCAGATGTTAACCCAGTGATGGGAGGATGAAACAGTGTGCTCTCCACCAGCATCAAAGCAGCAAATGAGGAAATGTTGAGTAAAGTTATACACATTTGGAGACGTTACTACAGTAGTTCTGGAGGTTTATGGTCTGTCTTAGTTCATTTATCTCACATCTGTGACTATGTACTGTAGCATATATGATAAATGAATGCGTGTGTGTGTGTGTGTTTGTGCGCTGCTTTCGCACACACAACTTCCCCTAATCTTTGCTGAAGCACAGATTTATGTTGTGGGTATGTCTGTGTGGTGTACTTGTGTTTGTGTGTGTGCGTGAGCGCTTATGTGTGTGCTCTTGCACGTTTTGTATCTGTCCATCTGTCCCGTCCCCCGAAGACCAGATGACTCAGCTGGGTGTCTCTCTAACACGATGCTCGGGCTGAGCCTTGACTGGCCCAGTGGGTGGTCGTGTCCCTGCATGGCAGAGCAGCAGGCTCCTCCACTCCTCCACTCCTCCACTCCCTTCTTTCTTTATCTTCTCCCACTGTCCCTCAGTTTTTACGATGTTTTCACCACGCTGCCAAGTGGATTAGCATGGAGAGGCAGAACGGACAAGTGTCACACACATGGCGAAATGCTCTCACACACTCGGCCCGTTCAGCTGGTGTGTTTCACATTATACACAGATAATTTTCTCAGAGACGTTTATTTTACAGAACTGAACTTTCCAACAACTTCTTTTTTTTATCATTCTCTGAGATTTCCCCCCGTCCATACGGAGAATCTACTTGAGTGGAAATGTGCCACTGTGTCTTGAAGCCAGCACCTTACTGCTGCTTCCCTCTCTCCCCCCTCTCCCCCCGTCCCCACTGAGCTATTACTGATCTATACGAGGCCTCATCAGAACCAATAGCCTGTATCTAATCTGTTCCTGCTCCTGATGATTTCTGACTACGTGGCGGCTCTCTGCCACGGCAGAACTGACGACTCTCAGTGGAAGACGCACCGTGACTGATCACCTGTCCTGTCATCGTTCCCCACCTCCTTCCTGCCTTCTCCTTTTTCTCTCTCCATTTTTGGATACTCCCTTCCCTTCCTTTCCTTTCCTTCCCTACCCTCCTCTTTCCTTTTCCTTCTCCCTGCTCACCTCAGTTTGCCCTGCCCCCCCACCCTCCCCCCCCATCCTCATAGCCACCTTGTTTTGTGAACAGCTGAATGTTTACTTCATGTCAGCCTCATCATCCATTCTGACTGGGCCGCTGCTGGGAGGATTTGCTCCTCTCCTCTCTTGCATTTTATTTGTTCCCCTATTTGCTGTTTCCATTAAAGATGAAATTGAAATCTCCTAACACACACACACACAGTGGTACGAACATGCAGGCACACAGGCTTCACACTGCCACACGCGTCGACTAACAAAACAATGTCGTGCTGTGCCAAGGCATATGAAAGAGCAGAAACCTCTCGTCCTACTTTTGCTTTACCTTCTTCTCATCCTTTCGCTCCACTTCCTCACTCTCTCTCTCCTTGTCGCCACCTCCTCTTCCTTCTCTGTAGTCGATGCAAGTGCAAAGGGAGACAGTGTGATCCATGTTTTGTTTTTGTGTTGTATTTTGTTTTATTTCGTTTTCTCCTTCATCTCAAAAGAACTGACTTCTCCCCTTTCTCCATCTGTCACTTTTCAACACATTCAGAACCTCCACATAAAGTTTTTCCGCCCCAACACCTTTTACTTCTCTGTTAAATATCCTCCTTCTAAGTCCTCTTTTTTCTTGTCACAAAATTTAGCACCAGACGAGAGACGAACTGCTCGACTTACATGAAGATCAGCTCCTCTCCGAACCCATTTCATTTTCCCACCTGTGCTGTGGCTGACGCTGCCAGTGCAGAGCGTCTCAAAGACTGCTGCCTCTGTGTCCACGCCGTGACTTCAGAAACCCCTCCGGACTGGACGTAGGCAGGGTTTGGAGCGTTGCGGAGGAAAACAAAGGCAGCCTTCGGCAGGTTAATGAGGCCAGGAGGCATCTTTGTGCTGAGCCTCATCAGTATTCAACAAAGGCCTCCCTCTCCCGCTCTCTCAATAATATCCCAGTCATTTGGGTCAACTACATCACTGTGCCTCTGTGAAGGACACACACACACACACACACACACACACACATACACACACACAAAAGGAGAGTTCTTTGACAATTTAATAGAAATACAGTCTCACAAAATGTTCACCCCCTCGTTCCCTCTAATCATTAGCTATGTCTTTTTTTATTTTCTTCACTATATCCATCTTTTCTCCCTAACCCACCTCCACTTTTCTTGATTCTCCGTCCCTCAGCCCCCCCCCCCCCCCCACACACACACACACACACACACACACAATCTTCAATTAAGATAACACAGCTAATCATATATGAATTACATTACCATTTCTAATGGCTACTTCATGTTATTGGTTACTCATTAGGACTCCACTCACTTCAGCACAGGCCAGCTTCCAATAACTGTAAGAACAGCAAAGTGCAGTAAAGGGTCTAAGTGAAAGCAGATATGACCTGCAGATGTGTGTGTGTGTGTGCGTGTATGTGCGCGTGCTTGTGTCTTGCTGGGCCTGAGAGCTGGGACATTGCCACTAAGCAGTGTGTGTGCAGTGACTGTGGGTCCAGACTTTGAGTAGATGGGAGGAGAGGCAAAGCTGTGAAGATCAAATATCTCATAAATCAAAGCCGTGGCACAAGTAAGCAGGGCCGTGGGAGCCCTTGGTGTGTGTGGGGCTCCAGCCCGGGTGGAGGGCCAGAGAGGATGCCAGGGCCCGGGGCCAGCTCCTACTGTCCCTCTCCTCTCCCTCTTTCACTCTTTTTTTCAACCTTTCCCACATCTCCTCTCATATTTTCACCCGACCTCTTCTCCTTTAATCTCCTCGTCCCTCCACCCTTCCTCAAATATCTCTCCACCACACTTCTCCTCCATGTTTAATTTCATCCCTCCCCCCTTCATTTCTCTCCTCGCTCCACCCCCCTCACACACTCTCACAGAGACGGCATTAAGACTAAACATCACATAGATAACCATCTCCACTCTCATTGTTCCAGCTCCTCCACTGTCTAATTACGCTGCAACTCTTGGTGAGCACGTTGTCACCGAGGTTTTAAATTAGTGGCTCAGTTTAATGTCACAAGCACATGTAACGTGTCACTTGGATAGTGTGTGTGTGTGTTGTGCATGAAGTAGGGGTGTGACTTCATTAAAACAAGCTATGATGTTAGTCACTTTTGCACTCTGTCTCTCTCTGTTAGTTTGGAGGTTGCATGTCACATGCAGGAGTAGATGTTATTCTTGCATGCTAGTGTTGTGCATCTGACTGAATTTGTTATTTTTGCACCAAATCCGTGTTTGTTGATGTGTTTGCATGTGTATGCACCGGCTTACATGTGTTGCTTGTTACGTTTGACAATATGCTGAGCAGCTGTAAAGCAGACACTGAGCCTGAGGCTCTGGAGCTGAATCCTCTTCCTCCTCAGAAACAGTGCAGATGCTGAGGAGGCTTCAGCACCGAGCTCATCCTCCTACAGTAGTGAGTTGTTGTCCCGGTATGCTCTGACCTCACTCACACCCAGCAGCTACTCCTCTGAGGGAGACTGTGTGACCAACAGGTGTGAATCAGACCCAGTTTTCATTCCTTCTTTCTAGTGCTTTGTTTTTCCGTCCTCCCTTGGCTTCAGTTTTCACAGTTTAAGCTCAGACTCCAGGTACAATTAGTGTGACTGAACAGATGTCACCCACGGTGCGCTGACAGTCCAATTGTTTTTTTCCCCCCCTCTTTCTCCTCATCCTGCTTGTCACGTTGGTTTCTCCTCAGCTCTACGTGCCCCAACACACACCTACTGCCATGAAAATAACTTTCAGAGTTTTACCAGTGTGCAGCATTCTCATCACAATCAAATATCGGCTCTCTTTTCAGATGATGCACAACCACCCCAGCTTTATGAAGAGTGGAGGAGTGGCTGCTTTAGATAAGGCAACTTCTGAAAAAGTGAGTTAGCTATGTGGAGTATGGAGTATTTAGTAGTATCACTTAATGATGATTAAGATGTGTCTTGTTAAAGGTGTTCAGAAATGGCCGTTTGTCCTGTTTGTCGCGCCTCCTTCTACGAGTTTCCACGAGTTGCCGCACGAGTTTACCCGAGTAAGGAAAACGAATTTGATTGGTCGTTATCGAGCAGGCGGGATATTCAATGTTTGGGACGAGACCGAGCTCGGTGTGTGTGTGTGTGTCTCAGACGTTTGATTGACTGATGACAGATCCAATAGCATTGGCTGATGAATCGTGAGCAGGCTGACGTATCATCCGTGCGCCACATTATATAATGCGAAAAAAACTACCCCACTTTCATCCCGGATTTACTCGAAAATAGAATTTTGCACAAAGTTTGGGCTACATCGTCTGATAGATGAGTTATTACACTAATTTTATGACCCATAGTGGAATCACATTCATTTTTCTATTCTGTACAGCTTTAAGTGTATATATGGTTTGTCTTTTCCTATGAGCCTCCACTCATGTTACCTTGCAGCTTTGTCGACCCCTCCTCATGCTCTTAGGTTATGGACAATACAAACAGAGGACACAGGTGTTTGTTTGAGTTTTATTCCATCATACTTCTTTGTTGATCCGCTCACTTGCCCGCTGAGCTTCCTTTTTATTGTGCAGTGTAGCATAGCAGTGAGTCTGTTGCTTAACAAAGGCCACATAAATGTATTAGCCATGGGTCATGAAGGAAATACGTTTTGTGAACGCCGGCCTTGTAAGAGCCCTAAGTGTACTGCAAAAAAAAAAAAAAAAAAGCGTTTTACTGAGCTTTTGTTAAGACACGTGTTTGGTAAGTGTGTGCATGCAGCAGAATGCCAACTGGAACGTCTGGGCGGTCGGTCGCTTTGCCGCGCCGGGGATGGAGAGCATGAGCAGCCAAACAGGATGTGTTGGGAAAAAAAACTCAAGAGAGAACTCAAGGTCAGTTCTGCTGCACACAGTTTATTGAAGAGCTGCAGGTTCTGGTTTCCTGCTCCAGTGTGACAGTCACAGTTTAGCTGTAATATATTACCTGGGTCGACTTAGGTTTTGTTTTATGCAAATAAAACCTAAATGGCGAAAGAATTAATTTGCTCAGTGCAGTGAAATCTTACACTTGTTCTTTGATCATGGTCTCTGTAGGAAGAAGGAAGAATTCCACTTTGTGTTTCTAATGGATACAAAGTTTGCAGACTCTTAGGGGACATCATTAGAAGTATTTTTAGCTTTAGACCCACAGACTTCTGCCTAAAATGCATTTTACAGTGACAGCTAAAACATTTTATGGCCTTCCCTCAGGATGCACAAAATGTGGTGCTAATATTACAAAATGCACAGACAGCCCCACCTCCACCTCAACACTTACACAGCAGCACTTCTCATACAAATGTTGCACAGTAGTGAGGAGCCGGTCTTAGTGTGATTGCAGGCTGTGGAGTGGGAGCAGTAAAGTTCTTCATGAACAAGACTGATTGATGGGTTCTTTTAAAAGTGCAGAGGACAGTCTCCTCCTCCAGTACATTCTGTACAGCTCTCCTCCCTTTATGTCCTTAGGCCGGGTTGATTCTGCTGCATTGAGCTGCACCATATCTGCTGGTGATGCTGTTAAGGGATAATAATGATCTGGCAGGAGCCCAAGTTCTATAGAATAATCTTATTACTATGGTTAGTTCAGTCTGATCTTCCTGAAGTTTGCCCTGCTGATGTCCATCCAAGGTCTTCCTCTCAGTCTTGTTTCCCCTCATCAGTGTCTGGAGCTCTGTTCCCAGAGGACCGCCCAGACCTCTGTGCTGCCCTGTCCTCACTCTGGGAAAGTGGCTGCACAGTTAGTCCAGTCATGTTATGAAAAAAGGTTGAACAAATTGCAACAGAACTAAACTCAACTGGTTTTGTATCCTCAGCATGTCCTGAAGAATCCCATTAGGGGAAAGTTTAGAAAAAGACCAAAATATAGCCCATTCATACACCTGTTATCATTTTTCTCACGTGAATAGGGTAACAATTTTAATCTTTAGATATCACCATGAAAATTACTGAGTTGATTACTTACATTAAGACAAACAAAAAATGTAGTGCAAGTTTTTTTTTAATTATTTGTTAACATGAGCAGACAGTGCATAATCTAATTACATATGGCTAATTTGCATACATACAAGAGATCTAAACATTGGGTATAGCAGGTGAAAATGTCTTGTTCAATCTTGTTGACATATTACAGTATAAAACTTAATATTAAGGTCTGAATGGAACCCCTCAATGCTACTCATGAGCATTAATACATAGAGACAGGGAGGAAGAACTTTAAACCAGTCTGCTGCAAGTCCTTCCATCTCTCTACCCCCCTTTCACAAACATCTCTCTCTCTATCATTAAAGGTGAAAATACCAAGAATATTTTTTTTAAAATAACTATTCGATCAAAACAACCATCAAAAGATAAGTGTCCTTCTGCTGGAGCTCCCTGATCTCAGCAGCAGCCTCCTTAAGAAAGGAGCATGTCATACCTGCTCCACTAAGGTGGCGGCCATCTTGAAAAATTGCAGCCATCGTGAAATTTCAAGTGGTTTCTTGTCAACCTTTGGAGTCAACTCATCCCAGTTTTCATGCTGGTACCACCACAGCACCTTTATATATACCCATACAGTCAAAATGTTGGAATTTATGTAAATTTGCTCATGTTACGTAACAAACAATTAAAAAAACTTGTAAAACATTTTTATTTGTCTTAATGTAAGTAATCAACTGGGTAATTTTCATGGAGATATCTAAAGCTTAAAACTTTTACCCTATTCACGTGAGAAAAATAATTAATAGGTGTATGAATGGGCTATATTTTGGTATTTTTTCTAAACTTTCCCCTAATGTTGAGGAAACAATCAGTTGAGTTTGCTTCTGTTGCAATTTGTTCAAGCTTGACCCCCATTTTGGCTTAAAATTACTGGACTAAGTGGAAGGCATACACCTTGGCTCCAGAGAAAAAGTCCCCACTTTTTAAAGTAGCAGCATCTTTGTCCTGACTCACTCAGTATGTCTGGACCACACTCAGATAGGGAGGTTCCCTGTTGATTAGACATTTAAATAGACTAATTAACTAGTCTATATGTGACTGAGAAAACACAAAACAATTTTATCGGAACCACAACAAATGCTTGATTTTTGGGTATTGAGGGTGGCTAACATTAACGCTAGCAACAGCAGCTCTCTTGCCTTGCAGATCAACATTCATATGACTGGTTATTTTTTCCTCCAGTCGAGTGGTTAGATGTCAGTTTATTCTAACAGCCTACATACAATCTTAATTTAAATGCTGTCAAACTGTGATGATTTTACGAGGTGTCATCTTGTCCCACTTTGCTGCTACAGTACAACATCCAGACATTATCCAGGCTTGCTGTCTGCCAAGGGTATGTTACATTATTAAAGTCATAATAATTAGTTGAACTGACTTCAGGTTTTGGTGCCGACTAGTAAGATCAGCATGGATTTATTGTTTCATCGACTAATCGCACATATCCCTGTGCTCAGCATGACTTGTTTTGACTAGAAGCCAGATGCAAGCCAATATGAGCAGTCACAGGCAATGGGTCTTATCTTCAGTGATGTAACTTTCTGAAAGAGGCTCCCTCAGCTCACTGCACTCAGGGAATAGATGAAAATAAACAGAGGAATAGATCTTAAGCTATACCACAAGAGTAGAAAAATGAGACTGCAAAAAAAAAAAAAGAGAGAGATGGAAAATATATATCCCTCTGCTCAGTGTGTCCCCTTGTTGTTATGAGGGTAATGAAAGAGATAGAAGATGGCAAGGAGTCTTGTCTGTATTAAACATGGGTGTATTCGCCTTGTGGTTAATGTCAACTGTGGCTAAGGTACCTGGGTCTCCAAGGGGTTGCCGAGTGAGAGCACTGTTACTGTGATTAAAACGGTGGAGAACAGCCAGAGGGTGATAGTTGGCACAGATTCTGCTCCGTCTCCTCCCCCTCTATTTCACCCTCCATCCCTCTCCTCTCAGTGCCAGCTGTCAGTTATGTCAGTCAGTGTGCTAATGATGCTCCCTTCCAGAGCTCACAGAACACTGATACATCTGCCATGCCCAAATATCTCTCTATTCACATGTAACCTGTCCACAAATGGCCCACTTTAGTATGCTGGGGTTTGTGATCCGTAAACATGCACTTTTTTTTAGTACATTACTGTCTCCTGTGTGTGTCATGCTGTGGTCATTAATCCCACAACCCTGTGTCTGTTTCAACACAACACACCTGTGTTCACCCACATTTGACCCGTTCCTGCCACACTGCTGACCTGGGATGTCGCTGTCCAAACAAGAGCCAGATGTGCCACTTATAAGTCCCACATGTTACACATTGCTAATAATTGTGTGCATTTACAGTGTTAACGTTTACGCTTAAGTTTCTGCTGCAACATTTCCATTTAAAGGGATAGTTCAACATTTTGGCAAATTGACCTATTGCCATAATCCCTATAGTCATAGCAGTAGGTTTGTTACCTTTAATTCTTGGTGCAAGCTATTTTTAGAACAGCGGAGCAGAGCCGTGAGCTGCTCAGAGCTACGCTACGGAGGCTCATGGGATTTCTTGGTTTCCCTCATCAAACTCATCAAATACACAATCCAACAACTCCACAACGCTCTGGTGAACAAGTTGTGACCTGCACATTCACCACGCTATGAGATAATAACAGAACGTTACCAGACAGAGTTGTTTTAAAAGTAAATTCATGCGAAACCGCTGATTCACGTTCCCGTCTGGGGCAGTTTTTCTGCATTTACCTCGAAAACAACATTTGATGAGTTTGATGAAGGAAACCAAGAAATTCCATTAGCCTCCGTATAGCTCTGTGCAGCTCGCAGCTCTGCTCTGCACCGACAATTAAAGGTAACAAATCTACTCCTAAAACTGTAGGGATTATTGCAATAGGCCAATTTGCCAAAATGTTGAACTATCCCTTTAAGCTCCAACCCGCCAAGCAGTCTGTCACCTGTCTGTTACTCTCCTTTATTTAGATATTAGTAAACCCGTGAAATCTGCAAATAATGCGTGTTGATAGTTGAGCGGTGCCTAATGAACAAAAAGCAGGTCAAAGTGTTTTAAACATCGCACCTTTCCTGCAAGCTTTCACACACCTTTCATCAGCTCCTTTAGTTTTTATGTGTGCAATTTGCACAATGTCACTCCCAGGTTATTTAGAGTATTTACAAGTTATTTGTCTTGTGTTAAAACGTTGATAATAATATGACATTTGCATACAGAAGAAACTGTTCTGTATGCGGAGCCTGTCAGTGTTTTTGTTAGATGTTTATTGGATGCAGTCAGTTGGGAGTTGCTAACATCATCTAGTAAATAAAGCAACAGCATTAAAAATGTGTTGTACCTAGTGTGGTTCTGACAGTTGGTGATCAAGTGTGAACCGGACAAATATAGAAACAAAGTAAAGGTTTCTAAAAGAGTACAGCGAATCAAAAAAGAGAATACAGCCAGAATCACTGGAATATGTAATGACCACAAGTTAAAAGCTTGAATTTAGAAATGAGACCATACTCTACTGAAATCCTCTACCCATTAGTGCTAAACAGTGTTAGCATATTACCACTCATGTGTGTGAAACGATCATCCCAGTGAAATGGCTCAGCACCTCTTAAATTGTGTTAACGTTTTGGTTTGTTTTGTACATTTTCTCCGTTTCAGTGCTCCCTTGGCCAGACCAGCGCTGGATCCCCGCTGGAGGAGGGCCTGCACCTCTGGACCTGGACCCGTGTGCTGACAGCATCTGTGGGATCTCTGCAGCTCTTCACACAACAGGTCCAGACTCTTTCTTCACACTGACACTCAGTTGGCTTTGTCTTCGTTGTCCTCTTTCCATTAAGTCTGACACTCACCTTTCATTTGAAAAGGTGCGTCCAGAAAGCTGCCTCTAATGCATGTAAGAGGAGAGGAGCCTGTGTGCTGGCCTTTCTTTTCCTATTTTTAGGTGTTTGCCTGTGATTATTTGAAACTCGTGTTTTCCCACCGGCTGACAGATTTACTCGCCTTTCCTCTCATACATTTTCTCCCTTCGTCTTCCCCCCATTTGTCTTCATCCCTCTCCTCACCCTCTCCAAAAGGTCACCAGTATTAGTGTTTGAATTCTCCATGGCTAAGTTATTCATTTGACCTTGCCATCTGTCAGTACAGTGCCGTTCTCCTGGGTCAGCCACATGAGACTCTTGTTATGGTTCCAGGGGTCAAAGGGGCAAAATGGATATCCTTTCAAATTGTTTCTACCCCACAACCCTGAATTTTGTTTGCATACATGTGTATGTGAGTCCTGTACCTGGTACGTACGCCATTAGAGCCATATCAAGGTATCAAAGGCCGCAGTGCTGCTGGGAATGATGAATGGCTGCCAGGTGCGGAGGTCCATGTGGTAATCACCTCAGGTAAGGGCTTTTAGCCCCGCTGGCGCGAGAACAGAAAGGGTTAAGTGGCTATGGCGGCTACAGCCTCCTACAGCCTCCTAGCCCTCCGTCGCCCCTGGCAGCAGCTCATCAGCTTATTCCCTAACATCTCCAAAGACCCGTGTGGAGGAGGGTTAGGATCAGGCAGCGAGCAGCGGGGGAAATGGAGACGAGGCTTAATTTCCTCCAGACTAGAAGAGAAAGCGGGGAGAATGACTTGGCCAGCTCCTTGCCCCCCCACCCCCACCTCCCTGCTGTCCTGGGGCAGCAGTCAGCTGGTGGAGCAGCCCTGTCTGCTTGTCAACCTGTGTCAACATCACCGCCGCCCTTTGACCCTTTCCACTTCCCCGTCATGCAGGGGAGGACTCGCTAAGGTTATATGAGTGCAGATTTAATGTATGAATAACCTTGTCCTAGGAAAGTGTCAAAGGTGTCTGAGTCAGACCTCCCAGTCACCTCCGACCCCCCCTCCCTCCCTCAAGTTTCACCACAGTTCACCAGCAAGTCAAGTAGTGTAGAGAGAACGGAGAGAGGAGAGAGCTCATAAAAGAGACAGTGCTACATGCTGTCATCATCACACCTGTTTCTAAAAGGTTCTTGGTCTCTAATGTGCACAAACTGCAGCACTCAATAGCTGCTAAGATCAATGGCACACTGTCTCCAGTGCTGCTTCACATCATCACAAAATGTTAGTGCTGCAGAGGAGAGAAGCAGCTCAGTCGCTCCCTCTACAGCACCTTCTCCTCTGTGGTGACCGTCTGTCTGTTCATCTTGTACTCTGGCTTTAAAGTGAGGTGTCTGGAAGGCATGGCCGGCCGGGGGGGTCACGGCCATCAAAGGTCGATCAGCTTTAATGCTCCAGTTTCAGATGGAGGCCACTGGTTACAGAACTGTGTGGAGAATCAGGTGATTGGTTTTGTGTTAAGCTCCTCTCTCGGGGATTAATTGAAAGTATTTGTCAGTGTGCTGATTTTGATGCTGTTTAGGGTAATCATCTCTTTCAAGTTATTTCTTCTCAAATGAAAATGAGTCATCTATAAATACTCCTGCCCTTCCAGAAAAAGAAGAAACACTGGGGTTTTGCTAGATGAAAATCAGTCACTCTGCACCACAAAACACACAGGCTCCTACATCCACTGTATTCAGACTGACACGGCTTCTATAAATAGTCGCACAAACACACATTCTCTCATTCTCACTCCCTCCTTTTTCTGTCTCTTTCTCTCGCTCTCTGTCTCCTGCCTCCTCATGTGGCCAGACATGGGCTTGGTCCCCACAAAATTCAATTTGCTGTCTAATTCCATATCAAAAACATGGTCAAAGCTCTGTGTTTGTCGAGCGCGACACAAACAAGCAAGGACACAGTCTCAGCGTGGCTCCTCCCGCAACCTCATTATAGCTGTGCCCTCAAGTAACAGATTTGTCCTTAATTGGTGAGTTGTCCTAATTGACTTTAGCTAATTTATGGATTAGATTATTTTTACCCTCTTTCCTAATTGAACCATAACTTTCATGTGTTCCCCTGGCTGACTGGGTCGTGGGTAATTGGCGCTGAGTGCTCTGAGTTGTGTGTGTCTGTGTGGAAGCTGCAGGTTTTGCACCATCGCATTCAGTTATGCACAGCATCCATACAGAAAATGAATCCAATAAGAGCAACACGGAGCAGAAAACAACAGCAGCACCTGAGCGGGAGAAAACAGCAGGAGCGTCCATTTCTCAGGCTGATGGAGTGTAGCACCTCGGGGTGCTAGTCCATCTAGATACGTATTGGTTATTGGAGTGTTTATGTCGGTGCCGCTGCCGTATTAACGTAGCTCAGCTGCTCCAAGGTACCGGGGATGAAGTGAAAGAGCGCACAAGGGAAAGTGCAAAGAGGGGATTAGAGTGAAAAGCTTGAGCTTTTAAGAATTGTGATAAGCAGGAACCTTTAAATCTGTGAGGCGTACAAAGACGATGCACCACATCTGTATCACCTGAGACGGCTTCTGATGCCACTTGTGTGATTGAATGCAGTGTTTCCGCTAGGATTTTTTGAAGTAATGGCGGTAACACCCCCACCCCGTTGACGGTGGCAATCCTCCCTCACCCTATAATAATTCTGTATATATGTTCATTGATAAACAGAGCGCTAGTCCTTTTCCACTAGCGTGACACGGCTCGACACAGTTCTAATCAGGTTTTTTAAAAGTTTTTTTTCTTTTTTAGTTTTGCTTTTCCACTAGCACCCGAATGTGACATCCGACAAGAATCAAACCCACTAAGTTTAAAAACACAGCAGCAGCGCCCACTGAGACTGTTGTTATTCTTTCACCTGAGTTAAAGGGACCACGAGGAGTTTTGGAAAAGCGAAGCGTTTTCACACTACATTTATGAGCCTCCGCACCGTGAAATTCTTTGACCGGCACAAGACAGACTCATGTTTTCATTCATCAAGAATTAAAGTCAGAGGTTCGAAGATGATCACATACCGTCGTAGTTCCGACCATAAACGGCGATTCGGCGGCGTTATTCTCATGACTCGCCACAAAACCGAAAGTAAAGAAAGCTGGTCGGCTCGACCAGCATTTCCACCACCACTAATAATAACAACATAACACATAGAAAATGGGTGTGTGGGTAGCGTAGATTCATCCACATTAACGTGAGACTTTTTTATAACCAAATAGAAACTCCTCGTTGTCCCTTTAACGAGATGTAGCGTGTAACGAGAAAAAAGAGAGCGAGACGACGCGGCCGTAGCCGCCGTGATAAGGAGCTAAGGAGGAGCTGTGAAGGACTCAGCTGTGATGGAAAATGACCTAAACTGAGTCGAGTAGAGCTGTGGAAGTGGAAAGGTTTGCAAAGTCATGGTAACTGGTAGTAGAAACCCTGATGTACATTGTTTTAACATCTAGAAAAATTTAATTATCTTAAGCTAATACGTCTACCTTTTCTCCGGTAGACTGGTGCCTGGGTGCTTGACGTTAAGTCACTTTCAAGGCCGTGCTCTTGCCAGTGTCTACCCCCCAAAATAATAGATACTGAGCAAGATAGTTATCTGAAGTTTACCCTAGTACTCGCAAATACCCGACCCAGTTCAGGACTCTGCTGTGAAGGTGGAGACATGCGGCGGTGGTGTATTTGTGACAATAAAAAAAAGAAAGAAATTTGAAGGAGCGGCGGCTAGGATTTGAGAATGGCAGCCCACCACTCCTAAATACTGTAGAGGAAACACTGGAATGTAAAGAATCTTATACTGTATATTCCCAGATTTTCCACAGAAGTCATGCTCAGTGAAGTTTTTGCTCCTGCAGGCGGTTTAGAGACGAGTCCAAAAAGATTCTTGGCAGCCTCTGAAGATTCTCACTTATCCAGGTCATGGTTATCCAAGAAGAGTTGAATCGAGGGCAGCTGGACTGGGTTGTCTAACCAAGCTGGGCTCAAGTGTTTGTTTCACTGTATTTACATTCAGCTTTCTCTTTCAAAGCCTTGACCCCTGTCAGAACAAGCCTGCAGCAGCTCTGCTTCTGTTGCTCTGTACAATACACCTACCTATCTTTTGAATGTTAATCATAATGTCTGACTATACTAAAGAAACGCGGTGGTTTTTTTGATGTTGTGGGAGAGGTTAAGTCGTAGGAAGTGTTGCTTATATTACATGCAGACAGCTGTGTTCTAATCACTATATCGTTTTTTTCATTTTGTGGGTGAGTGTACCACAGTGGAAGAAGAATAGGGAACTATACAAAATGAAAACACCGGCCTTGTACTCACAATGGTAGCAATCAGCTGAACCACCACACACAACCACTGCAGTGAAATTATTGTTATGAAAATAGTGAGTGGAGAGAAACACAGGGATTACAAGACACCTGCCCAATCAGAGGCTCAGGTATAATGATAAATCCTGGGGAATAGAAAATCCTCGGCAAGTGGTGGAAACTGTGCTGCATTCTGTCTCCTGCTTCTGCATGAACTGTACATGCATGCTATTATTTTGTTGAATATGTGTGTGAGTGTATTGTGTGTGTTTGTTTGTCAGCCTGTGTGTGTGTGTCTCAAAGTTCATGATGGTGAGGAGAGGAGGTTGAGACTTGTCAGGGATGAAAGTGCCACATCTCTCCTCGGGGCTGTCAGCCTGTTACCAGGTGTCACATCAACTCCTCTCGCCCACCTGCTTTCCAGCCTCCGCCAGACCGCTGCCACACACACACACACACACACACACACACACACACACACACACACACAAAAGCTGCTGATGAGAATAAAATGAGCATAAAGGAAGAGGTAGTCAATAAAGGGAGGTAAGAGATGGAGAGATAGTGATGAAAACAATCATAAATGAACAGCTACTGTACCATCACCTCTCCAGTTAAAGCCTGTAGCTAAATGATGGTGTAACTCCAGCCATGTCACCGTGTCGCTCTGAGTCGTCCTCTATAACAAAGGCACCGATTGTCTCAGATGAATTTTCTTTCAGTCATGCGTTCTCATTCAAGCTGCTGTAAATCTGGCTCAACATTTCCTGCAGATGTTTCACAATAAAAGCCTTCAGGTAGGAGTAGAAATGATAATGTACCCTGAACAGCTGAAAGGGCTGTAATTTGAAACAGATGGAGGAAGTATTGAATTTGCATCAACAGCAACAATACATTAACATGGCAAATGGGAGCAGCACCAACATCAGGGAAGCTTCTAAAATAAACATGATGAGATTTACAGGAATTAGGAGCAAAGCCCTGTCTGTAATAATAGCCCATGAGTCTCCTGTAGAGGTAAATAAAGGTCTCAACAGGCAGGTACTAGGCTTCTGCTATTCTGTCAATATGACACTTACAGTACCATCCCATGATCTTCCTTTATCCCAGTTTGACTCTGCTCACAGTTAAGACAGGAAGAAGTGGAGTTTACACAAACGGCACCATCCAGCCAAAATCCAAATAGATGTTGAGGTTTTTGGTTCCACAACAATCTAAAAATACTTAGTTTGCATGGAAATGTTGAAGAGCGAGACCGGGCTTTACCACACGGGTGCTTTGTTTAGGTATGTGAAGAGCAGAGAGCAGGGTGAGGGTGGGAGAGATTAGGCAGCAGTGGATGAGAGGAGAGCGAGGTTGAGAGGGAAGGGTTCGATATCAAGAATGAGTTCACATTTGGAAGCGATAACAAAATAATTGGAATTGATAACAGTATGGCAGAATCGACAGGCATCAATAGCTTCTGAGATGCTCCACTGCAGCTATCGCGCTGCTCATTTAGCTGTTTTTTGGCAGGCAGACATGATTACTTTGGTGTAAACAAATACCACGCAAAATTTAAATATGACAGAGTCCTTATTGTAATACACTTAATCAGCAGTTAGCTTGCTACAGTATAACACAATCAATGTTTTATTGATTTCTCTTGGTTTATTTTTATTTCCCACTGATATGGAGCTAAATCAATTTCAGAAGTCGCAAAGAGAAAGGGTAATTAAAAAAAGGGAGAACAGAGCTTTAAGAGGGTCTTTTTGTTTCTGGAGGCCTGGAAGTCTGGAAGTCTGCTGCTCTCCATCTCTCCATCTCTCTCTCTCTCTGTCTCATTGTCTCTCTCTAACAATCTCTCAAGGTTTCTGTGACTGCCTCTCTCACGCTCTCCCTCCTAAATCTGTGCCCTTGTTAACACAAGGGCTTTTTGCGTAGGATGGGAGAGATTCCGTCCGTCAGGCTTCTCGTCTCTCCTCCTCTTCCTCCTCTCCCAAAGTGACTCACAAACAAGTAAACGCACACAACAGGAACCATTCCCCTACATCCTTCCCCCCCGGTTCTGTCGACAAAAAGAAACGGACAGAAATAGACAAAAAGGGAAATAGTGAGAGCCACCTCTCACAGCTATTTGCTGAATTGTACAGCTTCAGATGCTGACAGGCCTTTATCATTAGCTTTCATTCTTCTGTCTTGCCAAAGGATCATTTTATATTCGGAGCCAGGCTCCATGTGGGGGGACTAAATCAATTCCAAATTATTGCACCTCTCAATAACTGATGGCTATGTCTGGGCAGAGGAGAAATGATTAATGATGATACTATGGACAATATGAGTAAGACACACACTGAGACATTATCGCTGCATGCCGACAGACACACACACTGAAGATATAACTGTGTGTGTGTGTGGTAACTGGTGGTGATTACTGGGGGGGATAGAGACATCACAGCTCATTTTAGTGCTTAAGCCTATAGTCCTCGCTGTGTGTGTTTATTGCTCTCATAATATGTTGTGGAGCTTGCAATAACAGACCCAACATAATGCAGGTGATTCCACTATACAATATGTTATAATTCATCAATTAGAGCTGTCAGGAGAAAGTGAAGACCCAAGCAAAGACTAACAGCAGCGTCGGCAGGAGTCAGTCCTCTAACACACTGTAGTGTGTTAATGCCTCAAGATTAATCATTGTGTTGAGAAATATATTGTTCATCAAACCAAAATGCCAAACAGTGTGACACTCAGTGTGACAGTTTGCTGCTGAGCATTCAGCATTCTGCTGGCTTCACTATTCTAATGTATTACATTGGTGATGTGCTAGAACGCTTACCTTTTGCTTTTCATAGCACAAAACACCAAGGACAGCCAACACATATTAACCTTAACCCCCTAACCCTAACACAATACAGCAACAGATACACAGTATGACTTTGTGCCTGATTTAGCAGCTGTTGATTTGCTAATCTAATATCAGCCCATTACAAGATCAGTGTAATAATACTCCCCTTCCCTCCAAATACAGTAAGGAATACAAGTTTTGTTTTAAATTAATGTTTTCATATGCAACTTCTGTTCCTGTGGATGCAGGACGGCAGCGGTGAAACTAGATCAGAAACAGACCAGATCTGGGTTGTGAGATTTCACAAGAGGGTGTTGCTGAGATTGAAACAGCTCTTGAACAAAGTTAATTTTCTTCTGATGTGTTGTTTTGGAAATACCATTTTAGTGTCAGAATGTTTGCAACATCTGTGACTCATGAAAAATGGGTCCAATATTTGTCTTGTTGACTGTGTGGTTTAAGAATAAGTCATAATCTGTGATCACATTCACTTCTCCCACTGGAGTGAACAGACCCAGACCTGGTCTCCTGGAGGGACGGGGGGGTGAGACAGTTGTGCTCTCTCCTCTTTTCTCAACTGTCTCTGGTACAGCTGTAGTTTATGAGAATGTTGTGACTTGCGCAGGTACAGTATTTAAAGAGCCAGTGTGTAGGATTTAGGGGGATCTATTGGCAGATCAACAGAATAATCTTTTCATTTGCATTTAATCACCAGGAGCTAAGAATCATGTTTTCATTAGCTCCTCACATCTACATGTCTACTCACCACTAGATGCCACTAAATCCAACACACTGGCCCTTTAACTTCAACATGATGTTAGTCAGAAGAAAATTACCAGGATCACAAGAGTTGGTGTAATTCAGCCTTTGGGAAATATTAATATCTGTGCCAAATTTCAAAGCAATCCATCCGATAGTCATTAAGGCGGTGTGGGATAGTCACAGTTTGTGCTTCTGGTGCATTCACATTCCAGTCACAGAGCTAAGCATCCACTTCTAGATATCCAGCTTTGTTTGAAATACCCAAAAGATCATTTAACAGCGCTTACTGCTGTTCTGAAGGCATTTCCAAAATCCTTAGACTCTTCCTACCATCTGGATGAAAAACTGTCCTGTCTGGTACACAATAGTCAAGATTTTTAGAACGTTTTTGTTATTTGCAACTCGTTTTTTTCTCCATCAGAATGAGTACTTGCCTCTCACTCAAATGTAAATACATGGGCAGCACAGCCGGTGGTCCAAACACCAAACAGACCAACTGACATTATCATCCCTGAGCATGTCATTAGCATCTCATCTAACGTACTACCCTGCTATGTTTATTCACAGTCTTAGGTTAAGGTGACGACAAAGTGCACACAGTGTAGATATTTTTAAGTTGTGAAACTATGCATTTGGAAAAACATAACTGACTTGTACAACAATCAAAGTGTCAAACGGGAAAAAAAAGTCAGACGGAAACAGTTTAAGGGTTGAAAGGTCTGAGGTACAGTAAAGGGAGAACACACGTGTTTCCCAGCATCACTAGACAAAGCAGTGTACTGTAGGTGTCAATAAATCAACAACATGTTGCTGCAGGAGCAACCTGGTTATTCACATCTACTCTAAAATATGTAATATTCCTTATAGCATATACAAAATTTAAAGTATTCACCATACTTTTAATTAATTACCAAAATGAGCTGAATATTTGGTTACATTATTAGCGTTTAATTTATAACAGTGCTCTATTCAATTGCACATGTTCGTGCAAGCATGTCTGTGCCCTGAGAGGCAGAGGCACAGGGCACATAACCATAACAGAATATGAGTATGAGTTCTGAGAGTTTCCAATTAGGCCACAAAGAAATTCTCCCTGTCCTCGAGATCCCAGGGTGTCATGTTAGTGGAAAAAATTAAAGAGCAAATTACTGGAGTTGATTAATGACCAGACTAAAGTTCAAAATCAAGAATTCAACTTTTAAATACAATAGTTAAAATCCATTCATACAGTACCCAATCCTTTAATTGGTTGCAGTTGATGATGGAAATTTGCAGGTATAGTTTTCCTGGCCATGTGTCTGGGGTCGTGTCCATGTGTTTTTGGAGTCATGATAGAATTCCACATCATCAACGACATTCACAAACAGAAGGAAGTCAGTCACTCTCCCGATCTCTTGAGTTAACCAGTTTGAAGAGCTTATCCACACATTAAGAAGACTAAGCTATGTTATGGTAAAACCATGGCCAGTGATAATGCAGGAGAACCTGGTCTGTTGTTTGTTGTCTGTTGCTCTGACAGGAAAGGAGCCAGAACAGTGGTGCAGGCGAGAGAGAGCAAATCTAATGTGACCAGAGGTTTTATTGAAAAGGTTCGTCATGGGTCGCAGGGTTGTGGCGTACTGTACAGTACATGCTGCGTCTGTGGGTGGAGATGGAGAAGACGTTAAAAACAGAATGTAGCCGACGCGTGCAGCTCCGCATCCACACTGCAAGAGAACGTACTGCAGCGAGTCGCTGTTCCAATTATTTGTGTACTGGTTTTAGGCTTCAAACCTTGGCTGTCTGTAATTAGCTGCATTGAAATTGCATTGCCTCAGCTTGTCTATAATAAGAGAAAGGCAGCATACACTGTGCACAAACCAAATCACCTGCAATTACCACCCACAGTCTCAGCTATTTATCTCTTGACTTCGACCAGACCAGCGCACAAACACACAGAACATCCATAGAGATGCATCTAAATAACTACTACTGCTCATACATTTGGGCAAAAATGTATAAACACACTTGCTTACAAATCTAAGATCTTTGTACAAAGAGCTACTGTCACGCCCACAGCCCAAATGGCTGTTTTGTGTTGTCAGTCATTTATTCCCAAAACATACACTTACCCGCTCTGACAAAGAGTTCCATCTTTTATTATCTTGCCGCACAACAAAGCCCAAATTCATGTGTGCTTTCTATCTTACTCATAATCTTCCTCACAGCACTCAGGCTGCACTCTGGGGAGTCATCTCAAAACAGTAAGCGCAGCCCCGCGCGAGCACAAAGTGTGCTGTGTTCGCTCGTGCACGTACGCACACACACACACACACACGGTCACACTCACGCTCCCTGATGCCTCCTTCCTGGAGCAGTGGATAGCCGGTGATAGTAGCCATTGAGAGGAGCAATGTTCCCCATCTCTGTGCTGTGCTGTTATTACATTAGCAGCTCTGATTTTATCCCCTTCTCTCTTTCTTCACTTCTCAACCTCTTTGCTTTAACACTCTATTTCTCCCCCCTATCTGTCTATCCATCTACCTCCCTCTGTTCCTCCTTCCTTCCCACTCTGTTGTGATTTAGTGCTTACAGTGTTTACTCTCCGATGCAGCTCCAGAAACCGGGGAAATTATAACTCTAACCCAGGCTGAGTCTCTCTCCAAATTATGGCCATTGATTTGTGTCTTTATTATATCTTCAGTGGAACCTTGTTCACCAGCATCACCAGATCCTAACACTGAGTGTAGCTCAACACTGCCATCCAGTGATGGTTCAATTCACTGATGCATAACAAAGAGAGTGAGGGCAGAGTGTTTTTTTTTTCCTTTCTTGCCTTTTTGCTTTTGCTTCTTTCTTTTTTTCCCTGTTTATGTGACACACACAGTGACAGTTGTACGTTTCTCGCTATGTAGACTTATTTTATATGAGACCATAGTGCCGGGCATACATGAGTATACTGCTTGTTAACTGCACTGTGGCTCAGTTACAGTCACCGATGTCAATGCAACTGAGGAAAAAAACATTTGGTACATTTTTGTGGAACCTCAAGGTGAATGAGTTAAGGGTCTCTCTATGCCCCCCCCCTCCTCTCCTCCTCTCTCTCTCTGTGGTGGTTTACATTACCCTGAGCAGAGCGGTGTGGAGCCGAGTGGCGGCCCGCGGCTGCCTGAATGCAGGAATGCCCTGGCCATCTGCTGCACATTAGAATTAGACCTCCAGCCCAATTCAATTAGCAGCCCGAGCCAGTGCCACTGATTGGGCAGAGGGGGGAAGGCTACAGTCAGCCACTGGCCCACAGTAAACATGACAGAGTAACACGTGAAGGGTGAAAGAGGCAGAGGCAGCGTGGAGCTAAGAGCACAGGAAACAGAGAATGAGCAAAAAACAAATGAAACGTTTCTAAATGAATCCTTCTGAGGAATTAATCATGGTCGAAAAATATCTGAAAAGTAAATGGAAACAATTGGAAAATTAAAATAAGCGACTGTTGGTGGATATGCCTGTGGTCATGCCACATGTTTCTGCAGCAATTTATCACCCCATGGCCAAACTCAGCAGACATCATGATTACTTAAAAAAATAGACCCAAATTTTTTGCGAGTTGGAAGTACATTGTCTTTTGCTCTTGAAAACCATGCCAACACAGATTCAACAACAACAACTGTGGTGACAGAAGAAACAAAGAGCCTCCCAAAACAAGACTTCTGCCAACTTCTGAGCAAAACAAGAGGAAATAGACAAAGCTGATTGAATAAAGGGGGAAAAAGGGCCCTTCAGATAAGCATCTTGTTCGCCTTCATAATATTTGGACTGAAACAGATGGAAACAAACCTGTCACTATGCAAAGCAAAACTTGTGATGCTGCTACTTTCCCAACTTTGATGGGCAAATTAAAAATCTAAAATAAACTCGAGCCAGTCAGAGTGTGTCAGCGGGAAGACGTGCAACCATCTAACATGATCCTAATTGCACTAATGACTCAAAACCATCCTCTGTTTCATAGGTCAGTAGTGTTTTAATCAAAAGCAGCATATTAGATGCCTCATAAATCATCCATGCAGCTCTTTTTATTTGTGTGACCTTTTTCCATAACAACAAATGATTGCAAGGACATCCCACCTATGAATTAGAGTGATTTGATAGAGGTGTGTGCGTGTGTGTGTGAGAGAATCATTTTGTGTGAATAATCTACTGGCACAAACCTTGGTCTAATTGGAAAACAGGCCTGAGGTTGTATAAGATTTTTAGAGCACAGGAAGGCACACACACATGCACACACGTCGCACACACACACCTGCATGTGATGATAACAGCATCTTACTCACCCCCAAATACAAACATATACAAAAAAACGCACATGTGGCACACATAGCTGTACACAGACCTGCCTAATCTGTGTAATCTTCACAACATATATACATGCTAGTGCTACACACCCACATCCACACACTGCAGCAGGACTCCGACTTCTAGTGGAACAAACTTTCTCATATGTTCTCGATGCTGTCAAATATGCTCAGAGCCCTTGGAGACATAATGCACAAAAACACTGGCTCATATAAACAGTATGCTGTGCGGATATGTTCCCAATTATCTGCTGCATATTTCTCTGATTTTTAACTCATGCCAGACTGGCATCTTTGGAAAATGGAGACTTTAAAACAATTGTGGGATTGTGTATTTTGCTCTAGCGAATGTTCTGCACAGCAACATCCCCCCTCCTGCTAAAATAGCAAAATATGTTGAACAGTGTTTGCACTAGCTCATTTTCCCCTCGTAGCTTCATGTGCATGTTTGGGTGGATCAGGATGTGATTGTGTTGATGTGTGAGTGCAGGGAGGGCATCTTGTCGACTCCCTTTTTCTCGTCCCTCACCCGTTCCTCACTCTACAAAAAAAAACACAACCCTGTGGTGGTTCAGCACACCGTGCTGTGCAAACATGCCCTCAGGCAGGTGCCACACAAGCATACACACACAAATAGAAACTCACTCATACATACCAAAAATTCAAAAGTAACGAATACACACTGGGTTGGAAAATGGGAAAAAAAAATTTCATTACTCTTTAAAAACATAAAAGATCTCAAAAAAGCAACAAGAGGGACATGAAGCCAACGACACTAACCGTTTGCCTCAGTGTATTCTAATCATACTCTACACAAGACAGTCAGCAGATACAGTAATGCTGCAGTGCACATGCGAAACACTTGGAAGCCTTTCTGTGTGACAGAAAATGTGCACACTAACACAGTAGGCTAAACAGCATGGCAGTAATGATTGGATATCTGCATGAATGTGTGTAATCTCCATTTCCCCATTGTTCTGCCAGTTGGCTAAACTCAGCCATGAAGCCAGAATTATGGGCCAACAGGCTAAACCTGGGCCTGGTGTGCTTAAGTATCCAGATCGATAAGTGTATTACTGTGTGTGTGTGTGTGTGTGTGTGTGTGTGTGTGTGTGTGAGAGAGAGAGAGAGAGGGGGCAGTTGAAGCCAACCACATGTTGGCTGAGGGTTCTGGGTCAATAAGTTTGTGGTTTCAGCCTCTCACAGTTGTTGCTGTAGCTGTAATTACGGCAGCCTTTGTGTTCCTGTGTGCATGTGTATTTCATTATACACACACTCATTAAGGGCAAAATATCCGTCAACCTATGTAATAAGTGGACTCTCATACATCATAATGAATTGTTGTGCTGGTTGGTGCTAATGTGTGTTGATAGATTGCGTGCTCATAATGTGGCTCATCACTATCACTGTGTGTACAGTAGATGTAGTGAGTCACTGCACTGACTCAGCATCTCATTACTACAACTCTGTGTGTGTGTGTGTGTGTGTGTGTGTGTCGTGTCAGCGCGGGTTAATGATGATGGTTTCAGGCGTACACCTCAGAGGTCAGAGCATATGTTGAGCATGTGTACACGTTCAGGACATACAGTGTGTAAAGCAGAGCGTTGTACACACTTAGCTCAAGTATTAAAGAAGAAATTGGCTTCGATACAATGTGGAACACATAACATAATTTCCATTGGTAATTACAGCCAACAGTGGGGTTTTTTTATTCATCAAACTAATTTAGGAATCTAGGAACATGATGCAATAGCTACAACAATGTCTGACTGGCAACAGACACAGTCAGGTGGAGGTGTTTATAGACATTACAAAAACTATGTGAGCGCTCTGAAAATCTCCCTGTTAATCTTTTCTTGCACAGGAATACTGTGAGTGGGTGTGAATGATTACAGTAGGCAAGTGTTTGGGTAATAATCACCATTAGCCTTTGCTTTCCTTTCCATGGTTGGGTGTTTTGACACTGTATAATGTAAGACAGTATAATGTCAATGTGTTAATTGCCAGAGATTACACTGTATAATTTGGTACTGTAGGTCCCCCTTCAATGTCTCTAGGGGTATTGGGCCAGAGAGTGGATCCATCCATCCATCCATCCATCCATCCAACCATCCATCCATCCATCCATCCGTCCATCCAACCATCCATCCATCCATCCATCCATCCACCCATCTATCCATCTCATTCGTCCGTCCATCCACCCAACCACCCATCCATCCATCCATCTCATCCATCCGTCCGTCCATCCATCCATCCACCCACACGTCCATCCACCCAACCACCCATCCATCCATCCATCCATCCATCTCATCCGTCCATCCATCCATCCATCCACCCATCCATCCATCCGTCCGTCTGTCCATCCATCCATCCGCCCATCCATCCGTCCGTCTGTCCATCCATCCATCCATCTCATCCGTCCATCCGTCCATCTGTCCATCTGTCCATCCATCCACCCACTCACTCGTCCATCCATCCATCCATCCACCCACTCATCCATCCATCCCCCACTGCTTGTCTGTCAGATCACAGTCGCAGCAGATGTCTGAACTCTTTACCTCATCACAGAGTGTGAGCCTGGAGCCCATTCCACCTGCTTGTATTTGTCGTCTCATTCCTTCACTCTCTACCCAACACTCATGACCATAGGTGAGGGTTGGAGCTTAGTTCATCTGGTAAATCTCTTCACTACAACAAACTGGCACAATATCCACATTACTGCTGAGTCTGCACCAATCAGCCTGTCAATCCCACACTCCATTTGACCTTCCCTTGTGAACAAGGCACACTGAAAGGAAGTGAAACCCATCCAGTCTGAGGCAGCAGCTCCCTCCCAGCTCCTGTAGAGACATATGACTTACAGTAGATCTTCAGACGTGCTGGGAGAGAATACTGTCAGTGATTAATGCAAATGCGTTGTGGCATATTGGATTTTTGATTGATTTTGTGATCTCATGTATTTAATTTGTTGGATTAGTTACCTAATCCATAAATAGTTGTCAACGATTTTCTAGAGAGTTAAAGGTTCGACCACTAGAAGTGAAGTGCGACAATGTTTTTACATGTGGATCCCTGTTTTACTAAGGCACTATCTGCCCACTGCATCCGTTGTGTTGACTGACTATGTCCACCAGGTAATGTAGCAATGCACCACAAGGATATAAAAAACAAGACTACAAGCCAGAAAATGACCTAAATCCTTACATTTTATGCAGCTGTGTATATTTCATATGGACACAGAAGTGTAGTAGATATTTTACAGTATTTGCTGGTTCTGTTGGTACAGTAAGTGTTTGTTCATGTTAAGTTAAGCTGACTGAATGAACACAGCAGCCTTCAGGAAGACACACAGTACAAAGATAAAAGGACAGATCTCAGCCTCCTCCCTTCATACTAACCACACACTGGAGGTCAAGTAGCACGTTTCTCTACCTCCATCTCACTCAAGGGCCTCTCTCTTTCTCCACCCCTTGCTCCCTCTTTTCTTCTCGTCCGCCTCTCCTCTACTGTCTTTTCATGCCGTCTGTCTCTATCAGATGCAGACAGTAGGTGTTCAATGCCACGGCAAAGCTTCGCTACCAACGCTCCTCTGAGCCAGTGACCTTATATTATTCTTTAGTCTAGAACACATTCATTGCGTGCTGTAAAGTGTCCTCATCCACACACACAAAAAATCCCACATGTTTCAGAGCACACACAGGGCAAACGCAGGGCTATCACTCATCCTCCAACATGCTCACACACTCACCCAGCCCTACCTCTGTGTCCTCTTTGCCCTGTCTGAAATGTATTGTTTAGGTAAATGAGTCTGTGCACCCAGCGGGGGAATCAGCATGAATAAGAACCTGAATGCATTACCCCATTACTCTTCTCTCTCTCTCTCTCTCCCTCTCTCTCTCTCTCTGTGTGGCCTCTGCCTTGCTCAGCACCCACAGTCCTTGAGAGCTCAAATTGACATTGGAGACCTGGTTATTAATATGTGGGTAGTGGATGTGCACGCGTGTGTGTGTCGGTGCGTGTGCATGCAGTAGAAACTGATAGAACGTGCTCCCTCCATTTGTGCAGACTAGCTGGTGTGTGATTTGTGTTGACAGATGAAGATGTGTTTGTGAAGGCGTATGTATGTGTGTGTGTGTGTGTGTGTGTGTGTGTGTGCGTGCCGTGCCCCCATGCAGACAGCCAGACTCAGGCAGGGTCTCTAATTAGATAGACACAGTGGAGCACACAGACTCAGAACAGGTGGAGCTGGATAAAAGAAAGGTTGCCTTTCTGTACACCTGCTGAAAGCATTACACTGCGTATGTATGTGTGAGTGTGACTGTGTGTGTGTGTGTGTGTGGTGTATGTCCCGCTGCCTGTTCGTGCCCTCGTGTACGTGCCCTTGTGCACATCTCAGCATGTATTTTTACCCACCTGTGTAAAGCTCACCTGCACCTTTTCCCTTGTTCGCTTTCACTGGCCCCTGCTTGTGTGTGTGTGTGTGTGTGTGTCGATGTGTGCGCACGCGCGCATTCGTCAGGTGTCACCCAGCGAGTCTGATCCCCAAAGAAAGCTGCCACCACCGTTGGCATGGCGACTGCTGCCATGGTTTCCAGGCACGCCAAGCAGGGGGGAGAGGACCAATGCTGCATCACTACGTTCCCTTCCTCCTAGTGTGTGTGTGTGTGTGTGTGTGTGTGTGTGTGTGTGTGTGTGTGTCAGTCTTTGTAAGGGAGCTTCCCTCCTGTCCCCTCCTATATATCCCCCCCCACACACACACACACACCTCCCCACAGCATCTCACAGACCTCTTTGTTAGAGAGAGGTGTTTCTAATCTCCCTGCTGAACTGTATGTGTTTGTATGTTCAGAGATGCACATAGTATGTATTTATTTTGACAGGCCTCAGTTGCTCGAGATGTGTGTGTGTGTGTGTGTGTGTGTGTGTGTGTGTGTGTGTGTGTGTGTGTCTGCTGGCAGGCTTTATTTGTTCCCCTACAAATCAGCTCAGGAAGCCATACTGTGCTTTGAGCCTATGAGTTCTACTCTGGGCCATAGTAATGTTTCTATAATGGATATTCTGTCATGCAGAGCGTAATAACATGTGAATGTGTGTGGCCGTGTGCACATCCATGCACATATTCTGTATTCCATCTGAAATATTCATTCTGAGTAGATAAGTCTGATCCTGCAGGGTATGCAGTCAGTATATTAAATCAGTTTTCTCTTTGTTAGCAGAGAGCAACACAGGACTATTGTTCCAGAATATTTTTTCCTAATGGGTAACAGGCTTATATTTTTTCAGTCATGTCTATGGTTGGACTGTAGCTGTCCTCCACTGACCTCTACTCTTGTTTTTGTTCAATCCTGTTATCTCTTGTGCTTGTTTGAATTAACATGCAGTAATGCTGATTCATAGGTCAGTCATACTTTCCACATTTATGAGAAGTCAGTGTGTTTTAGTCATCACTGAATGGCATGCAGATGTTGGCTGTACATGTGATACGGAGCGACAGTCTTGTCCTGAAGCCATGTTGTTTTTTTATGTTTGTCTTTTTTTTTCTACGAATTGAGCATTGAAATGAGACTTCTGGACCAGCTAGTCACTGATGCTCAGCGTCATGGTAGTCAGTGTCAGAAACAATAGACGTTTACAAAGGAGCTCTGTCTCTCAACCAGCAAGCAGTCGCTGGTGCTCGCGGGGTGGTGAGAGCCCCTGCCTGGAGCTGTGGCAGCTGGCTGGAGGTTATCTGGGCACGGCTGCTACCTCTGTGTCTGATGAATGTGTCTGAGTCTCAGTCTCTCTGCTCTCTCTCGCTCTCTGTCTTTCACTCCATCCCTATTTCTCTCTTTAGCTTCAATACTACTACAACTTTTGTGTTTGACAACAGCTGAGCCACTATCAAACAGATTTCCTTTTGTATCAGTAATTTAATTGGTTATGTGAAATTAACACCCCCCATATAACACAATGCACACACAGCTACTACACTAAAGTATTTAAAGGAGACATATTGTGCCCCCTTTCCACAAATTAAAATAGTTCCCAGGTGTCTTAAAGACATGTCTGTGACATGCTTCGGTCAAAATACCTCAAGGATCAAACATCACAGCTCTTTTCATCCACTCAGAACAGCCGGTTTTGGTGCCTGTCCCTTTAAATGCAAATGAACCACTGCTTGCCCCGCCCCTTCTACTGTTCCCAGGTAGGGGTGGTATTATGCAAATTTAAATCCTAGTTACATCACTGGAACTTGTCAGTTCTCACATTTTGGGGGCCGGAAGGCAAGACAAACACCCAAATATATGTTAAAGAGCCTTCAAAAAGTGATATATGTCCCCTTTAAGTTTAAGCCACAGTATTCAGCATTTTCACATGCTACAGTATGTGCCACATGTGCTGCACCCTACTCACATTCCAGTCTATTTGTAGTAATAGACACCGGTGCACAGCCATCTTTCTTCCTTGTTTTTTTTGCTGTTCCAATCCTCTCCCTGCTGCATGGAAAAGCGATTCATGTTCAGTAAACAGCTGGGTTAGTCATTTGTGTCGCCTGCAGGAGCAAAGTAATAGATGCTGTTGAGGCACAGCTGTAAGGGACCCTCTACAGTTTCCTGTTATTTAGTTAAAGGGAAATGTTAATGTTGGATTATGAATGTGCAGGCTGTTCTGTGTCTTGCACTGAAGTGTTGTTATTTAAGTGGATATAAATAGTTGTTGTTGATAGCTGATCAGCCTGGTCGGTAGCTCTTGATGAGCACAAAGCCTCGGTGGACGTTCTGCTCTATGACTGGTCCAATCTATTTCATCAGTGCCTGTACAGGCTGTGATTGAAGTCATCTTTTATAAAATATTACTACAAAAATATTTTCATATGATACAAACAAGCAGCCTGAGTTAATCCACACCCAGGTTGTTAGCTGCTGTATACTGTATGTGTGTCTAGTTGTGACAGATAAAGTGTCCAGTGGTCTGCAGTGTCTCAGAATCTTAGTGTGTGCTTGTTTTCTGAAACACCAGCCCACACTGAACTCCAGTCTTATCTTTGTGACAGCCATCTGGTTTTAGTTTTCTTACCTCAATTTTCTTCCTGTCATCCTTTAATAATTTGGCTTCCTTTACTTTCCCTCTTTATTTCTGCTGCCCGACCTCAATCTCTTTCTATCATTCTCCCCCTGTCTTTCTTCTTCATCCTTCCAGAACATTTATCCAAAGACAGAACGTCAGGGAGCAGCTGCTCATGAGATAAGACTTTGATAACATTACCTTTGCTTGGAAAACCAGCACAGCCTGATTCCTCTGAAGTCTTAAGTCTTCTTAAATTTAGAAAGGTTTTTTAAAACGTAAAGGCTGAAATAATGACAGAAACATGTTCCACACAAATGTGTAACATAATGAAAGGGAGAAGGTGATGTTCTGTTCACTTTTAGACAGGTTAAAGTGGATTAGAAACAAATGAACTGATGCTGCTCTAATGACATTTATTACCCATTATAAGAAAAATCTTCTTTTCATACTGAAGCCTGTGCTAAATGACTCTTTTTCTTACAGGGTTTAAAAACCCTTATATGCCAGGATTTATCTGATTTTCCACCTGAAGGCTACATTTATTGAGTGTGTCAGAGGAGCGGGACTGCTGATCTAGCCCCATTTCAGCATTTTACATCTTGATGAATCAGATGTTCAGGATGAACTGGTCTGTGATACCAGATCAGCAGGAAGACTCAGGGGGTACATAAGTACATAATATTCACCTCGTGGATGCTATTTATTAAGATTTAATGAAGTGTCTCAGAAAAGGACTTTTGATGCAGCGGCACAGACGTGTTTAAATAAGATCCTTCAGGCCAGATGTGACCCGTGTTTAACCCACATCCACCCACCTTCCTCTTATCAACAAAGACCCACAATAATACACCACGAGACACAGGCCCTACATACATTAATCAGTGTGTTTCTGATGTGTGGGATCATAAGAGTGGGACAGAGACAGACCAGTTAGTTCATCTCAGCTGCACTTTATCGTTTCTGGGCCTGAACTAAACAGAACAAAAGACTGAAGCTGATATGAGTATTGTGAGTGTAATCATTATGACACTGGTGGTGGTGAACACATTAAAGACAGATGTGGTGAGTATCATCACAGTTTATTTAGTATGTTTGCAGGTTTGACTGCTGTGCTACCTAGTCTGAGGGAAATAGCAGCAGAGAGACCGGTCTGGACAGGTACACCGTGTTTTGGCTTTTCCCTCTTTTATCTCGACTCCTGCACTTGACATTTTGACAGTACTGACTGAGACTGACACAGTGACACGCTGTTGCCTGATACTGCCTCTGGTCATACAACATAAGCCTTCCATTTATGAAATTTAAAAGGATTTTCTTATTTCTAATCCAATATATATATTTTTTTATCCTTGTTCTCTATTCTCCCCCTTTTTTCCCTCTGTCCACAGTGATTTTGTCCAAATTACAAATCCTCTTCTCTGCTGAACTCAATATTACCTTTCTCCATCACCACAAAATGTTGACACTGACAGAAATGAAGTGCTGTAGAGTGAAAGAAAAAAATGAATCTTACAATTATAGAACCCACTGCCACATCCTGTGTGAAATTAAATAGCAACTAAGAAAATTTTCTAATTATTAAAAAGCTCGGCTGGGAATTAACAACAAACGATTCTAAAATACTTCTGTGCCTCAGCTAGGAGTTTGTGTCTCCCCTGTGTTGGTGAGTCTGGGGGCATGTGGGGCAGCCTCCTCAAATCCTGCATGTGGAGTTGTAGCTGTGAGGAAGTTCATGTTTGGGATGTGGTTAATAAACAGGCTGAGGCAGGTTGTAATGATGTCAGTGGCTTTGAGAGGGAAAAGTTGTGAAGTATTCTGGGAAGAGGTATGCACTGCAGGAGGAAGATAAAAAAGTTGACAAATACGTGTGTCCTGGTTGGTCCTGCATCTGCCTCTGCACTGCAGACTTTCTGGCAAAGCTGCTGAGAAGCTCATCTTTGAGGAGATGACGGAGGTGTGGCCTGTCTGCAGCCCACTGAGATGTCTTTGACATGAGCTCCTGCTAAACTTGTGTTAAAGTGGAGATTTAAACAGCAATCTAATTTGAAATGTAAACAGAGTGGAGCCTCTAACACAAGGCTCAGACCAGAGAGGCCCAGGCCCACAGCCCCCACAGCCCCCACAGCCCCCACCGCCCCCACTGCACTGCAGGGAGATGGATATGCCAGGTTTGAAGTCAGACATCCTTCTCTGACTGAAAACAAACATTTCAGCTGTGATAAAGTCAGAAGTGACAAATGCTCTCGCAGAAGTTTTCCATTTTCTCAAGTGTGAACTCGGAGCAGTGAAAACTGAAATAAACAACACGGCAGCACTCAGCTCAGAGATTGACCAAGTGAAGGCTAGCATCAAAGACTTGGAGGGGGGGCCATCAATATGGTCTGATGAAGTGGCTACTACAGTGAGCAACTCGAAGGTAGAAGTGGCACAACTAAAAAGATGTGCAGGGATATGGAAGGAGGAATGATGGGATGTAACATAAGAATCCTCTGTGTCTGAAAGGTCCCAGCTCCAGCTCTGTAATGTCAGCTTCTCCAGCTGCTCCAGAGGTTCTGCAGCTGGACAAACAGCCACAGCAGTTTGACAGAAAACCATGTGCCATTGTTGCTTACTGTATCTAGACGACTGCAGCCATCCCATTACCAGCGCTGGTGTGGGCGTCCATTGGATGGACTAACTGTGTAGCTTCACCATGTTGTAGATTACCATTTAAACAGCCCATTTTAACCTTCATATCTGCTCCAGTTGTTGCTCTATCTGGATGAGGCTTTTGATCTCGGTCAAGGAATGGGAAAAGGCGCATTATCTAATCTCTATACTGCAAACATATTTCACCTCCCTTGAACAGTTATCAAAGACATGTAATATTCATAAGTCACGTTTCTACAGATGTTTACAGCTTCCAGGTTTTGTAGCATCTAATACACACAGCTTCATGTTCTCTTGTATCTACTGACCGACTAAAACACACAACAAATTAGAAGCAGAGTTTATACATTTCCTAACACACACATAACCAGGTTGGGATCTCTTTAAGAATTAGATCCAATAATTGTTTCCAGTCATAGAGATAGAGCAACATGCAGAGGAATAGAGCTGTCTGTATGTAAACGTACTGTATGTGCAATGGACAGATTAGATACCTTCACACTGTCTTCATGATGATAGATCATCTGAGACCAGATGAACTTTGACGCTACATGTGATCAATGTGGACAAGATCTTTACTTGTTACTACATTTGTTCTCATGGTCCAAAATGTATAGACTTTAGAAATCCATGTTTCATCTTCTGTAGAGTGTGTGAGAACTGGTGGGACTCTCACTGGGTACAATATCAATATGACGACCTTTGTGTTCTCCACTATGTACTAACACTCTACCAAAGGTTTGTTCTATCAAAACAGACTGATGGTCTCCCTCCAACATACAGACAATGCATTATGTGACAAAGTGATGTCAGATGTACCATTAGTGGATCCACCTGAAAATTCAATGCCACTTTGTAACCATCTATCTCCTTTTTGTCCATTTTATCCTGTATTTGAACGGGAGAACATTTGTGGGACAGAAGGCAGAGGAGGGATCGACCCGAGTGTGATTTGTATTTGAGACATAAATAAAAAGAAACGCTACGGAGAAAAGAGGAGCTGGAGAGCAGACGTCTAAAAAGTGGTTGTTAATGTTTATTTAGAGGTTTGCGTGATGAATTCCATTCGCCTCTCAAATGAAATTGAAATCAATGGTGTGATGGAACGAGAGGATGCAGATGAATGGCTTTTACACATTCAACAGTGTGTTCAGTGAGAAAAACACTTAAACACTCCCTCTGCTTCACATTTGTTCCCCATATTATCAGAATTTCTCACTCTCCACCAGTGCTCATTACATTGCGGGCCTGTCTGACAGCAGCAAGAGATGAGTTTGTGAGTTGGATGGAAGCCAGAAAAACATGCACTCAACTTGCCCATTTCCTTTTTCAGCTGTTTGTTCTTTCAATAGAATGGAGTGGTGGATCCCCGGCTGATGCCTTCGCCCTGAAAAGCTGCTGCATTGCCACTTTATTTATTCAGTTTGACATTTCCCTCTTGTTAACGTTGGCAGTTATCAGATTTGATTATGCCTCAACCAATCAACAATGACATCCAGCGGCTCTATGAGTCAAAACTGTGGCTGTGTTGTGGCAGTTAGCTTATTTTAAGTCATCTTCCAGAGAACAGCAGTCACCTGTGAAAATACATGTTAAGTCTAGAGATAATTTGTGGGTAAATAAGTGATAACAGATGACAGGGTGCCCTGGTAGATGAAAAAAATAATACTGTAGATCAGGCAGAGTCAAAAATTTCTGAAATGTAATACAAGTGATTTACCAAGAAAATGTGTGTTTACTAAATTCACTACAGAAATAACTGAGGTAATTTAAAAGATATTTATGGAAAACTGTTGTTGCATTTCCCTCCATCTGTTTATATACTTAATGTATCATGAAAAAAAATGCAGAAAAGGGAAGTTTTTAAAAAGTTTTTATATTTTACTGCTTTGTTAGTGCTTTTGCCAAGTGGAGTTGAAACAGATGTAGCAAATGAATCATGATGGACGTGAAACATGTGGCTTATACATCCACTAAAACCTCTGCTTCTCTGAAGAGATGGAAAAAAAGAGGCTAGAAACAAGAAACACAATCTGTGTGGAGCGATGAACAGACTGTAACCTTCCTGAAATGAATGTATGAAACAAACAAATAAGCAACATGTCCATCACATCTCACCATTGTTTTTCAATTGTTTCTTTTAATTGTGTCATCTCATTGCACCCTCTTCTCCAATGGTTTCATGGCAACCAACTGTTGGATCAACGCCACCAAGTGATTATCTCTGTATTTAACACCTCATTACAGTATAATCACAGAATGATAGTGGATGGAGATGCCTGTTGTAATTTTTTGTTTTGTCTTTTTTTGTTAATTTTCTGGACATTCTATTTAAAAAAAAAAAGTCATTAGTGCTCAACTTGGATGGTAACCTTACTAGTGCCACTTTAACCTTACCTGTGTATTATTTCTTCTGCATACAGACAGTAACAGGATTTTGGGCAGACTGGCCTGATTGTTAGAAGTAGATTAGTTTCTATGTACATGAGGTCAGTCAAGTCCATGGGACAAGTAGGTGAAGCTGTAAGAGCAGAAGACTAATGGCATTTCAGTTACATAAGATGGAATGAACAGGCTCCATCTTCAAATAACGTGCTGTTATATTCATATCACCATGGAATTAGCAGCCTAACACACATCACACATGGTTTTAATTATAGGAAGCTATACATGGCTTGCTATTGCTGTATTTAGTGACAGGTGTCAGTCTGTCACTAAGTCAGTCAGTACAACATAAAAATACTTCAGCTCTTCAGTCACTTCATTAATTAATCTGCTTGTTTGTGTCAGTACAGTTTGTACTCCTTCAGTTTACCAGGCAGACAGACAGCAGCAGGTAGAGTTACAGCTTGTCTCAGTCTCTGTGCTGCATTGAGCTGTTGCTGTGTTACATGATAGAGGTCCATACAGTACCTAACACCGTCTTTCTGAAGAGCTGGGGCAAATTTGTACTGTGATTAGCGTTGTGTGTAATTGGTCATTTACTTTTGAGCAGACAAAACCTAACATTGGAGTTGTCAGTGTAATCACACCTCTGCTTTGTGTGAATACTGTGCTATTAATGAGTAAATTAGCTGTTGCACTTGGTACAGTAGTAATTGCAAATGTATGATATCTGTTCTTGTTGGAAGGCTCATCAGGATGTTTACTCTGATCTGACACAGGTGAGAGGGGGTCACAGAGAGAATGAAGGCAGAGACGATTGATGATCATCAGAGTTAATATTATATCCTCTCTAATGATGTATTCCTTACAGTATCTAACTGATCAAGATATTCTTACTGACTGTGCTGTTCAGGTTGTAAATGGGAAACACATACTGCATTTTATCTTATTTATTTCACTCTAGCTTGATGTGATAGAAGGACAGTTTAGATGCAGGGTGCTGAAATGAAAAGAGCGTCTTCTTTTCTTCGTATTATCAAACAGGTGATTTTGTGCTCAGTCAACCAATAATTCTGTTTTTGCATTTCACTATTTATTCCCAGCAGTAACAATAACAAACAGACTGGTACATAAATGCTCACCTGCTGAGCCCTGGCACAACAGGCATTTTTACCATTCTATATCTGTCCGCTGCTCATATGCTCTCACAGAGACAGCTCCATTTCTCTGGATATGACATTACCTTTAGATGTGTTTTACCACTGTGACTGCTAACAATTATTGTTGTGCAGCTCTTTTTTAATGCCAATTTTTATTCTGGTCTTGTCTGGTTTTTTTTGTTTTTGTTTTTTGTTTTTTTTATATTTGTTAGGCGTCTGTCCACCCATCCAACACAGCTGACCACCTGATTTTTACATTAATGCAATTTAAAGTGTTTAAAGTCCATTTGACAGGTCTCCCACTGGTTTGTGGCATGTCATGTACTAAAATGCCTCATTTGGGAGGAAAAAAAAAAAGTTCCATTATAAGTTGTTGGACAAACATCCTGGTGATTCAGTGCAACAAAAGCCTGATTTGGCTCCTCATTCATTCTGCTGGAACAATGCTGGGAGAGTGTAAACTTGTTTAGCCAGGATTGGTCTGCTGCTTGTTGCCAGTGACTGGGACTTATCATTCATTTGGAAACAGAGAGAGATTGCGATATGCCATGTGACTTCTGTATATGGCAGCTTCGCTCCAAGTGCATCTGTCTCTGGTCTTTGTAACAAGGCCGTGTCTGTATGGTGGATGTATCCATTTAATGAACTGTGTCCGGGTGCTATTTTTACCCTGTACACAGTTCTGAATACGCCCTGATTTGTAAAGTATATCTTGTTGAATGATCGCTGCCTTAATGAAACATCCTCGCTTCTTTTATGTGAAGAGCTCAGGCAATCAGCAGATGAGACTGACTTCTTCCACACTGATAGAGATGCAATATCATCAAATCAATCTGATGGATTCAATTAGAAAGATCCTGCTTGGCTTTTCCTGCCAAAGTTACAGACAGGGAGACAGTTTCATAGATTGATATACTTTATATACTAAAAAATAGATTTCTAACAGACAAATATCTGCTGTCATTGTCCCAACTGGGAACACTGTCTGTCATTAAGGTGACTCTGAGCAGGAAATGTACCCATCTATTATCTGGAATGGCTGGCGCCTTAGCTGAGCATAGATCAGCGGTGGGTGTTGATCCATCTGTTTCCCTATGGATTAATAGCTCCTTTGAGCAGTGAAAGCTGGTCTGGGATCAGGGTCAGTGTGCAGTTTGGTGTAAGGCCAAGGTACTGTATGTGAGGATTAATGTGTGTGTGTGTCGGTGTATGTGTGATGATTAGCTACATGATTTCCTGGGACCAGCACTGAAGCAGGATTACTGCTGAATCACTTGGGAGCTCTTGCTTCGTGTGTGTGTGTGTGTGTGTGTGTGTGTGTGTGTGTGTGTGTGTGTGTGTGTGTATGTGTGTGAGAAAGAGAGACAGAGATGCTGTGCAGTCATTGGCTGAATGGATTTGCTTGCTCCAGAATGATGAGAGGAGGTGATGGTGATATATGTGCTTCCTAACCAGCGTGTGTTTAACAAGATCCTAATTCTGTCTTGCACCTGAGCACAGACACCTATTTTACTCCCTGAAGACTTCAGCTAACACACCCACACACATACACACATACACACACTATCATTTCTCCATTAACTTCTGCAAAACTTTAGCAAAACAGCTCTCTGTACAACTCCCATACACACACACACATACACGTAGACACACAAATCTCCTAGGCTGAATACTAGAGTGGCAGCAGCCATGTTGGATCCTATTGGGAGCTGTAATTATGTGCCAGATAGAGAATTAGAAGTGTTAACCAAGCAGCAGTGCAAACAACAACAGATTAAGACTGAAACAACACAGCCACTCACTACCCAGTGTTAGCTGAATACTCTGGTATATGAGCTTGATTATTTTATGTGCTCCACCAATAAGGCCACCAAGCCGTCTCCACTCGGCCCAAAAGTTAATCTCCATGACAACATGCTGAATTTTTACCTGATTTTAATGTCAGCTGTAAACCCATCCTCTAAATCTAAATTATACCACTGAGATTTTAAACCAAAATTCATGTCACAATACTGTCACTCAAAAGCTTTATAACCAGCCCATAATTCACTGGGGCTGACTACACATCCACATCATTGATTAGTTACCAGGGTTGAGCTCCTGCCGGGGATGAAAACCTTCCTCTACCGCCGTCACCTTGGTCTCACTTGAACATCCCAGTCTGCGCGGTGTGGCCGCTGTCTGACGGCTGCCTGCACAGCAACAGAACGGAGGATTTGCCTCCTATGACAGCTGCGTTGTGAATGTGTGTTCCTGACGGTGTACACGCGTTTTTGCATCTGCACACATTTCCTGTGTCTCATGAGCTGAGTGGAGCAGGTTTTGATGAGAACAAACTAACATGGTGGCCCAGGAGTCCTGCGTGCTGATTGGAATACGTGCCTCCTTCACAGTGTTGTCTCTTTCCCCTCGTCCTCATGGTGCACACACAGATCAACTGTTTTCTTGAACAAAACAGTGTAAATAGTTATAGTTTTTTTAAAGGTAGTACAGGGAAATTCAGTGGCGGCATTACAGGGATGTCACGATTACTTGTTCTCACAATTAATTTATCATAAAGATTCATACTGTCACTTTCCAAAAAGATTATGTTGGAACCATATCGGCAGATCAGCACCAAAGTAAAGGTGCACACTGCACACATACTGGTCCATTTACCTAACGTTACATTGAATTGGTAGGAATTTAAATGTTAGCATGTCATTTGTTATTAAAAAAACCCGTTTAAACGGACACTGAGGAGTTTTTTTTTGGTTATAAAAAAGTCTCACATTACCCACACTTGTTAATGGCTCCATTTTTGATAAATATATCATTTTGTCTCTATCGTTATTTTGTTATTATTATTAGTGGTGGAAATGCTGGGTGAGCCGACCAGTGTTTCCTTACTTTCGAAGTTTCGCTGACGCTGCCCGGCAGGTCATGAGAATAACACCGCTGAATCGCCGTTTATGGTCGGAACTACGACGGTATCTGATCGTCTTCGAACCTCTGACTTTAATTCTTGATGAATGAAAACATTCTTGGCAAGACGTCTGTCCGTGCGCGTGGAGGCTCATGGTAAATGTAGTATGAAAACACTTTGCTTTCCAAAACTCCTCGTTGTCCCTTTAATGTGGATGAATCTACGTTACCCACACTTGTTAATGGGTCCATTTTCGATAAATATATCGTTTTGTCTTTATTGTTATTTTGTTATTATTATTTAGTGGTCGACTCACCCAGCATTTCCTAGTTTCGGTTTTGCGGACGCTGCCCGGCGGGTCATGGGAATAACGCCGCCGGATCGCTAGTTGGCATCATTCATGGTCGGAACTACGACGATATATGGAACCTCTGACTTTTATTCTTGATAATGAAAATATTCTTGGCAAATGTTTTTGCTTTCATCCGCCTTGCGCCGGTCCAAGAATTTCACCGTGCATGCGGAGGCTCATGGGAAATGTAGTAACACTTTGCTTTCCAAAACTCCTCGTTGTCCCTTTAATGAATTGAATATTTCAAACACTTCCCCTTGGGGATTAATAATTGGTCCTATAGTAATAGATAATTAAATATTTTGTCTAAAAATGTTGACTATATTTGATTTTACATATTCATAGTGTTGTGAAATTAATTAATGCATAATAATTGTGATAATCGTGATAATCGTAATTATTTCTCTGACAATAATCGTACCGAGAAAATCTATAATGGCGACATCCCTACAGCATTAATGTGATCATCAGGTGTTGGTATTCCATTACTGAAAGGTTTGTAACACTGTGGAAAATGACAGCCAGTATATTCTGTCATATACATTGAAGCAGGAGGAATATCATATTTGAAATGGAGCAAGTAATCTCTATATAAACATGGACATATAGACACTCGTGCTGCCAAGAACAGGGTTTACACCGCTACAACAGGCTGGGACACTGTGAGTGCATGTCCACACACAGACAGACTCACACTTCACATGCACATTATACTCTTCATGCCGCAATGCAAGCTGGCTGTATGGTTGAGTGGATTCATGATTTGAGACCTGTCTTTGAAGTCCACTGAGGCAGGGAATAGGAAGTGATGGATTTATGTTTCATGACATGCTTTACTGGCACACTGCCCTTCTCAGTCACCCTGGCTCATCTCTGGTTTGCACTGCAAATTTTAATCCTATTTATCCAAAAGCTGACAACCTTGTATAATTTCCTCCTTCTCCTTCTATACTTCTTCTTTGTCTCTCTTGCGTCTTCTGTCTCTTTTTCTGGCCCCGTTTGTTGTTTTGTTCTTCTCTGGCTCTGTCTATCTGTCTGTGTATGTCTTCATCACTCTCTCTTTTCCCCCCGATCTTTGTGGACTCTGTAGCTCCTGGCTAAAAAGGTGTTCACCCTCTACTCCCCGGTGATGTGGTGGCTGTCTGAACAAGACAACTGTGATGTTGGCCCGTGTGCCCTCACCTCCTTGCTCTGCCGTGCCAGGAAGAAGCTGTGCTCTTTTCCCTGTGCTCCTGATGAAGAGGTCAGTCTGTTCTACATGTGATGGGGGTGTAAAGGCACATTACAGCCTCCAGCTGTATGTGCAAGGCCAGAACAGCTTCTCCACGGGGAGGGAGAGCTTACTGTGTTAATATCATTTAATACTGTCATCATGTTCATCCATGATGTGAAAACACTCTGATGGATAGCAGCCAGTAATCAGCTGTGCAGATTTTGGTCACCAGGACAAACCCCCTCCTTCTATTCCAGGCTTCCTGTACCAGTTTAATTAACAGAGATGTAACGTGTGTGTTTTCCAGAAGCTACAGGGAGACGCAGCACTCTAGAGGTCAAACACAGAGAAATGTTCTCCTCGTGTGTTGGATTTTATTTACAATCAGTGAGCTGACAAATCCACAAATGTGTTTGGCATGAAGCCTTTATCCACGAACGAAGAAGAGACTCAAACACAACTGTTCCCCAACTTTTATATTCTACAGGCTGTCAAACCCCCAGTGCCCCCTTCCAGACACACAGCCTGTTGCACCTAATCTCCTCACCCAGACTGGTGTGTCCAAAGTTTCCACTGCTACTGTACCCAGCCGCGGACAGAAATGATGTTTTGAGGATTTTTTTTTTTCTGGAGGTTTGGCGATTTATTTTGGCACAGTGGGGCAGTGGTTAGCACTGTCCCCCCACGGTGAGAAGGTTCTGGGTTCACTGAGCTTTCAGAGAGACACGGTCCTGGTTCTGGTTCTGGTTCCGTTCTGGAGTCTCAGAACCGTGGTGCTTTCTGGTGAAACAGCAGCGTTCACACCGGTTTAAGTGGAACCTAAATGGGAGGACGTTAGTCTGCAATACTCGAAATATTTGCTTTTTTGCTTTCTCTGTAATCATTCTTCAGATTTTTTTTTAGTTTACCACTGTAGTTATTTGGTCTGGCGTTGAAGTGAAGCCAGCCTTGGCCATCTCTATAGAGTTCAAAGATAAGAATTACTTTACTTTATTGAACTGCAAAGGGAAATTCATACAACTTGTTCTTTCTTGTGCTGCTTTCTAGCTTTTCTTGAAATTCTCTAGACGCCCAAATCGCCACCATTTCGTTTCATCAGCAGACCACTGCAAATGTTTCTCCAGGTTGTAGTCACTGCCTTCTTCTCCTTCCTGCTGATCTTCACAGGCTAGAATACAACACACCCACTGATGATGTCATGGTTCCCAGGAAAGAACCAACTTTTCAGGTTCCGAACTTGTTATTTTTTCGGTCTGAACCCGCTGGCCGGTTTAAAATTGGGTTCGGGAACCGGAACCAGCACAGAGCCCTGCCAGTGTGAAACCCCTAACACGGACCTGGGGCCTCTGGGTGTTGGGTCTGTCCAGGTTCTCCAACTTCCTCCCAAGACAAGGCCAGTAGTTCAGTTGGTGGCTCTGAGGTGTGAGCGGCTGTTTGCCTGTGATGGAGCGGTGACTTCCCCAGGTCGTATCCTGCCCCTTCACCTGATGAAGCTGTGATTGGCTCAGGCCCCCTCAACCCTCTAGGGGTGGGCAGTATACCTAATGCTAATTACTAAAGCTTATCTGCAATTTCCCCCAGTTTAAATGAAATAATAAAAGTAAAATATTCCTATCATATACAATTTGGACACTTGTCACCAGATGGAGAAACACTTCTCCGTGTTCTCCAGCCCTCAGGGCCAAGTTTTATCGCCCCATTGTTAATGATTGTAACATACGCAGTACATACCACAATTTGAGTAACAGATTTACTGCAGTTTGTAGCACTCACTGGATTTTATTACTGAGTAAACAGTAGAAAGACCATGTTGACAGTACTGTAGCAGGGATATTTTGACATGCTTGTATGTATTTATTAGGCCAACGCAGTGTCTTTCTGGATGACTGTGAGTTGTGCTGCAGCAGTTAGACACCAAGTCGAGTGTGCTTCAACTTTTTTGCTGGATGACCCTGAGTTGTTTTGTCACAACCTCAGTCTTTGGCAACCTCAGTGTGCCGGGTGTGATGGATGGGCTCCATTCAAAGAAATGACAGGCCGACCGACAAGGACGCAGAGATATTTACATCACAATGTAAACAAGAAGAGTCACTGCGCCAGTTCTCACCACATCACTACCCTCTGATCTGCAAAAAAAGGAAATGTTTTTCACTTCTGACCCCTCCTCTTCTGTGGTGATGCTGTCCAGTGTCCCACAATGCCCTGGCTGCAGTGAACTGGTCAACAGGGTGATACTACAGGGGACCTGTGAACTTTGGCGGCTGTGAAAGTTGTGAACGAGTGAAGAGAGAGGTGTAACTGTAAAAACAAATTGAAGAACACTTCTTAAACGACATCTCTATCCTGCTCTGTGTTTGTCACACCTCACTGGAAGGCTTCAAACTCGAACTGACAGCACGGATCACGCTCAGAATTTCGGCTGTGCCATTTTGCACAGCAACAACAGCTCAATCAACTGGCTGCGTTGGAGAAGTGACGTAGGCTCTGTTTCTGCCGGAGGGGTACGCCCAGACTTCCTGTAACAGAGATAAACAACAGCTGCTTTTATCCATGATTTTATTCTCTTGGTCTCAACCCAGATCGTGTTGCCAGAGGTGAGAGATAAACCGATAAAATGAAAGTTTCACATTCAGGTTGAAATCCTGTTTCGCCACAGCAGTCTGGTACAACATGTGCATGACTGATCTCCTGCTCCCTCTAATCTCGACAGAACCCCCAAGATTTGTAAACTTCTTTTCATGCAAACCCTCACTTCCAACCAGTAAAGACAATCCAACAACAACATTTTGACATGAAACATGGTGTGCTTGGATTTAAAGGTGCAGACTCTCAGCTGTGAACTGCAGGACCATGTTTTTAGGAAATGGGGAGAGATCGATGCCAGGATATTAAGTGTTTGAAGTTGTCCAGTATTTGAGGTTGTCCACCTCTCTGGGTGCAAGACTGCTGGACACATTAAAGGGATAGTTCAACATTTTTGGCAAATTGCCATTGCCATAATCCCTATAGTTTTAGCAGTAGGTTCGTTACCTTTAATTGTTGGTGCAAGCTATATTTAGAACGGCGGAGCAGAGTCGCAAGCTGCTCAGAGCTACGCTACGGAGGCTAATGGAATTTCTTGGTTTCCCTCATCAAACTCATCAAATACACAATCCAACAACTCCAAAATGCTCTGGTGGACAAGTTGTGACCTGCACATTCACCACGCTATGAGATAATAACACAACGTTACCAGACAGAGTTGTTTTAGAGGGAAATTCATGCAAAACCGCTGATGCTCGTTTGGCAGTTTTTCGGCAAGCAGTCTCTGCAGTTGCCTCGAAAACAACTCCTAACTCCTAAAACTGTAGGGATTATGGCAATGGGCCAATTTGCCAAAATTTTGAACTATCCCTCTGAGTAAAAGTTTGGCGGAATCAGGAAGAATATCCACAAGCTAATAGACTAAAAAGTTCTGTCTACTTTATGTCTGACTCATGAGTCCCAAATCTCTCAGCGATCTCTGGTGTTGTTCAGTGCGCTGGCTGCAGTCTGGCAGAAAGTCTGTCTGAGAGCTGGTATCAGCAGCACTGAGTTGACTCTGTAGGTTTGCAGCTGAATGGTCTCAGCAGTGAGTGCATACAGCTATTGTAGGGAGGGAATCTCGACTCAGTCAGTCACTACCCACACTGCATAAAGCTAAACATTGTCAAATGGTACTCAAGTGTCGTGAGGTTGTAATGCTTTCATTTATGCGGCTGGCAAATGTAAAAAGGTGCGTTGACAGGAGAAGGTGAGAGTTATTCAGTGTTAGAGTGCAGGTATAGCTATTTCCTGGTGGCGGTATTGGAGCACCGTAAACTCGATTTGCATCAAATTGTCAAAAAATATCTGCAGAGAGGATGAATAGGTTTATTTGTGCCCAGCTCAGCCTATAGACGCAGCACGTGGGTCACAAACCGGTCACTGTACGCTCCTCTGCTGCGAGTTAAAATCACAAACACAAATGGTGACAAGACTCGGCTTTGGCAGAGCCCACCAGCAACTGAGAATGCACTTGACCTACTGCTGAGGACACAGCTTTCCCTCCAGTTACACAAGGACCAGATGGCTTGGAGCACAGCCCCACAACTTCATACTTCCTCATCCGCAAAATCTCTCCCATGTCACTGGAAAGGTTTGGCTTCTCGTGTCAGCTGAAGAACTGGGAATGATGTATTTTCGGAGCATGCAAATGAGCCGGTGGTGGTCTGTGCTGTAGCTCACCGAATACAGGAAACACATCCTGAGACAGTACATACATAAGAACATTACAAAGGGATAGTTCAACATTTTGGCAAATTGTGACCTGCACATTCACCACGCTATGAGATAATAATGGAATGTTACGAGACAGAGTTGTTTTCGAGGCAAATGCAGAGACTGCTTGCTGAGAAACTGCCCCCGACGGGAACGAGCATCAGCTGTTTTGCATGAATTTACCTCTAAAACAACTCAGTCTCGTAACGTTCCGTTATTATCTCATAGCGTGGTGAATGTGCAGGTCACAACTTGTCCACCAGAGTGTTGTGGAGTTGTTGGATTGTGTATTTGATGAGTTTGATGATGGAAACCAAGAAATCCCATGAACCTCTGTAGCGTAGCTCTGAGCAGCTCGCAGCTCTGCTCCGCCGTTCTGAAAATAGCTTGCACTGACAAATAAAGGTAATGAACCTACTGCTATGACTATAGCGATTTTGGCAATGGGCCAATTTGCCAAAATGTTGAACTATCCCTTTAAGATCAGTGGGTTGAGCAGGCGCCCCATATGCAGAGGCTATAGTCCTCGACGTAGCAGCCCTGGTTCGATTCCACCTCCTCTCTGTCTCCCCATTTCCTGTCTCTCTACAGCTGTCCTATCAGTAAAAGGCAAAAAAGGCCAAAAAAATATACTTTTACAGTTGTCCAGTACTCATTTGACTCAACCAGACAAACCATGTCATTCAGATGGTACAGTACTGTATGTATCTCAGCGGCAGAGGAAAGGTCTGTCAGGCAGGCAGCACCAGCAGAATGTGGAATGCATCTGTAATCACTTGTTACCTTATCTGATTTTATTTTCTTTTTTTTTGTGATCAATTTTTTATTTTTCGTTTTTTTAATTGTCTTTCAGCATCATATTATCTAGACATAGCAGAAACCAGCATGACCATAAACAGACCTGACCTTATTCTCATGTCTTGCCAGCGAGAGTCTTTACAACAGGACTCCAGTCCCCTCTCTCTGCCTCCGCTTGTCCTCCTTGCTCTAAGAAATTGGCCCACCTCCACACACACACTAGCATACGCACGCACACAGTCATACACACTCGCTCGTGCAGAGTTGATGAGACAGTGACTGCAGATGACGGCTTAACACCAGGAAAATGTGTGTCTAACTCCCCACAGGGGATCTGTCTCTGATCAAAAATGTAACAAAGAGGGGATAAGACTTGAAAGAGTAAACTTAAAAAGACCTGCTCAGTTTGTACCTGATCATAAAATCTTTTCTTCAGGTGGGGGGAGTGTAAGCCACTCACTGATAACAGACACCGGATGGCACATTGCTCAGGTTTTACCCCAAAATGTTACCATTCTTTAAAAGCCTATCAGTCTGTATTTCAGAGTGTTATTAGTCATGCAGGCTGCTGTCAACTTCCTCTCTGTGGGGTTGTCCTGATGGCTGAGCGGTCTGGGACACACGTTCATGGGAATAGCAGGCAGTTGTGGAGACTGGTTTAGCTGGGACGTGAAGCCAAGCTGTGCTGTCATCTCTCTTTTAGCGCCTTGTCCGTCTCTGCTGCCAAATGCAAATACAGGTGAACCAGCACCTTTAAACCTCCAGTAGCTGCACCCAGCGCTCCCCCCGCTCCCCCTCTGACAAACCAACCCAGCGCTGATCAAACACCAGGGAGTGAAATGATGTTTGACTCTGCCCTCGTCTCTCTGTCCTCAGAACCCGCTAGTGGCCGTGAAGGACACGAACGCTGCCAAGAAGACTCCTACTGGCCTGCCACCGCTCACCGCCATCATCCAGGACCCGTTGGCTGCCGTGGAGACGCCCTTTATGGCAGGTTAAGTTGATCTAGGTCAGCAGCTGAAATCAGTATTCCTGCAGAGAGCTGGTGTTTTGCCGTGGCGTGACAGTCTGCCACTGTTCTTTCCTCGTCCTGTAAAATACTAAGAAGGCGAGTTCTCCTCCGAGCAGCAGGAAGCGGTAGCATGGATACTAGAATTTTACCATTTTAAATCCTCATTAACAGTGGCACCACTCTGAAGAGGAAATCATTTATTGAAGTAATTTACTGGTCAGTATAATCAGTCTGATATCAGATGCCATTACTCCTTGATTCAATGGATCTCCAGTCTCTACTTCAAAGAAACTAAACACGGTGTAAATAAAGATTTATTCAGTAGACTACCAACAGGTTAAATACAACGTCTGATCACCAAGATGGAAATAATGATGAGCAGTGTGATGAGTTGGCTCATGTTAAGGTTATTTACATTACAGCTAATGATTACTTGTAGGAATTAGATTTGATGATTAAATCTGTCTATATTTCCACATCAACCCACTCATGACCTGCATGTCCTTACGCTGAACTTCTTTAATGGTTGTGACTGATGCCAGACCAGGTATGTCCGCTACAAGTTCAGCTGTAGTTCATTTGCCCCTAGAGATTGACCTGAGAGCTGTCAGCCTCTCTTAATATTCATAGCTGCACTAAAATATACATAAATACTTCGTACTATTACTGAAAATGGAAATAGTTAGACCCCAGCACCGTCTCTGTCCATCTGCTTTCTAACTTCTGCTGCTTTGTCTACACGGCTGTTTGGTGAGCTTGCAGTGGGTACGTGTGCCTGCGAATGTGTTTATAAACACAGGTGATAACAGACAGATGAATGAGTGGCTGTGCATGATCACATGCCGAGCACACACAGGCTAAATTATTTATGCAGCTGTGATATTGCATTTTTTTCATCCGGGCTTGGTTCCTCATCTCTCCGTGCTGTGAAAAGCAGATGCCATATTTTAGGGTGGCAGTCATGTGTGCAGAGGGATGGAGAGATGGATGGGATAGTCTCAGTCCACACATTTTTGTCTTTTTCTCTCTCTCATTAAATTGAGCCTTCCCTCGGCATCCATCACAGCACTGGTGTGGTTTTTTTTTGTTTGCATGCGCTCCTCGTAAGAGGAAGTGGAAGTAGAGGAAGACACACAGGATTCTTTGTGTGTGCAATCACGTCTGTATACATTTGTGCCGATGCATACTCATGCATGTATTAGTGTATGTTTGTCTGTGTGTGTGCGTATGTACGTGTGTGTGTTTGCGTTTGTGCATCCAAGCTCAGACAAAGGCCCAGCCAGAGTCCATTGGTTGGGCGGGGGCGCGTGCAGCGTGGTAATGAGGGCGTCATTAGTTTGGCTGGGAGGCTCCTCCACTATTAGCTAATGGATTCTCAGCCATCTGCTCTGACAGGCTCCACCGGTTCCTCATTTCCACCTTGATCAGAATAGGCTACTGGAGATGTGTCTCCTCTGTGAGCGTGGAGACTCGGGGAGTGGCTCAACGCCTCTCGCCGTGTGGTTCAACTCCTCCGCTCTGTTTATCTGGCTCTCTGTGCAGCAGCAGCCGGTCCATCCCTGTCCTGGCTTTACAGTCAACATTTTCTTTTTGTTTTGTTTATCAGCCAGTTATGTTGGCATTTGGTGTATACAGCATCACAAAAGTCACCAGAAACAGAGTACACTTCAGTGAATTGTGTTTCAACCTTTCAAAGGAGTCAGTGAGTCATGCTGTGGCTTTATTCATCTTGTTTGCTGTCGTCTCCGGTTGGCCATTTCATGGTGAGCTACATCAGAAAATTGTAAAAAATCAAAACAAAAAAGACAAATACGCAACATCACTACCAAGTGCAGTGTGGCGGGCAAATAATTATCACAGTCACCAGAAAAGCCAAGATTTTTGCCCAAGCATGAACAACAAGTTCTTGGTAAAGACGATGTGTGACCTATCTTGTCAGCTTCACTGGGAGCTGACCTCTTTCTTCCACACCAGAAATAGTTTGTGGGTCTATTGCTGGTGGGTCTCCACAGGACATAAACTGTAATAGATTTTAAACAGACTGGCTCCCAGGGCTGAAGAATAAACTTAACACCTGGGATGCTTTTGGAAAATGTGTATGAAAACCTGAGTTATTTACCTGCTGTGTGCCATTTCCACTATTCTACGCCTGTGCACTCAGTTGTCAAGTGGCTTTCATCAAGTTTCTGAAATGACACAAAAGCTGCCAACCGTTTCCGTTAGCTTGGATGAACTGAACGAATCATCCTCCTGAAAAGAATGTCAAACAAAACACAGTCTATTTTAGCGGCGTCGAAGCAGAGGGAGTCATGAGCACTCGACAGAGAAAAGCACAAATTAGAAACTCAGTCATCAAATGAAGATCTGGGACATATGTTAACAAATAATTGCCTTCTTACACGTCCGACATAATAAGTATCATACACATCTTAATGAGTGTGATTATAAGTCCCACTGTATCAACCTTATGTACTCAACCAGTAATTGGGGGCAATTTGAGTATATGAGCACAATCTGACTCTTTTGGATTAGCCAGGTGTTATGCAGTTTCAAACTCCCTCCTCAACAAACTGTAGGTCTCTTTTCTATGGATTAACAAATGAAGCAACAAACTAAGGAGAACAAACACATCGCTCCAGTTTTAAAGGAGACATATTATTTCCCCTTTCCACAAATTAAAATAGTTCCCAGGTGTCTTAAAGGTATAATATGTAGGAATTGCCCCCATCTAGCAGTGTGGTTGCATATCTGAACGTATTCTTTATGTTGCATTCAGACAACAGACGCTGCATGTAACAGGATAAACAAGCGTCTATGTAAACAAGTGGTCCGCCAGCACGAGGCAAAACAATACAGGTGTGACAATATGTTGTCATGGTGATGTGGTATTGTTTTCCTAACCCACGTCACAAGTAAAATTACATCCAGTTGGTTTGTGGACGGCCTGAATGCAACACCAGTGCCTCCGTCCTTCCTCACACTACACAGTGGTGACAGTTTTAACAGGCGCTACCTGGAAAACTTTCTCCCCGAGCCGACAGCTCCGCTGAGTTTCTATGGTTACCTACGGTCACGCTGCCACTGAAGTAAAACATAGCGATGCAACATGGCCGCCTCGGTTCGGTGCGCCCCCCTTATGTATTTGTAACGACTTGTAACAACTCATTCTAAGGTACAAGAAAGCTTTCATTTGTATGCGGGTGTGATTCCACTTCAGTGAATTTTTGCTAATAAAAAGCCAAATAAGTTACATACTGGGGCTTTAAAGACATGTCTGTGACTTGCTTTGGTCAAAATACCTCAAGGATCAAACATCACAGCTCTTTTCATCCTCTCAAAACAGCCCTGTTCAGAACGGCTGCTTTCAGTGCCTGTCCCTTTAAATGCCACTTCTCGCCCCACCTCTTCTACCGGTCCCAGGTATTATGCAAATTTGAATCCTAGTTACATCACTTGAAGACAACTGAGGGAACAGCTCGTAAAACCACATGGATTTCAACCTATAGAGCCTGCACATTACAGATGTTTTTGTCAATTCTAACATTTTGGGGGCCGGAAGGCAAAACAAACACCTAAATATATGTTAAAGAGCCTTCGAGAAGTGATATTCAAAATCAGCTCGGGGTGCTTTTAGTTTTTATGGTCTGACACTGTGGAACTCTTTGCCTGTTGAACTCCATTCGTCTCCAACAACACCTTCCTTTAAATGTAGACTAGAAACATATCTGTTCTCACAAGCTTTTAATTAGCATTTTGTTTGTTTCTTTGTTTTTGTTTGTTTTTTACTTTTACATATTGCGTTTTGTTTTGATTTGCACTTTGCATGTATTGCCATCTTGCTTTTATCCTAAAGCACATACACATGCTTACACAGTATATGTGAGAGAACACAACTTAGACGTGAGTTAAGGAGTCGATAACATGTTTATGATGTAAATATCTAATGCTAGAATTACCCTAATGTCCATTTAGTGCTCCGTTGCATTGGGCAATACACAGCCAGCAATACTTTACATGGTTGTTTGCACCCAGAATCTAACGTAGACACATTTTGGTTCAGTTTGATTTCCAGTGGCAGCCGTCGTGACTAGACAGACACACAGATGAGAGTGTTTTGTGTCTATGGTAACAGCGTTTTTGCCAGACCATCTTATTTCCATAAAAAGCATCTCAGCTTGGCTCCTCTAGTAAAACACTTTATATGCTTTTTATTTTTTTTGTTTCTTTTATTGACTTGGAGATCTCAGGGCCCTTATGAGACATGAGACAATACACATGATTCCACGATGTACAAACACACATTTATTGATCTCCGTCCAATCTGCCTTGCAAATTGGCTCTGGACCGCAACTTTCTGTCATTAGCTGAGAGTAAGTGTCTGTCTGTTTGACTAATAGTCTCTGTTTGTTTATATCTGCTTGTGTTCCTAAATCCCTCGTGATCTTCTGTCTATTTCTTCCTCTTTTATACTGTCCATCCATTTCTCATTTACTATGAATATCACAACATCCGTCCCTGAGGGGCCCTTCCAAGAAATTACACATTATCACCCTTCGCTTTGACACGGACGTGTTGGAGCATTTATCACACCTATCAGGATGCGTCATAAACATATGATCGCATCCACCGTCTCTGGGGGGCTGTGGCTCATCGAGCGAGCGCACACACACACACACACAAACACACATTATATAGAGACTACCAAGCATCGAGATGTATTTGTCAACTCCATGGTGCTCATTTTCCACACACGTACACAAGCATCCTCACATATATCCTACAGATATTACAAATCTTCTCCCCCTCTCATGGTTTTCTCTTCCTACTGGTTTAGCAGGGCTCCCCTGGGCACAGTACAACCCTATCCTGTTTAATTGAGTGTATCTCATCATCTGCAGTGGGCCTTCCCCCCTCTAATCAGTTTTAAGAGCTCCTTTGCTTTCTGCCACCCTTTACGCTTCAAGGGAGACCAGCACTGTGTGTGTGTGTGTTGAGTATTTGTGAATGTTTTAAACGGATGGGGTGGGCTAAGTGCGGAGGATTAAAGCACCGGCGCGGATCATCTTGTTGACATGGAGTCCACGAAAAGTCTAAGTGAGAGACAGAGATGAGGAAGTGACACACAGTGAGTGAGTGAACTCTGAGTGTGGCGGTGTACACTGCTGCAGTCACAGGGAGCCGAGACTTCCACTTTTCCTCCGAACGGACCCTTAAAAAGGAGTAAATAACACTTTGACTAGTGTCTGGCTTTCTGTGGGTGTGTGGTGTCTGAGAGGGAGCGTGCTTCTTTTTATGATACTTGGAGGGTGGAGGAGTTCTTGGAGTCGCTGTGGCAGTTGGAGCCGTTGGACATCTGCTCTACATCTTATTACTGAATTAAGAAAATCAAAGGAACAGACTTTACTGAGCAGCCAACGTATTGAGACAGCACAACCACATACACACTGTGGAGGTTGGTGTTTGAAAATGGAAACACTCACGATGAGCTCACCACCCTGTCTTCTAGCTTTAATGTAGGAATGCTTACGTCCCCATAGCATCAACCATGCAGATGTGGTCGACAAAGAGATGTAAACACAAACATACATGACATTTGCTTGCAAATTGTTTGCAGTCTAAGACTCTGAAGTCTAAGACCCAGGTCTGGTATTAACAAGCATCTCAGATGATCTGACCACAGGTAGTAAACTCTAAGGATTAGATCATCAGCATCCCCATGTGTGATCAGATCTCACTTTGTTGCTTCATATGCAAATACAAAAGTATACTGTCTGGTTGTGAGTAGCCAGTCTGACAGACAAATTGTGCTCAATGTGTTTGTGTGTCTGTGAGTGAGTCGCAGAGGGACAGAGACAATCGATGAATTGAGGTTTTATCCGTTTGAAACAGTGAAATATTTTGGTTCATTATAAAACTCTGGTGGGACTAATTAGACTGTTGCAGCAGCCGTCAGTACAGTAGCCAGTCCTTTAATGTGGCAGGGAGTCCACAATGCTAAAAAGACTGTGTCCAACTGCGTCCCAGTCCACCTCCGAGCATGGTCCGATTGATCTGAACTCAAAATGTGTCCTCCATGCATGTTGAGTGTGTTCACAGCTGAACTCAGAGCCGTCCACTGGTGATCAGATCACCAGACGTGGAAGTTAACTCCAGGTCTAAATGAGGCTTTAGATCCACTAACAATATGTTGGTGTTTTCTGTCACAGGCGTCTTCACTTCCTTCACTGCTGGTTCGTCTCTTGAGTCTTTAGTAAATTAAGCATATGCTCAGCTGGACTAGTCAGGTGTCATGCAGTGAGCATATGAAGGAGTCTGTGGGTGAGTGAGCTCGATGTTCTCTACTCTGCTGCTGCAGCCTTATAGTTGTCAAGACATGTGTCAGTATTCAAAATATATGGCAGGTGGTTTGGCAATGATCATCATTAGACACAACAATCCCTTGAGACTCACAAGGACACTTTGTTGTTGGAGCCTCTCCAGCTCATAACCTTTAAAGGGAAAGTTCAACATTTTAGCAAATTGGCCCATTGCCATAATCCCTATAGTTTTAGGAGTAGGTTCGTTACCTTTACGGTGCAAGCTATTTTTAGAACGGCGGAGCAGAGCCGCGAGCTGCTCAGAGCTACGCTACGGAGGCTCATGGGATTTCTTGGTTTCCCTCATCAAACTCATCAAATACACAATCCAACAACTCCAAAACGCTCTGATGGACAAGTTGTGACCTGTACATTCACCACGCTGTGAGATAATAACAGAACCGACCATTAACAGTAACAAACCTACAATTAAGACTGTAGGGATTATGGCAATGGGCCAATTTGCCAAAATGTTGAACTATCCCTTTATGTCACAGTGCTGTAACGGTAGGTGTTAAATGAGCAACACATGTCATAAGGTGAGAAGTTCAGTTACAAACATGGTTATATAACATACAAAACTTATTATAATGTAGGTTAAATATCAGACATTTCCATCACAGTCCTTCACAAACTTCTACTGATGATTTTGTTTCAAATCCAATTGGAAGATGCTAATGATGCTGTACTCCCCCACCCCCCCTCCTCACACCCTACATTCTTCTTCACTGCTGTGATTGTGGCATATGTTGATCCAGCTTTATCCTGATGTTGTGTCTCTGCGGGCCCGGAGACAATCAAGTCACACACAGATGCACTCGGCTGGAAGACGTTGACGCCTCGTAGTGTTTTAAATGGACCCGGGAGATATTGTACAGGCAGACGCACTTTACCGATCCTCATCTGCATAGTCACACACAGATAAACACATTAAGTAAACACACGTACGCCGGCGCGCTGGGCTCAGATCTATACACAGCAAACACACAGGTGTACCCAGACAGGAGCTAGCGGGCCCCGCTCGCTTCACAAATATCTCTCACATTTTTCTCACTCTCTCCCAGTCACTCACTCATGGCTGTATTAAGTGGCAGTTGTCCCAAACAGGCTCTCACACTCCCGTGGACAGAGCGGAGACACCCCGCCTCAGACAGAGGAGGCGGTGCTAATTGCCGCTGCTTACTGATGCTTTCTAGTGACAATATGTTTGTGACGGTGTGTCAGACTGAACTATGCTGTTTGATGTCTCCCCAGCTGGCTGCCGGGACCGGCTGATGCTTCTCCGAGGCAGAGACACACACACAGCGAGGCCTCGCTCCTCATCCCTCCTCATCCCTCCAAGGCCAGCGTCGCTGTCTCCTCCTTTCCTTCCTCTCTTGTCTTTTTCATTTTCTCCGTGTCACCAACTCCTGCTCATGTAAACAGGGCAGAGGGTTCAGAGCCGGGGTAGGTGGGTGGAGGGAGGGGGGAGGTGAGAAAAGAAAAGATTAACCTCCTTTTGAAAGTGTGTGTTAGTATACATCTAGTATGCATGCCAAGTTAAGTGCTCATCTCTCTCTGCATGTTGTGCTTCACCTGCTTAACCTCCACCTCCATCTTTGTCTCTTCTTATTCCTTCCTTTTATCTTTGCGCCTTGTATAAGTACTCTTTGCCCTTGCTTTGTCATTCCACACTTGCGAAGTGCATCACTGCATCACATATGCAAAAGGGTGTGTGTGTGTGTGTGTGTGTGTGTGTGAGACGCTCCCTGTGGTTCCTGCTGTAATTCTGTATGCTTTCAGCTTGTTCTAGGTTCCCAGTGTGACTCAACCTCACATGTCTATTTGCGTCTTTCTCTTTCTCTCTGTTTTCTCTCTCTCTACATATTGCTCTTACACTCTTCCTTGCTTTCGTTCTCTAACAAATTTGTCCCGTATTTTATCTCCCTCTCCTGTTTTTATTTCCTCCTCAGCCTCTCCTTTTTTCCCCCACATTTCCATTCCTTCTTTCTCTGTCCCTCTATCTTTCTCATGCATTCACTCCTCTGACTTTCTCTCTACTTCTCTCTCTCTCTCTCTCTCCTCCTTCCATGCCTGCCATCTCTTCTTTCATTTTCTGACTCAACACCTTGCTCTTTGCATGTCTATTTCTGGTCTCTATCTTCCTCTCCCCATGCCAGCATCACCTCCCCCTGGTTCTCATTATCTGTCTCTCTCTTTTCCTCTCCTGCCTCTGTCTCTGCTAAGATACCTTCTATTCCCGAACCTGTCCCACCCACATGTGCATGTGTGCGCGCACACACACACACACACACACACACACACACACAGCGGTACACATGCACACACCAGTGTGCTGTTTTAAAAGCACTGCATCAGACCTGTCATTTTGTGCTATATTCCCATTTTGTTTCTGGAAACATGAGAAACATGCAACAACTACTTGACTATAATATCAAGACGAGCCTTGGCAAAGATTGGCCCTTAAAACCTTTTCTAGGATTTCACTTGATGCAGCTGGAAGCAGGAGAGGCAGATGAAATCACACACTGAGGACTGAAATGTTTTTGAAGCTCAGGTCCCATATTGTATACAGGTAGAATTCCATGTCTTTTTTGATTATAAAGCAGAGGCACAGAGCCTCCTCTCTTCTGATTGGCTGCCACCGACCTGTTGTTACTAGAGCTCCAGAGAGAGGAGATGTAAAACAACCCTCAGATGGTTTTTGTTTCTTAAAACGACAAATAAATCTTCTTCTGAATCAACACAGTCAAGGTCAAATATGGGACTTTAAAGTGACGACACATTAAATTTGCTCCTGGCTTGTTTCTAGTATTTGACAGGTGTCATCACATCATCTCTATACTCTGTGGTTATTATGTGATGTCCTTGTTTGCAGTATTACTGTATGTAGTGCAGCAGCTGCATAGAAGACTGTAAACAGGTAGAGGAAGCTGTCAAAGCAGCAGAGGAGTAAAGCATCTGTTCCTGAAACGTCTTTAATCATTTTAACTTTGGTAGCAGAGCAAGAAATCTGACTGAGCCTTAATATTTTTTTCTATCTGGCTGCTCTGCCCTCTGTTCTTCCAAAACTTTTTTTTTTTTTTTGGTACCATGAACTCATATTTTTGTCACTAATGATCCCGACTCGGTGCATCCTCCACACAAAGCTGAGCAGATGTCCCTCAGATACCTGCTGTTAAATTACTGCATATTATATTTTTTGTCATTCAAACCCTGGTAACTAACAAACAAGGCGGTTGTCGGTGATACGATGGCATCATAACAAGCGTTTGTGTAAATGTCGCTGCACCTTTGACTTTTTTCTCTGTCAGTTTGCAGTGCTTTTGTTTTGCGCATTGTTACCATGCCCTAATTTATTTGTCACTTGAAGGGGAAGATGCTCACCCCCCGCCACCTTCTGATGAAATGGAACAGATGTTCATTGAAAAGCTGCTGTGGAATTATAATTGTAATGCATTTCATTTTTTGTCATCCAAACCTTGAAAACTAAAAACAAGAAAGACATTTGCGATACGATCTGCCAGTAATGAGCATTTGTATCATTATGTCTACAATTACGACTCCCCCATCTCTTTTTAGACTGCTTGTTTGTTTTTTTTTGTTTTTTTATCTCTGTGCTCTCACTCCTGTTGACATGTTTTCACCAATACACTCTTGTTTTTACCATCTCATCTTGGCCCAGGTCCCCGGTGGGAGAAATGGTAGTATCCTGTGAACCCCATGACAATCAGTCTTGGAAAAGCTGTGTGCAGGAAATGATCTCTCCACCAGCGAGTGAACCGACTGAGCGCTTTCATCCCTCCTGAGATCAGCGTGCACAGGTACACACACAAGAAACACACAACTCTGCTCACGCTACATATACTGTGGGGTCCAGGAGTCTGAGGCCGCTCTCTAACTGAACAAACAGCTTCTTTCTGTGTTTGTGCTCCATTCAGCTCAACTCACTCCCAGCTCCTCGTACTTATATTTTTCCCATAAACCAATGATCACTACTAATGAAAATGAGTGTAATTTTTTTTTTTACCTGAAAAATAGAACAAAACTGTGGCAGGGGCCTCGTGTTCTGACACATTGATCCGGCTTTTACTGCACACATTTGTCACAGCCTTTCACTGTGTAATCAGTGCATCTAAAATCATTGTCTGCAGAGCCTAATTTTCTTTGTGTCACTATGCACACTGGGATAACAGTTTGTTTTTGGCACTGGAGCCAAAGGGCTTTTGTTGTCAGTGCTATTATTGCCATTATCCTCCATTCAGCATCTGTGAAAAAAAATAAAAATCAAGTCCGTACAGAAAAGTGGGCTACAGGTTCAGTAGCATGTCCCTGTCAGGCTTGTAGGCTGTGCTGGTAAAGCTGCTGTGAAAATGGATTGATTTGATCCAGCGCACAAAATCGTGGCACCAATACGGTTTGCTACAGTGTGTAAGTTTACCATTCAATGCACACGCAGAAAAGGAAACGGCGTGCATTCTTACATTTCCTCGTAGATGCCTCCACATCTGCTGAGCAGGTTTAGAGATGATGGGATTTTCAGTGGGTCTGTGGAAGACGTGTGGTGCTGTGGTGGCCCATACAGGCTGAAAGCCCGCGCGAGAGACGTAAAATAAACTGGTCCAGATATCAATAAACCGGTAAGGAATATGACCGCAGATGTAAGCAGCACACATGAGCAGTAACCGCTCCCTGACATTAATGTGACGCTGTCAAAGCAGCTGCAGCAGTCAGGTTTTTTCTGATAACGCCACAAAATTAACAACTACCCAGTGAACACAGCGGAGCATTTTGCTCATTAAGAGCCAGATATACTGTATCTCGTGGACACAGTGAATGCCTGTTCACCAGTGCAATTCACCATAACAACTTTATAAGGCGATAAAGTGTCCATGTTTACAGCTTGTTGTGCTGCCCCAAGTGGCCAAAAAAATCTATGAATACAGCTTTAAAGATGGATTCATGTCAGGTTGTAAAGTCACAGGATTATACATACATACAGTATATGCAGTGTTGGGCACGTTACGTATTTTGAAAAAGTAATTAGTTATAGTTACTAGTTGCTTTTCCCAAAAAGTTACTACATAATATAATTAATGAATTACAAGGAAAGTAACTATTGGATTACATTTTTATAAAATGCATAAATATGTCGAATTATTTGGACTTCCCTTCCTAACCCTTTTATTAGACTACTGCACTAACCAACTCACTCAGTATTCCTCCACACAGGCAGTTAATGACTTGAATATAATGTGTATATAACGTCCTACACTTAAACGGGTGCATTATTTTCTGAATGACTTGAGTCAAGTAACAGCGCATTTATTGTCAGTAACGGCGTTGTAACGGGGGAAACAGAAACTTTTCTGGTTCCTCATGACTGAAAAAAGTAGCACCGCTGGTAACGCCGTTGTTTTTTAACACTGTTTTTCCCATCACGGTATATATGTGATAACAACTGCAACACTCACTGCTGGAAAACATAAAACTTGCAGCAAGTTAGTCCTCAACTTGGGCAAAGGTTTGTTTGGCACTCCCCTGTCCAGGTGGAAATTGATGCTCCCGGGCACTGGAGAATTGGATCCACTCTGCAGTGTTGGGGGGAATGAATACGCTGCTCCTCTGTCTGTTCAGGCCGGCTACATTAAAACAAAAAAAGAATTGTTCAAAGTCTTGACCCTGTGCAGAAAGGAAGGAGGTCAGAGCTCTAGTGTGTTGGAGAGGAGAGCAGAATCCAAATGGAGATGTGTTCATAGTGTTTTTTTTATTGTGAGTGAATGTTAGTGTGGGGAACGAAGAGTATAGAGCCACATTTGAAAGAGAGAGGGAGAGAGTGAGAAGACCTAGGGGCTCTTCTGAAAAGATTGAGAGATTTAGGGAAAGGTGGAGAGAGACAGACTGTGATAAAAGTAGCATGTCGACTGAAATTGGAAGTGAAGTATCTGGAGTACTTTGGACCCACACACACACACACACACACACACACACACTGTCACCATCAGACAATCAGGTGGAGAGTGTGTTGAGGGGAGGCACCTCTCATACAGCTGTGTCCTGTTGCCCATCAGAGCTCTCGGCCCCCTCCCGCTCTGCTCCTCTCTGAGACCGTGTCTCTGTTTAGTCCTCACACATCATTACCTGGAAACCCCGTCGCTTCCTTCCCAACTCCTTTCTTCCTTAACAGCTTCCCTTCCTGCACAAACCCACTCCTCCCCCACTGGACGGAGGGCCAGCGAGTAGCAGGAGGCTGGTGAGTCAGAGGCAGGTGTCTGACAGCCAGCCAGGCAGCAACAAGACATTTGTCATCCACTACCTCCTGTGTTTTTTTCTCCTCTTCCCATCCAGCCCTCTGTCTGCCTCTGTGGTCTGCTGAGGCCCGGTGCTGCTCGCTGGAGATACCAGGACCCACAGAGGAGGGCCAACCACTCCCCACCCCCCACCCCCCATCTCTCTTCCTCTCCTACTCTTCCTATCATTCTTGCACTTATTTCCTTCTTCCTTTTTCTTCTCCTCTCATTCTCCATCACCCAAACACACTCCTTTTATGCACCTGAACATTCTTCTCTCCTCCTCCTCCTCCTTCTTTCATTTAGTCCTTCTTATTCTGCTCTCAGCCAGTGTTTCCCCTGCATGCCTTTGCCCAGACTCCTCAAGCAGCACCGTGTTGGCACACAGTGCTTTCCTGTTGGGACACTACATATTTTGCTATGGCCAAATATTCACTCATACACTCATCTGTCCACATACAGAAACACACACACACTTCCTCACACACATACTCATAAATGCATGAGCCCACTGAGGAAAAACAGTGTTTGTTTGTGTGCCGACTCTTGCTCTTGCTCTTTCATGTGCCTTTTTTCATTTTCATTCATCCTGACTGCTTCACCTTTGGGACAGCAGCTCTAATCTCTCTGTTCCCTCTTGTCTCAGTTTGTTTGGTAGAGATTCTTTGAGCTGCTATCAGATTGGTTTGTTGTAGCCCACACTTTGTAGCTGGATGCTGTTGATGGTGTTTTCTAACTCTGATGTATGTGTTCTCACTGTGTTTGCTCCCTTTTTCCACCGCGCTCCTCTGTCCACACTGGCACCACACTCACCTCCATACACAGCACACACACACACACACACAGGCAGGTGCAATATGCTGCACATAGGGCTGCCACAAGCATGACATTTTAGTTGATGGTTAATTGCCAAACAAATAATTGGACAATTAATGATTTAATTGTCTTTTTCTGATCATTTTATGCCTAAACATAGTTTGATAGTACACACACACCTTATGAAGAAGAGATTTATTGACTTTGCAACTAAATCCATTATGCTAATGTCAATAGATGCTCGTCGAAATTTTAGAAATTAAACACAATGTGGCGCTTACATGTAGTATGTGTCATCAATCCATAGAAGAATAAAGGGGGCGCAAATAAACAAATAAATAAAAAATAAAATAGAATAACGTGATGATGTCATTAAAAAAGGACCAGTCAAACAGTGATGAAATATGACATTTCCGTTTCGTCCAACTGTTTTTATACAGATGAATGGAAACGATTTGAAAGAATATTCAAAATGATTTGGGTTAGGCAATTACATAATAATTGTGACAAGCCTAGCTGTGCAGTTAGGTTCATGAACTTGTACCAAAGCCCCTTCTGTATGTATTTCTATACAGTAGCTCTGTATATCAGCTCACAGCTACAGATCACCCTGCCTTTTCTTTTTCTCCCACTTCTTTTATTCCCTTCATTTCTTGTGGACATCCTCATCAGTGCCATGTCCTCTGTCATTTGCTGTGTAGTAGCTGTAGAGTGGTTGTAATGACATTTCAGGAAATACAGCATTGGTGCTGATAATAATGTATAATAGGCTACTGTAATATAACTGTACTCTACTTTGCGGTGAGTGGGCAATCTGGATAATATTCTACAGTCTAATTAGAGCTGCAGTTTCCTACTAAGGTCAATAATCTAAATGATACACTGACGTTCTGTTTCCACTGAGATGAATCATGTCTGTTTCTTTTGTTTTTTTTGGTACATTTTGTTGAATTACCTTGAATCTGTAACATATTAATATAATGTATTAGTCACAATGCAACGCAGGCTGATGCTGTAAGTCTACTTGCTTCAGTGAAGCGCTCTCATGTTCTCTCTTTTATTTGGTGTGATTGCTGAATCACATTAACAGCCCCCCCCCCCCCCCCCCCCCCCCCTTTTCAGCTCTGCAGTTTCCTCCTCACATCGTCAGCAGGTGGATTCAGTATTTGCAGTTTTTGCACACCTTTCAAAACATTCACCTGTTCCCTTTTTTTCCCTTCTTTTTTGAAATAATGCATGTGAATTAGCAGAGAACTTTGTGTGTGCTCGAGATTGCAAGAAACTTTGTCCACCGCGGCCCCATTTCACCCTTAGAAAAAAGAAAGTCTTCTCAGAACAGATCTGAAGCGTCCAGACACGCTGCTAGATGCATCAGGCTTTCTGAGTAGACCCAATCAGAGAGGGAAAGGATAATCATGCACTGTATGTGAGGAGGAGAGGGTAAGTGATAGAGAGAGAGCTAGTGCAATTTCTTTTTTTCTTTTTTTTTCAATTTAATGTTTTCTTCAAAAGTGGAATTACCAGTTTCCTGTTTGCTGTGGTCTGGTCACTGCTGCTGCTGTGGTGGAGTGGTGGAGGGAGCAGACATGTGCTGCCTCCCTGACTATTCTTCATGAAGGATTCAGACACGTTGAGCCCAGTGCAGCGAGGGCCTTCCAGCCACTCAGCAACACTCTGCAGCAGCTCTGAGCATCCACACACGCACACATCGCCATCCATTTCCACTGGAACTATTCATCTTATTCATCCTGTAACACCCCATAATTCCTCCCCCCCTTTTCCTCTGTTCCATCTCCCCATCTCTAATTGCTCCCTCATTTTTTTCTCCTCCCGGTTCCTTTTCCTTCAAATTCATTGCTTTTCATTCCCTCCACCTCTTATCAAAGTGACTTGATATTTATCTCTGCACTGTTCTGGCTCTGATCACCTGTTCCCTGCGCCTGCTCCCAGCTGTGTTTGTGCACTGCAGTCCATGCACTGAGATGAGATGGCGCTAACAGCTGAGACACAACCACCAATCTATCTATAAATCAATCATGCTATCACCTGGGTTTGTGGAGTATTTTGGTCTCCTTAGTGAACCATCTGCTTTGCTGCTGTGTCTCTCCTTCAGAACATGTGTGCAGGTGCATCAGCAGACACATGGGTGTATCTGAGCGCGCTTCTGTGTGTGTGTGTGTGTGTGATTGCGTATACCTGCTTGAGCATTCCTCCGTTCAGCTCGACTTGTTTATCTTTTCCTTCTTCCTTTATTTGCCAAAAGGCTGAATCCCAGAAGGCTTGTGACAGTTTTACTTGTCAAATGTGTGTTTGCATTTCCTCCTCTGTGTGTGTGTGTGTGTGTGTCTGTCGCTCCCTATTGTTGATTTGGTCTCATTCACTTTTGAAGTTACTGTGACTCGTCTTGCTCCTTGGTTTGCAGTAGAACTAACTGGAAATGCTGGTGTGAGAGGACTAACAATGGAGCATGAAATGAAGGAAATGGAGCAAATTAAGTGTCAAAAGTTGCTTAGAACTACAAAATTATATAGAATTTCATTTTCAGTCATGGTAGAGTTAAGCTATAAAATCAAAATGTCACGCCATGTTTAAACAAGGCATTCGTAAAGGACTGAAACCTGCATCAATACTGTGAGGATGCTTCAAATTAACAGTAGCAGCATTGCAAGTTACCAGTGCTGAAGGAAACAATGGTCAGAATTAGGGATGGGTATTGTTTAGGTTTTATCAGAGAACGGTGCCAAACCGGTATTTTTGAAATGGTGCCGGTGCTTAATGGTGCTTAAAGAATGGAAAACATACAAACTTTGTCCTCTTTAAGGCATTTTTTGACCTGCAAGTTGAACAGAACATTAATTCAAATAATATAAATACAACTAAGACTAAGAAATAAATTAACCAATATAAAATAAAATTCACAACAAACTGTCATAATTATCATAATAAAAACAGCAGCAGCAATACAGAACACAGAGGACAGGCCAAAAAAATCACAAGATTTGACAAAACTTTCAATGAACTTTCAAAAACACCTAGCATCTTTAAACTTTCAGCAGTTTTTCTGCAGAAAGATGACCATGACGACCAGCCTTCTCTGGTGATGTCATCTGTGATGTCTACGACACTGATAGGGCACGGCGGCGCAAAGCTCAATCTTTATGAGTGTGCGTACCCAGTGCCACACAGAAGAATGCTCGGCAGAAAGTTTTCTCATCATCATCGACATCATGTCAGAAATGTAAGAAATCGATAGGCGGTGGTACGCTCGACTGTGAAACCTTAAACCACCGCGGACATTACGTGAGGACGGAGTCAGTGGCACCGAAATAAAGCACCGACATCTGTGTTGGCTGGCTACTATCGTTTACATCAGCACAGGTGCCAATTCGGTGTCGTACCCATCCCTAGTCAGAAAAAACTGTGGAATATTCAGGTCTGTATGGAGTGAACAGGTAGTACAAGTAGCAAGACAGTCTCAGGTCGTGTTTTAAAACCTTAAAGTGCAGTGTTTGTCTTTCATCTCGCTTCTTCCTCTTTGTTCTACAGATGAGAAACCAGATGAGAAGTGGATCGACTATGAAACCTCAAACAACAGAGTAAACAGGTGAGGATATAAACCAGTACACACTGTTGTAAGTGTCACCACAGTGCAAATGGAAAAAACACTTTGACCAAGTAAGAAAGCTGTTTTGTTCTGGGCAGCAGCACAAAGTTTTCAGAGGAGACAAACTGTAACGCTTTTGGTTTCTGTCTCGTAATTCCAACGAGGCAAAAGCACAAAGACAGCGTAAGATTAATTGCTTAAATCTGAGAAGGAGCTGGAACGTCCAAGTGGCCTGATCCATCCAGCTGACAGTCTGGCTCGCATTAGGAATAGAGCAAAGTGACAGCCAACAAATCACCACCACGTTTGTGTGTTTTACATGATTAAATGACAGAGGGTGTATTAAATCAAACGTAGCTCACCTTACACACTCGCTGGCTCCAAGCCACTCCTCTCTCCATTCAATAACAATTTATCCAGGAGCGAGCGTTCATTGTTTCAAACACAAATCCATTTCTCATTGACTACATGTATTAATAAGTTTGGAGTTTGTTTGACAGTGATCACAGCTTCCTGGCTGTGTGGTTAACCAGCTGCTCCCCTCTTCTGTGTACTACTTGGATTAGACTCGGCTTGCTTGTACTCTCGCCATGATGTAATAATTAAGATCGACATATTTAATAACCGGGATAACAACATCATTTCCAGCTGATGATATTTGGTCTTGGTTTGTCTTGATCTGTTATGAGTGACTTTCATGTTTTGAGAGAGTGTTCAGATGTTTAATGAAGTCATTGTATCCCACAATAACACAAATATACTAAAGTAGCGACAGCAGACAACCCACAACTCACTTGTTCTGTGAGGGAAGTTTATTCGTTTTTGTCTTTAGCTGTCAATAGAGTGATTAAATCAGCTGTTTCTGGTAAAACAAAGATCTTTACCTTTATTGAATAAGGTCTATATGTGTAGGGATCATGTCATAATGTTGTTAGACACATTAGTGGTAACACTGTGGATGTTTTCCTGTACCCTGGTTCTCTCCTCACCACCACATCCTCTCTATTGCCTCATCAGGATGAAGTTGACCATGGAACATGTTAGAGAAATATTCATAAAGTTTAATTTGCTCTCCATCAGTGAGCTCTGTGGAGTCGTTTCCGTCTGCTGCCTAGATAGCTTTTCGTATAACTGAATCAGGAACATAAAATGTTGAGACTGATCCCACCATCCCATTCATCCCCATGACTACCATTTGCGTCAAGCTGAATAGTTTCCCCTTGTTATGTCTGTGAAGTGGAAATAACATGAACATCAAATGTTTTTAATCCAGCTTTCATGCTATTATTGTCACTCATATCAGAGTCTGCCTTCTTCAGTTGAAAACTTGGAGGGAAGCTAAAACTTTTGTGTGGTTGCTATAAGCAGAACCTATCAAAGTATCTTTATTGTCGTACATTTCATTGTTTCCATGTGTTGTCTGTGCGTCTTTGATTCCGTCAGTGGGATAGCAGGAGTCTGCTCACTGTGGGTGCACAAGAGAGCCACAGGAGAACTTCTCAGGTTTGACTTTTCTGTCGACATCAGGAGCTGTGTTTGCATGGCTCCCACACCATCAGTCATGCTGCGAAGGAAACGCAGACAGAACTTCATTTCCTTTCCCTCCCCTGTATCAAAGTAGCGTAGTAACATACAGTGCTTATTTAATTATAGGTTCTGTGTTGTATTATATATTGTGGACTGACACAGGCCGACTGTACATATGGTTCCTACAGGAGTTCTGCACCAGGAGGGAGGAATGGATCCCCAGGCTTCAAGCATCACATTAAAGGAGACACATTATGTCCCCGTTCCACAAATAAAATAGTTCCCAGGTGTCTTAAAGACATGTCTGTGACATGCTTTGGTCAAAATCCCCCAAGGATCAAACATCACAGCTCTTTTCATCCTCTCTAAACAGCCCTGTTCAGAACGGCTGCTTTCAGTGCCTGTCCCTTTAAATGCAAATGAACCACTGCTTGCCCCGCCCCTTCTACCGGTCCCAGGTAGGGGTGGGGTTATGCAAGTTCGATTTCTAGTTACATCACAGGAAGACAACTGAGGGAACAGCTCGTAAAACCACATGGACTAAGGAGCCTGCACACACCACATGGATTTCAACCTAGGGAGTCTGCAAATTACAGATTGTTTTGTCAATTCTCGCATTTTGGGGGGTCCAAAGGCAAGACAAACACCCAAATATATGTTAAAGAGCCTTCAAAAAGTCATATTTCCATAATATGTCTCCTTTAAACCTATAGCAAGTGGGTGTGTTGCAGTCAACACACCACAGAAACCAACATGATGGGCCAGTATAGCATCTCCATCATGAAGAAGGAAAGGTGCTTTCAGACAGATGTTAACAGTGCTTCAGGTGTCATGGGCGGTCAGTACCACCTGCAGTACTGCCTCATGGCCTCATTATAATTCAAGCTTTGTTTAGGTCTGACTGCAGACACAGTAACACACACACACCAGTTGTTTAACCTTATGTCTATGAATGTTTATGTTTTTCCTCCCTTAATTAGCATTTGTGAGGAAAGACAACCTCACCACAGGTAACAGTTAATGTGTAACTTTGCAGCTGCCTGTTTGTCCACCCAGCTCAAATCCCTTTCTTGGCAGGCGCAGACTTTGTGTGAACTTTTTTATGCATTGAACTCATTTCAGTTTGAACTCTTTCAGGACTCTGTTTTACCTGCACCGTGTGGACACTGAGAACAAAACCTGGTCTTCTTTTGAAGATAAGCTGCCAAAGGGCTTCTGCTATGCTGCCAAGTGAGTAACCGCCTGGCCTTGTGTGTCTGACCTCAGGTGGTGTATGTGTGCGTGTGTGTGTGTGTGAGTGTTTATGTGCAGCTGACACTATATACAACCTGCCAGACACCTGCTGCCAGGTTTTCTCTCTTAAAGTCACCAGCCTCACCTCTGTACTCACTGTCACTTCCTCTTTGCATGTGCACCTGTATAATGTATGTAGAACATCTGCTTTAACATAATTTATGGTAAAACAGTTTGTTTCTGGTCAGCTTATTGAGTTATATGAGGATAGTAAGATCAGTGCTTACACCTACACATCTTTTCTTTTTGCCTTATTCCACCTTCACTCTCTCACTTCACCCTGTCATTCCTGCCCCAATCCTTTCATCTGGCACTCTCTATTCTTTCCCTTCAGCCCTTATCACTTCTGTCTTTCTCTCTCATGTCACACTTTCATCCCTCCCCTCTTATCCTTGTGTCACATCTCATCCCACTTTCCGCTCATCCTTTCATCCGTTCCCCTGTCTGTCAGTTTGGTAACTTTACTGACTGCTTATCAGAGGAGGCTGTTTTTCCTAAATGGTGTCCTAAATGCCGCTTTCAAAACCCAACCAGCAACAGTTTCTGCAGTTGAAAGCTGCACTGAGTTCCTTCAATTGAATTGGAACATGCACATGTGATATTATGATTTGACAGTAAACAATCACTAATGTCTATAGCACATGTAGAGCCTAACCCAGCACACGTCTTCCACTACATCCTCCATTCTCTCCTAGAGCTTTGCATTCTGTAAATTTGCAGATGAACTGTCTATTAGATCACACTGTCCACAGATTGATCAGCTGTCTGTACTGCAAGGATTCACTGTCAGTATGTCTGTGCATGAAGTGTTTGCATGATTCTGTTGAGATCATGTTCTTGTTCTTTTATCCTTGCAGGAGAAATACATTTTGACTTAAAGGGACAACGAGGAGTTTGTATTTGGTTATAAAAAAGTCTCGCCTTAATGTGGATGAATCTACATTACCCACACTTGTTAATGGCTCCATTTTCCATAAATATATCATATTGTCTCTATCGTCATTTTGTTATTATCATTAGTGGTGTAAATGCTGGGCGAGCCGACCAGCGTTTCTTTACTTTCGGTTTTGCGGACGCTGCCCAGCGAGTCATGAGAATAACACAGCGGAATCGCCGTTCATGGTCGGAACTACGACGGTATCTGATCGTCTTCGAACCTCCGACTTTCATTCTTGATAAATGAAAACATTCTTGGCAAGACGTTCGTCTTGCGTCGGTCCAAGAATTTCACCGTGCGCCCGGAGGCTCATGGTAAATGTAGTGTGAAAACACTTCGCTTTCCAAAACTCCTCCTTGTCCCTTTAAAGGAGACACATTCTGCCCCCTTTCCACAGATTAAAATAGTTCCCAGGTGTCTTAAAGACATGTCTGTGACATGTTGTTGTTTAAATAGTAGTATTTAAAACATGCTTAAGCTTCTATTTAAGCACTTTACTCTGGATGATTAGGTCAACCATCCTTAATCATATTCCATTATGGACGTGCAACGCTAAATTAAAGGGGTCCGATTTGGAAATGTTTTTCTAAATAGGAAACACACAGTATCATGGACACAGCTATGGATCTATGCAGTATACATTCACCCACATATACACAGGCGCAGACACTTCTCACCTGTCAGATAAATATAACTTGGACAAGCCATCCTCCCTCCCAGCGTGACATGCAGCCATGCAAAGGTGACTGAATACAGGTGTTGGGTGTGCATGTGCTGTGTGTGTATGTGTACTGTATGTGTGTGTGTGTGTGTGTGTGAGGCAGAGGGAGAGAGAGAAAGAGAGCAAGCATCTGCCTCCATCTGACCACATGGCGGCCCTGAATAGCCTCCATCTCGGCTTCACTACAATTAGAGTAAAAGTGATGCGTTGCTCCAAGGCGCCGCAATTAGGCTGAGTCACGTCAGCGCTGGACAGCTCTGATGAAGGGCTATTAGAGAGCCAGGGATGATGGAGGCACTCACACACCCCCCGTCACCCCCCACCTTTACCGCCATCACCATCCGTCACCACAACCCCCTCTGCATGCCCCCCACCCCCCCTCCTCCTCCTCCACATCCATCACCATTACCACCAAACTTTCCCAGGCAACTACTCTGAGAAAGAGTCATTCTAACCTGGCAGCTCTCTCCCCGCCATTTTTCCCTCCTCTCTCTTCTGCATCTGTCTCATTTCCTGCCACGGATTCATATATATTTCGGGATAAGTGCTCTCCATGAATCTTACACCTGCTTTCTCTCTCTCTGCCTTTTCTATCCTTCATCCACTCTCCTTCCTTCTGTTCATGTGCATGTCTATTCATCTTCCTCTCTCTAGCCTCTGTGAGTGCCTCACTCTCCTTCTTCCTTCCGTTTTTTTCCCCCTCAGAGTCATGCACCTCTTTTAATAGCTCAATTTCTCTTATTTTCCCCTTATCTTCTCCAATTTGATGCATTTCACCTGGCTTGAATCATTTTGCCTGTATCAATCCATCTCCTCCTCCTTCACTCTTTCAGTCTCGGCCCTATTTTAATACCTTAGTCCAAAGCCTCTATTTGTCTCTGAAAATGAATTTCTGAGCGGCTGTTAAGAACTCTGACTCCCAGAGTCAGTGTGTAAGTGTTACCTTAAAAACAGAGGCTGATGGTATGGTGTACAGTACACAGTGTAATACAGTTTATTGTTTCTGGTTGTAGTGTATTTGCTGAGGTTAATTAGTATCAGCTAATGACATTGAAGGAGAGTTACTGTAAGGTGACTAAGTGGAGGAGCAAATGATCCCATAAGAAGTTATTTTTATCTATCTTTTACACCTGAAAATGTGTCATTAATTAGATCAGATAAATGTCTCCTCAAGGAACAAGAAGCAGCAGCGAGTTTGTTACCAAACTGTGTATTTAAAACTCAGTGAGTCATCAATGCAGTTTAATGTACAGCAAGTGTCTAAGTTTCTTATAAAGTTCTTCATAGCCAGCAGTTAGTTTCACAGCTGAGACAAAACAAAACTCAGCTATTATCATAAAGAACTCATCACAAACAAAAATACTGCTGCATCACATTAATAGTTCTATATATAACAGCCTCAACAGACCAAGCAGCTGAATAATCTTGGTTGCGATTTTACTGATAAAGCAGAGCAAAGTTGTTGTTTTTTTTGGGGGGGGAGTTGTTGTTTTTTTAAGTATACAGTAGACATACAAAAATAAAAACACCTCAGTTCATCTTATTTGTGCAGTTTGCAGTGAAAGGCCAGATAACTATTGTCCAGTTTTCCTTATCTACCCAAATTAAATTTAGTCTTGTATGGCCGGTGGTTGATAGGTGTTGTATTTAGTAGCAGCTCAGCTCTAGGATAAGATGAGATTCAGCAGTTAATTCAGTGATGTGTAGATCTGATCTTAATAAGCACTTATCATAAGCCAAGTTTAATCAGCAGCTTGGTTACACAATGAAACACACTGTAACTACATGTTTCTCTCTGTACATCTCCCTCAGTCCGATCACATCCAGGTCGCAGTGAAGAGCTGAACAGAGAAGAGGAGCAGAGGTGTGTTAGTGGCAGCAGCCAGAGAGCACCTGTTCAGCTCCGTGGTTAATCTTAACATTCTGGCACTCGAGCACGTTGGCTCCCAGCCAGCACTGGACCGAGGCCACTGCTGTGACCGCCACAAACACAGCCTCGTGTTTGTCAAGGTGAAAGAGTATTTTTGTTGGGGGGCAGGTGAACTCTGAGTCGAGGGATGTGTGAGATGACTGAGGCATCATCGCTCCTCCTCCTCCTTAGTGTCTCCTCCATAATTATGTCTTCATTTCCATCCTTAATTACTGTACCTTTTCTTTTCATTGTTTGTAACCAACTGGATCATAATAATCATGTAATTAGGGATATTTCTTGATAGAGGTGTTTGTTGCTGAACTAATAATTAGACTTGTTAATTGTCTGTATGTAAATGTACATGAGCATCGTGTGTGTGTGTTCCTGCTGTTTCCAGTTTGGCTCACAATGACTTCTTACAGTAGGTTGTGTTCTGCAGGTGTCCATGGGGCCCCCTGGTGGACGGAGGACTCATGTCTGTGGACAAGAGTGGAGTAGCTTCAACTTCATCACAAGCACCATACTGATGTAAGTCCAACTGTTTTAATTATCTGCTTGTCACATAAACTTCCAATTTTCCCATGTGGTCCTGAGTCCTGCCATAACTGTAATGTCACAGTGAATGTTACTATAAGTCATTCTATTACATGTAAAGTTGGGGTCTTGAAAGTATTTCAGTACAGCTTCATACAGTTTACTGTGTTATAGAGATGAATATTATGTCATATTGATTTCATTTGTTAGACATACTAAATCTTACCATTATACTCTACTGCATTTGTTATTACTGCTCTGGTTTCATTGCTATTCCATGTGTTGTGTAAACAGTATGTATATTTTTTATGGTATGTGTATTTACTGTAGAAATATAGATGTTGATGAGCGTTTTCAGCTTTTGTTAAAAGGATGGTGAAAATGATGACTATTATTATTATTATTTTTATTACTACTCCCGTCCGTGGTAGTAGTCGTATCTAAACAGCAGCAAACCACAGTCCCACAAATTGGATAATAATTGGGTGGCTACAAGAGTGTCATTTTTTTTAAAAGGGTTTCAGACCCTTTCTCTGCTGTAGCCTTCTAAAAACCCTTATTATATTATTCTTTCATTCCATCGCCATTGGCCTCCTTTGTCCTCCAAACATTATTCAGTAAAACACACAGTACACAGGAATTTAATACGTAGTAATTGTGACTGATTTAATTAAAAGAGGCTCGTGTTCATTTTTGTAATCTCTCTATTTTCTACACCCCCTGTCCTTATTTTACTCTCATCCACCTACTGTATCACTGCCTCTGCGCATCTCACCATGGTTACACCCAGTAATGTCCTTGTTCCCCCTATCTGACATTTTATCCTCCTCCATCACCCTTTGCCATCCGCCTTTCCATCTCGCCACACTGGAATTACCCTGATTATGATTATAGCCGTGATGATAATGATAACCACTGCAAAATTGCACTCTCTCATATCCAACACCCAGGAGATTATGATTGACTGAAAGCCTGGCTGCGAATGTTTCCCCCATCCCATTTTTCTGCTTTCCTCAATTTCTCTTTGTTTTCTTCTTCTTTTTTTTTTCTTTTTCTTGTTTTATTTGGCTTTTTTGTACTTCTCCTTGCTCTCTCCACTCATTGTTCACTCCCTCTACAGCTCACCTCTTGTCTCTTTTCAGTCTTTTTCAATTTTCTGGCAGTCTTTCATCTCTGTTGTTGTGCTCCTTTCAACCTTTCCTTGTCCATCTTGCCTCCGCCACTTGTCCCCGGCTCTCTCCTCTCGCTCCCGGTTTTCAGCCCTTATTTGTTCTCATCTCCCTCTCTCCACTCTCATCCTGTCCTGCCTGTGTATTCCACTGCCACAAAGGAACCAGATAAATTTGCTTTTTAGCCATATTGCATTCAGGAAGTAATTAGTTGGGTTGCCTGCCTCTTGAATATGTGAAGTGGACAACATGAAATGGCTTTGTTGGCTTCATTCATCTTTCATCAACATATTCCCTTCCGTGCATTTCCTGTTCTCCTTTATTTGTCTTTACCAGTGCAACATCAAAATCCATGTATCTTTTGTTACGAATATATAATTTAAGAGATCTATGAACCTTGTATGGACCTGTCCTCTCCACATCAGTCAGATCTACATTACTGTGAATCTACAGGGGGTTTTAGGAGGTTCACTCTGCATGACAGCTCATTTTCCTCCAGCTCCAGTAACCTTTACAGTATCTCACACTGTAAGACATTATAATGGATTAGTGCTATGTAGAATGCTCTACAGGAAATAAACCTTATATAGTCCTCTTTGAGATTTCAACTCAGAGTGTTTTTGTCAAAACAAAGTTCTTTGTTTATTTTTTCTGCCCTGAAATTATTCCATTTCAATAATCACAGTATTTTCTGTAATGATTTTTGAACTTGAAGTCTGGCTTTTCTTGATGCAGCAGTGTCACTACTACCCTGCACTTTAATAGGGAAGTTATTCTCCTCATCCTCACTGTGTCAGCTCCACTAGTCAAAGTCTCACATGTTTAGGTTCAGACTCTCCCGCGGTCCAGTTGCTACGTCGCCTCATTATTCTAAAAGTCACAAGAAATAGCTCTGCATGTACTTCCTCAAAGTCCATCACTACATACTCTTATTCAACATGTGCTTTTTTTCTGTTTTTCAAATATTGTATGCTAAATGCACACAACTATTCTCCATCTCCTCAGAGTCTGCCTAGAGTTCACCCAGACTCAGGTTAACAAACAGCAGCTCCAGGCTGGATCCATGAGGCTCAGGTAACCTACATCTGCCTCTTCTATTGTCTGCTTTTATGAGTTCCTCCCCTTTCCCTGCAGATGTGTGATATTATCACCTAGATATTTGAATATCAATATTTCATGTATCACTTCCACCAATCTTCACTTGTAATCTCCTTGGTATTATCAATTCTTTAAGTATAGATGATCACACATATTTTCTACCACTCCAATAACACATGGCTAAATCTCAATATGAGCATGATATATATTGGAGGATTTTCATGCATGATGGTGTTATTGACCAACATATAGAGAAGAGCTGCTCTGACATTTTTATAGAAAATCCTTTGACTGGATGTAATGACTCTGAGTGACTGGAAACCGCTGCAAAGTAATTACAGTTTTCCACATGATTGTAGTTTACATTTTCATGACCAAATCAATGACAATAAAGAAACAGACATATTAATGTCAGGTTCCTCTGTTTTAAAAAATCTATATTTCAAGACCAACCAATTACATTTAAGGATTCTTTTTATATATTTTTTTTTGGGGGGGGGGGTTGCCTTTAATGGACAGGAGAGTTGAGAGAGAGACAGGAAATGGGAGGCAGAAAGGGGGGGGGTGACACGCAGGAAAGGGCTGCCCGACACGGGATTCGAACCGGGGTGAAACCTGCAGTGAGGACTATAGCCTCAACACATGGGGTGGGTGGCTGGGTGCTCTACCAACCGAGCTAAACACCGTCCCACATTTAAGGATTCTTGGTTTTAGTCTGTGTTGCACTGACATATTCAGTGTGTGTCACTGTATGTCACCAGTTTGTGTGACTCGTGTGGCTGCTGTATAAATTGTCTTTCATCATAATACTTGTGTATTGCTCTAAAAGGCAGACTTATTCTTTCAGAGACAACAGCGTCTGAGAGCAGCTTCCTGTTATCAGCTAGAAGGACGATTATCATTTTTGAAAATGTCAGATTGCTTTTCAAGCAGGAATCTGAATGTTTCTCCTCCTCAAGTGTGTTGTTCTGGTTTATTAAGATCTCAAACCATCCAACAGTCCATATTATTTGTGCATTTGCCTGTTGTTCAGAAAGCCAGACAGAGTGAAGAGACGTTCAGGTGTTTTTGGCAGTATCACGTGTTTGTTATGTGGTCATTTTTCCTTTTGGGGAGTTATTATCATCTCTTTAGTTGTTTCATGGAGCCTGTTGATATTCTCCTCTTCTCTTCTCATTGTATCTGGTTTTGTTTGTGTGTGATAGTACTGCCGAGCTTTTCAATCTGTTGTTGTTTGTCTTGAAGTGAGAAGTTGATCTAAGCCTCTTAGGCATTTTTCTCTCAGCAGCATATCATTGATTGCATCTGCTTCCCCACTTTTTTTTTCATTGTCATATTTTCTTTATTCCAATTAAGTGCTAATGTTGTGCAAATAAACTTCAAGCTGCACTAGGCAATGGCTTAATGCACAAATAAAACCCACATTATTAGCTCGAATCAGACACAAGGTTGAAACAAAGAACATCCCATTCTGTAATTGAAATGCTGCGTGTTTGTTCTGATTGCCAAAATGAAAGTCTGCGATCAGGCTTGTTTCTCTGTGTAGGAGGAATAGATTTTTTTTTTTTCTAAAACACTGACGACTGAAATCCAAAAGTGATTCCTGTGCAGCAGTGAGCGATCACCATTTGTAAACATTAATGACGCTTTGTTTCATGATTTTAGAAATAAAAATACATTTGCTTCCATTTGAAAGCAGCGTCACGCCACTAAGTAACGCTGCATGTCAAGGCCTTTATCCTGAAATGATGAATTTGAACAAAGTGCCACGTTGTTGATTTCTGGGTTTGTCAGACCGGCTTGTACATCACATTTGCTTCGCTGGTGGAAAAGCTGGGCTCACTCTTCCACACCGTCTGGCCCCACACACACACACACACACACACACACACAACCGCCAACATTTGGTACATTTATCACCGAACACACAGTGATGTCATGGTGTAGAGATGGCCTCACAGATAAGATGGATTAGAAGGGACTGTGGTTTAATAATAATTTATAGAGTCGATCGATTGTAATATCTTAACTGACAGATTAATGAATACAGCAGCAGGTGTGTGTGTGTGTGTGTGTGTGTGTGTGTGTGTGTGTGTGTGTTTATTTTATTATAGAAGTTTGAGTAACTCTCATGTTATTACTGTAGGACTTAAAAACCATGAAGTGGAGACAGAAATCCTCACAGTCGTGCTCATAAGCTTGATTGTCTCTTAAAACGCTGTCAAATACAGCATGTTGTCGAACACGACACACACATGTACACACACACACACACACACCCTCATACACATTGAAACGGGCATGCAGAGCACAAAATTCTCCTGATGGATGAGCCCACAGTGTCAAATCCACTCCGCCCCAGTCAATCCAGTACATTACCACAATCAATATAAGAGGCCCTCATCAGCTGCACTCTGATGGGTCTTTGCTGTGTTCACTGTTTGTGAGTTTCATGATTCGGGCCCAGTTTGAAACTCTTTTGAAAAGCGCAGCGTGAGGCGCAGCTAAAAGCCACCCCGGAGCTGAGAGAGAGAGGCCTCCCAGCACCAGGCCCCGCTCTCTCAACACCGCTGTCAATGGGCCACTTTACCACACACCAATGCAAATCAATAGCAGTGCATTTACTATAGGGCCAACATGGATCAACACTCCACCAGCAGCTTCTGTGTGCAGTATTTTAGTGTTGTTAAACATTAAGTTTGTGTAATATTGCTTGTGTGTTGGTAATCCAGGCCGGTGCAGGTGTGAATGGATCGCCATTAACACTGATGATGCTCATCTAGAAAAGAAGGCAATCTGAAGCAGTCTGGGAACAAAGAGTGAAAGGTTGATGACGGCGCTAATCAGATGCTCCACTGATTTAGGAAAGTGAAGGATATTGGCAGTTAATCAAAAAGTGTATGCAATCTAGCAGATTTCATCACAGGCAATATAATAATTGTGCCCTTAGCCCCCTTACACACACTCACACAATCTAATTACACTACCTTCTAATACAATCAGTGCCTCTGAGCTGCATCCAGTGTCGTGACTGTATCTCCCCCAGTTTACCTGGATAACAAGTCGTGTGCTTCTGTATGTAACGTGTGGATGGGCAGTTTGATCTCCTCCTCGTGTCCTGCCAAAGTGTGTTTGGGCAAGAAGCTGAGCCCTGAGCTACTCCTGATGTGCAGGCCAGAGCCTGTGAGAACAGGTGAATGACAGGCAAAACTGTGAAGTGCTTTGTAACCACTAATGTAGTACAGTCCATTAAGCCTTACTGAGATGAGATGTAATGAATGTCCCTGTGTCTTTGTGTGCCAGTGTTTATGAGCTGTGAAGAAGTTCCAGTAGTTTACTTTTAGTTCTCTCTTCTAGTGTTCAGTCTCCAGTCACAGTGTGAGAGGCAGAAAAGAACTCGCTGATGTGCCTGTCTTGAAAAATACACTGTGTTTTTCCTGCTTATACTGTATCCGTGTGTGTGTGTGTGTGTGTGTGTGTGTGTGTGTGTGTGTGTGTGTGTGTGTGCACTGTTGTTCCTATCTAAGAGGGGACATCGGCGTCGTTACACATTCACCAACAGGGGACCAAGCAGCCAACAGGGGACTTTTTTTAGGTCCCCTGTTGGACATGCTTTAAATCAACTTAAAATCATGTGAAAAACCTTCTGGTTAATTTTTTCAACTTTAGCCAAGAGGGGACCTGAGTGTGTGTGTGTGTGTAAAATACCATATTCAGCAGTGCCCCGGCAGGCTGGAGCAGGGGTTTTAACGACTCATTCACACACGTCGTTTCTTACACTCCTCCATAGTGTGAACGACTTGCAGCCCCAGCAGCCTTTCAGACTGTAGAGAGGCTATCAAACAGGCTCCTTAGTGAACAAACCAGTACCTTGAAACATAATTTGTTATTCTTCGTAACAAAATATGAAGGTCCCAGTTTCATGGATGTCTTAAGTTTAAACTCAACACTGTATTAGGTATAATAGAAATTTTAAAATATTGAAAAAATTGATCACCCATGACAAAATTTGAGATAAAATGGTCATTTAGATAATTTCTGTTGAATTCTGATTAAACATTAAAAATAATTGACCTTGCTATTGTTGCTTGTCCAGTTTTTTTAAGCACAGGGTTTCAATTATACAATATACATGTGTTCTCAATCTGTATAGGAATTATTAGTTGACTTACATTGCAGAAAAAGGTCCACACTTGGTTTATATGGAATGACAGGGGTCCACTGTTGGTTGGTGCATAATGACACACGATCCCACTTAGTTAGCATGGAGTGACATACACACTCCATCATGTATGAATAAGAAAGAAATAAGCAAAAGTGATAGTTTTTAAGAGAAAACTTTCATCAAAACTTAAAACAAACATTTCTAATAAAGTAGCACCAATAATGTTGTAATTATTTTTTAAATGTAGGGTGTACTACTGCAACACACATTTCTACAGTCTATTCATTTTTTAATAGAGGGTTTTAGGATTTAGGGTAATCTTAATGTACTTGCATCATAAATCTGTATTCATAAGGATGTATTTTATTTACTGTTTTATATTACAGAAAACTCAATGGCAACCTACGATGATATATTATGTACAAGTAAACCATCAAAGAGTAACTGATATTAAAGTATTGGCACGGCAATTTGTTATCTTTGGGGAAAATACAGAGGGTTTGGGAGATCATCAGTTTGTCAGAGATACAAGGGATAATTCATTGAGAGGATTAATCTCACAAAGTCCCTATGTTAAACTATTGCCAGACACATTTCTACAGTCTATTAATTTTTCACTGTACTGGTGTTTTATACTACTTAACTGCATTGTTGTCACGGGAAAATACTTAAACTACTCACAGTTTGACATGGCCTGATGGCTCAGAGCCACAAAAAGTTACTTTTTGGCCACGTACATCTCATATAAATGAAGCCCTGTTGGGGCCACCTATGGTCAGACTTTTACTTTTTAAATGCATGTGATTTCAATTAATTTTAATGTATTTGCGTCATAAATCTGTATAGGAATTATTCGTTGATTTACGTTGTAGAAAAAGGTCCACACTTGGTTTATATGGAATGACAGGGGTCCACTGTTGGTTGGTGCATAATGATACAAGTTCCCACTTAGTTAGCATGGAGTGAAATACACACTCCATCATGTATGAATAAGAAAGAAATAAGCAAAAGTGATCATCCGTAAGAGAAATTTTTCATCAAAACTTAACACAAACATTTCTAATAAAGTAGCACCAATAATGTTTTCATTATTTTTAAATGTAGGGTGTACTACTGCAACACACATATCTACAGTCTATTAATTTTTCCCCTACAAGAGTTTTATACTCCTTGACTGCATTTTTGTTATAGGAAAAATATTTGAATTAAAACTCAGGGTTTTAAGTCATTTTAATGTACTTGCATCATGAATCTGTATTTATAAGGATGTATTTTATTTACTGTTTTACATTACAGAAAAAAGGTCCACACTTGGTTTATATGGAATGACATGGGTCCACTGTTGGTTGGTGCGGAGTGACACACACACTCCAGCATGGGTGAATAAGCAGAAATGAGAGAAATTGCTAAGTTTTAAGATACATTTTAAATCTAAATTTAATACAAACATTTGTAACTATTAATACACATAACACACACACACACAAACACATGCAAACACACATATTTCAACTTAAGTAGCACTGGTAAAGTTGTAATTGTAGTTTTGTTTTTAAACATGGGGTTAGGGTTAGTTACTGTGAAAACTCAATGGCAACCTATCATGATACTTAAGGGAATATTTCAGTTATTGACATTTATGGATAATAATAATAATAAATTTTATTTATAAGCGCTTTTCCAAAAGCTCAAAGACACTTTACATACAATAAATGCAGTTAAAACACAAGACATTCAATTAAAAGCAGCACAGACGGTATAAAACATAGAAAACAATATAAACACACACAGAAATTATGTATTAAAAGCTGATTTAAAAAGGTGTGTTTTTAACATGATCTTGAATGTTGGGAGGTGAGTGCAGGTGCGGATGGGTTTGGGGAGTGAGTTCCAGAGGGAGGGGGCAGCAATGGAGAAGGCTCTGTCCCCCCAGGTTCGGTGCTTGGATCAACAATAAAACATGTATGGGAAAATAAAAGAGGAGCTGGAGGGTCATCAGTTTGTCTGAGATACAAGGGATAATTCTTCTAGAGGATGGATTAACCTCAAAAGCTCAAAACTTTCATCAAAACTTAATACAAACATTTATAATGAAGTAGCAACGGTAATGTTGTGTTTTTTTATGTGGGGGGGTACTGTGAAAACTCAATGGCAACCTACGATGATATTATGTACAAGTAAACCATCAAAGAGGTAGCCTACTGATATACGACAATTTGATATGGGAAAATACAGAGGGAATGGGGGATCATCAGTTTGTCAGAGATACAAGGGATAATTCATTGAGAGGATCCCTATGTTAAACTATTGCCACACACATTCACACAGTCAAAATGTTTTTAAACTGCCACGACCTCGAGAAAGCCATCCATGCGTTGCAGTAATCAGTTCTAGATTGGACTATTGCAATGCACTTTATGTTGGCGTCTCCCAGTCTTCACTCAGTCGCCTCCAACTTGTCCCAAACGCTGCTGCCCGTCTTTTAACTAACACTAATAGACGTGAGCACATTACTCCTGTTCTTAACATATAACTTTTTAAAGCACTTAACGGCCTGGCCCCACTGTATTTATCTGAGCTACTTTATTAGAAATGTTTGTGTTAAGTTTTGATGAAAAATTTCTCTTAAGGATGATCACTTTTGCTTATTTCTTTCTTATTCATACATGATGGAGTGTGCATTTCACTCCACTTACTTACATTCAAATCAGACTGACTGAGACATGGGTAAATGCAATATAGAGTCACAGAGCATTTTTATGAGCTACCATTCTCTGCCAGAAATGTTGTCTGGGAACAACAGCTTACTTAACATGGCACAAGAAATTAGGATTCATCAGATTGTCAGAGATACAAGGGATAAGGCATTGTGTGGATGGAATAACCCCAAATAGCTCAATGTTGAACTGCTGCAACACAAATAAAAAAAGTTGACAGTGGTGTGGACCGTGTCTGAGGAATATAGTTCTTGCTGTGTCCTAATTGTCCTTTACAAGGCTTTGTAAGGCTTTGCATGTGTTTTTATATTTATGCGTTCCTTTGTTTCCCTTGATTTTCTACATACCTTTTAATGAGTAGTTTAACAGGGGGCTTTTTGGGGTTATTCCGTCCACACACTGACATATTCCCTGTATCCATGACAATCTGATGAATCCTAATTTCTTATTCCATGTTAATTGTTCTCAGACAGCATTACTACTAGCAGACAATGGTGGCTCACAGGGTTCAAAATTAGCGGTCGCCAGTCGCCAGTGGCGACTAACTTTGATACTTTGGCGAGTAAAGGAAGCCGGCTGACTGGCCACTCTGGCGAGTGAAAAAAAAAAACTACTTCGTTGTTGTTACTGTTCCTCCCGACCCGGCTGTGACGCTTGGGTTGTGAGCCGGTGTCGTTCAGATCTTAAAGCTCACAACATGCCGTATAGCAATGATTTGTGACCGATTACAACGCTCGCGGCGCACGTGTGTATTCCTCTCTCTTCAGTCTGGTGTTTGGCTGCACTTTCAATAAGAAAAGTTCCATATGAGCGCGATCAGCAGAGACAGAGCACAATGGATGTGGCATTGATCAGATATCGCAGCGCACATGTTTATTTAACGGCAAAAAAAACATCGCTCCAATTTATTTATTTATTTTTTTGCCGTTAAATAAACATGTGCGCTGCCGCTGCGATATCTGATCAATGCCACATCCATTGTGCTCTGTCTCTGCTGATCGCGCTCATATGGAACTTTTCTTATTGAAAGTGCAGCCAAACACCAGACTGAAGAGAGAGGAGCAGCAGAGCTCCTCTGACAGCTCCTCTGTGGACCTGCAGGAGAGCTGCCACGTCTTTTTTTATTGCAGCGCCGTTATTACAGGTGATGCACATCTATGTCCGTGTAGCTACATTTATTGTCTGATCTTCCTTCATGGTGCACAGTGTCAGTCCTCCTGTGAAACTTTTAGCTACTAAATAATATGACTGAAGGCAGTGGAAGTCTGCACATGTCGACACGCCCCCATGAGTTGACGACATGAGGAGCTAATAAATAAATATATATATATAAATAACTAGTATTATTCGGTCAAGTTCTTGTTATAGGTTAATGGTTAAACAGTTAACCATGTGCATCTCTAAAATAAACCTTTTAGGGAAAAAAGGCAAACTTGACTCCTTTATTCCACACAAAAATATGCTAATAGCTATGATATGTGTTAAAAATGCTTATGAGTGTATTATAACAGTTCAACACAATGAAAAATATACAAAACAGCTACCGTATACATAATTTTTGGCCAGTAAAAAATCTTTCTGGCCAGTAGATTTTTAAAGCTCACTAGCCAGTTGGCCAGTGAGCAAAAAAGTTAAGTTTGAACCCTGGTGGCTCATATAAAGGCACTGTCACAGAATATTATAACACACCTTCACAAAACTCATTAAAGAACTGACAATTCTTTAGACAAAATGGAATATTGCTGGTACACCCACTCTTTACAGTTGCCACAGAAGTTGAGTCACCAAAGGCCATAGGTGCGTAGGTAGCACATGGCCAACCTAAGACCTGGGAATACCTGTGTCTCAGTCGGTCTGATTTGGATAAAGATATTGGCTGAAAGAAGGTAGAAACTCTGAAGCCCAACCTGAAAAAGCTTAACGACCATCGTCAGCGACGACAAACCATCCCCCACACTGCCCACACTCAAGGACTGACACAGGTCATCTGGCTCTCACTCCGCTCTCACTCCATTCACTCACTTCTCAGATCCCAGTTCAACAACTCTACCTTAAAGTTAGGATCTGTGAAATACATGAGTGCTGGCGACTTAACTACTTCAATGTAGAGGAATGTTTTGTGCCCACATCATAGACTGAAACCCCATTAAAAATGTTCAACTCGACTTAGAAAACTGTGTGTAAATGTAATGAAGTCACATTGCTTACTACAACATGCACAAGGTTATACCTAGATAATAAGGAATATACACACTTGTGTTTAGCTGGGTACTGAAACGAAAGAAAATCATTAGGAAACAACCAAAATAGATAAGAAATGAATTACTTAAAAATATACATTAATTAGATAACCATCTTCTGAACACAATTAATTGAATTTGTTTATAATCCACTTCAGATGCTATGAATAAGGTAATATGGGATTGTTGAATGTACAATCCACACATCCTGAAAGCAATCAGACCCATTTCTGCTGAGCACCAGTGTGAACTGAATACAGCTTTTATTGTGTACTTCCCACTTAATGTAAACTCTCAGATCCTGTGCCAATCCTGTACCTTTTGACAACTTTAAATTAGGTTTCAATTCATACACCAATTTCATCTATAGATGTGTATGACTATGTGATACAGTGTGTAATATACAGAAAAAAACACAAATTTAGCTTTAGTTTTCATTTTTGTTGTGGACCAAAAATATTCAGACAGGTATACATGAACTCCAGTAGAGCTAATAGTTTGGTAAGTAAAAATGTGTGTTGCAGTAGTTCAACAGTGGGTATTTTGGAGTTATTCCATCCACTATAGCTGATTTATCCCCTGTATCTCTGGCAATCTGATTAATCCTAATTTCAGACAACATTTCTACTGGCACACAATGGTAGATCATATAAAGGCTGACAAAATATTATACTGATGACAAGGCATCACACACCTTTACAAAACTCATCAAAGACTTGACAGGGTGGATTATTGCTGGGACACCCACTCTTTACAGTTGCCACAGAAGTCCATAGGTGTGTAGCACATGGCCAATTCCATTGTCTGTTAGTCTGATTTGGATATAAGATCTTGGCTGAAGGATGTTAGTCTTTTCCAGGTTGCCCTTCAGAGTTGCTAACGACCATCGTCAGCTACAAGAAACCATCCCCCACACTGCCGACAGTCAAGGACTGACACAAGTCGTCTGGCACAGATTTAAAGCCCTCACTCACTTCACTCACTTCTCAGAAGCCAGTTCCACATTTAGAGTGGAGAGTGGAGGTAGAGTTAAGCCTACCACACACATAAAGATAATCGGGCTGATTTTGCCCCGATTTTCCCCCTTCCGACCAAAGACAAAAATCGGCCGATTATCCTAAGGTTTTAAGATTATTTTATGAGATTCTCTTGTAGTGTGTGGTGTGTTAAGAGTCAAAATTCTCACAACAATCGCCTCGGAAAATGTTTGACGCCGATAATCGTAAATATTAAACATGTTCAATATTTACAAATCAAAAGTCATCTTGTGTGTGGAAAGCTGGTGTTGTGCTGAGAAGTGCCTGCTTGCCAAGCTCTGCATGCTGCTCGCGGCAAGCCACTTCTCGACACAACACCGGCAATCCCACAGAGAGCCACGGTGCAGCCCTGGCATTACATGAGGTTCACACAGACATCCACGCACACACGGGAGGTTTCCTGATAGCCGATATCAAAGACGGTAGCGATCATAGCCGGCAACAGCCAGCAATAGAGCAGCCATGTTTAAACGATCATGTGACCGCCGCTCATAGCCGCTTGACTGCTCGGCGTCCGAAGCCACAGACACACAGACACACACAGACGGGATCGTTGTAAAGGCTGAAGTGTCCCGCTTTCATTAAAAAAAAATTACATCGCTCTCATTGTCCATTCCGGAAATAGACCCGAAAGAGTAGCTACAACAATACTGATCTCTTTCTGAGTTTTCTGACCGGAGGGTCAAGATTCTGAAAAATCTTAATGTGTGTGGTGAGCTGTGTTTGGAATATCACAGCACACCACACACAATACGATCAAAACTCTCTATGTGTGTACCAGGATTTTGGATCTGTGAAATACATGAGTGTTGATGACTTCACTACTTCAATGTAGAGGAATGCTTTTGTGTCCACATCATAGACTGAAGTCTATGGGTGGGAACTGAGAACCGGTTCCTCTTCAGAACTGGTTCCCACGTGATCATTTCCTTGGGATTGTGTGCGTGCATGCTTAATGATTCCGCTAATCAATTTAGCTTTTTTTCCTTTGCAAATGTGCATGTTTCTAACCCAAACAACACATGCTGTGTTCAGGTCAGAACGAAGGCAAACACGGCGTCGAGACAGAAGCGCTCTTAAGTGTCGGGGTAGATGTGATGTGACAAAAAATATTCAGATTTATAAAACACTGCATACACACACTTGCAAGTAAAGTGCATACAAGGCACATACATACTGTAGATAGTAAGGAATATACACACTTGTGTTTGGCTGGGTACTAAAACATCAAAAAATCATTAGGAAGCAACCCAAATGTGTAACAAATTAATCACTGAATCAGATTGCCAGTCTACTATTTGTTTTCAAAATAAATTTGATTAGAATTAGATTTATTGTGTACCTCCCACTTAACTCATTGAGTGCCATTGACATACATATATGTCAAACGCAGTTTTCTGCGGCTGATAAATGGGGACGCTGTCGCCCACACTGTGAGTAATTTTGGGGCTTCTGGGATGTGTAGAACGAATGAGACTGTAGATCAGAGCAAGAAGTGAAGAAGAAGGAGAAGACGAGTGCGATCGCTACGGAGATAAAAAAGTTGGAAAAAGTTTCTATTTCTAGAGAAAAACGACGGGCAGAGCCTGGAACACGTGTAACGTGGAGCTGTGATGAAAGATTTCTCTTACGGATGATCACTTTTGCTTATTTCTTTCTTATTCATACATGATGGAGTGTGTATTTCACTCCATGCTAACTAAGTGGGCACTTGTATCATTATGCACCAACCAACAGTGGACCCCTGTCATTCCATATAAACCAAGTGTGGACCTTTTTTTCTTGCAATGCAAAACAATAAGTAAAATGCATCCCTATTAATATATATTTAGAATGCAAGTACATTAAAATTGATTGAAACCATGTGCTGTTAAAAAGTAGAAGAGTGACAATAGGTGGCCACCACAGAGCTTCATCTATATGGGACATTAGGTGACTACAGAATAACACTTTGTGGCTCTGGGCCATCAGACCATGTTGAATCCTGAGTTTAGTTATTTAAAGTAGTTTTCCCATGACAACAATGCAGTCAAGGAGTATGAAACTTCAGTAAGTCAAAAACTTGACAGACTGTAGAAAGGTGTGTTGCAGTGGTATATCATATTACTTAGTGAGGTTAATCCATCCTCTAGAAGAATTATCCCTTGTATCTCAGACAAACTGATGACCCCCCAGCGCCTCCTTTATTTTCCCATACATGTTTTATTGTTGAGCCATAAATGTCAATAACTGAAATATTCCCTTAAGTATCTTGATAGGTTGCCATTGAGTTTTCACAGTACATTCCATGTTTTAAAAAAACTACAATGACAACTTCACCTGTGCTACTTTAGTTTAAATATGTGTGTTTGCATGTGTTTGTGTGTGTGTGTTGTGTGTATTAATAGTTACAAATGTTTGTATTAAATTTAGATAAAAAATGTATCTTAAAACTTAGCAATTTATCTCATTTCTGCTTATCCACCCATGCTGGAGTGTGTGTGTCACTCCATACCAACCAACAGTGGACCTCTGTCATTCCATAAACCAAGTGTGGACCTTTTTCTGTAATGTAAAACAGTAAATAAAATACATCCTCATAAATACAGATTCATGATGCAAGTACATTAAAATGACCTAAAACCCTTAGTTTTAATTCAAATATTTTTTCCTATAACAAAAATGCAGTCAAGGAGTATAAAACTCTTGTAGGGGAAAAATTAATAGACTGTAGATATGTGTGTTGCAGTAGTACAACCTACATTTAAAAATAATGAAAACATTATTGGTGCTACTTTATTAGAAATGTTTGTGTTAAGTTTTGATGAAAAAAAAATATCTTAAGAATGATCACTTTTGCTTATTTCTTTCATATTCATACATGATGGAGTGTGTATGTCACTCCATGCTAACTAAGTGGGAACCTGTGTCATTATGCACCAACCAACAGTGGACCCCTGTCATTCCATATAAACCAAGTGTGGACCTTTTTTTTCTGCAATGCAAAACAATAAGTAAAATGCATCCCTATTAATATATATTTAGAATGCAAGTACATTAAAATTGATTGAAACCATGTGCTGTTAAAAAGTAGAAGAGTGACAATAGGTGGCCACCACAGAGCTTCATCTATATGGGACATTAGGTGACTACAGAATAACACTTTGTGGCTCTGGGCCATCAGACCATGTTGAATCCTGAGTTTAGTTATTTAAAGTAGTTTTCCCATGACAACAATGCAGTCAAGGAGTATGAAACTTCAGTAAGTCAAAAACTTGACAGACTGTAGAAAGGTGTGTTGCAGTGGTATATCATATTACTTAGTGAGGTTAATCCATCCTCTAGAAGAATTATCCCTTGTATCTCAGACAAACTGATGACCCCCCAGCGCCTCCTTTATTTTCCCATACATGTTTTATTGTTGAGCCATAAATGTCAATAACTGAAATATTCCCTTAAGTATCTTGATAGGTTGCCATTGAGTTTTCACAGTACATTCCATGTTTTAAAAAAACTACAATGACAACTTCACCAGTGCTACTTTAGTTTAAATATGTGTGTTTGCATGTGTTTGTGTGTGTGTGTTGTGTGTATTAATAGTTACAAATGTTTGTATTAAATTTAGATTAAAAATGTATCTTAAAACTTAGCAATTTATCTCATTTCTGCTTATCCACCCATGCTGGAGTGTGTGTGTCACTCCGTACCAACCAACAGTGGACCTCTGTCATTCCATATAAACCAAGTGTGGACCTTTTTCTGTAATGTAAAACAGTAAATAAAATACATCCTCATAAATACAGATTCATGATGCAAGTACATTAAAATGACCTAAAACCCTTAGTTTTAATTCAAATATTTTTTCCTATAACAAAAATGCAGTCAAGGAGTATAAAACTCTTGTAGGGGAAAAATTAATAGACTGTAGATATGTGTGTTGCAGTAGTACAACCTACATTTAAAAATAATGAAAACATTATTGGTGCTACTTTATTAGAAATGTTTGTGTTAAGTTTTGATGAAAAAAAATATCTTAAGAATGATCACTTTTGCTTATTTCTTTCATATTCATACATGATGGAGTGTGTATGTCACTCCATGCTAACTAAGTGGGAACCTGTGTCATTATGCACCAGCCAACAGTGGACCCCTGTCATTCCATATGAACCAAATGTGGACCTTTTTTCTGCAATGCAAAACAATAAATAAAATGCATTCCTATTTCCTATTAATTGGTTGAAACCAAATGTCTAGAGCATTTTGACTATTTAAAATTGAGATGATAGTAGATCCCCTCTTGGACTGCTAAGAATGACAGAGGCAACGCATTTATGGATGAGTAAAGACGGACGAGCAAATTATCTTTGTTAAGAAAAAAGAATTAATCTATATTAAAGCCGGTTTAAAGTAAATGTTGTTGCTTATACTGCAGAACTTGATATTAGTGCATGCAGTCATGTTACTTCTGAACTGCATGCAATTCAATAAAAAATATTCACTCTCAAATGTGGCCATGATTATATATTTATATACAATTTGTACTACAGAGACTTTAAAATAAGTAATGATAACTCTAAAGTTATATTATCCATTTTTGAAAGAAACTGAGAAAGTCATTGTTGTGAACAAGGACTCATTAGGTGAATGAATGGGTCGTTAGGTGAATGAATGGGTGCAGACAGCTCCACTGCAGTATGTGGAGGTCCACTCTTTGATAGGTAAATGTCGCTCAGAGATCCAAGTCCCCTCTTGGCAATTTCTCTAAAAATAATTAAAAGTCACATTTTCAGTAATATTATGGTAAAACACCTTAAAAGTAAATTTTATATTCCATGTTTGTTTTTTCGAAATAAGTGTAAACATAAGACCCCTCTTGGCAGCTTGGCCCGACAGGTCCCCTGTTCCCCCTATTGGTGTGTATGTGTGTGTGTGTCTGTGTCTGTGTCTGTGTCTGTGGTTGTGTGTGTTTTCCCCTCCATTGGGCAGACTGAGAGCCTGTCAATGATGGCCGCCAGGGGTAATCACCAAGCAGTATGGCGAGCAGGACTTCAGACAAGGTGAGATCACACATACACACACACACAGACAGACATTAGAGATGCATCTTCAGTGTTGCTGGAGAAAGAACATGGCCATATCTGATGCCCTCCTCCTCTAAGGAAACCCCTCTAACCTCTAAGAAATTAAAAACAAGGAAAATTGGAAGCAAAGACAGGAATGAAAGCAGATAAGATCGAACCATGAGCTCATATAACTTCCATCCGTCTTGTGTTCCAGACTGCGGCTCCACACCGCTGCTCCTCCACTACACGATGATCTATCAGACTCTCAGAGGGACAGAGACTGTTGTGCCTCAGATTTTATAAGAGAAGTTCGTTTTGCACATAATTGCTGTGAATGATATTGCTGTGACTGTCTGGACGTTAAATATTAATTGTCTCAGCCTGCCGCCCTTATGTTGCTGATCTCCACTAAATGGGACACTTTACACAGACGCCATTTGTCACACTTATTTGCTGTCATCTCGTATTTGGTGCCTTGCTAAAAGTAGCTCGCTCATGTCTGTGTCTCTGTGTCGGACTCCAGTGTCAACAAATTTTGGATGCGAGGCAGACGTACTTCTTATTTATGAATCTCTCTGAGATAATCAAGCTTTCTGTTCTCCCACGACTTTTATCTACCCGGGATGGGTCGAGTGAGCACAGACCTGCTCTGCACTTTACACCTGGCTACACTTCAGACACTTGTTCGTGTTCACAGCAGAGAAATAGCCCTTACATACAAAACTCCACCAGAGCAGCTGGAGACTAAGTACCTTGCTCAAAGAAACCACAGTAATGTATAAGCAGCAAGAGAGAATCTTATTCAGATTCTCACAGCTGGTTCAAGGTGCAGACGTCTAATCCAAAGCCCACACAGAGAAATTCTTCTCCAATGAGAAAGGCCCATGAAAGACCTGTTCAGTGGACACAGGACACAATTTGTAGTTAATGACTTTTTCAGTGATTTGGGGGAAAAACAGTATAAAGAAGTTTAGCTTCTGACTTAATGACTTTAATTACCATTTTGATGAATCACCTCTGCCTTTGTCCTGTTAGTTCCTTCATCCTCTTCAGTCAGCTACATTATAGAAGATGAGTTTTCTGACCTTGTCTTTGGGAGTCAAGAGACGGTTCGGGCTTTTAAATGTGTTTCCTATGGAATCTACAGGTTACACAGAGGTCAACTTCTGTAAAAGGACTGAGATTGAACACAAAGGTGCAGCACGTTTGAGATTTTTGAGATAAATGTGACTGGGACTAATATTTTATCTTACATATTCACTCACACCACAGTACTAATTCTATGATAGCTGTACCTGAATTATTATTTTTTATTGATTTAGAATGACTCAGCTCAGTGTGATTCTACAAGTTCTTATTGAGTAAACGTGGACATTGTTCATTCCTATGTAAAAGTCTGAATCCTGAGGTTGGCACTGGGCTGTAGCAATATTACCATTGTGTTTGGTTTTATATTTGAATGGACTGAATGATAAAGGCCGAGCAACATAAAGCATTTGTTACTGTTCTTTTCAGACATTTTGTCCTCTGAGTGTGCAGAGCGTAACTTAAAGTTAGTGCTTCAAAACTTTCAGTCATATCATATTGCTTTTTTTTTTTACTGTAACAGTTTTCTCAGAAATCAGTAAACCATGCGGAGTGATAAAAATTAACAGTGTGAGACAGGTGTGACTCATCCTGATGTGGTGAGCTACTTCTCACTGTTGAGAATGTTTTACTGCCTAGTTTTATACACAGCAGACCATGCGTCTCTCTCCTATTAGTACCTACGGTGTCGTCAGTGTCTGAGAGCTGGGATCAGTTTAACTTACAGGCTGACTGAAACAACTATGGTGTTTTGAATTCATAACATATAACTCTTATCTGTCCACCTGTAGGTATGAAGCGCTCTGTCAGAGCCTGCCAGGAGAGGCGATGTGGTGGAGACTTCGACTTGTTCAGCTACCTGATGGAGCGAGTCAAGAACAACCTTCACACAGCGCTCGGTATGAGCCCAGTGGGAGAGCCCTTCAGGTGGATTCTGACATTGTTTCTTGCAGCACACTGTGTCCTATATCAGCCGGTGCACGATATTTTCCCGGCCCCCATTTTTCCTCCTCTGCTCTCTTATCTTCTCCTCTCTTTGACAATCCTGTTCCCTCTTGTTTCACACTGTTCTGACCTGTAGTCCTCAATAAGTACATTAACACAGATGAATAGCCCTGCTTGTACAACCATAATTAGAGCAGAAAATTTCAGCTGCTAATGTGTTTGGCTTGGTACTCACTGTGCACATACACCAACTTCCAAGCCGTCGACACACGGGTTGATGAAAAAGAGCGTGGTGTGAATCACGTTGCAGCGCTTCGAGGCTGAAGAGCCCCAGCACTTAATGGCACTCTTCAGCTTCTCTCCAGCCGCGTGTGAATTTGTTGCCTTAACAACAAGGGATCACATGCAGGTATTGTATATTCCTGATACGTCCCTGGGCACTTTTAGAATATCGTCAGCATTCTACTCTCAAGCAAACAGGGTCTGCTTCAGCCCCGGCACAGAACATGAGGGTCTGCCGAGTAAAAACACACATCACACAAAAGCACATGCAGTTTTCTCTGTGTCACGCTGTTAGGCTGAGTGATGTCTGCCACCTCACATCACACCGGCCATGTGGAGGTGAAGCCGGTCTGCTCACCAGGAGGAAAATGTAGATGGACAGTGGAAATCAGATTTTGTGGTTATTTAGATAATCAAAATACTCCGTTTCAGTGTGAGAGCAAAGACTCTTAAAAAGGTCGTTTAAAGTGAGAGATTTGTACCCTGCTATAACTCTGTCACTGTGTGTGCAGTAGACTCTGACTCACCATTCATTTTGTCAGGAATAGGTCACATTGATTTATCGTGTTAGTCATGGCCAATTTTTTTGTTTATATAATTTTTTTTTTCTTTTTCAGACGAACATGTTAAATGGAGGAGAATAAGCTGCTGTGGAAAGCTGTGTTTACTGTGGAATTTCATCAACTTCAACAACACTGGCTCATGATTGTGTTCGGTGCAGCCCAAGACAGAGGCTCATCAGCACTCTGCTGTACTTCATCCTCACACACACACACACACACACACACAACAGCAGAGAAGCTTAGTTCCTTCATGTCTGTGATTTTACTCTTCTGTGCACTTTGTTCTTTGGTCTCACTGTGATGATGTCACCTACATCAACACAAAAACACGATTAGAGTGAAATACACTAGTGGTCCTAAATCCCAATATGGGATTCTCTGGGTAGCTTCTTAATATTACATTGAGGACAGTGGGTCAGGTCTCACCATTAATCAGTGTGTTAATAGCTGATTGACGCTTGGTGTCGAACAAATGAGGTCTGGTAAGCTGGGTGCTGCTGTAGCAAAGACCCCAGGCTCGCTGTAATTGGAAATGACAGGGTGGATGCTGTGGCAGGGAGAGTCAGCTGTCCGCATGCACACAGTCGCCCCACACACACGCACACACGCACTTTTCTTTCTTCATTCTCCCTCTTACTTGCATCACACACACACACACACACACATTCTTTTGCACAAAACACCTTCTTTCCCCTCTGTCTCCGTGATTCGCTCACACACACACACTCTCACGTCCTGGTTGTAATTAGTGGCACAGGGTAGTGGTCACACATTATGCCACTAATTGGGCTGGCAGGCACCATTAGCCAGAGCTAATCACCATTCTCTGGGTGACAAGGCGTCCTGGCCCTCTGACCACTAGCTGCTAGCAGGATCCATATCACTGTTAGAGCTCAGGGAGCCCCTCTACACCAATTAACCAGCTAAACTCACCGACTCACACTGTGGCTCTCACACACACTTTGCTTTACCTTCTTTGTTGCTTGTGCGTTTGAAGCGGGTCGTGCCGTTTAAGGCGGCTCGGTGTTTTCGCTGGTCTGCGACATCTGAGCAGCAGCAGGGCCGAGTGTGGTACTTTTGAAAGGATACTTGAGTGAAGCACACGCCTCGTTCCTACCTGTTGTACTCGAGTCTGCGTTCACAGGGCTATAACGAGGATTGTTATATCTTTTTTTTTTCTTTTTTCTAAACACCCTTTAATCCATCTATGTGTGTTTTCTCCCGCCCAGTGTAGCTGCCTCATTCTGCAGCCAGTGCTCATCAACTGCATTATCACCGACCGCCTCCGAGAGCCAAGATGCTCAGCTGATGTCCGAGGGTTCTGATGCCGGCCAACTTGTGAGTCCAGCAGCCTTTGAAAAGGAGCGAGAGAGAGAGAGATGGAGGGAGAGAGAGAGAATCGCTGTCTGGAGTGAAGGCGCTAATCTGAACATGGCTGAAGAGCAACAGAGAGCTTTTTTCTGCTTTCCACATCAGGAGGCTTTCATTTTCGTGCCCATTAAACATGACCTGACTTTAATTACATTTGCAAGCCTCTCGACCAGACCTCATTTCAAATTAGGGTTTTGCAGCCTTTTTTTCCCACAATGCTTGATTTAGCTTTGACTGTCTTGTAATGTCAGAGAGCAATAGCTTTCATACTTCTTATTTTTCCTCAGTATGGTTTATCATAATGTAATACGACCTTTGCAAAACATGTTCTTTGATGAAGGTTGTATATTGTGTTGTCTTTACAGTCAGTTATCCTCATGTTTTTGTTGTTACTCAACTGATTTTCCTGAATTATCAAGCATCTAACGCAGCAGAGCCGTGTCCATGGTGCTGGAAAGACAATGTATTTAATTTCTCTGTTAATTTTTCCAGCTGTGTCCTTTAAGATGATCCTATCCAACCAGAACTGGCTCAGAGGCAATTAAGAAACTATGATTTGCTCTGAGTACAGGCTGCTTTCATTGATTTTCAGAAACACAGTGCAGCTGTCAGAAGATAGAGACATTGTTTAAGGATCATTTTTGCCTTACAGGCTTTTTGAAAGAAAAGAACCCCAGGTGTTCTGACTTCTTCATCTTCAACCATCGTTTGTTCTGTGATGTACGTGAGGTGTGAGATGTTTAAGAGTGGAACTTAAACGGTATTGACAAAAGTGCATAGCTTACCTGCTCAACTTTCATGTGAATGTTACTCATCATTCATAGATAATGAGAAGAGCTGTTATCAAACTCTGGAGGAAGAACTGAGAAAAGAAAAACTCCTCTTAACGCACCTGCTCTCTGGCTCTTTGCAGTTTGAGTTCTCTCCTCACTCACTTTACAGTTGCCAACTTCCTGACTTCCATTAATCGCCCTCTGTGGAGAAATGGCTCTGACTGACTTTCAATTCACTAAACACCTGTGTCTGTTAAAATCCCTGCCACTCATCTGTGTGTGTGTGTGTGTGTGTGTGTGTGTGGGGTTGACGGTATTTGTGGGGTCTGAATAGCAGGAGTGGGAGAAGGATCTTGGCTGTGTGGGTGTGTTTGTGTGTGAGAGCAGGGGAGCAGGTGAGCAAGCTGTGCTGTGGCCTCTTTAAGATCAGTGACACATGGGAGGAGGTGGAGGCCGTGTCTGCGGATGTCGAGGCCGGGAGGCAGGTGGCAGACTTCCAGACACGTTGTGACAGGTTCCTGTCCATCACCGCACACAGAGAGACAGAGGGAGACGAGCAGCAGAGGGGACATTTTGTATAGCACTTCACTATATTAGCTTGTTGCAACTAAACATTTTTTTCCCATCACATTTAGCTGCCCTCTGTTTTTTCTAATCCAACATACTGCTGGACATTGAGTTCAGGCCATAACCTTTGTTGTAAAGAAGTGCTGATAGAAACAAGACCGTAGCTTTTACACAATATGGCAAAACAATGTGTGACAAAAAGTAAATGAACCCTTTAGAATGACCTGGTTCTTTGCATTGATTAATGTGATCTGATCCTCATTGAAATCAAAATCTAGATAAATTCAATGCACTCACAGTTCATAAACAATTATAATCAACCATAACCAAGAGAGATTGTGTTTGCTCATAATTGTCATTCAGATGAAGATGTGCTCATACTTTAAGACAAATTACCTTGTTGTGGGTAATTTCCTTTCTTCCGTATCTTTCACAGCGTTGCAGAGGTGACCACAACCAACCAATCATGTGCTGCTCATGAAGAGGAATCTCTGACAAGAGCTTTGCAAGTACTGTATGTCTGTGTGCACATTAATATACATGGGTTTCAGCCATTCAGCCTGGCTGTGTTAGTCAACCACTAGTTCTGGGCTTGTATAGTAATCCCTGATACCTGAATTCATTCTCAACCCCAGTTGGACGGATTGCAATTAAATAGTACGCTGTGAGATCCATGATCCCCAGAGGTTGAATCCTAATGACTTTGGTTCCCTGATGTTTTTTTTCCATCAGCCGTGGCTTAATTTTGTGTTTAGTACTAATTAGCAAATATTGGCATGCTAACACACTAGGCTAAATATGCATTTAGTTCAAAGTATTGCTATGCTGTAATGTCAGATTGACAGAGCCAGTGGTCTGGCTCTGATCTCTTAGTCTGCTTATACAGTATAAATATGTGTAGTGCCTGTGGTTGGTGGTGGTTGTAGTCCAACCTGTGACTGGTATACAACATAGAACAGCATTTTATATTCTTCATTCATGCTGTCATCAGTTAACGACATAAAGGGCTTAGATACTGAGGTACAGTCACTGAGATCGTCAAGATCTGATGCTGCCACTGTGGCCAACTCTGAATGAAAAGTTAATGAAATGTTTATCTGAGACAAGAACTGTGTTCGCAAGGACTGGCCCAGATCTGGAAATCTCTGTGACATCTTTAAGGAAAATCTCTTCACCATTCGGAAGTTAAGTTTTACAGATACAATCATCAATGGCGGAGAGATTTCCTTACAGTTCCTGCTGGATGTTGCATTCATTGGACTAAATGTAAGAAGCTGCTGGCAGAATTAGTTCATATCTAAAAGTCTGGCTTTCCATTCACCAGAAAAAAAGTTAATTAATTAAAATGTGGATCAGCAAGTATACTAACAATCTACCATGCTCTCATCTATTCACTTTCATTTTCTGTCCTTTCTCATTTGCTATGAAGTTTCAGACTAAAGAGGACACGGCAAAGATCAAGTTCCATGGCCGTCCCCCAGCACTGGTGGAGCAAGTGATGCAGGCTGTCATGATCCTCCAGGGCAAAGAGCCCACCTGGGCCGAGGCCAAGAGCCAGCTGGGGGGGAGACAGCAGCAGCGCAGGATGAAGGGCTGAATAAGGGAAGGAAATTGAAAGGAGAGATGCAGGGAGACAGAGCCATTTGGGCTTGACAGAGAGGAGATTGGGAGTGTGGCAAAGAAACACAGAGAAAATGGAAGAACTAAAGTGCCCTAAAAATGAGCAGAGTAAAACCTGACAAGTCGAGATTGTGTACAGTCACACCGTGCATAGAGAGAACCAGGGAGCACAGGAAGACCTCCCCTGTTTTCTTTATCTCACTACCTGAAGGATCATTTGTAGCATTTTCAACCTGCAGTTTATTCTTTTCTCTTTTTTTCATCTTCATTTACATATCACGCCCAAGTTGTTGAAGTGATACCATTATCTCTGTCAGGCTAGAAACAAAAATATCAGCTGAATAGTGAATTAAAATCAGGTCTGAATTCCTCTTAACCCAAGCAACAGGGATGAAAAGCAATTTGTCAATAAATAAAAAGGTTCAAGAACTGCAGAATGTGAGTGGAGTTTGAATACTGGAGCTTCTGTAAATAATCAAAACCTGAAAACAGACTAAAAAAGCATTTGGCTGCCAATGCATTTTCTATGAGTGCACTTACCCTTGAACCTATAACTTTCCCTCTACACATCTGACTTGTTTCTCCTGTGTGGTGACTCATTCAAATTCCCCCTTCCTTCCTCTGGCTTGTTCATTGGAACCTCATTTACTCTTATTACTGATTGATTGTTTTGTTTTTCTTTATTTTTGACTTTTCAAAGAGGATTAGAGCAGGTGAAAATTCGCTGTAAATAAGTCAAGATTTAAAGTCTCACATTCACAATGTCATCACATTACAAGTTTTCCTTTTTAAATCAGCAGCTGCTTACAAAGGGAGGTGATTCATGGGGAATCATTCTCTCAAGTTCTGAAAAATCTGATGAAGTTTGTTGATGTACACGTGAACTGTTTGACTGAGCTAAATATTCATCTCGATCACAATCAGAGAGAGACTGCAGAAAAAAGAGAGATAAAAACACATCAAACACAAAGCAGTTGGTTGAATTGGCGAGATCACAAAGACGGTCACAAAACAAGAAAACATGTCTGTCATTGTGAGTGCAGCACGGAGGAGGAGATTAATCAAGATGATGGAAAGCAACAAAGGAAAATATCTGCTCTCTGTGCCCTTGGGGTTTTTTTTTTTTACAAATTAACCTTGTGAAAAAATGTTGTCTCTTGTGTTACAGGTGATGGGAGTGTTTGTCGGGCCCCTGTCCTCTGTAGGAACAAGAGTTACACATTTCTTCTACAGTTTCCTGTCCAACCCCAGAGCGGTGAGAGACGAGGTCAACACACTCACACCTGACCGGCACACACACACACATCCTCCACTGAGGCAGCGGCCAGTGCATTTACACACAAGCTGTTACTGAGGGTTTATTGACTGAGATTAGTTGTAGTCCAGTGAGTACACTTAGGAACAGACACTTTGGAATTAAAAAATCAGAGTTTACACTGTTGCACTCAGAGTGAGACCAGTGTGATGTGCAACTGTACTAATCTATTAGCTGAGGTATTGTAACCTCACAAGCTCAGGCATCAGACTCATTTAATTCTAACTAGTTACAGCAAATAGCTTCAAGCTAGTTTGATTTAAACATCTCTGTAAGAGTTCTAGCCAGGGAGCTGACCGTGTCTCTGAACTTCTAGGTTTGGATCATCTTCTATTTGTCAGGCTGAGGGTTTGCAGAAGGACCCAAAATTCAGACACAGGCTCAGAACCAGGTACAGAGTGATGGAGAAAAGATTTGTTAACTAGAAAGCAAAGAAAGGAACTCACTGAGGATTAACACAGGGCACCAACATGGGATGAACACATCTGATCACATATAATCCAACAAATCACTGAGGAAACAGGGTGAGACAAAGGAGGAAAACACAGGAAGACAAGGCATGGAACTTCAAAATACAACAGGACAGGAACAAGAGACCAACCATGACACTATTGTCTGATATCTACAGTATAGGTTTACTTTTCTTTCTGCATGGTGCTTTTTGAATGGTTGCTTCCTTTTGTGTTGTATTCATTTCTTGCTGTTGTGTACATTAACTGTTATACAACATTTGTTGTCTGAAGTTAAAGATAGCCTTCTCCTTTTTTCAAGATGGCAGCTGATGGTGGATCCTCAAAGTGGAGCTCTGAAGTGGATCAGAAGTACACAGATGAAAAGAGCCAGAGGACTCATTAGAGCACGGTAGACATCTCTATTCTTCTGATTTCACTGTCTCGTATCTTGTTTTCTGGGGCAAGGCCACATATGTTGTTTTTATTATAGTGTTTTATTTGGTGATATAGAAAACAGTGTGCCTGTACAAACAGGTCAGCCTGTTTGTACAGTGGCATGTTTCACCAGTTAGTTTTACACAGAGCCCACACAGTGACACCTTGAAGTTTGAACTTGAACTTAGCTGAGACTGAACAGACTTTGAATCAGCTGATAAAATGTGTCTCTATCCGCCCCTCCCATTAGCTTCCATTAAAACATAATGCATGGTGACATTTGTTTTCCTGTTGTTTCTATTGGTGTCTCCTGATTGATTGTGGAGATGATTACACACTGACTCTCACACACAAAGAATGAGAAGCCTTTATTGTTGTGAGTACTTGATTAAAACTTTTGGGGGAATCCATTCTCTCATGTGTCAGGATCATCTGCTCTGTTACATTACTGTCAGACCAGAGTGCTGCTTTCCTGCCTGTTTTGTTTTGATGACATGTAACACTTAGTTTGCCTACTACTGCTTGTTTCCATTGACCCTCCAAGCATTTGTTGCAGCCTGCAGCACTTTGTTTTCCCCAGTGGGAGTGAGTCAGGTTTAACAAACAGAAAACTTGGAGCCGTTGGAGAGTTTCACAGTTTTTACTACTCTACATCCACAAGCCACTTGAGTGTAATTCAGTCATTTAGCCTCAACCATTAACAGGTTGAGGAAAGTAATCAGTGCATTGGAAACATGTTGCCTTGACACAAGCACACAAGCCTGTACTCAGGTCTTTATACTGTAATAGAAACCAGATTGTCTTGAACTGCCATCGATGGAGGCATTTCAGTGCAGTGCGTTCCGGTCGTATTTGAGGAAGGCTCTTGAAATGTGAAGGGATTTACTTTGACTGGATATCAGATAAGACATGAGCATTTGGAAGCCAGACAGAGCTACAAAGAAAGTTTACAGCAGCGAACATATCCTTCCTGTTTTTCAAAACTACTGTGACGTTGTGTTTTTTCTTTCCTCTCTAAACACTTTCTGAACTTAACTCTTTTCATGTGTGTGTATGTTCTGTGTGGCATGTTTCTGTCTTCTCTGGTCTGAAGCCTCGTTTGTTTTAGCAAGAGCACAGTCAAAGTAAAAAAAAAAATGCTGTTTTGAATCAAATTAGCTCACTTTGAAATTATGAATTATGAAATGACAAATTTAAGATTCTACTCCACAACTGATAAAACTGTTGACACCAAAGCAATAAAACAACATGGCAAGTGCTCTACAGTGTTGTTGTTTTGGCCTGATGTTTACAGTGCAGGGAGCACAAAAACAGGACAGTGTGCTCCTACATACACAAATTGAGGCTGAATGTTTTTTAAACTGATTTACAGGCCTCTTTATACTTTATACCAAAGTTTATTTTTATTTTTCTGTTGTTCAGGTTTTCCATCTGCAAGATAACACATGACTTGTGTTATTGTGGATTACCGGTAATACAATTATTTTTTGAGGATAAAGACACAATCATTTCAACAAAGAAGTGAAATTGGTCAGCTGGTCTCTGTGTCTGTGTTTCTCAGCAAAGTGTCTCTGAAGTTCTGTGTTTTCCCCTAAGTCCTTAACGTGTGGTCTGCAGAGATGTGTGTACTATCAAACAGGGAGAGCAGGGGTTGAGTAAAGGTGAAGGAGTGAGTAAGTCACCTCACCACTTGTCCATCCCAATCTTTAGGATCCAATCGTTCTCATCCTCCTCCGTCTTTTCAAAATGTCTCGTCTCCACAGGAGCTCTGCTCTCTCTGCTTTCTTTTCTCTGGCCAATTTCTTCCCAGTGTGTGCCATTCACTTTCTTCCTCTTTGGTCTCTCTGACCTTTCATCCGCTCTCTCTCTCTCTCTCACTTGGTTCAGCTGCCAGTTCACAATGTAGCCCCAGCGTGACATTTGGGGACAATTGAGTTGTGGCAGTTATAGATTGCAACTGCAGTGTTTCAGAGTGACGTATTTGTCTAATAGCCTGGTCATCTGTTCCTTCTGACTCGCCAATAATCAATGACCCTCTCTGTTTCTTTGTCCATCCATTATGAATAGTGAAAGAATAGTAGTACAACCAATACTACAGCTCTCATGTAATACAACAGAAATCATTTTAAGAGCATGTTTACCAAATATTGAAATAATAACACAAACTGTACTATGTAGTGTATTGTTCACTGAACAAATTGGACTATCTTTCATTTTATCTCAATATCAAATCCAGTTAACTCAACTTTTTCAATTTTCATACAATTATTACTTTTCGCCGCCGTCCACATATTTAAATCAGTTGACATTTGTGCAAATCAAAGATTGTAGTTTGCCATTTTGAAACGTACAGAGTAGTGGAAAATCACAAAGGCACTATGGTCAAGATGAAGCTGCTACCACAGAGGTCAGGTAATGATGAGGGAGGACTGCACCAAGATTGAGGAGGACAGAGAAGAAGAGAGATCTCAGGGTTGAAAAGACAGACTAAAGATAGGGAGAGCAGCAAGAATAAAAAATAAAAAATGTATTTTGAAATAAGTAAAGGGACAACCTAAGGGAAAGGTGAGATAAAATGAAAGCGACTGGGCAGGATATGATCTCTTCTGGTAAAAAATTGTCATAGATGAGTCATTTGGGTCATTAAATGCTTGTAAAATATAAATTTACAATCTGCAATGTTAGAATTGACTGATTTTATATATAGTGTTAACTCTGTGAAGCCGTGACATTCGATTTAACACTACAAAGCCAAAATTATGAATAATAGTTATTCCTTAAAGCTGTCTGAGTCAGTATTTTTCTATTCTCTGTGGGTCAGATGACTGTGTGTTCTGTGAAAGAGGTCTCTTGCAGTGATAAACCTACAGGGAATCATTACCCAGCGCCCCTCAGCCAGACGCATGTTGCAGTTGACGGGTAATTGACAGCAATGTTGAGGATTTTACTGTTAATGAGGGAGCAGGGAGGAAGAAGGCAAATAATCAGTGGTGGACAGAGGGCCAGGGATGATAAGGATGGATGATGTGGATGTCGTGTGAGTGGAGAGGAGAAAATGTGAGGAAGTAGGGACTGATTGAAGATGCAAAGCAGTGCTGAGGTCAGTCGAAACATGGTTTAAAGACAGACTCAAAGGCAAAGGGGAGAGCTGTGGGAGGATTAGTAAACATTTGATAATACATCTGGAAGACTTAAATGTAGCTCTTGAGACAAATGAAGACTACTCACATAACATGACATATGGAGTGGTACATTGTAGTATTTTTTTATATGGAAACAGCCCAAGAATACAGACCAAAGAGTGAGAAAAGAGCCTATTTAACACAGCTGGGTATTGTAGAAGGGCACTGTGGAGGTGGAGAGTAGACTAGAGCAGAGACTAATTTCCACTGCAGCAATGCTGACGGATGGACTAAAGGAACCTTATTTTACCTTATAAATATTTTATTCCTAGATCCTCCAAACTATTAGCTGCTTCCCCTTTGTTCCTTTCCTTTTCCTCTGTACCTTTCTTTTCTCTCCCCTCACTCAACCTCTTCTAAGCTCTCTGCTGGGATCAAACTTTTAGAATAGCTCCGACTTTGTTCTTAGTCAGCTTGTTCTCAGAATTACAGCAAAAGTGTTGGCACTTCGAGCATGAGCCTGCATTCACACTATTAAACCCTGGACAGTATGATGAAACCACAGTGCACACACACATTGAATGTATGCACACACACATCTACACCTGCCCATTGTCTGAAGGCAGTGACACTATCAGGCTAGAAATGTTGTGGTACAGTTTTGTGTACTGTGTGACAGTTTCAGGGGAGGATTTGTAATGTTTTGGTTATAGGGATAGTTCAACATTTTGGCAAACTGGCCCATTGCCATAATCCCAAAGCCACTACTTGTTTCAGTCCAATGTTCATTGTGAAGCAAAGCAAAACCAAACCACATCCAATTACCCCAACTAGTCTGACACTAATTCACAAAAATTCTATGTGACTTAAAGGGATAGTTCAACATTTTTGACAAATTGGCCCATTGCCATAATCCCTATAGTTTTAGGAGTAGGTTCCTTACCTTTAATTGTCGGTGCAAGATATTTGTAGAACGGCGGAGCAGAGCCGCGTGCTGCTCAGAGCTACGCTACAGAGGCTCATGGGATTTCTTGGTTTCCCTCATCAAACTCATCAAATACACAATCAACTCCAAAATGCTTTCGAGGACAAGTTGTGAGTTGTTTATGCAAAATTGCTGATGCGCGTTCCTGTTGGGGGCAGTTTTTCGGCAAGCAGTCTCTGCATTTTCCTCAAAAACAACTCTGTCTCGTAACGTTCTGTTATTATTATCTCATAGCGTGGTGAATGTGCAGGTCACAACTTGTCCACCGGAGCGTTTTGGAGTTGTTGGATTGTGTATTTGATGAGTTTGATGAGGGAAACCAAGAAATTCCATTAACCTCTGTAGCGTAGCTCTGAGCAGCTTGTGGCTCTGCTCCGCCATTCTACAAATATCTTGCACCGACAATTAAAGGTAACAAACCTACTCCTAAAACTATAGGGATTAGGGCAATGGGCCAATTTGTCAAAAATGTTGAACTATCCCTTTAAGTCACATAGAATTTTTGTGAATTAGTGACTAGTTGGGGTAATTGGATGTGGTTTGGTTTTGCTTTGCTTCACAATGAACATTGGACTGAAACAAGTAGTAGCTTTGTGTTTCCATTAGAATTGTATAGTTGTCTACCCAGTGAAACATGCCTTGAAGGTGTGGATGTCATTCTAACACAGTTGTTTCCAGCGTTTTTGGCTTGTGACTCCTAAAAATGAAGACAAATTCCTCTTGCAACCCCCAATTACTACATGTATATAGATGAGTTGCGAGCAGCTTAACTAGAGAGTCATTTGAATAATGTTTAGAGGCTAAAGGATCCAGTAACTCATGAGAAAAAAGCAAAGCTGAGAGGAGAACACCAATAGACCTAGTTTCCTGTTGTGTTGAATATTTTGTGCCCCTTTAGATTCAGCTGACCCAGCCCCCCAGGTTTGGAACCAGTGGTTTTGGAGACTTGCTGTGATTCTTAGGAGTAACTTAAGGTAACACAGTGTGTGTGTTTAACTTCTGCAGGTACACTCGCTGTGATGTGTGCGAGTTCCAAAAGCTGCTGCTCAGCTTCCAGATGTGTGCCAAGTCAACGCGGATGAGTCCAGCTTCTTCCTCCAAGGAGGACTCAAAAGAAAAACAGAACACACACAAACACTGGGTTTGCATCCTCTTTGATTTGATATAATCCAGCAGGACAAATCTTTTTTTTACTTTCAAAGGCTTGGAACACACGTCATGTCCCAAAACACGGTCCACTGTGAATTTCAGTGTAAAACTGTGCAGAAAGTTCTGAAGAAGTTGAAACACAGCCCCTTCATTCACACTCTGCTTTTCAGAGTAAGTCGGTGTCAGACCGGTTAGCTGGGACGACATCATGGAGCTGGATAAGCTGCACGGCTTCTGCATTTCCATCCACTTGTTCAGACGGCACCTCTGAGACAGCAGCCTTCGCTTTGCCCACTAGGTTTTTATTGTGTTATTGCTGCAGCAGGAATATTCTGCACACTGGCAACAATAAAGGGGAAGTGTAGTCGGTTGTGAGCGAAGGTGTATGTGTGTTTAAGTAAGGCAGAATGACGGTGTTTGCGTCTTTGTCGCGATTCTCCTAATGCCTGCAGAAATATTTCAAGGTTTCACTTAAGTGTGACAGTGACAATGGAGTACAACTGTATGCTTTGTGTATTTGATTGAGAAAACAGTCCCCCTGCAGTGTGCGTATATTATTATACCCTGGTGACGATGAATACATGTCCTCTCTCCTGCTTTCTTCTGACTACTGAGGATCTATTCATGGCTGACTCACTGAGAAGAGCAGAGAGCAAGGGAGTGTGTGGGTTTGTGGATATCTGTCACTCACTTCTGTTGCTTTATTCCGTCAGTGGGAATTAGATTTGACAAAGTTGAGCTCAATATTAATGTGATCACAGGAGGATTTTTGCCGCTGCCAACATTTTTCTCTCCCCTCAGCTTAGTGTGGAGTCTAGTGTTTATCTAGCTCAGTTAATGATGTACGGCTGTGATTCACGACTTGTGTTAATTCGGCAAGTTGGCGAAAGTTTCACTGTTACGCATTTGTAGTGGAAACATACAATAAACTCTTTCTGTCTTATTCCCTCGCTGTTGTTTCATCCTTGTGTTTTCAACCATCTTGGTTTACATCGGCCTATCAGTCCAACCCTCCCTCTCATGTTTCCTGTGTGCTTCTGTAGCCTTTCCTGCCTGTTGCTCCTCTTTCAGGCTGATTTGAAGAACAGCTGTAATGAGCTGCAGAAGCTGTGGATAATGTACTCCCTGCGTCAGAAACACATCTCCGTCTGCGTCACCTCCTTCATTGTTAAAAAACCTCGGCTCCCGCGTTGCCGAGCAGCTCGCTCGCTCTGCCGCTCGACAAGCTGTGAGTGTCAGCTGTTATCCCATCAATCCCCGTTGCTTCTTTTCTCTGGTGTTCGTCCCCTGCATGCGGCTGTCTCCCTTTCTCTTCCTCTCTGTGTCTGGCTTTTCTGACTGAGCCCTCCCACCCACTCACACTCCACCGTAAGCCCCCGTCTGATTGACTCTGATGGCTAAAATGGCCTCCAGAGACTGAGGCGATGCCACGATGCAGCTGTGAAGCTCAGCGCTCCAGTTTAAGTTCAAAAGTGTATCAATTTTAAATTAAACAAATGTTTCATACATCTCATTTGTGTAATTCTATTTGATTGTAACCTCACTTGAAAACTCTGAATCTCTCAGAATCCCATCACACGGTTACTATGACGTGTCAAGTGAGTTACACCGTGTTGGCTCATCCAGTCTCACTTTCTTTTTCCTTCTTTGCTGACTCCTTTCTCTCTGCCCACTCCCCAGGTAGTGCAGGGCTCCACCAGCAGGACCCCTCCCCTCCCCTCCCCTCCCCTCCAGGGCCCTGCTGCAGCCGGCTGGGGCCTCTGCCATGAGCCAGCACCACCACCGCGTCCTCTCTGGACCGGGGACAGCCCCATGCTGCCAAGAGCATGATCAAAGAGGCCGTCAAATATTGTACAACACCGATTGCTCCATCTTTCTTTCTCTTCTGTCACTGATTTGTTCTGTGTGTTATTGGTGTTTAGTTTTTTTTTTACTCCACCCACAAGTGTTTCTTTTAGGCTTAAGTGTCATTTGTGGTTGACAAAGTGCACAAAGTACTTGATGAATATTTGATTGATTTGGTTTATTCAGATTAATCTTTCGCTCCCCATATCGACCCACTCCCTCCCAGCTCTCTCGGGCTCATCAGCGTGATTTGCAGCTGTTTATTGTAGCCGTGGAGGCCTGACTGTCAGTACGGTTTGTTGCCTTTCAGACACGCCTCTCTATAACCACCGAAATGTCACTGTTATACATCAAGCAATTTGTTTGTTTGGGAAAGTCGATTTTTATCGTCTTTCCTTTGATTCATTTTCACCCTTCCATGTCCTCCCTCATCTAGATGCATACCAGTTATAATGCCCCGGCTACACAACCATCTGCAACTTCAAACTATATAAAGATCCAATCATCCTCCCCTCTTACCATACTGTATTTTAATGCAGCAACTTGTTTTATTCTGATTTAATGAAACAAGATGCTGCTGAAAATCAGCATACAAATGTTTCACTCCTCAGGCAAGAGCTGATCCAGTCAGGGACCAGTCCTTCATTGTTTTAGAATTCTTACCTTGCTTGAAAGACAATGGCTCGATTTATAAATCAAGTCCTGCCCTGTGCAGTAACCCTGCTAGGGCCTCTGCACTCTGTAATATACTGCACATTATACACCTGATTGATTCATTACGTCTCTCATTAAGCTTAGATAAAGTCAAAGTCGACGCCTGCTGAAGATAAAGCACTCCCTGTCGCTCAAAAACAAGCAGGAGAATAGACAGGCCTCCCAGCTGAGCTCACACTGTATCACAGCAACACAGTGCTTGGGCTTTGACCCTTGTTGTGGACCTTTGTTGCACATTGTCCCCCTCTGTTGTCCCCCTGGTCTCCTGCCTGTATTTTTCATCTGTTACTGGGAGGCGTTTACACTGATTCCAGTCCCATCTCTCTCTCTGTCTCTAGTGGTGGACCAGCCACTGTAAAGGTGTAAAAGCTTCAGTCACACTTGACCCTCAAACCTCAGCTCTTCACCTGTAGACGTCAAGTGTCCACAAACCATTTTAGTTGCAAGTGCTTGTGTTGAAGCCCAGAATGAGAACCTACAGTATGTGAACATATGAAAATATCAATTGAAGTATGTACATCTACATCTATGAAGGACAATGGCAGAATCTCAAACATTGCTTCTGTCATGGTGGGAACACTGCCCCCTATTGCACTCAGGGTGTGAAGGTGAACGTGAATGAGCATGTCCTCCTTCTGTCTTTTCACAGCATCCTGTTGGACATGGACCTGTTCCTACAGCTGGACTGGGACATCGTCTCTGGCTTCAACGATTTTGACTTTGAGGTGTGACACTGAAGGTATTGAGATTAACAGTGTCAGCCATCTGCCATCAGGTGGACTTTTGGGGTAGTTAAAAATAGTGAATGGTACAGTGAGGATGATCATAGAGTGGTGGTGACTGAGGGGAGTTTCTGCTTGGCTGATGTTTTCGAGTCAGTAATCTGTCCTAAACCACAAATGTAGGCTTAAGTCAAGCAGAGAGGCCGTTTTATAGGCTGTCAGAGTAGAGGCTGATCAGACTGATGGATAATGACAGTCTACTTCAAGTGCATGAGTCTGATCAGTACTTATGGCCTTTTGTTCAAATGTCTGTCTCTCCACTCCATCTAATCTCCACAGAATCATCATTCAGATCATTTCACTTGCCCTCAGTGTGATGTTCTGCATTTCAAAGTCACTGGGTTAAACAGTGTTCTTGGTGCTCCACCAGGTGAGTGAGAGTCTGCTGAGTCTGTACCTGGATGAGTATGAGGAGATTCCCTGGGACGCTCTCAAGTACCTGATTGCTGGGGTCAACTATGGAGGTCATGTCACAGACGACTGGGACAGACGACTTCTAACCACGTACATCAATGACTACTTCTGTGATGCTGCTGTCAGCCAGACCTTCTTCAAGTGAGACGCTGGAACACACACAAACTCACATTATTCTGACACAGCTTATAGCACATGTATGTGGGCATAATGACATTTTTAGATTCATGTGATGCTACAGTCAGTCCCTCTTCAGGACTTAAACTATAATACAACACAAATAATCTCCACAGGTACCATATATAAAACGAACACGGCTTTACTTTAAATTAATGAACCTGTGTATGTACTGTATGTCCCAGTGCATTCAGTCCAATGACATGAAAATGCAGTTTTCTTGTGAGAAAGCGCACTGCGGCTGCACTCAGCTGACAGAGGCCACTTCACCTCCCCACTGAAGCTCGTCATGGCTGCGGAGTCCTAGCACCACCACATGGACGATCCTATTATTTCAGCCTGGGAAATACAGACACAGTGGCAACCTGATGAACACTGACAGGAACACTTAGTCCTTGCTTTTTTTTTTTTTTTTTTGCATCTAATCACTTACAGGAATCCACACACGCACTCATGTCCATTCACTTTGCTTCTAACCAGCCACTCTGAACAGATTAAAGGCCAGGCCCCGCCGGTGTCAGAGCAGATAGGCTACAACACACGTTCTTATTTAGAAAAGCAAGATGACTTGAGATCCTTTGGAGTTTTTGTTGTCACTTGATCCAGCTATAATAACATGCTTCGATTGTGAAGCCATATGAATAATTGAGCTCTAAAACACTAGTCGTCTAAGTGAAATGAAATTTCAGTACATTCATGTCATCCACTAACTCTTCCTATGTGACAGCCAGGTTATTTCTTCAGCTAAATTGCTCTATTTGCTCAGGAGGAGGTCGACAACTGGATGCACCCTCTTGCACACCAATGTTATTTAGTCATAGCAGACCCTTACACATGCACAGGTTCATAGTATTCAGTTTGAATTTCAGCAAATGGCTGAATTTGCCAGCATATGGACAACATATGTGTTTACAGTCTGTCACTGCAGTGTGGTAAAGCCTGGGGTTTTTTGTTTGTGTGAGGTCAGTATCAAATTAGAACTTGCAAAAATACTATTTGTATAATTAGGTGATGATGGTGTGTGTGTGTGCTACACATTAAAGGGAAATACTGTATAAGATGATGTTGAATATGTGAATGAGAGCTGCCAACAGTTACCAGAGTGGCAGGTTCTATTTCTGCTTTAACTCACTCAAGAAACATAAATGAAACATTTCACAATTCCAGCAAAATTTCAAGGCTACTACTACTTTTTTGTCTCAATTCACTCTTTTCCATATCGTGGCATGCAGTTCTACCCTGCTCTTCTTCTCATGCTCTTTATATGGTTAAATACTCAACTTTCATTCATCTCACTTCATAAAACCGGTAGACAGACCAAAATAAAGCAGAGCTGTGTGGGTCAATAACATTGAGACAGGTGCTGATAAGCAAATGAGAAGTCTTGAATAAAATGAAAGAGGAGGCTCATACTAAATGGAGGAATGGCAGTATTAAACACACAGCGGTTTTAAAGAGAGCAAAACAAACACACTACCTGATACAGCGCCAATCTGTTCTGCTCTCCTCAGCCACTCAGCAGCTGCAGGCCTGTCTCTGTGCTGACCCACTGGTCTGTTATTAAAGGTGTATTTAAACATCACTCTGCCTGGCTGCACAGGCACACACTTATTGTTCTCCTCTATCTAATCACGGAGACACGCACGGCACGCACACACGCACCCCCACACATACACAGTGATGTGGCTCTGGCAGCGTTCCAGCTGTAATTCTGTCTGAACTCTCCATTCTGGCTTCATTATCACTGGACCTCTCTTTGCAGTGGGTAGAGAACACAGGGCGCTGTCAGCCTGGGTCAAGGGGCTAGAAAAGATTCTGGCTACAAGTGTGTGTCTCTGTGTGAGTGTGGTCTGTATGTGTGCGTTTGTATCACATTGTGAGTCTGTGTCCACCGAGCAGGGGTCGTCAAGTTCATTTCATGTGTTAATCCCCAAGGGTCAGATTCAAGTGTGCTCGTTAGGGGCTGTGCATGAACGCATGTATGCATATGCATTCTTGTGTAAGCCTATGTGTGTTTGAATTTGTGAGTGTGTTTTTGTGTGCATGCATGTGTTTGTGTGTAGCTGTTGATCAGGTGGAGCATGTCTTGGCCCCCAGTGTCTGAACAAAGCCTACCTACGTCTGTGGACTAATCATAGTGTAATAAGCAAAGTAAACCTTCCAAGGCCTGCTCCACTTTCCTAAAAAGACCCTGAGCTCATTGTGCTGCAGCCAGAGGCTTATTCCTGCTAGGTGTACTGTATGTGTGTGTGCTGCATCCATGTGTCTACTGTAAATGTGCATGTGTAAACTTTCTTTCTCTTATATTGGTAGCTCTCATCCATCTCTCTGTGTTTTCTCATTTTACTAAGTGATGCTGTATATCTTTGGCCTCATCTGGTCCAAGCAGCAACAACAGCCCCTCATAGACTCTCTGTCCTCCTTATTTATCTCTCCATCCTTTCATCCCTCTCTCCCCTCCGCCCCTCCTTGGCATGGCAGCCTGTCATTAGTTCTGAGCTCACAGACTCATGGCTTTAATTTTGGCCTGCCTGCCTCTCCATCTCCGTCCATTTTGTATCTCGCCTCTTCACGAGACTCTGCTGTTTTTATTTGTGCTTCGTGGCTAAATTGCACAGCCACTGAAGGATAAGACTGTGTTGTATAGACAGGTGCTTTCATCCCTCTCATTCATGTATGCGTGCATATGCATATCATATATTGATGGATCCTCAGAACCACTGTCCAGGCTGTGTACTTCTATTCCCCTCTCAAACAGTCATTTTTCAGTGTGGCAGACTTCACTGACCAGAGGAGCAGTTTGCTCGCTGAACCGGCAATTCACTGCCATCATTTGATGTCAACAGGAGCAATTCTGTTTCTAGTAATTTCATCTGAGCCACTGAGGAATATTTTCATCTGCTGAAAATTATTTGGAACCTTGTTACAACAACATTTCACACAGTAAGAACACTTACAATGCAGCTAATCAAGGTGAGGTAAAAGATATTTTTATGCTAATACGCATTTCCCCGAGCTGAAAAAGAGGAATGAGGGAGGGAGCGACTGAAGGAGAAATGAACCTATTCAAACAAATGAATTCTAATGAAGCTTCACAGACAAGACGTTTGGAGTCGGTCAGCGTTGTGAGGGAGAAGGCCCGGACTTCCCCATTGGAAAAGGACTCAGCCCAAACTCCTGAAAGGGAGGGAGAGAAAAACAAGAGAACGACCCTGGAGAAAGTGAGCTGGGGGGAAGAATGGTCTAGTAATGAGAGAGAGGATGGTACACTGGTGGCCTGTAGCCGAGTGTGAAATAGAGTGGGTGCTCACTGCAAAATGCTGAATTCATATTCATAATATTGTTATTATTAAATTCAAATAGCTAGGCCTTTCCTTTTCTGGTTGCAACAACCATATTAGACTTGGTGATTTTTGTATAAAATGAAGTTGAATATAAATGCACTATGGAAACATTTTAAAAGTGTTATAATGGGGTTGTAATTAACCTACATTTCTAACAAGCGGTAAAAAAAAATGGCGTATCTCAGTCCAAGAATACTGTATGTTTTCTTGTAGCTAATATTTTATAAAAGTGCCATTATGATAGTGTGCAAATTGGCTTTTTATCATTTAGTCGAAGGCGGTGTTCAGCTCATGGAAGTGTCATTTTGTTCCTCACTTTCCCAGTGCATGGAAATATTCATTCATTCCTGAGGTCTATGGAAGCCAACGCCCTCCATCTGCTTACTAACTCAGGAACTGCAAAACTGTTTGATCTTAAAATTCCGTATTTTTAAAAGAATGTGTGAGCATTTGTAAATGTCAGATTCTAGGAGCTACAAACTTTTTTTTATGTAACAGACCTCTGAAAACTTTTTCTGCAGACCTGTTGACACAGTCACTGCAGACTCAGACACCCCTGGGCTCCAAATGAATCTGTTTCTGAGCTACTTGATGGGTTTGCCTTGTGCTTTGATTTTTGCTCCAACCCAATTTAACCAGCATGCCCCTGCTCCAGTTTTCAGTTTCTGTGGAAATGACGGTGACCTGACAAGACTAACAGACAGCTGCAGAGAACTATTTCTTTTAATTCTTTAAGTGACTCATGGCTCTTGGTTAGCACCTTTTAAAATGGAAAACATCTGGTCCAGTTGTTCTCCATTGAATAGTAGTTTTATGGAATTCCAGATGCCATTATAAACTTGTCAGTGAGTATGGAGGTACAGTAGGACAGAGGAACCCTTCATGAGCAGAGCTCAGGCCAGAAGAAAGGGAAACAGATCAGGACTATGGGCTGTGATCTGGACTGTGGACCATTCATCAATGTGTCAGCATCAATGACTACTAATATTTCAGATCCAGTGGATCAGTTTTATTATGGACAACTGTAGGTTACTTTTTTTTGTTTTATTAGATGCCTACTGCAAGAGAGGGACAAGAGCTGTACAGTCGTCGTCCAGAAAGGCGAAATGACTGTGCAGAGATGCAGGACCAGGGATGAGTCTATCCATCATGTCTTTGCCTATGGGCGAACACATCCACACTTTGTCAGCCTGGGCTGTGATCTCAGCTCTCCCCGTGTTCCCCAATTGCCCCTAAACGCGTTATGGATATTGAATGGGGGTTTCATGTTTTTTGGGAGAGGGATTTTAGAGGGTTTTCTGAAATACACAAAATCGGCATATGGACGCGCAGTGACCAGTTCACCTCACTTCAATTTTCTCCCACTTGTGTTTCTCTGGTATTTCAGTCATTGAGCCACTGGGTGGCGCCTCAGGACAGCTGCTGTTTACAGGACAAGAGCTGTCCTCTTGTCCTGCAAGGTGGAGGTAACCTCCATATCTATCAACACATTTTTAATACGCCTACCTACCAGTTTAAACGCATCAGTTGATCAGCTCTGATATGTAATCACATGGTTGAATCAGCAGCATAACCCTCATGTTTTACCAAACCCAGGGAGTTATTTAAAGATAGTTTGAAAAGCACCACGAACCATCGGACTCCTGCATCTGAGATACACGACACGCCAGAACAAGAGCACGTCGATATGAACTGTAGACCTGTTGAGGATGGACTATAGACTGTATAAAAAAGAGGGATGGACCTTTTACAGTCTATGGGATGGACACAAACCTCTGTCGCGTTCTTTCTCTCTCCATCTACCATTCCGATAACAGCTCACGCCTCTTACGTTGCCGTAGCGTACGCGATATTTTTTTTCGTAGGATGAGTCCGGGAAAGTCCCGCCTTTCCCGCCGTTCCCGCCTCTGATTGGCTAGATGGGCTCCATTTTCGACTCTGATTGGCTAGAAGGGCTCTCGCCTGATTGGTTGTTTGTTTTGGTTGTGAAACGGCTGTGAAACGGCTGTGAAACGCAGGCTGTCGGCAAAGCGTGATAAGTGCCTAGATCTACTTGGACTCTCTCTACTTATCTGGCCTGTCTACACTCTACCTGGTCTTTTTACTAAACTTAACCAACTCCTTTCTTCATTGCCTAAACCCAACCAATGGCACAATTACACTTCTCACTCAAACTCAAAATGTAAATTTGGACTCTCTCTACTTATCTGGCCTGTAGCCTCTACCTGGTCTTTTTACTAAACTTAACCAACTCCTTTCCTCATTGCCTAAACCTAACCAATGGCACAATTACACTTCTCTCAAACTCAAAATGTAAACTTGGAATATAAATTTAAAAACTAATTTTTTTTAAATGTGAAACCAGCGGGGATCGAACTCGGATTCACCACACCGCAGGTGAAAACGCAAACCGCTACGCCATAGCATCTAATCACATTTTCTTTTTCAGTTGTGTGTATTTTAGTTTACTACAGTACTGTTGTGAGATGACGTCAATTGAAGGAGAATTCATCCAGCCAATCAGAGGCGGGGAAGGCGGGACTTTCCCGGACTCATCCTACGAAAAAAAATATTGCGTAGCCGTACGTAGGCTCCGGGGTTACCACGGGCAACCAAACGTTTCCATGGAGACAGTGCACAAGTAACAAACGTTTGACTACACCAGGAGGATGGCTGCGCTCGTTGCTTGAGAGGTAAAGTTAAACGTTAGCTCCGAAAACTTTGTTAGTTCTCCAACTTTACGTGTTTGAAACTAGTTTCTAACACTCAGCACATGACACTATAATGTTATAAATGTTACTCAGTGCAGAGCTGAGGTCCAAATACGATGAATCTACTAATTCAGAGAGAGAGAGAGAGAGTGAGCTCCGCTGAGTGAGCTAATTTCTTGGTCTCTAATTCAGGTTTAGTGAGTCTGAACAGAATGAACACTTTTAATGTCGCTACTTCAGCTTCAGCTGCGAAGCTTTGGTGTTTTACAGCGCTGAAGTTGAGGGAAACTTACCCGAGACCAGTCCACCGTTTATGCACGTGTGTTAAACAGTATCGTTAAGGTAAAGGTAAAAGTTTAGCGCGTTCCCAGAGATAAAGGGATAAAGACTTAAACCACACATTCCATGATTTGTGAAACCTCTATCAAATCTGCGAAAACACAAATAAGAGACATGTCACTGCATTTTTCGGTACAGAGACTAACGTTATATTGGACCAGGTCCTGATCCAAAACCACTACACACAGACTTATTATTACATTATCCTACAGAGTCTCTGATTTCTGAAACCTCTGTCCTGTTTGTGAAACAGAAAAATGCAAAAAGTGACAGTGTATGGCGTTGTCCTAAAAAAACTTGTTAAATTGTTTATGGAACCAGTTGAGCAGTAAGCTACTAGGCTAACTAACTAAACCAAAGCAATATGACTGTTACCAAAATATACACAAGACTGTGACTGCTATATTGAATTGAATTCTAGTTCTTGTAAAACAGGAGGAGTGTGTTTGTGTCTGTATTTGTTTCACAGAGAAAGAATGAATCCTTGAGAAGACGTTTTGAGAAAAATGGAAGAGGAATATTTGAAACCCATTCGCCTGGTAAACCCAGTTCATCAGTTAAAAATTGTCATTTTTACTTTCATCAGCATGTTGTAAACACAGTATTTCACTAAATAACCACCTCCCACTTATTCTCCTTTTCCATCTCTCCATCCCCTGGAAGATTTTTATTCGCTGTGTGGCTATTTCTACTGTAACAGAAGAGTCATGGACAGAGGAGAATCAGAGGACTTTGGATCAGTTTATTGTGGACACCACTGTCACATGTGTGGTGGTCTACAAGGATACCAGTGGGAGTCTCCAGGTGGAGTTCTCCATGCCCTTACCGGTACGTCACGCATACCTCTCCACATTCAATTCTTTATCAATTTAAATTGTACTTTTGATAATTGGTTTATTATACTTGCATGTGACACAGAATATAAAATGTGTTGTGTTGTTTTCAATGTTTGTTGCCCATAGGAAATTTAGTCCACCAGTCTGTGAATCCTTGTGTTTCTGTTGTTTTTGTTGTTGTTGTTGTTGTTGTTGTTGGTTTGTCTAACTCCCTTTTGTATTCTTCCTCTGTTTTTCTCCACCACCACAACAAAAAATCTAATGCAGGGACAGATGGTTGAGCAGCTGTGCTATTTTAACCGTTTGCCAGGATCCATAATCACACCAGAGACATTTGATTCGGTCGTACAGTATGGCACTATGCGGGGTGACCCCACCCTGACACTGCTTCATGAAATGACCTGCTTGCACGCCCCAGCAGTTGCCCTCAGCACTTCCAAAGAGAGGAGAATCAAGGACAACTATACCAACAGTATGCACTGCTACCTCCTCGACCTCACAGGTAAAGTACCTCAGAGGAAAACAGAGACAGTTGACTGTCACTAGCACTCAAAAAACTGAAATGAACAAATTAATAAATAAAGACAGCAAGTCCCCCAATGACAGATACCTCTTCATATATCACTCACAGCTGATACTAGACTATGTACCTTGAATAGACCAGTAGAATTATTATATTCTGTTTGTTTTGCTGAAGTGACAGCTGCTACTGACAACTTTAAAAATGCAGCACATTCAGCTTTCCTTGGGGAATGAATGGGTAACTGGTTACCTGGTTTCTGTTCACAGGTTCACACGTGTTTTCCTAGGTCAATAAGACTCAAACTAAGATATTCCTTACAGATATCCTAATTTTTATGACACAATTAACCAGGCTCAGAACATAACACGGAAGTTAAGGTTATTGATTAGATATTTCAGTTTTATAAGATAATTCAAGTTGTGTTAGAGCTACTTTTAGGTTCTTGTAGTTACACCGTTTGCCAAGATGACTGGGATTAAGTTGTGAAAAGCACAAGAGATACTTTATATTTGGCTTCAGTTGGTGCAATGTGCCCAGGACTGGCCGTTAGAAATTCACAGAGCATGCTAACCCTAACCCTAACCCCAGTGTAATGTTTATATGATTTTTATTTTTGAACAGATGATGTGTTTAAGAAGTTGGGCAAAACAGTCCTCTACATCCCAATGGAAGCCCTGCAGTGCAGCCCTGAACAGGTCATCAAGGACAGGAAGCTGATACAGAGAATGGAGAGTAAGCCTGAGAAGCTCTGAGTGTGTGTGTGTGTGTGTGTGTGTGTGTGTGTGTGTGTGTGTGTGTGTGTGTGTGTGTGTGTGTGTGTGTGTGTGTGTGTGTGTGTGTGTGTGTGTGTGTGTGTGTGTGTGTGTGTGTGTGTAGGTGTTTTGTTTTTTTTTGGCATCTGTCTCTATGAGATCTGTGCCTTAAAGAACTTTGTGGCCCGTGTCAGTTAAAAACAGTAACAACACTAAAACTGCAATATCAGCTTTTTGTCTTGGGCACGAGAGGTTTTGTTGAATGAGGCAGTAGTCTTGTAACCCCTCATCTGTTTTGATGTGACTAGTTTGATTGAACTGTTCAGTGAGTGCTTTATGAAGACCACAGGGAAGACACTGACTGTTTGGAAACTGCCATACCCACCAGGATTGTACTGAAAAAATAATCCTAGATTACTCTGAATATCAAAGCCCCTCCTCAAGCAGGAAATGACAGACTTGAGATCAACAAACAAGGCTGAATGTATTGCAAAGGGAGCTGAGAAGAAAGGTCAAGTAAAAGATGATCCAGCTGCAGCTGAACAATGTCCACAGAAGGAAAGACATCAGAAAAACCATCAGGCTACAAGGAACCCAGGTCCCAGTCTTGGGATAGGAAGTGAGCAAATGACTTCGATCACTTCTACTTAGATTTGATTAGTCATCCTTCTGCACTGTCCTCTTTGCTGCAGCACTATATCTACTACCTGCCCCGTCTACTGCCCTTTACCTCATCCACAACCCTCAGCACACAGTCACTCTGCTCCAGCCTGAGGCAGGGCAGAACGCCGCAGCTGTGGAAAACATCCTGTGTACCAAGGATCCCAACATGGCACTGACATCCCTCTGAAAGAAGACCCTGGTGCTTGTCTGTTTTCGGGTCCTGCTGAGTTCACCAATCAGCGAGGATCTGGGGTAGGTGACACGGTCATCTGTCTCCTACATCCATCCCTCCCTCACACAGAAAGGTTATGAAAACTTTGAGAGTTTCAGCGCCATCAAACCCATCCTTCTGTGGGACAATTTGAAGTGCACTGGAGTGGACCACTGCCTCACCACATGGATTGTGGACCACCACACCAACCTGGCTCTGTTTGTATTCATAGCAGACTTCTCCTAGAACTCCACCAGCTGCCACCTGCAAAAGTTCAGAGAGTAGAGAGAAATGACCCGGGGCCAGTGAATATCCCAGGAACAGACATTGAGATCATGGACTTACAAGCACTGGGGTGTTCACCTGATGGTGGTTACACTGGCTACGCTATGATCCCTGTTGGAAATCGTCTCCCACCCAAACACAGGCCTCTCTCAGAACACAGTATATTGTAGGTCTTTCCTTCCTGCTGCTGTCAGACAGTACAACAAACACTGCACACCCCACTCACCCTGTGTAATAATGTGCAGTAAGCATAAACATACTCCATCAGCACATTATATCTCCTGTACAGCCTTTTTTCATAAATATAGACTTGTAGCCTACATATTATGTTATCGATTATTTACCTTTCTAAGTATTTGTTTACTGACATTTTGCAGTTTTTCTCTTTTGTACTGTCCGCTGCTCTTTGTTCCCACATTTCCTCTGTGTTTATCTCGTTCTGACCCTTTGTCATTCTTTATACTGCAACCTTCTGAAACTTCCCCTTTGGACTAGTGCTGTACAGTATTCATCAAAAACACAAAATATCTCCCCTTATATATCCATGTGTCCACTCACTTTTTTCTTACTCTTGTAGCGGTCCTCATCCACTGGACAGAACAAATCAAGGAGCTACTGAATGCCCAAGACGTGTCGAAGGCCGGGGACAACTGTGGTCCGCTGCAGGAGATAGCCTTCTGGAAGAGTCGCTCTCAAAAGCTGTTGGACGTCAGCCAGCAGCTGCAAAAGCCAGCAGTCAGACACATCTACAGCATCCTGGAGTTCTGCAAGTCACTGTATGTGCCACGCTTCTGCAAACTGTCTGAGCAAATCCAGGTACAGGAAGTCTGCAAATCTCAAGTCTAAAATCATCTCTTAATGAAAGTGTATCGTTGCACAGATGTTGTCCTTTCAGGCAACAACTGGACTGTAGTGCTACTCATTTCAGGAGTACTGTGTCTGTGTGACCCGCCAGCTTTTTTTTTTTTACCTTCTCCTCCTACTACTACTACTAATAATAATGATAAATAATAATTAATTATATTTTGTTTGTATGTATTCCACAGGAATGCTCTCTGCAGGCTCAGTCAAACCTCTCCTTCCTGTCTTTACTGAGGGAGCCATGTGAAGAGTTTTCTAAACTCAAACCAAGCCAAGCTGCTCCTAAATTGCGTCACATCATCAGGCTCATACGCTTCATCTGGGTCAACTCCAAATTCTACAACTCAAGTGAGAGGATTAGTGGCCTCTTCCGCAAGGTACCTGCACTCACACAAGCGCTCTTTTATTGACCTACTGTCTGCTGCTCTCTCTCTTACTTCTACAGTCATGACATGCACTATTTGAATTTACGGGACATAAGTACATACAGTACAATATTCCTAATACATATTTGAAGAAAATCAATAGATATGCTGCTTCAAGTTCTCTTCACAGAGAAGTCTGTGGACTAACATAAACAGGTAGTCTTTCACTCTGAGAACAACCCTTGAATTGTAGCTCAACTCTCCATCTGGGTGAGGTTTTTGTATTGTTCTGATAAGGTATCATGACCATTGAAACCTATCCCAACTTTTTTCATCTTTTTGATCACTAGCTGTTTGAATCAGCTTCACTGTTCCACAGGACCAGAGAAAAGTATTTAAGCTTTAATCTCCCGGACTACCATTTTCTAAAGCAATGTACGTAGTAATACTTTTGGTTTTCTTTCTCTCTGCCTACATTCTTATAATTTCCTCTTCCCTCTCTCTTACGCACTTGCATGCCAATGCCTTTTGATATTAACACTGCAGTCTAGCTTAGTGGGTGATAACTGTTGATAGTCTTGGCCTCGTTCACTTAAACCCTGTCTAATTGTTTTACCAAGACCATAGGACATCATAACATTAGATGTTTCACTCTGGGGTTTTAAGGTCATGGATGTTATCAGTTGGCCTGGTGAAAACATATTTCCTGACAGCGAAAAGAATTGCCCTCATTCACAAACCATTCTTTTTTTTTCTTTAGTACATTGTGCACCCATTTCAATTATTAGTCATAGAGTATCAGTATGAATGTCCTTTTTGTAGGTCTAAAAGTAAATAATTAGGTGTAATACTACAATTTATGCATTGTGGCCCTTTACTTATTTTTCAAGTGGTAAAAAGCACTGGTTAAGGTCAAATCTTGTTAATATAACTCTGCTGAGTGATGTAAAGTCATTTTGGGCAGAAAATCCCTCTCTGTGCAATACCAGGAGATGGAATACATTTTTGGCAAGGAAAAAAAATGGGATTATGGATTGTAATAGCCCTTAACTAATTTTTCAATCGGTAAAAAACACTGGTTGAGGTCAAATCTTGTAGATATAACTCTGTTAAGTGATATAAAGTCATCTTGATTGAAATGTCCCCATATACACAAACCCACGTTTCTGCCAGGTTAGTTTTAATATTTCTTCCTATGTTCTGTAAATGGCCATTTTGGCAACGATGGATCGTGGTGCCACGTTTGGTGGTGGCTTTGGCACCAGAGCACGATGCGCTCTCTTGACTTGTAGTTCAGTTTAACTTCAGTTGCCTGATGAAGCTGAACAATGGTTGCACAAAAGCAACCATTGATTGTGCGTCATCTCCTGATCCCTCTTTGACACAGTGTATTCTAATATTTTCTCTTCTGGGCCATCCCTCCAGGTCCTTCAGCTTGGAATCCATCCAATCCGTTACTGCTTCCTCATTAGCTTGTATTCCAGTTTGAGCGCCCATGATCCTTTCCTCAGCCTCTTCTACTCTCTTATATCCTCTTGGTTTCCCTTAAGCTGCTAAATTCCCTCAGTTTTCCGGCTCGTTTTGCTAGCTTGTTCCCCTTCGTCTGTTAGCATGTCGTTGTCCTCCAAGAGACACACACACACACACACACACACACACACACACACACACACACAAAGAGTACAAACACGAATAGAACATAAAGCCAAAAAAGCATTAAATAAATATTACTGTTTTGTTTACTAATTGTGTGAAGTTTCAGTGTACATGTACATGTATGCTGTTACTTTAAATCCCCTTGTCCTCCAAATCTACGCACTGATACAAAGGCATTGACGATGACACACCTGAGAGTGCAGTCTCTCTGATAATGACCCAGATCAGTCTGGACCAGCCTGTCCCCTCCAGTGCATCTCTCTTCTTTGTTTGGCAATACTTTTTATACCTCAAACTGAGATCAAACTATTTCTTCTTTCCTTCATCAGTAGAGCGCTCTTCTCCAGATACAGCATTCAGTGAACGACTGAGAGCATCTTTTTTTCTGTTACTTTGCATCCACCGCTGCTGATGCTACTAAATATAACAGCTGGTGTTTTGTTTCACTTCCTGCACCATTACCTCCAGTTCAGCATTACTAAAGTTCTTTTTAGGTTGCAGATTTTCATTTGGGCATTTTACCTTTTTTTCTCAGCACACCTTCTCTGCTCTGTCTGTGGTTTCTGGGTGCACTCGTACCTGCAGTCTCATGCCCTTTTAGGGGCTTTGATGGAACGTTTACCTATGCTAATCCTATGTTAATTAGGATCACCTTGCACCTGCTCTCAACTTACGAGGTGATGGGATTCATCAATTTAAGAACACAGCTGCAGGCATTTCTGTGGTCTAAGAACACCTTCATGAATCTGACATAGAGTTTTCTTAACAAATTTATTTATTTTTCTTGAGAAAGAATTTAAGAAAATAAGATATTGGCGAATGAGGCCCAATATGAGGAAGCAAATCAACCCAGCAGGCTCAACGTCAAAATTTAGAATGTTATTATGGGGTTTTGTGTTGATGAAATGACTTTTTGTCACAGAAATATAGAGTAGATGTAGATGTTTTCTTCCTGTCATTTGGTCTTTCAATCCTTATTTTGTTTCCTTGTTTCCTGTTGTTGCAGATGAGTAATGAGATTGTCCGTCTGTGCTGCCAAAGCATCTCTCAAGACATGATCTTCGAGGGCTATGTGTCATCTAGCAAACAGACCCTCAGTGATTGTATCCAGTGCTGCCTGAACTGGAAGGAAATATACCTGAAAGAATCAAGGACTCACCGCAAGTAAGGGAATTCCCACTTATTTACAGACCCAATGCACTGTGTTGTCAGGGGAGTTTAAAGTGATTGAATTGAGTTAAGTTATTAAAAGCAAATATATTTGATTTTAAATATTGTAATTCACTGCTTTGTGTGAATTTATTTAGTCGAGGCACAATTATAAAGTTTGGAAAAATTCATTTTAATTGTGATAATCAGTTGAGCAGGGATAAACAATAGCTTTGGTTAATAAGGTTGGGAAATTGTATATAACTAATTAGTGTTTCACAGAGGCAGATCAGAGATGCCTTGTCTAAGTACTTCACTGTCAGTGTAATAATCATCTCATTTGTGTTTCTGACTCTGTCCTCCTATTTTCAGGATTTCCAAAACAAACTGGATCCTGGACCACAGCACATTTTTTGTGGTGGTAGATGCTTACATTCAGAGGTTCAGAGACTTGCTAGAGGTGAATTTTCCCACATCGTTTTCTATGTATTGATACAGTATGTATTGTTTTCTATCGGAGATATTTTTTTTCCCCTTGTCTTTTCTCAGATATGTGACTGCCAGCAACAGTTTGCCCGTTGGGAGGATGGTCAGCAGAGGGCCCTGCCAATCATCAGAGGTTGTCAGGAACCAGAACTGACCCGGTCCCTCCTAGAGATAGAGGGCAACCTCCATCGTGGACTGCAGAACCTGCGCACTGTTTCCGACGGCATGCTTGATGTTGAAGATGCTGCGTGGTGCAATGAATACAACAAGTAGGCTATTGCTCTAGATGATTTTGACGTATTGGGCATAGTTTAAAGGTTTTGTGGTGTGCAGCTGCATTTGCTATCATGTTTTAATGTGCTTTTGGTGTGATCATGTGTGTTAATGTTTGGATACGTTCTTGTGTTTGTGCACAGGTTTCATGCATTGATAAAGGATCTGGAAATGATGATGCAGAACCAGATCAATTCAGTGTTTAGGACGGCGAAGAGGGTGAAGGAAGGAGCACGGCTTCTGTGCATCCTTAGGCCAATATCTTCACGAGAGGTGTCTATCACAAATACACACACACACAAACACAAACAAGCTCTCCTCTCTCTTCTCCCTTCTTTCCCTTAATACAAATTATCTTTTTATTTACTTCCATCCAATCCTCTCAATCCCAGGGCATCAAGGCCACGATAGAAGAGATGGCAGACAAAGTGTGCCTCATCTTGGACAGGGAGCTCAAAATGGTAAACAAGGAACTGAACAAGGTGGCAAGTTCAGTTCCTGACCTTATGCCCAAGATGGCTGGCCAGACTCACTGCATCATGATCCTCAAACAGCGTTTAGACAGATCCATGGAGGTAAATCCATTCGATATCACAGTAATTATTTCTTTTAGACTTGGCACAGAGCAGTTACTATTAGTAGTGTGCAAAATTAAGTCTACTTGACTTGTTTAGCTTCTTACAGATTATAGAAGATAATACATTTTGATGTGGCTTTGTTGTTCTGCCTGTCATCATTGTACAGTAGTGCTGCTGGGTTTGTTGTCTTAGTGTCTGTTGTGTCCTTTAAATGTCAAGCACTATGCTGCAACACTATTTACCTGTTTCACGACAATAAAGATGAACTTATTTACTCCTTTGTTCTCTTTTGTTGCCCTCCAGGTGCTTGAGAAAGTCCATTTCATGCCTAAGTCAGACACCCGCAGGCATGTGTTTACAAACTACACCCAGATGGTCCAGATCATGGATGAGTTTGTGAGGAAGAACTTCAGCGAGTGGAACCAGAGTCTGGATGGACAGAACATCAAGAGACTGGAGCAGCCACTCATGGTGCGCTGCAAAGACAGTTCTGGCATTCTGGACATTAACTTTGACAAGTGGGTTACACTTTCACCATCAGCTGGATACATACAGTAGATATGCTCCTACACAATATATTCAAGCAGAAACTAAGCAGCCTGTGTTTTTTTCTGCAGGAACTTGTTCAGCCTGTTTTCTGAGATCTACTACTGGGATCGAATGAAGTTTGAGATCCCGCAGAGTGTCACCGATGTTTACCAGAGCAAGGAGGACTTCAGAGTCTTGCGTGAGAGAGTACTGCTGCTGGTCAGGAACTATAACAGGTTTGATATCCCTCTGTTTTAGTGATCATGGTTAGTGGGGTATATCATTTGCACACTTTGCTGTTGTGATTTTGTTGTAGAGTGTGAGTAGGGAGTCCACTGACTGCTATTGTCATGTTGTGATTGTGTTTTTTGTCCTGCACAGTGAACATATTCAAGTACAATATTTTGGGCTGTTCTGTATAATCTGGATATAAAGAGTCATACACTCATTTAGGACAATGTACTGTACAGACTTGCCTACAAAGCCCTTTGTAGCTGTGTAACCTAATGAAAAGCATGTTACAAACATTAATGTGTGTTTTGAACGTGTACACTGAAACTTCACGTAATTAGTAAACAAATCACAGTAATATTTATTTAATGCTTTTCTGGCTTCATGTTCTTTTCATGTTTGTACTCTTGGTGTGTGTGTCTGTTTTAGGATCATTGGAATGCTGTCTCCGGATGAGTTGGGTCTGTTTCGGGAGCAAATTCTTTCAATGGACAGGAAGATTCAGCCGGGGCTGAGCAAGCTCCTGTGGTCATCTAAGGGAATCTGTAACATGTTTGTCCGTGACAGTCTCCAGCATGTCGACAAGGTTGTTTTATGTTATTGTAACAGTATAGAATAGAAAAGTGGGTGCATATGTTACAGGAGCACAAGTTTTTGCATGGAGCACAGATTTTGTTCAGGCAGTATGTTCCAGAGAACAGGACCATTACACACAGCCTTACCTGATCTACAGTAGAAGCAGTAAGAAAACAAATTGGTCTGCAATCCCTAAGCAGCTCCTCTCCTCTCCTCTCCTCTCCTCTCCTCTCCTCTCCTCTCCTCTCCTCTCTTCTCTCTTCTCTCTTCTCTCTTCTCTCTCATCCAGGTCCAGCTGATAGTTGATGATTACAAAGCATCTAATCTCTCCATCTCCAACCTTTGTCACGAAATCAGTGACACATTGCTGGTTAGACTTGATGGAAAGACTGTGTACAGGTAAAAGCTGTTGTAATTTCTTGTGTTTTTTTGTGTAAATACAAAAATTTTATGTAAGTCTGCAGATCAAACAACAGTAAAGTGATTTTTCATTTGATTTCTAAGAGAACATAACTTCTCTGTACTCTTCCTATTAATGTGCTCATCCGTTATTATCCCTGTTATTCTTAGAAATCTGGAGTTTGCGAATGACCAAACAGCTCACCAGCAGAGCCATCTCCAAATACTACAATCAGCACATTGTAAAATTGTTGATATAATGAAGAGCATCCATGACATCTTCTCTAACGATGGGCCTGAGGTCTGTGTTTTTCTGTTTTCTTCATTCAATATTAGTTGCATTTTTGCAGATATTTCCTGAAGATTATCATTTTAGACATTAAGAAATTTGGAGAGTTATTATTTTTTAAACACTAATTTTCCAATTAACATATAAAACAAGAAATTTGGAGAATTTAATGTTAATCTGGGGCATTAAAGAAGGTAGCAGAAAAAAAAAACATGTATGTAGAAAAAAAGAACTGAATCAAGGACCATCAGCTTTCATACATTTTTAAATCTGCATCTTTATATGTTTGGTAGCATCTCTTTGGTCTTATTAAGAACCAGATTTACTCAGCCTTTTGCATCTTTCCTCTCATTAATGTCATGTATGTACATTTTTACCATGGTTTTTAAGGTCCAGGAGCACTGGGTGACCTACACAGAGAAAGTGGACCACATGGTGGAGGTAGCACTTCGAAGGAACATCAAAGACTCCATGAAGAAACTATCCAGGGCCATCAACGGAGACAGCAAGACATCACCCAATCCCTTGTTCAAAATCCTGGTAGCACTACGCCAAACAAACTCCCAAACAACACCAAAGGTACTGTAGTGGCAGTCCATCAATATACAATGAAGTGTGTCTGGATATGTCATGATACACCCTGATTTTCAAAGCACCATCATATCACATGAACTAGTTGATGTAGGAAAGATAAAGCTAGTCTTGTTTTTACTCAGACACATGGTCTATCCATCCTGTCAATGTACTGCTAGTTTATGCAGGGTTCTGCTGAAGACGTGAAGTACTGTAGATTGCAGTCAACACAAAGGTTTAATCTCCTCTCTCATGCCCTGTTTCTCTGTCAAATGCATATTATAGTGTTATTGGTGTATCTGGAGAAATGGTATATTATTATTAGCCTGGCTCCACCCACCTACGCACTTCTGTTTAATTTTTTATTTACCCTCAGTACCCTGCCTGGGATTGAAATGCTTTCAGGGCTTTTCTCCTATAGAGAATCTACAGGCCAATCAGCCAACAGAGCCAGTATTAACGGCGGTGGAGATGAATGTTTGCGAAGCCATTCATTCTGTTGTGGTAACTAAAAGCAGAAGTAAGCGATCCGGTCGTTTTGGCTAACTTCCTGTCAGCGGATGGAGTTAGCAGTCCCCGCCCGCGTCCCTACGTCACCACATGCACGCGCATCGCCCTCAGTCTATGCAACTGCCCCCTTGGCGCGCACACACAGAGAGGACCGCCCCTTTATACCGTTCTCTCTCCTCATTGGATAAAGGTTGTAGGATACAAGGAAAGTTTTCTCCTCGGCTTACAGCAGAGCAGAGTGACTGACAGACCCGTGTTTCGGACCAAACACTCTATATAAGTGATTTCTGTCGGGAGATATAACTATTTAAGACTTAACACAAACATTCCGCTTACTTCTGCTTTAACTTTGTTGAGCAAAACCTGCAGCTGTCATTGATGGACATCTTGCACACACTTTGCTTTGCTCATTGCGATGGGGGATGGTCATAGTTCACAGTATGCAGCAGCTTTATTACGTCACGACCAAACGTTAGCCATTTTGGTAAAGGCCGATCCAATAGTTTTAAACTTCAACAGAGAATCCACCTACCAGGAAGTAAATGTTTCTCATTTGAAAGTGGACAGTTTCTCTGCACAAATGAAATGAAGTACAAGAGACTGGTTAGGACCACCAGGCTATATTATAATGGACAGGACAAGTAATTATCTTACTGCTCTACACATTGCTTACAGGGCACAAGATGTAAAGGAGAGGCTTTAGTTGCTGACACCAGAGAAAGGATGGATGAGGGTCAGCATCCATCAGTCATTCTTTTCAGCAGCCAATGAATAGGACAAATTACAACCTGTGACCAAGACATCCCACTTACAAACACACATGCACGCCATGAAATATTCTCAACCATGGTTCTTTTTAACAGCTCTAGTGAAATTCTTTTAGTTTCAGGGGCATGGTTTATAACAGTAGAGAAGCTGTGTGGTTATGGTATGACTATGGTATGTAAATTGTCTTGACAGCAGTCTCTGTGTCTGTGTTCACAGGTTGAGTTCTCCCCATCTCCCGGACAGCTTGCTCAGATAGTGAACATCATGCCTCAGCTCATCAACACCATCTCAGAATTCAAACGACTGCCGGAACTTCTCTCCTGCAAGCAGCCAGAGGGGAATCCCCTACACATCACCATAGGTTACAACTATTTAAACAAATATGTTCATTAATTGTAGTTTTACTACATTTTCCAAAAATGGATACCAGTGTGTACACCTACTGTAACCTGTTTTTACCTTGGGCTGGTCTAAATCCACACATGCAAATAGAGACTGTGATAATGAAGCCTTTGTATATTAATGTATATTTGACCATGTTTATCTGTCTGTGCTTGTACACCACTGACACCCTGGTCCTTGTTGGTCCCCCAGAGCAAGATGAGAAGATAAGGAAGATTCAGGCTGCAGTTGCCATGGGGATGACAGCCAATGCCAGCCACCTGCAGGCCTATCTGAAGACTTGGGACAAATACAGAGACATCTGGGAGATTAACAAGGACTCCTTTATACAACGCTATCAGAGGCTAAACCCACCAGTCACCTCTTTTGATGCAGATATACACAGGTAATGTGCAATACAGACAAATGTGCAAAAATCCTTATTCACTTGACCTGTTTAGGGAATTTCTTCTGGTTCTGTTAAAAATACATATTCACATAGATCTACAGTATATTCTAACTGGGGTTTTCTATTCATTTATATTTCCCAAGTGAATTTCTTTTGTCATAAGACATACATTACCATTTACCATAGTGAAGCATGCAGTCTTTGTACTGTGTCATTTTCTGTGTCACCTTCACCCTCAGATATACAGAAAAGGCCAACAGTGTTCAGCAGGAGGAGACGGTTTTGAGCATTGGGTTTATCACGCTGGACTGTTCGCCACTGAAGTCCTCCTTGGTGCAGCACTGCAGTGAGTGGCAAACAAAGTTAACTCAGCTGCTCAGCCGCATTGCCAGCACCCGCCTCAAAGAACTTCATGCTTTTCTGCATAACAGTGCCGACAGGTGGGGAGTCAAGTCCAAGGATTCTATTTTATTTGTTAAGGACAGTAGAGGTGACAGAAAATGAGAAATCATAAAACACAGCCCTGGTTGGCCCTGAGCCTAGTACTGTCTGTATGTTCTATTTCAGGGCCTTTACTTATTTAACACTTTATTTAGATCTTCTTCTTGAATATGCTAAAGTGGTAGGTTGTATGTGTTCAGAGAATGGAGACAAGGAAACCTACTTGATTCTAAACAGATAAAGTGTATTCAGATGAAAAACATAGATGATTGATGTTACTTATCCTGAATCTACTCAGTCAGAGAGAAATATGAAGGTGGAGTGTTGGGAAAGGAAAGATAGGAAAACATGGTGTTTTTCCTGTAAATATTTGAGATGTATTGTTCTAAAGGTACAGTAGTGTAACTCTGGTTGTGTGTGTGTTTAGGCTGAAACAACCCCCCCTGACACTGGTCGAGCTTGGTGAGAGCCTTAAGGTCTTGGAGACTCTCCAAGGAGATTTGGCCAAAACAGAAGCCCAGATTCCTCTCATCAATGACCAGTTTGCAATCCTGGACAAATATGAGGTTTCGGTAGAACAGGATGTAAGTACCTCGCTCATTAATGTATATATACTAGGGGTGTGCATCTCTCCAATACAAGACGATCCGATACGTATCTCGTTACATGGGGTAAGATACGATTCAGGAAAGATACATTTTAAAATGGAACGATTTGATTCGGAACGATATGGCACAGCTCAATTTGAGGGGGTATAATGCAATGGTAGTTCCTTGTTGAAAGTAGACAATCATTTTACAATATGAATTGACATGTCAGTACTGTAAATGTGGCATTTCCTTCAAAAAGATTTATCAAAGACTAGAGAAGTGTATTCGTAACTTTTGTCATGTTTATTAGTGTAACATGTAACAACATGTAAGAGCCCTCCGTCCGAAGCCCTTCTGGCTGAAAAAATTCAAGTTTTGTTGGCACAAGAGAAAGAAAAGAGCAAACAAACAGCTGCTCCATTGCTGCACTCTTTTTCTTTTTGCGCAGATGTTCATCATCTTCAGTTTTTTGTTGTTGTTGTTGTTTGTTTTTTGGCCTTTATAAAACACACACACAGTGCTACAGCTGAGCAGCGTTAGCAGCTTGATATTCAAATATTGAACTGTTTTTACACAAAGTGCACCCAAACACCAGAATGAGGAGAGAGGAACAGGAACAGCAGAGCTCCTCTGACAGCTCCTCTGTGGAGCTGCAGGTGAACCGGCTTGAGACCGCAGTGTTTTTTTTCTTCTTAGCAGGGCCGTTGATTCAGATGATGCACATCTATGTCTGTGTACGTTTGTCCTCTGATCTTCCTTCACAGGGACTACAATGCATAACTGACACATACTGTAAGCTACATTGAGACCAATTCATTAGTCCGTGTACCGATGCACTCGCATCTTTTAAATCAAAACAGATTTTCCGATTCAAATCAGTTATTTGTTGCACCCCTAATATATACACAAATGCTGCACATGATAGGAAGGAAAATACCATGACAGTGTGCCTGTGTTTGTGAATTTGTCCAAATCTGATTCATCTCAAGTTTTCTCTCCAGATATTCATTTAAAAATTGTGCTCACTATTGCTCTCAATATTTATGTGTTAAAGTACATCTACATATTTTTGTGTTTCTGGATACAATGATACAATACAATGCAGGTATGTAAACAGAGATATTTTACGCTTGCTCGCTCAAAATAGACAGACCATTTCATCGATCCACAGGTGCAAGAAATGCGTGAAGTGCTTCATGAGGAGTGGGTGTGGTTCCAGCAAGTGCTTATTGACAGTAACATCATGCTACAGAAGCACAAGGAGAAATTTAAGAACAGCCTCCTCCTGTCCTCTGAAGAATTCAAGAAGAAGATCCAGACAGCTGAGCAGGAATTCAACAACACAGGTCACACACTTTCTCTCCTACTCTCTGTCACTCACTCATACATTATCATTATCTGTTGCTCCGTCTCTGTCTGTCCCAAAGCAGCCATTACCAGTCTATACAAACCCTCTGTAGAACCTGCAGCCTGTATGTAATCCTTTCTTACCCAACCATATTCTGACTGTGTGGCTGCTCATTTCAATATCAAGACACATCTTGACTATTTTCCCACCACATCAGCATGTTTTCACTCATCTCCACCAACTCTATTTGTTTTCTGATCTTTCATAATATACCATGTAATTTTACACAAAATAGCAAGTTACTTTATATTGTGACATTTATTGTAAACAGTTAAAAAGATAGTAGTTCATTTGTGAGTTTGCTAAGTTTGCATGCAAAAATCTTCAATCCTGTGTAATTAAAATTTGTCTCTAGGTATTACATATTAAACTAAAAGATCTTTGTGTTTTTTTTTTCTCCATGTTTCTTTATATCCCTATATTTTTCCTATCCAGGTCCATTCCACAGTACACTGACCACTGAGTTGGCCTTAAAGGAAATAGCAGAACATCGCAGCCAACTGGAGACTCTGAAACAGGAAGAGAGTGCCATCCTTCATGGACTGGGCTTTTTCAAAATAGAACAGCCCTCCAACAAAAGCATCCGCATGCTGGAGAAGGTTTGACTCATAGTCCTATCATTTGTCTTGCCATCTGTATACTGTATACTGACCACAACATAATGTGACAATAATTCTGAGGTTGCAACTGGCTCATCATGTGTGGATGCAGTTTGAATATATTGGGTGCAATTGTGGGAAAATTTGATATTTGATCAATTACAGTTGAAGAAAAGTGACAGAACATGTGATAAGAGTTAACATACACCAAAGATCCCAGGCTGAACTGAAAGCCAGGATGTTTGGATGTACATAAAAGAAGTAGTTTTTGTTGCAGAACATTTAAATGTTTTTTTCCCTCTTACAACAATGCAAGGAGCATGTAATAATTAAGGACACATTTGCTTGTGTCTTAATGTGTTATATAGGACATAGACCACCTGCAGGAGGTCTGGGAGATCACACAGGAATGGAATGCCAGTTGGAACATCTGGAAGGTCAGTCAGTTTACCAGACTGCAGACGGACGACCTGGAGAGCACATCACAGGAAATGTTCAAAAAACTCCACAAACTCAAGAGAGAACTAAAGGTCAGTTCTGCCACAGTCAGTTTGGCTTTCTGCATCAGGGTGGCTGTCATGGTTTAGCTATCATATATTAACCTGTGTCTATACATTTTGTTTCACACAGATACATTATACATGTTTAGCTAAACAGTACATTTAATCAGTACTTCATGTTCTAGAAACTACTTAAGCCATGGTCTCAAGAAGAAGAATAGAGAAAGATTTTTTTTTTTTTTTCCATGGATGTGAAGTTAACAGTCTCATAGGGGATTCTATTTCCAGCCTCAGACCTACAGAGCTATCTGCTACACACTACAGTTAATTTCATTCCTTATATCACTTTCCCCCTGAGATGAACCTGTCAGCCACTCTCATATCTACATTACACAGTCCTGACGATGTGTCCTTTGATTGCAGGATAAGGATTGGGACATAGTAGAATTCTCTAAGAGCAAGATTGACCAGTTCAAGCTGATCATCCCTCTCATTTCTGACATGAGGAACCCAGCCATGAGAGACAGGTACTGCCAAATCATTTAGAGATTGTTATTAAGATTGTTATTAAGCATGTTACAGGGTTTTTGTTTTCTGCTGACTTAATTCCCAGAGGAGACTTCTGTTCTCAATATGAGGTAGTACCATCACTAAGGAAAAACCAAAACTTTTTTTTTTTTTTTGCAAACCAGCATCCTGTCTTGCCTTGTCCTGTGCATTTTGTCTAAATTGTTCCAACAGAATGTCAATTGACAGGATCAGGCACAACCTGAAACTGGAGGAAACCTAAGCTGAGCAAGGATGAGTGGGTGACATTAATGGGTCATGTATGTCATTACTGATTTAGCTTTTGGAGGCAGCAGTCCTGGTGCATGGGTAATAAATATACACACTCAGACTCGCTGCTGCATTCAACAAGCAAGGGTGAACAGAAAGAGAGAAGCAAACACCTACGACCACTTCACACTGGTTGTTACAATAGTTTGAAGGTAGTGAAACATCAAAGGGTATAATGGGTACATTTTACCTGAGTGAGAACACTGTTACTGTAATTAAATGGAGAAGAAGGCACAGTAGTGTTAGCTGGCACTGATTCTGCTGTCTCGTCCCTCTCTGTTTTGTTCTCCCTCCCTTTGAGTACCAGTTTTCAGTTATGCCAGTCACTATGATTCTGTACTGAGTTCAGGGTACAGTGGTACATCTGTCATCATCCCAAGATATCTCTCTATTCATTGGGAATTCTACAAGCGTCTTAGGCCTTGTCCACACGAACACGGGTATTTTTGAAAACAAAGTTTTGTTAAATAAAATTCCGCGTCTACACGAGCAGTGTAATAAAAATACTCCATACACACGCAACCGTGAAGTCTCCTTCGCTGCTTGTCCAGGCGCTTCTGTAGATAAGCAACTGCGTATGATAACCAAATACAGCTGACAGCATGCTAATAAACAACACCAACTTTGTCACATCCATTTTAGCTCGCTAACATTAACTCTGGTTATTACACGGCTCTTGAATGCTGCTCTAATCAATCACTACGTTCTACAGTCTGTTATTTCTGTATAATGCCCAGACCATTGCTAGGGACGCCGCTCATCACCAGTGGCAGTGTTTAGTATGTCCTTCAGTTCTTCATCAAGTTTAGCATTTAATTAAAATGTTCAGGTAGTAAAATGTAATTCTTACTCCGACTGCATATACAGTATTGACACCAGTATTAACATGTATCAAGCATATGTTTGCTAAAGATGAATGGTCTAAAGATAAATGGTTTATTATAAATGGCAGACAACGGGCTCAACTCACATCAACAAAAACAAAAACTGGGTGCTGAATTCCTAATGAGATATAAAGTTCAAAAATGAAAGAAACAGCACTCCAAGTTTAAAGATTTTTTAGCCACCCAGACATTTTGGGTCTAGCCCTTCCTCACTGTGATCTGGCAAACAATACAAAGCACTCACAGGTGCCCTTAATTATAAACCAATCAAGACTGACACAGCTTGTCCACTTTCCATGATTTTTCCATTGTGTTTCATGTGCCTCTGACACTCATGACTTTTACTGTGGTGATGGACAAGCTGCGTCAGTCTTGATTGGTTTATAATTAAGGGCACCTGTGGGTGCTTTGTATTGTTTGCCAGATCACAGTGAGGAAGGGCTAGACCCAAAACGTCTGGGTGGCTAATAAATGTTTAAACTTGGAGTGCTGTTTCTTACATTTTTTGAACTAAATGTAAATGGTACCATGTTGTACAAACTGTAAGACCCTTTGACACAGATGGGTGACTTGCAATGTAATGTGTAGGTGGGAGAATAAGATTTACTATACTTTCAATACCAAATGTCTTTCAGGCACTGGACTCAGATCTGTGAGGTGCTGCAGAGCTCCTTTGATCCAGCCAGTGCTGAATTCACCCTGGAGAAGATCATATCTCTGGAGCTTGACAAGTACGCTGATCAGATCTATGAGATCACTGGAGCCGCCTGCAAGGAACTCTCCATAGAACAGGTCTATAGAACAGTCTTCTTCCATAAATATAAAGTCATGCCTAGAGAGCTGTTTTTTTTTTTGTTTTTTTTTTTCATTTCTTTTGTCAAACATTCTAACCAGAGGAAACAAAATCAACAGAATGGGAAGTGTAGTGATCTAGCTTTATTCCACTCTGCCTTCACTCTTGCTGCACAACTAGGACATGGAACAGCGATTTCCGTTTTATGGTCATAATCATGCATGTGGAACCACAGTGCAGATATCTGCTGTGCCTTTCAATTTGTGCAGTTCAATTTGTACTCACAGTCTGCCTGTAATTAGCAGCAGATTCACTAAAAGCAGGTAATTGTACAATTAGAAACTGGGACTGCATTCTTGGCACACTAGGAGAACCTGAATGGTGCAGTTATGTGATGAGGTTTATTTGAAGTCTGCTAGTTCTGAATAATTATTAATTTGTCTTATTTCTATTACTGATGAAATTATCCCTTTTGAAATACAAATATTGCCACAGAACTCGAGGCTATGATTGATGGTTTACCTCTATTGATTATCTAGTAATAAAAACAATATATCATGAAGGTAGGAATAAAATGTTGCCCATTCATTTTGCCAGCCATCAGTACTGACTCTGATAACACAAGTCTTTGTTTTTTGGTGCTCAAGAATTTGGAGAGTATTACCAAGACATGGGAGGAAACATTCTTGGACATAGGACCTCACAAAGATGAAGGCCACTACCGACTGAGGTGAGGACGGAAGCCTTCAAATGTAGGATTGGGCGGGAGCTTCAAGAAGTTATAACTTGCACAAAATCCAGCCTCAAACTCTTTAATTTATGGTCATACTTAAGCTCAAAGCCTCTGTGCAACCTTCTTTTTCATATTGTTTGACTTAATGTTACATTATTGTATCAAATCTAATGATTATGCATAAAAACAGAGGCTTCCTTTAAATTTACACAAAATGCAACAATAACTGCTCCTTCAAAAGCTGCCACCAATGTGAAATAAAACCTTTTTGCTTTTACCTCTGTGAATATGTGTCACTGTTGTGATCCTTAACATCATGTCCAATTCTCCCTACCTGTGTCCCACAGGAGCACAGAGGAGGTGTTCCAGGCCCTGGAGGACAACCAGGTTATTCTGTCTACAATGAAGGCATCTCGGTTTGTCAGAGCATTTGAGCGGGAGGTGGACTCCTGGGAGCGCCGGCTGTCCCAAGTGATGGAAGTCATTGAGATGATCCTCACTGTGCAACGTCAGTGGATTTATCTGGAGGTACTCAATACTACATCATAAGATTATTAGTTGTATGTGGAAGTTTATTATTTTAGGGTGCGCTTTTCATTTTTGTATGGTTTTGCGAATATTCATCATTTGATGGATCACTCATTGATAACCTGTTGTGGCTCATTTTTGGTGATGATTAATTGTTGGATTTTCAATGCAAATTTAGCAAAGTATTTTTGAACTGTTGCTTTTCTTTGTATAAAACATTTCTGCACTTGAAGGAAGGCCATCCGACTGAAAATTCAGTCTTTTAAGTATCATGTCAATGAGTCCTACTGATGAGCTCACCTTTGTTTTATGAATATCAACTTCTTCCTGCTACCTCACCTCTGTCATTCTGTGTCACTCTTTTTTCTTTTCTTCATCTCCCCAGAACATATTTCAGGGAAAGGACATCAGAGAGCAGCTGCCTGAGGAGTGTAAAGAGTTTGAAGATGTCAGTGTTAGTTGGAAAATCATCATGAGCCGACTTAATGAGGATAACAACGCATTAAAGGGAACACACCACCCTGGTATTTCAAAATACTAATACTTCTTTTAAGAGCTTAAAAACTTAACTGCTCGTAGAGTCAGACAGTCAGATTTAAGCATTTGTTGAAGGAATTCAAGGCCTGTGTTAGTGTAAAATAGGTGCAGACAGGTAGTTTATCCGGAGGGTGTTGGCCAAGTACAGTTCAATGTAGCTGTGATACTACAAATAATACTGGCAAGGTTTGTACAGTGATAGCTCGGGTAGGAATGTCATAGATGATAAAGAATCACTGCAGTTAAAGGCTTTACTCTCACAGGAGCTCACTGCACAGAAATAGCAATCCTTTTAACAAAAGCATGTCTGCTTCCAGAAAAAGGAGCCACCTTGTGGTGACAACATGGCTGTCTCCACTCTGAATTTTTCAGGATGCCACTGGCACATTTGCTTCAAAAAATAACTTTAAACATCAAAAGGCTGATTCATGTACCTGTGGTTGCACTGATGTATTGTTGTAAATATTGAACACCATACTAATTATCAAGCTAGAGAATTAATGGACTCTTGTAATGCACCAACATAAACAAACCCACTCAACAGGATACTTGGTATTTTAAAGATAGAGGCACATTCCCACACTGGCTCTGGTCTAGAAACTAGAAACTTAAATTTAACTAAACCTGCTAAATCTAAACTGCTCCCCACAGCCAATACAGATGCACCCTTCGAGGATAAATGAATGTGACTAATAATACTCACATGATAATGATTCTCTATTACATAAGAATCATTTATTGTACACATCACCCATGTCTAATATAAGTTTTTAATTCTTTTGTTGAGCTTTAGCCATATCTGACAGGTATACAACTGTTCAGAAACATGTCTTTAGATTTAATGTTTGTTGGACTTTGGAGTTAAGAAAATCCTATGTGGTTGAAGAATAGTTTTGAAAAATGTTGTGCATTAAGAAACAAACTGCAATGAGGAAGTTTGTCCTCATAATAAAATAACAAAAAATATTTTTTCATTGTAATTATATGAATAAAAACAATATTTAGAATTGAGTGAAGCTTACAGTCAGCCTCTCCCTCCCTGTCGTCCAGGTTTGCCCGAGAAGCTGTCAGAGATGAGTGCCAAGCTGGAGGAGATCCAGAAGGCCTTGGACATGTACCTTGAGACCAAGAGGCAGATCTTCCCAAGATTCTACTTCCTGTCCAATGATGATGTGCTTGAGATCCTGGGGCAGTCACAGAACCCACAAGCCATGCAGCCTCATCTGAAGAAGTGTTTCGACAACATCAAGAGCTTGACCATTGAAAAGGCAGGGAAACTGGTTAATCAAAGGCACACATTTATTCAGTAGCCAGTGAAAGTAACATTAGGCAGTTTTAGTTATAGTGAGATGACTTAATGATGTTTATCATGACTTACAATATGCAGTTTTATTTTATAGTTTTTAGATTATATGGATGTAGATTGGAATGGTTCAGTACATTCAGAACGCTGCCAATATGTAATGTATGTAATGTATGTATGTATGTCTCCTGTAGATGGGCTTCTCACATGACGCCCATGGGATGTTCTCTGCTGATGGCGAGTATATTCCGTTCTACCAGCAAGTGCGCCTGAACAAACCTGTGGAGGTACAGCAGTGATGATGAGTATGACTGTAATTGTGGTGATAAAGGTGTTATTGACAATGAATCAGAGTCATTCCATAATAACACTGGTGATGATAAATACAATAGCGCTTTGTTTTGTGTGCATGCAGTTATGGCTGTGTGATGTTGAGAAGGCCATGCGTATCACACTGAAGGACAGTCTGAGGGAGTGCCTTATTGCTCTGAAGAGGATGACACAACAGAGAGACAAATGGCTCAAAGACTGGCCAGGACAGGTGCATTTATCTTTGCTTTTCCTTGCAGTGACATGCTCTTGGCTTACTGTCTCCGATGATTCATTTTATTTCATTTAATTTAGATAGACAAACGATTCACACAAAAAAATTAAGATATGGGAATTCAATGTTCTCGTTGTACTAAATCCATGTCATTGGTCTTTTGAGGGAATACATTTCTTAAAGGTACACAAAGTGTATGTCCTCAACAACAACATTACATTTAGAATATGGTATAATTAAGTAATATTTTACAGTTAAAATAGTCTCTGCAAACTCAATTACTCATTTCTCTTAAATGTTTATTCTTCCTGTTTTAGATGATAATCACAGCCAGTCAGATTCAGTGGACCACTGATGTCACAAAATCTCTTATTACCAACAAGGAGAAAGCTGGCAAGTCCTCTCTAAAGTCTCTGAAGAAGAAGCAGGTTTGATTGACTTTTTCTTCTTTCAAACTAATCTTTTATGGAACCCATGTGAAAATAGGACATTGTATTTTTTATGTGAACTCTGTGATCATTTATTTACTTACCAGTAGGTCTCCATACAGCAGGCTTACAGTCCTGTATCTGGTCTGATGATTTTATGCATGTAAATATTTCCTTTGTGTGTGTCACAGTGTAGAATTTATGTGAATCCAATGGTTAGTGAATACCATGGATAGACAAGATAAAGATTTTCACTGTTAAACAACTTTGACAAAAACTTTGAACCTCTTCTGTAACTGTAACTGTTGTTTGTCAGGTGTCCATGCTGAAGTGCTATTCAGAGGCAATCCGTGGCAACCTGTCCAAAGTCCTCCGTCTGAAGATCGTAGCACTGGTCACAGTGGAGGTTCATAATCGTGATGTCATTGACAAGCTGGCTAAGGCTGGCTGCAATGATGTCAACGCCTTTGAGTGGCTCTGCCAGCTGCGACTGTACTGGGACAAGGTATGCTCCGAGTGTAAACAAGTAAAAGCAAAAGACAGTTATATTATGAAAATAAAGAAAGTGATATCACTTGCCTTATTCATCCATCACTTTTTAGATGTGATGATTTTGCACATTTAGCTGTTTCCATGGCACTTACAGGACAGTCATATATTTCTGTAGTAACCTACTGTTTCACAGCATTTTTCATATTAGCTGCGTTTCTTTCTCCATCACTCCACCAGTTTATCAGTTTTGCTGGAGGCCAATAAAAATTCCCACTTAACATCCCTGTGGTGTTGTTTTTTTATTCTACGAACAGGATTTGAATGATTGCATAATACGACAAACCAACACACGTTTCAAGTATGGCTATGAATACCTGGGCAACTCTGGACGGCTGGTGATTACTCCACTAACTGACAGGTCACGATCAATCATTAATCATTAGTGCAGCACTTAACACATTTCAACATTTGTGATAAATCTATGTATTTATATTTTTTGTATCCAAAAATTTTAAATGTATGTTTAATTCTTACATTAGGTATGACTGTTTGTGTTATGTGTTACATGATACAGGTGTTACATGACCCTGACCACAGCACTCCATCTGCACCGAGGGGGCTCTCCTAAAGGACCAGCTGGTACTGGGAAGACAGAGACAGTAAAAGACTTAGGGAAAGCTCTTGGCATGTATGTCATTGTAGTCAACTGCTGTGAAGGACTTGACTACAAATCCATGGGACGCATGTACTCTGGCCTGGCACAGGTAGGAGGGAAGGGCAGTTTGGTGACAATGATGTAATTTTATCCTCTGCATCTCTTAATTTTGTATGAATTTAATTGTGTGCCCCCTGAACAGACAGGAGCATGGGGCTGCTTTGATGAGTTCAACCGAATCAACATCGAGGTGCTGTCGGTGGTGGCCCAGCAGATCCTCTCCATCCTGTCTGCCCTCTCATCTGGACTGTCTAAGTTCCATTTTGAGGGACATCACATACGTCTGGTGTGGTCCTGTGGCATCTTTATCACTATGAATCCTGGTAAGTCAATAACAAAAGTGCAAATGTGTACACTGCATTTTATGTTGCTATATCTTAGTGGAAAAATTTGCACTGGAATGCATGTAAACCAATAGAGAAAAATGGATTGTGCTCCTTGTTTCACAGGTTTTAAATAGATTTTTAAAAAAAAAACATTTTATAGGTTTGATTGATTGATTGATTGATTGATTGATTGATTGATTGATTGATTGATTGATTGATTGATTGATTGATTGATTGATTGATTGATTGATTGATTGATTGATTGATTGATTGATATCTTTATTTCGATCATGTAAACGACAATGTAAAAAAATAAAATAAATAAGATAAAATAACTAGAAAATTTCCTCTCGGGAAATTTTGAATGGGCCACGGGAGCTACTGCGGGTTGTGCCATCTCTGTCAACATGGGAATCAAACCCACGATCTTAAGGTCAAGACAGAGCTGATCAGACAGACACATGATCATCTTTCTATAAGCACTGATATGGAGGAGCTGTAACCACATTAGGTTAACTGTGTGTGTGTGTGTGTGTGTGTGTGTGTGTGTGTGTGTGTGTGTGTGTGTGTGTGTGCATGTGTGTTTGTGTGTGTGTGTGTGTGTGTGTGACACCAACAAGGTTTAACTTTAAAACCAGATTAAATCATGGTTTAAGTTTAAATTCTGTTGCACGTTAACTGTGTTTTAATCACATGAAGGTGTGTGTGTGTTTGTGTGTGTGTGACTGTAATCACATGAAGCTGGCTCTAGAGTCTGTGTGTGTGTGTGTGTGTGTGTGTGTGACTGTAATCACATGAAGCTGGCTCTAGAGTCTGTGTGTGTGTGTGTGTGTGACTGACTTGACACATAGTTAGTTAGTAGCTGCATCCTGTGTCAGTCTGATTTAGCTGTGTCTGTGTTTATAAACATTTAAACGAGCGCCAGGTGGATTGTTTATGAAGTTAACGAGCTCTGGCCTGATAGTACAGCGGTTAAGCCCTCAAATCAAGGGGAATTGTGCACTTTTTGAAAGAAACATGAAACTTCTACCATAGTTAGTTTATACCATGAGGTTTACTTTAAGATCGGGAGGGAAGTCAGATTTGACCTCTGAGGCCCGGGAGAGGTCAAATCCAAGATGGCCGCCAATAATATTCAAAAATGCCTATCGCTGGAACCAAACACAGTAGAAAAACACTTAAGGTGTCATTTCCCACTAATTTTTGGGTGCCCATTCTGTTGGTGATACCTTTGAGACCAATAGAATTCAAGAAAATGCATTTAGATCAATGTGGAGGTCAAATAATGCAGACATAGGGAGGTGAACGGTGCAAAAAGGTAGTTTATTTCCAAAATAATAGCCTAACAGTGATGATGATGTTAATAATGATGATAATAGTGCCAATAATAATAATCATTATCATAATAAGTTCTTTTTTTTAACTGATTTATTATTAACTCATTGGCTGCCAGCAGGGGCGCACCGGCCCACCATCGGACCAACCCCCCCCCCCCGCTATGTGTCATTCCATATGGCAAAATATATGAGTGCCAGAAGCAAAAAGGAAATGTGGGTGAAACAACTTAATTGGGGGTCTGGGGGTCCTCCCCCCGAATTTTTTTTATAAAGGCTACACCATTTCCCATATTCTGGTGCATTTTAACACATTACTTTTATCTAGCTAAAAAAAAAAGAAAGAAAGAAATTACAGAAATATAGAATGTGAAAGAGCTGCAATTAGTGCCTCCCAAGCAGATTTTGCCTACTTAACACTGCTGACCATAACATTACATCCAGTCATGTTTACTCCTTTATTTCCCACTCTCAACTAGGCTACTCTACTCTGCAAATTGATTTTACTGACAGCGCGCTGTAAACGCCACGGTTTCGGGTCTTGTCCTACTCACCAACATGCTTCGGTGCCCAAGGAGAAGACAGAGTAGCTGCTGCTGTGATGTGAGAGGTTCTGGCTCGTAACGGTACCGCGGTCCGCGTACCGACGCGCACTGGCCCACTCACAGTAAAGCACGGACTGTGTTGTCTTGTTAAATTAATATAACTTGTAGATAACGTAACACACGGGCAGGACTGATAAGGTTTGCTGGTTGGCTTCCGTGAGTCGATCTGTTTTTAGCCGTAGCCGCTAGTTTAATGATAACTTTCACAGTGACAGGCTGACGCATTTCCCATGAGGCTTTGCACCATTCTACATTAGTTTAAGAACAAACAAACAAATTAAATTGCTGGTTATTTTATATTTTGTGGTCATGAAAGTTCTGTAACATTGAAGAAAAATAATTAGATAAAGACAGGAGGCTAAACAAAAATCATTTAGTAGGCTGGATTGATGAGAGTCTGATTCACTATCGCAAACCATGAGTGAAATGTAGAGAGACATGAAGGGGTACAAATAATGGTTGGACTTACTAAATGAATGTCGAGGTAGAGCTTGGAGATTATCGTCGGGGCTTGCAGTAAATGTTACTTTTAACTCGTGAGCAACACACGGCCACGCAGGGCAGCTTGCGGGCCGGCTCACTTGAGTTTATTGGCTGCCGGCTGACCGGGAAATCTCCCGGTCCTCCCGATGGCCACTCCGCCCCTGGCTGCCATCTATTTTCAGAGCAGAGAGCTGCATACTGCCTGCCGTTTTAGAGCATTTTTTACAGATCTTTCAAGACCCACAGAATATTGTGTTCATGTAAACATGTAAACACCAAAACTACCAAGAGAAAGAATAGACTCTCTTCTTTCATTAGGAAAAAAAAGTTTGTTTCTACCTTTTTCCATTCTTTAGTAAACGGCAGTAGAACATTGGCTGGTTTCGCCAAAAACACCTGTTTTTCAGAACACTGAGAAAACAAGCTTTTTGTGGAAAGAAACATGTCAAGCAGAACAGTGACTTTGAAGTTAATATACAACAGAAACAACATGTCTATAGACATCAATGGCAGCCAATGAGTTAAAGAGACACTGTCTCTCGGTTCTGTTCGTGGCACTAGTACACCACAGCCGCTTGTTACTCTCTCCCTGGCTCTCAGGCTCCGGTCCAATTGGTGCTCCTCCTCCTCTATCCTTGCCTGACTGAGGGCTGCCACCGTGCCCCTAGTCCACCGGTGAGGGATGAGGGGGACTGCCAACTGGGGGCCCACGCCCTCAGACCGACAAAAGCTTGGATCATGGGCTGACTTTCAAGAGATCGCAGCGAGGGAGCTGCTCTGCTACGTACAAAACCCTGACCCAGAATCAGGTCGTCTGCAAGTGATTTAGCACCAGGTTCTCCACAAACATGCGGTGCGAGATTGGAGAGGACCGGCGGACCACCATCCGGCCACACGCCAACCCTGTCACCAACGGCTCTACTCGCTGTAATCAAAACCCGGTTGTCAGGGGGTTTCGCTAGATAGTAGGTAGGGACAGTGGGAATCTCGTTCATCCATTCATGTGTGTCACTAATTAGATGACGAGGCATTTGGCTACTGGGTCATACGGCTTTCCGTGTTTACCTGCACGTCAGGCGCCATCGTGAGTACTACGACATGATACAGCCCATACGGACCCATTTCTGCATCAGCAGCTGGTCCGCCACCTTCTATAATCATTACGAGCCCAAACTGCCCCCAGCTGACCGCCAGCCGGTGGGATGCAGCCAGGCGGGGTTCCCGTTATAGAGGGCCAGCCAGCGTCGTGTAGAGGTCCCCTCAGGGCACCAGCCACCCTTGCGGCCGTCCCTCATCCCTTTGAGGACCAGCTCGGCTCCTGGAGAGGGCCGTAGTCCTCAATCCTGGAACGGCCATACCTAATATGTGACGTCAGCCGACTGCCTTCCACTGATTGGGCAGAGCGTTGTCACTGGAAGAGTCGTGAGCGCGATGTCCGACATGAGAATTCATCTGTACCGAGACCGTTGTTATTCCTTCACCCGAGTTAAATGATGCTGTGTGGAAAACCACGCTGTGGTCCGTAATCGAGGAACAGACAAGTGAGTTTGGAGCTGACGAGAAGATCGAAAATAGAGAGAGAAACAGTGTGGCCTTGCGATCCCCCCACCCCTGCTGAGGAGGAACTAGAGAACTCAGCTGTAATGGAAAAGCACCTTTACTGAGCCGTGCCGTGACTGTGTTGTGGAAAAGTGCCAATAGTTACTCCGTTTACCTGCACTTCATAAAATTTCTTCACTTTGACATTCAAAGTAGAGTTCTCAACGGGCCTGAAAATTACAACCCGACCTGACCCGGCCCGTGGGTTTTAAGCCCGGACCCGACAGAGCTCGATACACCAGCATTAGTTGTCTGGCCAAACCCAGCCCAGCCCAACAAAAAAAAAGAAAACTAAACTAAAAAAGTGACATGCTTTCTTTGCAGCGAGAGCAGATGGTGCCAGTGACGCAGCAGCACCTCATCAGTGGGTGAAACTGATTCAATTTCGGCCACAAAAAGATTGTGGTTTTTTGGAGATACACACAGCATCTCGTGCCAAACCAACCCGACCCATCGGCCTTACACGGGTTTGGGTTGAAATTGAGAACTCTAATTCAGAGTACTGGGCGAAAGCACATTGTGTCAACTCCCCTCCATGGGCCTTCGCAATGCTTCCACACAGCGTCGGACACCACCCCTCTCTCCGCGGAAAGAGGAGGGCGACAGTATTATTAAATTGCAGATTTGCACCTTTACATAAATGCATTTTCTTGAATGTGTTCTGGTCAAAAACAGGTGTTTTTGGCAAAACCAGCCAATGTTCTACTGCCGTTTACTAAAGAATGGAAAAAGGTAGAAACAAACTTTTTTTTCCTAATGAAAGAAGAGAGTCTACTCTTACTCTTGGTAGTTTTGGTGTTTACATGTTTACATGAACACAATATTCTGTGGGTCTTGAAAGGGTCTGTAAAAAATGCTCTAAAACGGCTGGCAGTATGCAGCTCTCTGCTCTGAAAATGGCTGGCAGCCAATGAGTTAATAATAAATCAGTTAAAAAAAAGAACTTATTATGATAATGATTATTATTATTGGCACTATTATCATCATTATTAACATCATCATCACTGTTAGGCTATTATTTTGGAAATAAACTACCTTTTTGCACTGTTCACCTCCCTATGTATGCATAATTTGACCTCCACATTGATCTAAATGCATTTTTTTGAATTCTATTGGTCTCAAAGGTATCACCAACAGAATGGGCACCCAAAAATTAGTGGGAAATGACACCTTAAGTGTTTTTCTACTGTGTTTGGTTCCAGCGATAGGCATTTTTGAATATTATTGGCGGCCATCTTGGATTTGACCTCTCCCGGGCCTCAGAGGTCAAATCTGACTTCCCTCCCGATCTTAAAATAAACCTCATGGCATAAACTAACTATGGTAGAAGTTTCATGTTTCTTTCAAAAAGTGCACAATTTTCATGCTTAGCCGCTGTACTATGAGGATCAAAGAGGTTACCACGGCGATAGGGGCCCCCGCAGGCTGAGACAGACAGAAACGTGGAGAAAAAGAGCCATTTTCTGCCTCTGCACCGGTCTCACAATTAGGCCTAGCATGACAAAACGGTAACTCCTATCAGAACAAAACACAGATCAACGTTGCTCTAAGGACTTACTGAAAATTTCGGTACGATTTGGTGTTTCTACAGTAAATATTTTGGCGACGCTGGCAGTTTTAAAACATCAGGCCGTTCTGCTTCTCTCAGAAAATATTTGTATTGGACTCAATGAGGAGCAGAGACAGACGTGGCCGCACTCAGAGGCTGATTCTGTCAATTCTGTAAGTCTCTCTGATATTTTGAGCACATGACATGAGAGATAACAAGTTTGTCTTACAAATTCTGAAAAAATTATGTCTGTAGAGTGTAAATTGTGGCCGTGCTGACAGTTTATCCAGATAAAATACAGAATGTTTCTTCACTCTCTCCCACTCTAACCGATGATGTCACGCACTCTGACACGAACATTCTGTCCAATACACACCCATTATAATCTCATAATTTCTCCAAAAATGATCATGGTCATTGATCATGGATTGATCAAAAACTATATGACCTATCAAAACGTGGAGTAATACGACAATACACAAGACTTGTGTCTACTGTTTAAAGTTTAAATGGAGTCTCTAGATGAAAGTATGCCTGAGCAGTAGACTTTTGTTAAACTCCAATGATTGGTCTTTTTCGCTCTTTTTTTCCCGCCCGTCCCATTGACTTACATGCAAAAATTTTGCGCAGTAAATCGCGACTTACGTCGCGAATAATTCGTACACTGTTGAGAAAAGTAATAGCACACCGATCCCGATCAGGACGCACATTTTGATATATAATTTTGTAGCGAACCGAAAGTTGGCCGGAAGTGGAAAAATAACTAGAAAAAGCATTTCCAAGAATGGAAATGGTGTGACTGCTGACAGCAACTGAACGCTGTTGCAGAATTAGCAAATAGTGCAAGCTGTGATCACCATACAAATGTTTGACCAAGGTCAGAATCGAACCCACATCCTCATGGTCATTAGACTTCCACTCTGCCTCTAGGCCACAGTGCACACACAGTTGCAGAGACTGTTGTCTGTTAATGATCTGCACACTGTCAACATCAAGAAAGCTTGAGAGTCAAGCTTGAATGACTTAGAATGAAAATGTCTGTGAATTTCAGGCTGAGCACTAACCATATGGCCACAGAGAACCTGAGTTACAATGAGCTTTATACTATGAGGAATCAAAGACTGTCCAATGACAGCTGAATAATTGGAATCAAAAGTCAAGCAATGAAGTGAAAAGACTGAGGCAGGAATCGAACCCATGACCATATGATCACTAAACCTTTACTCTGCCACTCGGCTACAGAGAGCACACTGCTTTCAAGACTGTTGTCATTCATCGTAATGTGATGATGTGCTGCAAACTGGTATGAGTAATCAAGGAGATAACAAACACCTGTAACCAATTGAAGGCGGGGGAGGAGAGCAGAATTCAACATAACATAACAAGAGTTCTTCCCTTGGATTCGAACCAGTGACCTTAGGGTTGGCAAGCATACACCCTAACCCCTACACTACAGTGGAGTTGTGAAGAAGAGAGGTTGAGACTTTGATGAATGTGAGATTTTTTGTGAAAAAGTTAAATATTTGAAAAAGTATAAATAGTTAAAAAGAGAAAAGTAATGCCGATAAAGTTCAAAAAAAGCTGCACGTTTTGATATATGAATTGTTGAAATAGCACAAAGTATGAAGGACTAGAAGAAGACCGTAAAAAGGCGGAAGAAAATGGCCAAACAGAAGAACAATAAAGTATCATTTCCTGATGGAAATGCGTGTGACTGCTGAAAGCAGCTGAACGCTGTTGCAGAATTAGCAAATAGTGCAAGCAGTGATCACCATACAAATGGTTGCCCAAGGTAGGTATCGAACCCACAACTTCATGATCAGCAGACTTTCACTCTGCCTCTAGGCCAGTGTATACACAGTTGCAGAGACTGTTGTCTGTTGATGAACTGCACTCTGTCTCACTCTGAAGTTAACTAGCCCAAAGCTGTAGTTCCAGTGCAAATCAATCTTAGTGCAGTGGTATAAACAAGAAACATGTTAACATAAACCAAGATTGAAAGAGGTAAAGAGAATAGGTGGGGGCGCATATGCATTATCAAGTTTGATCTTGTGACCAGACCAAGTGGTATTGGTTAAAGGTCAAAGTGGCTGACACTAACAAGACTGCTCAGGTGGGATTTGAACCTGTGACCTTGTGATTGGATGGCAGGAACCTTATCCACTAGGCCATTCCAACACTTCCAATGAAGTAGAGGTTGAGACTTTGATGAATGTGAGATTTTTCAATGATGCTTAAAGTCTCACTCCCCCGACCCTTTTCGGCCATTTTAAAACCAGCTCATTAGCCATGCACATTAGCAATTCACCTCTGGGGGGGTGGGCGGAGACTGCACTGTTTTGCACCCGCCCAGCCACCTCCTCGCACCCCACCCCCCGGTTGCTGACAGCTGGACATTGTATAATTACAGATTCAGCGCATTTAGTGTAAAACTCTCCACTGGGATTTGATCCCAGACTGGAGCATAGTCCTTGCTCACAGTGCAAGCTGCTCTACCAGGTGAGCTATACCTATTATACCTTGACAGCTACACCGAGCTGCCAAGCCTTTCAACTCTGAGCCATATGAAGAACTTTTGTGACCGACTGTATATTGTAAAATAGCCAATCTGTTAAAAAAAATGGAAGACCAGAAAAATTTCTGCATCTGTTCCTGCACCACATGATTACACGCACCCGGTCCCTTGTCATAGAGGCACCACTCAAGGAGCCTGGGAAAGTAGATAATCTCACAATTCAGATGATGTTTACAGCTCGTCTCTATCATAAACAGTTCAGATGTTATAATGTCTTGTTGATGTTTTGCAAAACAAGTAATCATATCATGGTCACACAATGAATACTTGAAGTTTCTATTCAGCATAAACACAATTCTGAGTTGAGGACACCCCTAGACACAACAATATAGACTATTAGGCTACATTGTATCATGAAATACTCATAACATCTAAGACATGACAGGTGTGGCATGATAAGCTGGGGGCCAATTTTGGCCAGCTGTAGTCACTATAGAATAGAAAATACTTTATATTAACCTATATTATTTAAATTTCGCATTTTTGCATGTACGGTATGTATTATTTCCAAACTAGTTTTTATTTTCATTTAACATTCATTTATATGCCAATCAAGAGTGGGTGAGTGAAGGAGTGCAAGAGAAGCACCTGCCCACCTCTCATGTCCAAGAGACTTTGTCCTGTCCTCACAACATGAACGAGGAAGGATAGGATGATAGCCCAGGTTTAATTATTATTATAACCTTTATTTAAATTTGGAAATATATTGAAGAGCAACCTCATTTACTATAATAATGAGGATTAATGATGAGGAAACTGTCACTGTCACATCTGTGCAACACCACATCTAGGCCTGCAAGCCTGCCCGTCTTGTGAGTTCGGGCTGGGCTCCAGCTCACTGAACTCAAGTTACATTAGGCTTGTAAATGTGCAGAGAACCTGAGTTACAATGAGCTTTATACTATCAGGAATCAAAGACTGTCCAATGACAGCTGAATAATCGGAATCAAAAGTCAAGCAATGATGTGAAATGACTGAGGTAGGAATCGAACCCATGACCTTATGATCATTAAGCCTTTACTCTGCCACTCAGCTACAGAGAGCACACTGCTTTCAAGACTGTTGTCATTCATTGTAATGTGATGATGTGCTGCAAACTGGTATGAGTAATCAAGGAGATAACAAACACCTGTAACCAATTGAAGGCGGTGGAGGAGAGCAGAATTCAACATAACATAACAAGAGTTCTTCCCTTGGATTCGAACCAGTGACCTTAGGGTTGGCAAACGGCCACCCTAACCCCTATACTACAGTGAAGTTGTGGTGAAGAGAGGTTGAGACTTTGATGAATGTGAGATTTTTCAATGATTCTTAAAATAAAGAGAAATTAGTATAAATTAGCCACACCAAGTAAGAAGAGGACTTTTTTGTGACCTGTGACTATTTTTTGGTGAATTAAAATGAATTAAAAAGCACCTAACAGCAAGTTACAAAGTTGAGCTCCTTCCCCTGCTGCTGTGAAAAAAATACATTGAGCTGAATGAGAGCAGAGAGCTCCCTGGCTGCATTTAAAAAATATTTAAAATTATTATCTAAGTCTCTTTGCATTTTTGACCAGAATTTTAGCCAGAAGACAAGTGTGGCTACAAAACTGGAGAAAATAATTTGTCTAGAGTTTAATTTGTGGCCGTGCTGACAGTTTAGCCAGAAAAACTCTAGAATGTTTTTTTGCCTCTCTCCACTCTGGCACCACTCTGGCTCTGCTCGTTAGACGCAATACACACACATTATAAAGCTGAAAAAAATCAGAAAAAGTTAAATATTTTAAAAAGTATAAAGAGTTAAAAAGAGAAAAGTAATGCCGATAAAGTTCAAAAAAAGCTGCACGTTTTGATATATGAATTGTTGAAATAGCACAAAGTATGAAGGACTAGAAGAAGACCGTAAAAAGGCGGAAGAAAATGGCCAAACAGAAGAACAATAGTGTGACTGCTTCAGCAGTCACACTAACTAGAAAAAGCATTTCCAAGAATGGAAATGGTGTGACTGCTGACAGCAACTGAACGCTGTTGCAGAATTAGCAAATAGTGCAAGCTGTGATCACCATACAAATGTTTGACCAAGGTCAGAATCGAACCCACATCCTCATGGTCATTAGACTTCCACTCTGCCTCTAGGCCACAGTGCACACACAGTTGCAGAGACTGTTGTCTGTTAATGATCTGCACACTGTCAACATCAAGAAAGCTTGAGAGTCAAGCTTGAATGACTTAGAATGAAAATGTCTGTGAATTTCAGGCTGAGCACTAACCATATGGCCACAGAGAACCTGAGTTACAATGAGCTTTATACTATGAGGAATCAAAGACTGTCCAATGACAGCTGAATAATTGGAATCAAAAGTCAAGCAATGAAGTGAAAAGACTGAGGCAGGAATCGAACCCATGACCATATGATCACTAAACCTTTACTCTGCCACTCGGCTACAGAGAGCACACTGCTTTCAAAACTGTTGTCATTCATTGTAATGTGATGATGTGCTGCAAACTGGTATGAGTAATCAAGGAGATAACAAACACCTGTAACCAATTGAAGGCGGGGGAGGAGAGCAGAATTCAACATAACATAACAAGAGTTCTTCCCTTGGATTCGAACCAGTGACCTTAGGGTTGGCAGGCAGTTACCCTAACCCCTACACTACAGTGGAGTTGTGAAGAAGAGAGGTTGAGACTTTGATGAATGTGAGATTTTTTGTGAAAAAGTTAAATATTTTAAAAAGTATAAATAGTTAAAAAGAGAAAAGTAATGCCGATAAAGTTCAAAAAAAGCTGCACGTTTTGATATATGAATTGTTGAAATAGCACAAAGTATGAAGGACTAGAAGAAGACCGTAAAAAGGCGGAAGAAAATGGCCAAACAGAAGAACAATAGTGTGACTGCTTCAGCAGTCACACTAACTAGAAAAAGATAGCATTTCCTGCAGAAAATGCGTGTGAATGCTGAAAGCAGCTGAACGCTGTTGCTGAAGCAATGCTGAATGAGCTGAAGAAATTGTTGAATCAATGCTAAATTAGTTGACGAAACTGCTAAAGCAATGTTAAAAAGACTAATGCTAGAGTAGAGTAGAGAGTAGATGAATAGTTTATTCATCCCTAGGAGGGAAAAAGCTGAAACATATAACTTGTAGTGTGAGATGAATGCCTTTTTAAAGGCAAAAAGCAGTAGAAATGCTAAAGGGAGAAGAAAACATTGAAATTCTGCATGTTTAAATGTAATGGTTAAATAGTTGAAATCTGTAGCTAACCTGACAGGAAGGACAACTGATGAACCAGCACTAACATAGCTGAAGCAATGGCTGAGAATATATTTAAAAGTAGAAGATGTGAGACTTTGTATGAAATGGCTGGAAATTACTTGAATTGTCAAAGAAGAGTTTGAAAAATTCCTGAATTAGGAAAAAAGTTAATGTCTACTGAAATACATTGTAAACTGACAGCAGAAGAACATTGTTGAAGAATATAGATCGAGCATTAGCTGAGGAGTAGAACATGTAAACAGCGGGTTTAATGGTGTGAAATGGTTGAGAAGAGCCTCAGTAGTTTAGGATACGTGTAAAACAATGTGTTCAACATGACCAAAATGGAGAAATGTGTATTTTCAGTTTAAATAGCTAAAGAACAAAATTAACAGCAACGAGTCCATTAACTACAACAGGAAGATAGAGAGGTACATACAAAACAGTCAGACAACTGTAGGAAAAGTGTGTGTGTGTGTGTGTGTGTGTGTGTTGGATATGTCTGTATGGTCAGTGTGTGTCCGTGTGTGTGTGTGTGTGTGTGTGTGTGTGTGTGTGTGTGTGTTGGATATGTGTGTATGGTCAGTGTGTGTCCATTTGTGTGTGTGTGTGTGTGTGTGTGTTGGATATGTGTGTATGGTCAGTGTGTCCCCATGTGTGTGTGTGTGTGTGTGTGTGTGTGTGTGTGTGTGTGTTGGATATGTGTGTATGGTCAGTGTGTGTCCATTTGTGTGTGTGTGTTGGATATGTGTGTATGGTCAGTGTGTGTCCATGTGTGTGTGTGTGTGTGTGTGTGTTGGATATGTGTGTATGGTCAGTGTGTGTCCATGTGTGTGTGTGTGTGTGTGTGTGTGTGTTGGAAATGTGTGTATGGTCAGTGTGTGTCCATGTGTGTGTGTGTGTGTGTGTTGGATGTGTGTATGGTCAGTGTGTGTCCATGTGTGTGTGTGTGTTGGATATGTGTGTATGGTCACTGTGTGTCCATGTGTATGTGTGTGTGTGTTGGATATGTGTGTATGGTCAGTGTGTGTCCATTTGTGTGTGTGTGTGTGTGTGTGTGTGTGTGTGTGTGTGTGTGTGTGTGTGTGTGTGTGTGTGTGTGTGTGTGTGTGTGTGTTGGATATGTGTGTATGGTCAGTGTGTGTCCATGTGTGTGTGTGTTGGATATGTGTGTATGGTCAGTGTGTGTCCATTTGTGTGTGTGTGTGTGTTGGATATGTGTGTATGGTCAGTGTGTGTCCATGTGTGTGTGTGTGTGTGTTGGATATGTGTGTATGGTCAGTGTGTGTCCATTTGTGTGTGTGACCGACAGACAGTCAAATACAGAGAATGTGTGTGAGTTGCCATGTTGAGGTTGCCATGGTGAGGTTGCCATGTTGAGGTTGCCATGTTGAGGTTACCATGTAACTGTTGGCTGGTGGCTTTAAGGCATGGTGGCAGCTTTAACCATAGGCTTTAACTGCTCTGTGACACCCTCAAACAGATCTAATGTACGACAAATCTGTACTTAGTACGAGCAAAAGGTTTACATTTTCCGAACCATAAGACCTTGCTGAACGCGTCCATGTCACTTTGGTATTTCTAGAGTAAAAATTGTTGATTGTGTCGCAGGTTGGAAACTTTGGGACGTTTAGAAAATCAGCGCCTACTTTTGAATGGGAGTCAATGAGAGGAGAGAGGGAAATGGCTGCACTCGGAGGCTCCCAGTTTAAATTGTGTAAGTCTCTCTGGTTTTTTGAGCACATGAAGAGATCAAGGATGAGCTTGTCTACAAACGTGGCCGAAATTATGTGTGTAGAGTGTAATCTGTGGCCGTGCTGACAGGATAGAGAGAAAAATGTGAGAGGATTTTTAGACCCTCTGTCACTCTGCCAACTGCCAACGTCCGAACATTCCGTCCCATTGACTTTCATGTTAAATCTGAATTTTGTCAGAAATTTTAATGATTTTAAAACTATACATATATCTGAAACTGTTGAAGATATCAATAAGCTGAGATATAGCTGAATAGTTGAAAGGTTTGTGAACAGTTTAAAAGTTGAATGAAGTCTGTAGCTGAAAGTATGCTGAAGCTATTAGAGGCTGAATGAAGCAGAAGATTTGAAGAGTTTGAAGACTGTTTCAATGTATTCCTATGGGAAAAAAATTTGCAGAAAAAGTTAAATATTTTAAAAAGTATAAATAGTATGAAAGAGAAAAGTCATAGCATAAATGTCCTGAAAAAGCTGCACGTTTTGATATATGAATTGTTGAAATAGCACAAAGTATGAAGCACTAGTTAGATGCAGAAAAAGAGCGGAAGAAGTAAGAATAATAAGTATAAAGATTTGAATAACAATAGTGTGAATGCTTCCAGCATTCACACTAACTAGAAACAGCATTTCCTAACGGAACATGCGTGTGAATGCTGAAACCCAATGCTGAACCATGCTGAATTAGCAGAATAAATTGACAAAGACATGCGGAATGGCATACAAGAAACATGTCCATGGAAGGAATTGAACCCACAACTCCATGAGTGGTAACCTAACACACTAACCATACGGCCACAGAGAACCTGAGTTACAATGAGCTTTATACTATGAGGAATCAAAGACTGTCCAATGACAGCTGAATAATTGGAATCAAAAGTCAAGCAATGATGTGAAATGACTGAGGCAGGAATCGAACCTATGACCTTATGATCATAAAGCCTTCACTCTGCCACTCAGCTACAGAGAGCACACTGCTTTCAAGACTGTTGTCATTCATTGTAATGTGATGATGTGCTGCAAACTGGTATGAGTAATCAAGGAGATAACAAACACCTGTAACCAATTGAAGGCGGTGGAGGAGAGCAGAATTCAACATAACATAACAAGAGTTCTTCCCTTGGATTCGAACCAGTGACCTTGGGGTTGACAAGCAGCCACCCTAACCCCTACACTACCGTGGAATTGTGCAAAAGAGGTTGAGACTTTCATGAATGTGAGATTTTTCAATGATGCTTAAAAAAAAAGTAAGGAAAGTGCAGAAATTAGCCACACCAAGCAAGAAGAGGACTTTTTTGTGACCTGTGACTATTTTTTGGTGAATTAAAATGAATTAAAAAGCACTTAAAGGGATAGTTCACCCTAGAATGATATTTCGCTCATTATCTACTCACCCTCATGTGGACTAAGGGCTGGAAGAAGTTTCAGAGTCCTCCGTCCCTTCTCTGAGTTACAGGGGGTCTTAGTGTAGCAGTGCATGTCCATATAACGGTTGTAAAGGGACACCAGAGCTCTTCGTAAAAAAACACACACAAAAAAACATCCAAATACCTCCATGCTGCTCGTATGTAATGTCCGTCTTGTGCTGAAGCCCCAAATTGCGTAATTGTCCCGAAAAAAATTAAATAAATCTATATTTTAAGCTTGTTTGTAGCGGAAGCTTCTCAAAGCTCCTCTTCCTGGTCCGTCCAAATCTCGCGTGATTTGCGCCGGCGTCAGTGCGGTTACTGCGAATCACGCGAGATTTGGACGGACCAGGAAGAGGAGCTTTGAGAAGCTTCCGCTACAAACAAGCTTAAAATATAGACTTATTTAATTTTTTTCGGGACAATTACGCAATTTGGGGCTTCAGCACAAGACGGACATTACATACGAGCATCATGGAGGTATTTGGATGTTTTTTTGTGTGTGTTTTTTTACGAAGAGCTCTGGTGTCCCTTTACAACCGTTATATGGACATGCACTGCTACGCTGAGACCCCCTGTAACTCAGAGAAGGGACGGAGGACTCTGAAACTTCTTCCAGCCCTTAGTCCACATGAGGGTGAGTAGATACAGTAATGAGCGAAATATCATTCTAGGGTGAACTATCCCTTTAACAGCAAGTTACAAAGTTGAGCTCCTTCTCCTGCTCTCATTCAGCCCATGAGAGCAGAGAGCTCCCTGGCTGCATTTAAAAAATATTTTAAATTATTATCTAAGAATGGAAGAATGAAGAATGGAATGGAATTGTCTGTTTGTGTATGTGTGCATGTGTGACTGTGTGTGAGTGTCTGTGTGTGTCTGTGTGTGAGTGTGATGCCTGTGTTTGTGCGTGGACATCCTCTGTCAGTCTGGTTTATCATGTGTGTGTGTGGGGCTGTGTTTAAAAACATCTTAACGAGCAGCCAGGCTGCACCTGACCTGTTCTATTTATAGACTTTGATAACGAGCTGGCCACTACAGCTGGACCAACTGCACACAGAGCAGAGCAGAGCAGAGAGATTTGAGCTCTGAGCAGCTTCCCAAAAAAGAGAACCGTAACTCTTATCAGAATGTGGTCCTGACCATCTGGGCAAGGAGACCTTCCTGAGCACATTCATGTGCATTAAATGTTTGTAGGGCAAAAACTTTTCTTGCCGTCGCAAGGTAGAAAAGGGGGGCATTTCTGCTTTTCTAAAAAAATCAGCTCCTACTTTTATATTGAAGTGGATGAGCCACTGGAGCGGGTCTAGCTGGACAATTAGGCTCACTGAGACAATTCTGTAAGTCTGTCTGCTGTTTTGAGCACATTAAATGAGACACGACAAGTGTGGCTACAAACCGGTGAGGAAATCATGTGTCTAGAGTTTAATTTGTGGCCGTGCTGGCAATTTATCCAGAAAAAATCCTGAATGTTTTTTCGATCCCTCTCACTCTAACGATGATGTCACTCACTCTGATCCAACCCCATACACACTCATTGAAAAGTGTGAAATTTGTCAGAAATCCTCATGTGCTTTTAAAGGATTTATCTCAAAAACGGTGCAAGCTATGAAAAAGTTGTAAATACAGGATGAATACATTAGAAGTTTGTCTACAGCTCAGAATTTGAATGAAGTCTCTAGCTGAAAGTATGTGGACGCTTTAAAGGCTGAAAGAAGTAAGAAGATTTGAAGAGTTTCAAGACTGTTCCAATGCATTCTCTATGGGGAAAAAAAAATCAGAAATAGTTGAATATTGCAAAAAGTATGAATAGTTGAAAAGAGAAAAGACATAGCACACCTGTCCCGAAAAGGCTGAACATTTTGATATTTGAATTGTTGAAATAGCACAAAGTATGAAGGACTAGTTACATGACAAAGAAAGGCAGAAAATGGCCGAACCGAATAACAATAGTGTGAATGCTTCCAGCATTCACACTAACTAGAAAAAGCATTTCCAAGAATGGAAATGGTGTGACTGCTGACAGCAACTGAACGCTGTTGCAGAATTAGCAAATAGTGCAAGCTGTGATCACCATACAAATGTTTGACCAAGGTCAGAATCAAACCCACATCCTCATGGTCATTAGACTTCCACTCTGCCTCTAGGCCACAGTGCACACACAGTTGCAGAGACTGTTGTCTGTTAATGATCTTCACACTGTCAACATCAAGAAAGCTTGAGAGTCAAGCTTGAATGACTTAGAATGAAAATGTCTGTGAATTTCAGGCTGAGCACTAACCATATGGCCACAGAGAACCTGAGTTACAATGAGCTTTATACTATGAGGAATCAAAGACTGTCCAATGACAGCTGAATAATTGGAATCAAAAGTCAAGCAATGAAGTGAAGAGACTGAGGCAGGAATCGAATCCATGACCATATGATCACTAAACCTTTACTCTGCCACTCGGCTACAGAGAGCACACTGCTTTCAAAACTGTTGTCATTCATTGTAATGTGATGATGTGCTGCAAACTGGTATGAGTAATCAAGGAGATAACAAACACCTGTAACCAATTGAAGGCGGGGGAGGAGAGCAGAATTCAACATAACATAACAAGAGTTCTTCCCTTGGATTCGAACCAGTGACCTTAGGGTTGGCAAGCATCCACCCTAACCCCTACACTACAGTGGGGTCGTGAAGAAGAGAGGTTGAGACTTTGATGAATGTGAGATTTTTTGTGAAAAAGTTAAATATTTGAAAAAGTATAAATAGTTAAAAAGAGAAAAGTAATGCCGATAAAGTTCAAAAAAAGCTGCACGTTTTGATATATAAATTGTTGAAATAGCACAAAGTATGAAGGACTAGAAGAAGACCGTAAAAAGGCGGAAGAAAATGGCCAAACAGAAGAACAATAGTGTGACTGCTTCAGCAGTCACACTAATAAGAAAAAATCCACACAATAACATGGTCCCTGCAGCTATTTCATAGCTGTTGGGACCAGTGCCCGGTGCGATTGCCCGTGGCCCTAATAATATAATAAGGAAATAAGTGAACAGCAAAAATGTATACACAAAAAAAGTAACATCTCATAAGCAACGCAGTTTACATGAGCGAAAAGGAGTAGGAAGAAGTATAAACTTATCTAATCCTACCCCTATAATTTTAACTATATGTTCTAACTAGAAAAAGCATTTCCAAGAATGGAAATGGTGTGACTGCTGACAGCAACTGAACGCTGTTGCAGAATTAGCAAATAGTGCAAGCAGTGATCACCATACAAATGTTTGACCATGGTCGGAATCGAACCCACAACCTCATGGTCATTAGACTTCCACTCTGCCTCTAGGCCACAGTTCACACACAGTTGCAGAGACTGTTGTCTGTTAATGATCTGCACACTGTCAACATCAAGAAAGCTTGAGAGTCAAGCTTGAATGACTTAGAATGAAAATTTCTGTGAATTTCAGGCTGAGAGCAGCAGTTTCAACATGAAGCAAGTTATCAGAAGTCAACAGAGGACAACTGGGAAAATAATTCACTATAATTGTTGTTGAGGCAAGATTTGAACCAGCAACCTTCAGGTCTCCAGACCAGCAAGCTAACCACTAGGCTACAGACAGAGACAGTATGTGAGGGGTAAAGAAAACCTTTGATAAGAGGATCACTGGCTTCTGCTTAAAAAAAAAAGTAAGGAATCGAACCCATGACCTCATGATCAATAAACCTTTACCGCAACCCTTTTCGGCCATTTTAAAACCAGCTCATTAGCCATGCACATTAGCAATTCACCTCTGGGGGGTGGGCGGAGACTGCGCTGTTTTGCACCCGCCCAGCCACCTCCTCGTACCCCATCAGGGTGCCAGGTGAGCTATACCTGTTATACCTTGACAGCTACACCGAGCTGCCAAGGCTTTCACCTCTGAGCCAGATGAAGAACGGGGTGGGAGCTTGTTAGCCTCGTAAACCAGCCTCTCGCGGAAGTGCATTTCATTTCATTCCGAGGGAGAGTCTGGCCTCATCCCCATTCTAAGCGTTTCGACTGAAACCCTCAGAAGGCCGAGCCAATCAGCGTCGCCGCTGTGATTGACACAGCACGTTGGCCAATCAGGGACCGACTGGTGCAAAGCCCCGTCGCTACACCAACTTGTTGATTGGCTGAATGGGGTTGTCTGTCAACGCTACTACCAAAGATATTAAACCGTCTTTGCTACTACTCCCGCCCTGCTGCCGCCCACCCCAAATGAAATGAAATGAAATGAAATGCATTTCTGCGAGAGGCTGGTTTACGAGGCTAGGAGCTTGTAGCATTAGTGCCCTCCCCTGGAGCTGTGACACGTCAGCTCCAGTCTCCCTGAAACTGCCAGTTTGCGTCTGCCATTGGTTCACAGCAATTTGAAGGCAGAAAAACTCAGAAATGCAATTTTGCACTTCCTTTTCTGCTGATATGTGCTCTAACACAAGAAAAATGCCACAGGAACTTGTGAAAAGCACGAAAAACATGATTTTCATGGGAGCGGGTCTTTAAAGTTCAAAGTTGCTGACACACTAACAAGACTGCTCAGGTGGGATTTGAACCAGTGACCTTGTGGTTAGATGGCAGGAACCTTATCCACTGGGCTATTCCAACACTAATAGTGAAGTAGAGGTTTGATGAATATGAGATTTTTGTTTTCTGTTGCAGAATTAGCAAATAGTGCAAGCAGTGACCACCATACAAATGTTTGACCAAGGTCGGAATCGAACCCACAATCTCATGGTCAGTAGACTTCCACTCTGCCTCTAGGCCACACTGCACACAGTTGCAGAGACTGTTGTCTGTTAATGATCTGCACTGTCAACATCAAGAAAGCTTGAGAGTCAAGCTTGAATGACTTAGAATGAAAATTTCTGTGAATTTCAGGCTGAGAGCAGCAGTTTCAACATGAAGCAAGTTATCAGAAGTCAACAGAGGACGACTGGGAAAACAATTCACTATAATTGTTGTTGAGGCAAGATTTGAACCAGCAACCCTCAGGTTTTCAGACCAGCAAGCTAACCACTAGGCTACAGACAGGGACAGTATATGAGGGGCAAAGAAAACCTTTTATAAGAGGATCACTGGCTTCTGCTTAAAAAAAAAAGTAAGGAAAGTGCAGAAATTAACCACAAGTAAGTAGAGGACACTTTTGTAAAAATAGTGCAAGCAGTGATGACCATACAAATGGTTGACCAAGGTAGGAATTGAACCCACAATCTCATGGTCAGAAGACTTTGACTTTGCCCCCCGGTTGCTGACAGCTGGACATTGTATAATTACAGATTCAGCGCATTTAGTGTAAAACTCTACACTGGGATTCGATCACAGACTAGAGCATAGTCCTTGCTCACTGTGATAGCTGCTCTATCAGGTGAGCTATACCTATTATACCTTGACAGCTACACTGAGCTGCCAAGCCTTTCACCTCTGAGCCAGATGAAGAACGGGGCGGCAGCTTGTAGCACTAGTGCCCTCCCCTGGAGCTGTGACACATCAGCTCCAGTCTCCCTGAAACTGCCAGTTTGAGTCTGCCATTGGTTCACAGCAGTTTGAAGGCAGAAAAACTCAGAAATGCAATTTTGCACTTCCTTTTCTGCTGATATGTGCTCGAACACAAGAAAAATGCCACAGGAACATGTGAAAAGCTCAAAAAACACGATTTTCACGGGAGTGGGTCTTTATAAAAGCATCATAAAAGAGCCATTAGAAGTTTGTCTACAAATCAGAATTTGAATGAAGTCTCTAGCAGAAAGTACAACATGAATGAGGCAGGAATCGAACCCATGACCTCATGATCAGGAAACCTTAACTCTGCCACTTCGCCACAGAGAGCACAGACTTAAGCATGTTGCCATTGTAATTTGATGATGTGCTGCAAATGGTGGCACTAGCAATTAATGCGTCTCTTAACGACCACCTGTAACCAATTGAGGGTGATGGAGGGGAGCAGAATTCAACATAACATAACAAGATTGCTCAGCCTGGATTCGAACTAGTGACCTTGGGGTTGGCAAGCGGACACCTTACCAACTGGACTACAAACAGAGTTGTGAATAAGAGAGGTTGAGACTTTCATGAATGTGAGATTTTTCAATGATGCTTAAAATAAGGAGAAATGAGTATATATTAGCCACACCAAGCAAGGAGAGGACTTTTTTGTGACCTGTGACTATTTTTTGGTGAATTAAAATGATTTAAAAAGCACTTAACAGCAAGTTACAAAGTTGAGCTCCTTCTCCTGCTGCTGTGAAAAAAATGCATTGAGCTGTATGAGAGCAGAGAGCTCCCTGGCTGCATTTAAAAAATATTTTAAATTATTATCTAAGTCTCTTTGCATTTTTGACCAGAATTTTAGCCAGAAGACAAGTGTGGCTACAAAACTGGAGAAAATAATTTGTCTAGAGTTTAATTTGTGGCCATGCTGACAGTTTAGCCAGAAAAACTCTAGAATGTTTTTTTGCCTCTCTCCACTCTGACACCACTCTAGGTCTGCTCGTTAGACGCAATACACACCCATTATAAAGCTGAAAAAAATCAGAAAAAGTTAAATATTTTAAAAAGTATAAAGAGTTAAAAAGAGAAAAGTAATGCCGATAAAGTTAAAAAAAAGCTGCACGTTTTGATATATGAATTGTTGAAATAGCACAAAGTATGAAGGACTAGAAGAAGACCGTAAAAAGGCGGAAGAAAATGGCCAAACAGAAGAACAATAGTGTGACTGCTTCAGCAGTCACACTAATTAAACATTTTACACATTACACATTTTAATCCAAATAATAAGTAAGCAAACTTTTCTTTGTTGTGCGAGCTCTGCCAACCTTTAGATTTGATTTCTCTCTTAAATCATAACCTTGCTCTCTTTCATGAAACATTCTCTGAATATTTCTTGGTAGCAGATAGTTCCTTGCTTTATATAATACTTGGGCTGTTTTATGCTCCACCAAATCAAACAATTGTAGAGTTTTAGATTTCCAAAATAAGTCATTGGTGTGTGCCCCATAATCAACCCTGTGAATAATTCTCATTGCTCTTTTTTGCAGTATGAAAAGTGGCTGAAGTGCAGTTTTGTGTGTGTTTCCCCATGTCTCTGTACAGTACTCTAAATAAGGAAGAATCAGTGAATTGTACAGAATATAGAGTGATTTATGATCTAGGACATGCTTTGCAGTTTAGATTTGATATGTTTAATGTGAGGTTTCCACCAAATTTTGTCATCTATTATCACTCCCAGGAATTTATTTTCATTTACTCTTTCAATATTTACACCATCTATTTGTACCTGTATTTGATTGTGTATTTTACAGTTTCTTAATAACATGATTTTTGTTTTGTTCAGATTTAGTGATAATTTATTCTTGTCAAACCATTTTTTAATTTTACTTAACTCTGAAGTGATGACATCCAAAAGTTGCTGCAAATTTTCTCCAGAACAAAAAATGTTTGTGTCATCTGCAAATAAAATACATTTAACTAGACTAGACACATTACAGATGTCATTAATATATAGGCCAAAGAGTTTTGGTCCCAACACTGACCCCTGGGGGACACCACATGCAATATCCAGACATTCTGACGAGCAGTCTCCCATCTTCACATATTGCTGCCTGTTTCTCAAATAACTTCCCACCTAGGTTACGCTGGACGCACTGAGCTTCCAGACAACCTCAAGTCCATGTTCAGACCAATCTCAATGGTGGTGCCAGACTCTACTCTGATCGCTGAAATCACACTGTTTGGAGAGGGCTTCAACAACTGTAAGGTAATACCAGTTAAACAGAGGTTCTCTGTTTCTCTGTTACTGTATCATGATCTAACCCTTTTGTAACTAAAAGAAAACCTTACTTCTCAGTAACAAGGCCGATGTGTCAGCATAGTAGCTGAATTGGTCTAAAGAATTTCCTGTTGAACTATCACAGTCTAAATAAATCACCCAGCACTTCTTCTATGTGAAGTTTAGGCAGGGTTAAAGCAGAAGTAAGCGATCCGGTCATTTTGGCTAACTTCTTGTCAGCGGATGGAGTTAGCAGTCCCCACCCTCGTCCTTACATCACCACATGCACGCGCATCGTCCTGAGTCTATGCAACTGCCCCCTTGGCTGCACACACAGAGAGGACCGCCCCTTTATGCCGTTCTCTCTCCTCATTGGATAAAGGTTGTAGGATACAAAGAAAGTTTTCTCCTCGGCTTACAGCAGAGCAGAAAACGGAACAGACCCGTGTTTCGGACCAAACACTCTATATAAGTGATGGTTGTCGGAAGATAGAACTATTTGAGGCTTATATTAACACAAACATTCAGCTTACTTCTGCTTTAAGGTGTCAGAGCATGAATGTGTATATAGTGTGTGTTTAAGTGTGATGAGCACTGCAATCACATGATTCTCTGGGAGCTCTTGCAGCTTAATTCCACTACACTATATATAGTTTATAAGTGTTTATTGCTAGTGGGATGACAGGATTTGTGTGCATCAGATGAGAAGAGGTGCTGGTGTTGAGTATGTTTAAGAAGATCTAAATTAATGTAGACTGAACACTATGGACACCTGTTTTGCTCTTTACACACACACTCACACAAGGCTGAATGGCTTAATTGGCTTTCTTGCCATGCTGGATCCCCTCAGGATCCACAGTTAAGTGCCAGATAGTGTTAACCAAGCAGCAGTGTAGACATCAACAGATTCAGACAGAAACAACACCTGATGATAATACTGTAGCTGATACTGTGGTCTGTAATTCAAATGCCTTAAGAATGGATAGCAAAATAAAAAAAGAGAGCAAGAAAGCAAATGCATCAAGCAGAAAGAGTCTTATCACTGAAATTTGGTTCCAAGCTGTACTGCATCTATTTCATAGATGGCGATATGCCAAACATAAAATGAGTAGACTTTTTAATCCTGTATACAGTTTAACAGCAGTTAGAAACTGAATTTGTATCAGTTCTATAATTAGTTGTAGTAAAATATACCACAACACAGATAAGAGTTCTGTGAGTGTGTGATTCTCACTGAGGTTACAAATTTGATATGTAACGACATATTCATCTTATTTCATAATTATGTCTGTGTTTGAATTAACTGAAATTGCAAAAACACTATGGACATATTTTTTAAAATACAGTCAATCACATTGATTTTTCTGTGAACATTACTTTATTAAATATTTCAGTGCAGTACAGTATACAAATATCTAATCACTAAATCTGCCAATAATACACAGCAGGCTGGGACAACACTCCCTGTAGGTTTGAAGGACAAACCCACAAATCCAATGCATGCTGACTGTGTGGATGTGTGATGATCGGACATGTTTGTAAAGTCCACTGCAGGGGATGGGAAGTGATGGATCTAGACAACTGATTTTACTGTCACACCGACTGGTGTCATTCTGGATGATTTCTGATTTATCCTGCAAATTTTAGTCTGATGTAAAGTGACATCTCTCTCTCTCTTACTCTCTCCTCATTTGTTTCATGCTTCGTTACTTCACCTCTGTTTACACGTCTGTTGTCGTAGGGTCTGGCTAAGAAGGTGTTCACCCTGTACTCCCTGGCCGTGCAGCAGCTGTCTAAACAGGACCACTATGATTTTGGCCTGCGTGCTCTCACCTCCTTGCTTCGATATGCTGGAAGGAAGCGCCGGGTCTGCCCCAAGGTTCCTGATGAAGAAGTAGGTCAAAAGAGTTCGAGGAGTTGCTGTGGACTTGCAAAGAGCTTTTGTATACGTGTGTGTGTGTGTGTGTGTCTTGCTTGGTGTAACTATTAAACCGTTAAGAAATTTCATATGGGATTCTAGTTCATGTAAGGCTGTTGTAAGCCTTCAGCTTTCTGAGTTAGTCAAATCAAGTAAGTATCTCCCTCCCTCAGTCACCATCTTTTTGTTTTAAATTTCCTTTTCTTTTTTTATTATTCCTCCACTGCAGCTCGTCAAGGAATGCTGTCTGTTGTCAGGCAAAATAGGAATTTAGGACTAAAAAGACTAATTTATTGTATGGGAATAGCAGACAGGCTGCTGGAGCTTAAATGCAAATCCAAGCTGTGCTGTAATGTTTTTGCGTGCTGTCTGTCTAGTTAAGTTAAATAATTGGGGAACCAGTTTTTCTTTTGTTTAGTTTTTTAGCTTACCAACTGTGTCAAACTATTACAGTATGTCCTCATCTTTTGTCCTCAGATCCTGTTAATGGCCATGAAGGACATGAACATTGCTAAGTTGACCTCCACTGATGTGCCACTGTTCAATGGGATCACCCAGGACTTGTTCCCGGCTGTGGACACACCCGTTATAGATTATGGCAAGGTAAGTTTGGTAGCTGAAATCATGACAGTGTTCCCTTTTTCTTTGTCAAAATAATAAAGCAAAATAATAAGGTTATTCCTTATCTGAGTGACTAGATGCAAAACAAAGTAGAGTTCAGCTGCAGTTCATTTGCCCCCAGAGGTGATTCTGAGAGCTGTCACCTCCTCTCGATATTCGTTATAGCACCAATAATACATGAAGAAACAGGTTGTACCAATATTGAAACTTTAACTCAGGAGAGTAAGACAACATTCAGACACCACTGCTGTCACTGCAGCCACTTATCAGCCTCTGTCTGTCTCTTTAACTGATAGAGGGTCGTGTTTGCAGACACATCTGTCTGAGTGTTCATGAGTCTGTATATCAGTGTATTAATAAATATTTCTCATAAGCAGGTATAGATAATATAAATATACGGATAATGCATTGTCAGAGGCTGAATATTTGATGCAGCTTTGATGTTGCATTTTTTTTTATATCTCTACTTTGTTCCATGTCTCCATATTTGCAAACAGTTTCTCACCACACTTGGCAGATAGGTTGTTCCAAGCGTCTTGGAGAACTTGCCACAGTTCTTGTGTGGATGTAGGCCATCTTTCATTCTTCTGTCTTATCATGTAATCCCGGGGTAGTTTGGTGAGAGCCTTGTTAGGATCAGACCAATCTTTTTCTTCTTGTTCCTGAAGCTAGTTGTTTATTATTTAGTCGACTATCTTTATGATACAGTAGTGATATGTTAGTGGGGTACTACTGTGCTGCTGTAGCATGAATCAGTCAGTCATATCCATTGTGGTTAGAGCTGCACAATTTATCAAATTCAAGCGAGCACTAACCTTATATAATTGAGGAAAAATTATGATATTTTGTCATTTTGCTAGACTATTGGGATTTTATTCTGAGAGATACGGGCATGTGTGGTTGTGCCCCCAAAGCCGGTGTCGTGCCCAAAAGAGATTGTCTGCCAAAAACTGATTTCCGTCCACATGAATGAATGAGCCTGTTAACACAACCCATAAAAGTACATTTCCACTTGACAAAAAAGACTGGGTTTCATTCAGGAGGATTATATTTGACAGATTATAGCTCACCCTGTCCCTTTACCTGTTGAAATACCTTCAAAGGCCCTGCTACATCATAGTCAATATATCATGAATTTGTATATTTCATAGTGAGTCCTGAGAGTCTTTTCTGTCATTTTGTCACAGTTGAGGGAGGTCATAGAGATGGAGTTGCGTCGGAGCGGTTTGCAGGTGACTCCTTTTATCTTGACCAAAGTGATCCAACTTTATGAAACCAAAAACTCGCGGCACTCCTCCATGCTGGTTGGCAAGACCGGCAGCGCCAAGAGTGTCACCTGGCGGATTCTGCAGAATGCCCTCACTGCCATGCACCTCAAGAAGGCGCCTGGCTTCCTGCACGTTCAGGTGAGTATGGAGGGCAAAGAATTCTCTTAAATTTATAAATAAAGCTGAATTGAATTAAATGTATTGCTTAATATTGCTGAGGTCCCACTGTGAGGGGTATATTCCTGAAAGCATCAGCCTCCAACACAAGATTTGTATTCAAATGTATTGTTTTAAAAGTTCTAATTTATTTGCTAAATCATAAGCAAATGAGGCACATAAAGGCCCCATTATGACTGATTCCTTGTTCAGAGGACTATTGTGCAGGTACACTTACCATCTTGCATTTCGTTTGCCTCCTTCTATTTATAGCCAGATCCAACAAACAATATTAAGTGACTGTACAGTTCACCGGCATAACTTATGTTTTTTTTTTTTATAGGGACACTAGTTTGTCTCTTCTACTAAAGCAGATACAGTCATCTGTTCTGCTTCCTTGTCTCTCTGTCCTTCCTTTTTTCATCTTGCTGTCTTCCTATTTATTTATCTCCATTTTAAACTTCATGCTGTTTTTTATTCCTCTGTGCTCTTTGCATATATTTTCTCTGGTGTCTCTCCTAGTGTCAGCCTCCACTGCTGCTGGTTCTCATTATCCCTCTCTCTGTTTGTCTCCACTGAGATACAAGGAATTCTGTTGCTCATTTTATCCTGTCCACTTGTTCATGCAAATGCATGTACTGTACTGAAAAACAAACAACCATAAACATGAGAAACATGCTGAAGCTACTTGAAAAGGAAAGCTTACTGCAGTATAAAGATAAGCCTTGTCAAAGATTGACTTCCTTCCTCTTTCACTGCACAGAGATGGAGGCAGAATATACCAATGAAATTATACATTAAATACCAATACAGTTGTGTAACTTATATATTGGATGATTAAGGAAATTATCCCTTCTTACCAAAAGTGGGAGAACACATGCTAACGACTCATATTTCACATTTCAAAAAATAATCTGACATTGACGTATCATCATCTCACATATTGTGTTTCTGGCTTTAATATATTAAAACTGGGGCGCAAATTGAATGGTGTGTCTTTGAATTCTTCGCCTTGTTGTATCAAAACCAGTTAGTCTAAGTGTATATATACAGCAAAAACCATATACTATCATCAGTTTTAAGAATTATAATCCCCTTTATGTTGTCTTTCTTCTCTTTCATGCTCTGGTCGTTGTGGCACAATAGGAGTATCCTCTGAACCCCAAGGCAATGAGTCTGGGAGAACTATATGGAGAAAACGACCTGTCCACCAATGAGTGGACTGATGGAGTGCTGTCTTCTCTCATGAGGACAGCCTGCGCAGGTGCTGACACTAACACACTGTTGTTAACATCTCAAGTTCAGAGAGCATTCATTCACATTCATTCATGCACAGTCCCGGTTTTAATAGTTAATCTTGAGGGAGCAATGCTAAAAGTAACTCTAAAATCTGGTCTAAACAGAGCATGTTTCGGATTTTAACATTTGGCAACTTGTGCACAGACAGCCTGTGACCTGTTGCTTTGAATAGCACATGTAAAATTGGCATTTTAACAAATGCTCCTTGTGTTAATAATATGTTTTATGCTGCTCTGGAGAGCTGGTGAAGAGCAGTGCCTGTTTGTTTCTGTGCTGTAAGTGTTCTTCTTAGACATTTTACGGTACACTGAATTTCAAACACTTGAGTTATTTCGCTTATCATGACCAATTCTCTTCAACTCTGGTCTTTTTGTGATTAACATGTAATTAGTTTTCACACCAAACGTTTGAGAATGATTTGTTTTATAATTTTTGATGTTATGTTGCCCTAATGAAAAGGTAAAACATCACATAGACATCTTAATCCTGCTTTCTTAGAATTGTTCGCAACATGTATGTACAGTAACGGTATGAACAATGTTCTCATTACATCTACTGTACATCAGTCACTTCATTGTTTCTATCTAATGTTGCACCTCCACTCCATCCTTTAGATGAGAAACCAGATGAGAAGTGGATTGTGTTTGATGGGCCTGTTGACACACTGTGGATAGAAAGTATGAACTCTGTAATGGATGATAACAAGGTGCTCACACTCATCAATGGAGAGAGAATCTCCATGCCTGAACAGGTGAGGACAGAGCTGGAAACATGACTGCTGCTGGGACCTTCTCATTCAAGACATCATTAATAAATAACGTAGATGGAAGGAAAAGCATGGGTCGGTTAAAATGAACAATGGCTGAGTTTGACGCCAGTGTTCCAGTAAGTTCTGACAGTGTCACTGTTGAGTGCATATAGTCCCAGGACAGTGGAACCAACGTCAGAGTCATTATTTACACATGTGCTTTTCCTGGCTTCATATCGAGATGTTGTCTGTTAAAAAGGCTTTTTAATGAAGGTTTACATCACGTTACCATACTGTATATAACTTTCTGTCATACTGTCATAGGTGTCTCTGTTGTTTGAAGTGGAGAATCTGGCAATGGCCTCTCCAGCTACAGTGTCCCGCTGTGGGATGGTTTACAATGATTACACTGATCTGGGATGGACGCCTTTTGTTCAATCCTGGCTGGACAAGCGACACAAGGTACAATACAATACAATACAATACATATATTTGTCAGGCTTTGACAGCATATTAGCAGTTTATGCTAATTTTTTTGACTGTTGTGCAATTCTTTGGCAATTGCATTTATTTATGAGCCAGGTTTCCAGAAAAAAATGTTTTCTGCCATTGGTCTATCTGTTGCATCTATTCACAGGCTGAAGTGGAACATTTAAAGCATTTGTTTGAGAAGTTTGTGGACAGCACACTGAACTTCAAGAAGCGTAATTGTAAAGAGTTGATCCCCATCACTGAACTTAATGGAGTAACATCACTCTGTCGCCTGTATGACTCCTTGGCTACACGCAGCAACGGGGTAGGACAAATAAAACACAATGTGTAACCTTCACTCTGTAACCAGTCCTATGGAGAATCATTTTCCAGCCAAGTAAATGTTCTGACCCACATTAGGAATCAAATCTAAAAACAACAAAGGCTGACATATCTTTTTAAGCTGTGTGGAAAAACAATATCATGATGTTTCTCTCTTTTTCTTCAGGTGAACACTTCAGACACAGAAAACCTGGGTAGAATGGTGGAGCTCTGGTTCATATTCAGTCTTATCTGGTCCATCTGTGCCTCTGTTGACGAAGATGGGCGCAAGAAGATGGACAACTTCCTCCGAGAGATGGATGACACCTTCCCCAACAAGGTCTTCTGTTTGTCACATATTAATTACCCGCATAGCCATTCAAATTACTTTCTCTCTAGGGCTTCAAAAGAAATTTTATCTTTAAATAGTTTTGACAGACTAACAGGTTACTATGGCACTGAGAGATAGTTGAAAGATGTCTTTTCTTATTTGAATTATGCACAACACAGTTGACCTTAAACATACTTGGTATTTTAAGTGTTTAAAATGTCCTGTTTTATGCCAAATCATTTCTCAAGACAAGCACAGTTTTTTCTGTGATCATTACACCATGAATGTGTGCATAGATTGAGACTGACAAGCCTTGGATTAGTTGATTAGTGGTGTATCCACCACAGGCATCATACTGATTCAGGGTAATTCTGTTACCTCACCTTTCATCAGCAGACTGAATTAATCTGTGTCTGGCAGGCAACCACCACTGAGCCTTTTATATTAACTTTCACAGGACACCGTTTATGAATACTTTGTGGACACCAAGAACAAATGCTGGGCTTCCTTTGAAGATAAGCTGCCAAAAGGCTGGCGCTACAATGCCAGGTAGGAAGCCAGGCAGTCTCATGGACCTGGACATTAGATGCTGGATTTTTTTATCTTTATCACTACTGAGTAAGTAGTAGATGATGTAACCTACACATAACATCCACCAATTTATATCTTTCTCTCTGCAGTGCTCCATTCTACAAGATTATGGTTCCAACAGTGGACACAGTTCGCTACAATTTCCTGGTTAAGGCTCTGGTGATGGCTCGGTATCCTGTGCTGCTCACTGGGCCAGTGGGCACTGGTAAAACCTCAGTGGCCCAAAATGTACTGCAGGGCCTGGATAACAAGTGGGCTTCCCTCACTATCAACATGTCTTCACAGGTTGGTGCTTTTGCATGGCCTGTGTGTACCACATGTGTGTTATTGTTCCTCTGACCTCATAGAAACCAACATTATCAACAACAATATCAGCAGTGTAACTTATTTAATTAGGTCTTTAATTTTAGCTTGTCTCTCTTTTTTGAACGGGTTTGCCCGTCTTCTCTTGCTGTGGTAGACAATGCTATCCATCGGCTTTGTCTCATTCATGAGAAAGATGGTATACCATGTTGATTAATTAAATGTAATGGAAGGTGCTGTCTTATGCCCTGGCCTATTCGCACGGGATGTCTGGTAATTTGTAAATTACCCCCCACGTCTGTGTTTCTTGTGGTGCATTCGAAAGGGAAGTCTGTATTTTATTCAGTTTTACTGACATTAAGGCCTGGATATGACATCAAAGGTGTGCACGTCTCACGAATACATTGGTATGTCGTCGTCATGGCAACTGTAAATACAATGTCAAAGCAACGTGACTTTGGAACAGAGTGCAGTTGTTGTCGAGATAACGGGCCGTAATGGCGTTCGTATGAAATGAAGCCTTTTGAAAGATAGAAAAATGTTCCTTACGCATGCTGCAACGCATGTCATCCATCTCAATATCCTCCAAAACGCTTTTTATGGATCCGAGCTTGATGTTTCTTTGAATGGGTCTCCAGTACCAAGACGGGACTGTATCTGCACCTACAATCACGTCAAAATTCCCACTCATAATTTCCACCGCATGTTTCAACCGGGAAAGAAGTGGAAAAAGGCGTGCAATAAAAACAACAAATACCCCCCAATCACTGAGATGCAGATTCGCAAGGGACTAGTGTTATCACGGGACGTGTGTGTGGGGAAATATTGTAGGTAATTTGCAGTGGAAATTTTACTTTACAAATTATAGACATGGCGCATTCGCACGGGATCAAGATCACAGACATCCTCCGCAGAGTTCCCCAGGTAATACTAATCCCGTGCGAATAAGGCTTTAGGGTGTGATCTTTAGAAACAAGTACAGGCTCAGGCTAACACAGATTGACACTTGCTCACAGCATTAGATACAGTGACCCTAACTCTACTATTTCATTCTTGTTTTTCTGTGTCTCTTGGTTTCTTTGTTCCTACCACCGTCCAGACCACCTCTAATAACATCCAGGCCATCATGGAGAGCCGAATAGAGAAGAGAACCAAAGGTGTGTATGTGCCAACAGGGGGGAAACACCTGGTATGCTTCATGGATGACCTCAACATGCCCGCCCATGACCTTTTTGGCTCTCAGCCACCATTGGAACTGCTGCGTCTTTGGATTGACTATGGCTTTTGGTATGATCTCCAGAAACAGACCCTGAAGTTTGTTAAGGTAAGATGGCGTTAGGCTTCGGGGTGGGAATGAGCTCTGTACTTGTACGATATTATTTTATGTATTACATACAGTATTCTAGAATATTAGGATATTATCATTTTTTGCCCCATCCATTATTATCTCAGGATTTACTGTTTTTAATGTGTGGGTCAAGAATTGATTTTAAATACAACATCTGGACATTTGAAATATATTTCGTTACGTAGCTGTGTGATACTGTGAGACTACTTTTTCTGTGTGTGTGTGTGTGTGTGTGTGTGTGTGTGTGCTCTCCTAGGACATGTTTTTACTGGCATCTATGGGGCCCCCTGGTGGAGGGAGGACTCACATCTCTGGCCGCTTACATAGTCGATTCAACCTCATCAATATGACCTTTCCAAATGTGAGTCCCTACCTCTTCTCTAGTTCTGTCTGCCATTTCTCCTTTTCCATAAACTCATATTAATGAACTGTTTTCTATTAAAACAGCTGCATGTGCATTGATCACTGAACAATGAAATAAAAATAGGCAGGATTTATGAATTGTTTCGACTGTTTTCTCATCTGAGTAAAAGAAAACACTCGACACCATCTGTTGTTCACTCTCTCTTTATCTTTCTCTTTTCTGTCATCTGACTGTTTTTGACATTTCAGCCAAGTTGATTTGGGTATTCTCCCACATGACAGATATTTTTTCATCTTCTGTCACTGTTTGACAAATGCTTTTTTTGTCTCGCCACACTGGAATTACCCAGATTATGATTATAGTTGTGATGAAAATGATAACCACTGCAAAATTGCACTCTCCCATACCAGCACCCAGGAGATATGATTGACTGAAAGGCTGCCTCCACCCGCTAACGTCCCCCCCTCCATCTGTCTCCTTTCTCTTTGTTACCTCTTTTGTTTGGTTGCCTTGTTTTGTTTTATTTGGCATTTTTGTACTCCCTCTTAATTGTTAACTCCCTCTCCAGATCACCTTTTGTATCTTTCCTTTAGTGTCTTTTTCAATTAAGTGGCAGTTTTTCAGATATATTCATGTTTCTCTTGTTGTGCTTCTTTCAACCTTTCCTGCTCCCATCTCCATCTGCCACTTGTCCACAGCACTGTCCTGTTGACTTTTGATTTTCAACATGTATTTGTTGTCCCTCTCTCCGTTTTAATCTGCTTTTTCTCAACAGAAGAGCAAAATGAATTTGTTTTTTGCCCTTGTTATTTAAATTGCCTTACCGCTTCAATGTGTGAAGTAGAAAACATTAAATGTGGTTGTTACACACTTCAGAAAATACTCATTCTGCTTTTCTTTCTCTCAACCACTACTACTCAGATTTTTTTTATTAACATGGCAGTGCTGTTTATAAGATGTACCAAATTTGAACAAGCCCATCCTCTCTGCATGCAGGAGTCCCAGATCAGACGGATCTACAGCACCATGATCAACCAGAAACTACAGGAGTTTAAGGAGGATCTGAAGCCCATTGGAGAGGTTCTGACTCGGGCCACGTTAGAACTGTATTATGGTGTTTCAGCTCGTTTTCTTCCCACTCCAGCCAAGATACACTATCTCTTCAACCTCAGGGATATCTCCAAGGTACACAGAACATAATACTGTAGATGGGTTAGATTGATAGATGTACAGTATGTATGTATATCAATACAAAAACACATCCACCACTTGAAATGTCACGAAAATACAACAGGAACCTGTTTCGTTCAACTCTCTACACTTGTCTTCACAGTATTTAATTAAAACATTAAAGGACAGTCTTTTTTCCATTCTTCTCTTGCTAGGTGTTTCAAGGTCTGCTAAGAGCTCACCCAGAATTCCATGATACCAAAAACAACATTACCAGACTTTGGATCCATGAGTGCTTCAGGTAACATGTTTTTCACCAAATCTTAATCCTTCTCTCAGTCAAGTAGCATATTTACTATATTCTACTCCCATAGTCACAGTATAATGCAACATTTACTGCATCATTATCCCTGATCTGAAACCCAGAACTATATGTTCAGTTGCTGAATGTTTTTTTCTGTTAGTTACAACTGTGATATCATTTGTCGTCTCTGCTCTTTTTCTATTTACAGGGTTTTCTCAGACCGACTTGTAGATCAGAGTGACATGGAGGCTTTTGTTGCTTTGATGGAGGAAAAACTGGGCTCACTCCTTGACCTTACATTCCACAACATCTGCCCTAATAAACGGTCGCCAATATTTGGTACATATACATTACACACATACATGGCACACATGCACATGACATGTCACACTGACATGTCATTGCTGTGTGAATAGAAGTGGACTGGTTGGGGCCTGTGTTTTACCCATCATGAAACTGATATAGACATGAATGTGTATATGTTGGTTTATCTGTGTGTGTCAGGTGATATGCTGAGTGAGCCTCGTGTGTATGAGGACCTACTGGATATGAAGGCTCTCAAAAAGTTCATGGAAACCCAGCTGGAAGACTACAACATGATACCTGGTGTGGTGTCCATGAGCCTGGTGCTCTTCCGAGACGCCATAGAACACGGTGTGTCCCATAACACAACACACACAAATGATTAAATAGAAAATACACTGTGCATAAATTTCCCCTCTAATGACTCGACCCACTGTGTCCACATGGCATTCTGTCCAGTCAAATCAGCACTTAAAAACCATCAGTATAATAGGCTCTCATGTGCTGGTGGGTTCACGGTGTTATGATTCAGGGCCAATTTAAAACAGTGTGAGGTGCAGGTGAGGGGAGCGAGGCAGCTGGAGGAGCAGTGCCAGACTCAGCTCTGTACAGGGCTGCCGTTGTTCCACACACCACTCTGAACCAATCACTGTGCATTAGTAAAGAAACAGAATGGGATGACACTTGTATGTATGCATGTAGTATGTGTTATCGCTTCGCACACTGCGGTAGTGGGGAAAATGTATAACTGTAGATATTGTTACATGCATTTTAATAATGTTTTGGCAATGTTAGAATACTGAGATGAAGACGAGACATTTTAACAATCTCACATCAGTTCTAATGAAAACACTGTTGATAAAGGGTTTCAGATGTAAGTTGGTATATTTATACTTATATTTTTGTGTTTTCTCCACAGTAACACGTGTAGTGCGTGTGATCAGTCAGCTCAGGGGAAACATGCTGCTGGTTGGTGTTGGGGGCTCTGGTAGACAGAGCCTCTCTAAGATGGCCGCCTTCATCTGTGAATTCCAGGTTTTCCAGGTAGAAGTCACCAAGCAGTACCGCAAACAGGAGTTTCGAGAAGGTGAGCTGAAGTGCACTTCTAATCCATTGACAGACGTTTGAGAGGCTTCAAGGTCTTATATCTTTATTTTCAATGTGATGTTTTACCTGAATTTGATCTTTGATGAATCGCCTCTTCACAGCCGATTCTTCTTCGTCCCCTGTCAACTCAGCTGCTCTTCAATATGTGTGTCTCCTCTCTCTTTGTTGTCAGACATCAAGAAGCTCTACCGTCAGACTGGTGTTGACAACAAGCCCACTGTCTTCCTGTTCAATGACACCCAGATTGTAGATGAATCATTCCTAGAAGACATCAATAACATTCTGAGCTCTGGAGAGGTGCCTAATCTATACAAACAGGATGAGTTTGTTGAGGTCTGTATCTATACCTTTGTGTTTGTTTCATGTCTGTTTGCTTATGACTTATTTTACGTTTCACTAAGTAATCAAGGAACATATCTGTGGTTTAAATGACCTTGGTTTAACCATAAAGTACTGAAGAAAGGAAGTTATGGGGAGGTTTTACCCACTAGCTATATAAGTTGGCTCCATCAAAACCACCAATAAACTGTTGATAAGGGGAACTTTTGCTGGAAAGAGGGTCTGTCGTGTTTTATGGTCAAAGCACTGCAGTTTTATGGTGTATGATTTTCTAAATTTTTCTCTGTATCAGTATTGAAGCCTTAAATATGAAGTATGTGTAAATGTAAGATGGCAACACAGCTTTTTGCATGGAATTCTGAATACAGGAATCTTGTTTTGTTTTATTGATAATTCAGCATTTTGCAAATTAGATCTTTGTAAAGACTGAAAGTTCCGTTTAAACAATGATTTTGTCATGCACACTACTGTAACATACTGCCTCCAGTGTGTGTAACTGACATGCTGTGAGATCATATACTGTAGGACATGATGATTTATTTTGGAACATGTCTCAAGTCGGTTAAACCCTTGTTCCATTTCTCATATCATGTGTCTCTGCAGGTATGCAACGCTCTGTCAGAGTCTGCTAGGAAAGACAACGTGTTGGAGACTCCTCACTCCTTGTTCAGCTACCTGATAGAGCGAGTCAGAAACAACCTGCACATCGTCCTCTGTATGAGCCCAGTGGGAGAGCCCTTCAGGTACGTACTGATACTTTTCCTGAAGCAGACTGTGTCCTATAATAAATGCTTTCTCAGCTGTATGTTCTCCTCCTCTTTTTTCTCCTCCACTTTTTTTGGAGAATCCTCTTTCCTCTGGTTTTCCACACACACGAGTTTATGTAAATTGGCATTGTATAAATCACATAGTATCACATTGAATAATCACACAGCTTTTATAGGACGAAGACCCCCTGTGCTTCAGCAGCTCCTCTTTAGTAGGTTGTGCATGCATTGTTGCCCTAACAACACAGGATTACAGGGAGGACTTAACAGTAGTGTCTATTTCTATAACTAGACAGATTTCTGCCACTATTTAAAATTAATATTTGTTTTATTGTGTTTTTTTTTACTGTTGACCACCTACGACTTCCTAGTTTAATAATGGAAACATTCTCACCATCTCTCTGCTACAAGATTTTAGTCATGGAGCAGCTCCTCACAATTACTCTGGGTATAGTGAGTTGTGCCTTCGTATAAAACTGAGTTAATTGCTGACAACTGAGGCTTACTAACTTGGATTCTGTAGCAAAGACCTGAGACTTTGCAATTACAGTGTGGATGCTGTGACAGTGAGGGTCAGCTGTCTGGTGGTTACACATTTTCTCTAATTCATTCTCCTATTTCTCTTGTCACACACCCACACACACATTTTTGTTCACAAAAATATGTCTTCCCCCTCAAGCGCTGATGGCCTGGTTGTAATTTGTGGCACAGGGTAGTGGTCACACATGATGGTGCTAATTGGGCTGGCAGGCACCTTCACCCAGAGCTAATCACCATTCTCTGTGTGATGAGGCATCCTGGCCCTCTCACCACGCGCTGCGAGCAGGATTTATATCACATTGCCAGAATTCAGGGAGCACTACACCAATTAACTTGCTAAACTCACAGACTCACACTATAGCTCTGGAGGAACTCTGCCACACTTTACTTTAGAGGGTTCTTTCAAATTGGTCCGTTAAGAGCGTTTGTGTCATACTGCTAAAACTAGCCAGTCATATTTATGTGTATTTTTGAGTACCCTTCTGAAAAGACAACCTTTGAGGCAAAAAAAAACAAAAAACTATTTTAATGCATAATAGCTCCATTATTCTCTCCGGTGGTCTGTCAAATTTTTACTGACCCTGCATCCACAGGGCTATTATGAGGATCATTATAACAACTAATTATATTTGAATGAAACTCATAAATGACCATTTCCAACAGGAATCGCATCCTCCAGTACCCAGCACTTGTAAACTGCACTACAATTGACTGGTTCTGTGAGTGGCCCAAAGATGCTCTGCTGGAGGTGGCCGAGAGGTACTTGGATGGACTGGAGCTGGGGTCTTTGGAGGGGGTGAGGCATGCACACACAAACACACATTCATACATGTAGGCACTTGATTTCACATGGTTGAACTGGTTCCCATTCATGCTGTGATGCGTTCTAGCACAAATCTGGTCATACATCTGCATCTGTGTCTGTGGTATCAGCATTTAAAGGGATACTTCACCCAAAATCAACAATTCACCAATTTTCTACTCACCGTCATGTTAAGGAAGGGTTTGGAGAACTTTCGGAGTCATCAAAACGCTTTTGGAGTCCCGGGGGTGTCCGGCTGGCAACGGATTTTCATATAATGGCAACGGATTGTGCTCACTTTTGAATCATCCAAAACACACACTATGAAACATCCAAATACTGCTCGTCAGTACTGACCCAAGTGTCCTGAAGCTGCGACATGAAAAAGTTGTTTGGAAAAAATTAATTTGATCTCTGTTTTTAGCCTTGTTGTAGTAGTAGCTTCCAGTGGCTGCACGAGATGCGCGAGGTTTGCTGCGAGATGTTCGTTCGTCATTGTAAACCACTGGATGTATGATATAAACACGGAAGTACATTTCGCAGCAAATCTCGCGCATCTTGTGCAGCCACTAGGAGCTACTGCTACAACAAGGCATTATATGAAAATCAGTTGCCAGCCTGGAACTCCAAATGCATTTTGAGAACTCCGAAAGTTCTCCGAACCCTTCCTTGGCATGACAGTGAGTAGATGATTGGTGAATTATTGATTTTGGGTGAAGTATCCCTTTTAACTGGAAATAGAGATAAGGGACATGGTGCTTTACTCTGACTGTTTTTTCTCTAAACCTCTACGTCATTGTAGAGCTTTTCAACAAATGTAAAGCATGAATCTATAACTTACAGTGAACTACACTACACTGTGCTTGGTGTGTCAATCCCAACATGAATGAATAAATGCTAAATCATTTGCATTCTTATTATTTGAATGTCAGATCAGCGTGTTCACATGTACCCCTTGTTGTTGCAGATCCAGACAAAGGTTGCTAGTATCTTTGTGACCACACACCAGTCGGTTGCAGAGATCTCCCAAAGGATGAAACTGGAGCTGAGAAGACATAATTACGTGACCCCCACAAACTACCTGGAGCTGGTGTCTGGATACAAGAAGTAGGCGCCCTCACTCTTTTTCTAACACATCCTAATGCTTTGTTTGTGTTTTTGTGGCCACACGGATGCTGTGTTGTCCTGTTGTAGGCTCTAATTTTGAGAATGCACACATGAGATCTAAATACTGTAGTTCTAACACTATAATTGTTTTGTATGCATTAGAGTCAGATAACTGGAGCACATCAATAACCTGGTTAATTACAATGTAAAGTTATTCACTCTATATTTGCCACATTCTGTGGAGATAATAGGCTCTTTCTCTCTATTGAGTTCACTAGACACCTGTCTAGATCAGTCACCTTGTTAGTTTGATATTGTTTGTGTCTGTGTTTCTGCGTCTGTGTGTGCATATGCATCTAGGCTGTTGGCAGAGAAACGCAGTGAAGTGGGGGATCAGATAAACAAGCTGCGTAACGGCCTTTTCAAGATCAGCGACACACGGGAAAAGGTGGAGGCCATGTCTGTGGAGCTGGAGGAGGCCAAGAAGCAGGTGGCTGAGTTTCAGATACAGTGTGAGGAGTACCTGTCGGTCATCGTGCAGCAGAAGAGAGAGGCTGACAAGCAGCAGAAGGTGAGTATCACAAAATATGTTGACATGCACAAATTACAAAACACATCAAAGAAATAGTTTGGTTAAAGTATTTACAACCTTATTTTCTACCCAACTAACCCAGACATGATATTGGATTATTTTTGATGTAATAATGTAATGTAATATTTGTGTTGAAGGGTTTGTGGTGGTTTGTATGTGGGATTTATAAAGCTTTTCATGTCTTTAGGCTGTGAGTGCTAACAGTGAGAAAATCGGAGCTGAAGAGTTACAGTGTAAAGCTATGGCTGACAATGCACAAAGAGACCTGGATGAGGCCCTGCCTGCCCTGGAGGAGGCTATGAAGGTAGATCCATGTCCTGTTAAATGTTTTAACCCAGTTCCTCCCTCTTTGTTTGTCTTTCATCTACTTCCCCTCTGCTCCAGTGTAAGGACTTCATTCATTTGAGTGAGTGATTTTGTCTGGCCAGTGGTATACTTTGCCTTCTTACATCAATATTTTCTTCTTCTACCCCATTTTGCATGTAGGCTCTGGAGTCTCTGAATAAGAAGGACATGACAGAGATCAAGTCATACGGCCGTCCCCCAACACTGGTGGAGACAGTGATGCAGGCTGTCATGACTCTTCTGGGCAAAGAGCCTACATGGGCAGAGGCCAAAAGACAGCTGGGTGAGAGACAGCAGTGGTGCAGAGTTTAGAAAACTCAGGGTAGAACTGTTATAGATATTTATATGGAAAGCTGTAGCTGGGAAGACAGGGATTACATACATTATATTAGAAACTCACTGTTTAATTGTTATTATCTTTATAGTGCTGTACAGCTGTCAGTTTATAAGGAGCAAATCATCATACCAGTGCACTGAGTCAAACAGAAAGACTCCCAAACAGCGACAAATTACACACAATATTTTTACACAATAAAATAATAAAATAATTAGGATAACACTAAAAAGGTACTCTGATGCGGGGAGAGCACAGCAAAGTCTAAAATAAGGAAGCAGCTCTGAACCTGTCAAAGTGATGATTTGTAGGAGATTATTAAAACAGAGAGCTACTGTACATATGAGAAGATCCAGGCTAAACAACTGTGTGACCCAAATCAAAGTTGCGTCACTAAGGCTGCCTTCAGAGTGACCTCTGGGTCTGCACCCATCTACTTGAATTTAATCATTCAGCCTTATGCTCCTTCTCGGCCACTGCGTTCCTCCAAGGAATCTGGTGATGCCATCCCAGCACACAAGGGAATGTCAATCCAAACTGTTCTGGTCTGTGCTTCTCTAATGGTGGAACAAGCTACTGAATACTATCAGAGCAGAGGTGTTCCTCTCCATCTTCAAGAGACTCTAAGAGACTCTTGAAAACTCTTTCTCTAAAAACCCATCATCTCTAACTATCACTTATTATGTACTCCTGGTGCACCTCTTTAATACAGTCTGATTGCACTTAGTAAATAGCTGTAGTACTTAATTATCTGAAGCTTTCCTACTGCACTGAAGCTCACTGGCTTGTAAGTCAGTTTGGATAAAGGTGTCAAGTGCCAAATGACTAAATGTAAATGTTTTCTTTATTGACATAGCATTGTGATGTTTCCGGTAGGTGAGTCCAATTTCATCAAAACACTGGTTAACTTTGACAAGGACAATATATCGGACCGTGTGCTGAAGAAGATTGGTCAGTTCTGCAGACAAGTGGACTTCCAGCCAGACATCATCGGCAAAGTGTCACTGGCTGCAAAGTCTCTCTGCATGTGGGTCAGAGCCATGGAGGTAAGAGCCTGTCACCGACACACACACCATCTCATTCATTCAACTCAAAGGGGTACACAAAATTTCGTAATGAATTATTTTTTGTATAGTTAGGTGTTAAATGCGCTGTGCTAATTTTGGCACAGTGCAAGCTGTGAGAAGAAGCAATTACAAAACAATGATAAAATGGATATATGAACAAATAGGAAGCAAAACTAAATATATGTATATGTACACTGTTCCCTCAGGTTTACGGGACTATCTTCAGAGTGGTGGAGCCAAAGAGAGCCCTGCTGAACGCTGCCATGTCCCAGCTGGCAGAAAAACAGGCGGCACTCGCTGAGTCCCAGAACAAACTACGAGAGGTGTGGAACCCAGTGCATCCAGCAGCCGCCTGATAGATGTCTTGACTTTAGACTCTAGAGCGTGTCAAGTCAATATTATATATGAAAATGCAGCAGTAGAATTGTGGAAAGTCCAGTTTCCACATGACAAGACCAGTAATTAATTCATTTTGTTTGTGTGTGTGTGAGAGCAGTTGGCAGAAGAGTTAGATAAGCTGAAAAAGCAGCACGGTGAGAAACTGGCCATGAAGGAGAATTTGAAGAGGAAGTCAGATGATATGGAGGTGAAGCTGGACCGAGCTGACAAACTGGTGACTGGACTTGCTGGAGAGAGGGTCCGCTGGGAAGAGAGAGTTGCTGTAGGTTATGCACACACAACGTGATGAACACAAACACACACACACCTTGATGACTTTGAAGTCAACATCCTTCTAGGGGTTGGTTGAAAACGGATAATACACGACCTGTTTAATCTGTTTGTGTGTATGCTTCAGGGTCTTGAAGAGAACATGGGATACCTTGTGGGAGACTGTTTGCTCGCTGCGTCTTTCCTGTCCTACATGGGACCCTTCCTCTCCAACTACAGAGACGAGCTGCTTGCCATCTGGATGAAGGAGGTGAGACACACACCTGAACACATCATGTAAAAACTGTGTGTCCAACAAAACCCATGTTTCTTTCTTTCCTCCCTCCTGCACTCTGCTCAGGTCCGGGACCTGCAGATTGCCTGCACACCAGGGTTCAGTTTTGCAGTTTTTCTGTCCAAACCTACAGCGGTGAGGGAGTGGAATATTCAGGGCCTGCCCTCTGATGCATTCTCTACTGAGAACGGAGTTGTTGTCACCCGCGGAAACCGGTCAGTAACACTAAGACCTCATTTGTTAATAAATGGTTAAATGACTTGTTACAATTGTAGTCTGGTAAGACTGCTCAGTTTGATGTTACAGCCTTTGCTTTTGTTCATTTTGTTTTTGGTTGTGTTCACTTAATGAAATCAGTCAGTCAGTCAGAAAACTTTAACATTTATTTATCCCGCAAGGGGATACATTACATTCAAAGCTGTCAGTGGTATTGGCTTCACATCAGCTAATCATTTGGTATTTGCTATTCAGCAGTCTAATAGCAAAAAAGGAGTTAAAGTAGCAGTTTGTCTTCCTTAGGTAGGCATAATATCACCATCTCGAACGCGTGTGTGCATCAACACACAATGTCCCGAAATGATGTGGTCAGGATGTCCAGTAATACTTTTTGCTTTCCTGACAACCTGCTTCTTCCACACCGAAGCCAAGTCACTTCACTGGAATACCATAACCTTGGAGGAAACCTCCACAATCATGTGCAAACTGTTGTATTATTTTTGAATCAACCCATTTAACCAACATGAAACAGAGGGCTCTATTTTCGTGAACTAGGTGCAGGCGGAACGGATCAGGCCTGCGCCTCGCCTTCGCTTCGCCAACGGGGAGTGGTCAGGAGCAGATTGTGATTTTCCTTCGAGACGCAGCGGAGCGCATCCCGCCTACTTCCCTCCCACCGGCGCAAATGGCATAGAGGGAGGAGAGAAAGCGTGGAGTTGGTTTGACACAGCCGAGTCAGATCTTCACCAATCAAATGAGCTCCTCTCCTCGCCTTTAAATCCGCCGCGCGCGCAAGGCGGACGTTTGATTTCACCGTGGAAGAGAAGATTTGAATCAGCACCTACAGATTACAGCATAGACATTCAGCACATCTATATCGATTGTCCCGTCACACTGATGACAGATCAAAGGCTGCACAGATGAAAGATGAGGATGGATTACTGCTGTGTTGACACTACAGGATTATCTGCTATATTTATGTATTTACTTATTGATTTATTGAGCCGCATCGTCACGCGACCATAACAAATAAAACTGAAAACAAATAAACTATCATCTCTCACAGCAAACCACAATCAGCCTGGCATCATAGTGAGCAGATATTAACATATCCATCTCAGGTAAATTCTAAAGAAAAAAGAAAAAGAGAGACGCTCCGCGATGCTTCCGTTACGCACAGCTGTGTTTATGTTGTGATCTGTGCACACGTGTTTAAATATAGGTTACTAAATATGAGTGTCTTTATTAATGGAAAAGGGGTGTGTGTGTTTTGTTTTTTGTTTTTTTTTTACTGGGCAACAGCTCTCAATCTGTCAGAGCAAGTGAGACGGGAGGAAACTGATGTTCTGGTCCGGTCCAAGCTGGCAGTGTCCGGTCGCGCGAACAGACCTCACGGGCTGATGATGCAAAAGTAGTCTGGGAGGGAGGAGGGAGGAGGAGGGAGCAGGTCTATCTTTCTATCTAACCTATATTTAAACACGTGTGCACAGATCACAGCATAAACAAACTGTGCGTAACGGAGGCATTTCAGTTTTATTTGTTATGGTCGCGTGACGATGCGGCGCTGGCCCCTAATAAATCAATAAGTAAATAAATAAATAAATAGCTGATAATCTGCAACGGCACAGTGTGTAGTGTCAACACCTGCTCTTGGGACATCCACGGCTGTCTCAGTCCCTCCCTGGTTTCATCTGTGTTAATTCAGTCAGGCTGAGTTTCCATTACGCAAGCCTTTGGTCTGCCATCAGTGTGACGGGACAATCTATATAGATATAGGTGTATGTGCTGATTCAGATACAATAAATAGGGGTTATTGTGATGATGATTATTATTATTATTATTATTATTATTGTTAATTGCATTTAAATGTGCCTGGAAGTGTGGAAATCTGCCTGTGAGGTCTTGGTGACGTGGGCGCACTGCGCTGGGCAGTCAAATTACCACTGCGCTGGCTGCGCTTCGCCTTGCGCTGACATTAGACCAGGTTGGAGCTGGCGAGCTTTCGGCGCACTCTCCGCGCGGTCTATTGGCAACAAATTGTCACTGCGCCACGGCGAATCTGTCGACACCTCCCCCTGCTGCGCGACCACTCCCATCTCAGCGCACAGCAGTCTGCCAATTTACCGAATCCGCTGCGCACCTTGTTGCACTGGAGGAAAATGCCACTGCGCCAGCTGCGTCAGGGCTCGCTTCGCTGCGCCCCCCTGAGTTGCGCCAGCAAAATAGGGCCCAGAATGTTAAAAGATTTGCAATAAAACAATGACACACAACATATTATTTGAAACATTAACATGTGTGAACGTGAAATGTGTGTTTCTGACTGTAAAAACAATTGTACTTAAAGCTCCAGTTGGTAAGTTGACGAAAGTGAAAGTAAACTCCGCGACTTGGTCAGAAATTTCAAGACAATACTCCGTCAGGTCCCTTTATGAACCTCTGCCAAGCGCCCCACACACACACAGACACACACAAAGTAGCCATAAACGCACCCACAGAAGATGTACCGTATCCATAGCACGACGTGTAGGAGCGGCGATTGGCTGCTCCTCCTGCTCCCTCTACCTGACTGGTGGAGAATCGTCGGTCGCGGTGGATTTTGGCAAATACGATTACAGGCTGTAGGTGGAGCCAGAGGAGTTAGATTTTGTCCTAAATTACTCATTTAATGTCTGACCATCAGAATATAGTGACAGTTCCAGCAAATATGACTGAATAATTGTTACCAACTGAAGCTTTAATGTATTTCTTACCCTTCTCTGAAGATGGCCACTGATGGTGGACCCTCAGGGCCAAGCTCTGAAGTGGATCAAGAACATGGAGATGAATAGAGTAAGCCTTGACTCAGCCAAACATATTCTGATTGTTTGTGTTAATCCAGTGGGGTCTGTAGGGTTTGGCAGCTCAGTATCTGGATCAATGATGAATACAGTATTTAAGTACCTGCATATAGCACATATGCCAACACAATATAAAAACTGATGCTAGGTTGTTTGACAGTGTTACTGATACATACCTTTAAGATACATTTAAAGAGGGCTCTTGGCATTTGAGAAAACTCCACACCTTTAATTAATAAATGTGTTGTATGTTATACTTCTGTTCTCAAATTAAAACACACTTTAGATATTCACCGAGTATATACTGAACTGAAATGAAATCCTCCTTCCAGTAGCTGTACTGGAATAGAACTTTTCATTTGAACATTACAGTTATTATAGACAGGATGTTTCTTGTGTTTTATCTCTGTTATCTCCAGCTGTACTCAGGTCTCTCTTGGAAAAGATATCTTGATATATTGACCACCTGCTTATTAGAATGTATTATAGATAATCAATGCTCTTTCTCTCCTCCTATGTGTGTGCACATGTGCAGGGTCTGAAAGTAATTGACTTTCAAATGCCAGACTACCTGCGGGTGCTAGAAAATGCCATCCAGTTCGGGAACCCTGTTTTGCTGCAGAATGTCCAGGAGGAGTTGGACCCATCTCTGAATCCAATTCTCAACAAGTCCTTGACACGGATAGGTCAGACATACATACACAAATGAATATATCTCCAGCTAGATATGAGTGGGTGCCTGAGTCTGTGGGTATTGTGGGGATTTGCTTTCACCAGGTGGCAGGCTGCTGTTGAAGCTGGGTGATAAGGAGGTGGAGTACAGTCCAGAGTTTCGTTTCTACATCACCACCAAACTGTCCAACCCGCACTACACACCAGAAATCTCCACAAAGACCACTATAGTCAACTTTGCCGTCAAGGAGCAGGTGTGTGGGCGTGGGTGTGCATGTGTGTGCATCTTGGATTTTTTTCTTGTGTATTGCACTCTAATGTGCTCTAGTTCATTGCTATGCATTTCTCTGTGTATCCACATGTGTGTGTGTGTGTGTGTGTGTGTGTGTGTGTGTAGGGACTGGAGGCCCAACTGTTGGGAATAGTGGTTCGTAAGGAGCGTCCAGATCTGGAAGAACAGAAGGACTCATTAGTGATCAGCATTGCTTCTGGCAAGAGAAGCTTACAGGAACTGGAGGATGAGATCCTAAGGTTGTTCAACATTTTTTATAAATTGACAGATACTTAAAGCTTCCCCAGGAAAATTTAGAAACATATAATTTCTGTCATATTTTATACATATTTTGTATCAAATTAAGTTGAAATATCCAACGTGATTATTAATGGTAATGGTGGAATTATTAGTGGAGATTAGGAATTGATACTAGCAGTGAGTCATAGCATTTGTGGTAAAAAAAAAAAAAAAAAATCAGCAGCAGTAGTGAAGATAAAGAGCAAATGTTATTCTTGGTCTATCTTTATCTTCTTTACCAGGCTGCTGAATGAGGCGACTGGGTCATTGCTGGAGGATGTGCAGCTGGTGAACACCCTTCAGACTTCCAAAGTGACTGCCACTGAGGTCTCAGAGCAGCTGGAGAGCAGTGAACAGACTGAGATCATGATTGACTCTGCTAGAGAGGTCAGGTTGGAGGGATGAAGGGATCGGGGCAGAGCGGGATTGATGCTTTTTACTGGTTCTTAAACAAATTGCAAATACAATCTTGTCATTCTTTAAACTCAAAGAAGCCGTATCTGTAGTGCATGTGCATTTGCATAGAATATATGTATATAACCCTAAGTGCCGGCTCTTAACAGGCCTATCGCCCATGTGCCCAGCGAGCCTCCATTCTCTTCTTCATCCTAAATGACATGGGCCGCATCGACCCCATGTACCAGTTCTCACTGGATGCCTACATAAACCTCTTCAACCTAAGCATAGAAAAGAGCAAGCGCAGCCACAAGCTGGAGGAAAGGATCATCAACCTCAATGAGTACCACACATATGCAGTGTACAGGTGAGCAAGGACGCACCGAGAGAGGCATTCTGTCCACTGTGGAGTGACTCTAGCTAACCCAGTGTGTTGTCCTCTGCAGGTACACATGTCAAGGTCTCTTTGAGGTCCATAAGCTTCTCTTCAGCTTCCACATGTGTGCCAAAATCCTGGAGGTGGCTGGCAAACTCAACATGGATGAGTACAGTTTCTTCCTCCGAGGAGGAATTGTAAGAAAACACTGAATATACACAAACATTTCATGTCTGCCTAATCTGCTGTAGAATAATCCAACTGGACAAATGTTTTACTTTCAATAGATATTTTGTAAAACAATGTAAAGGTTGTGCTTCCCTTCATAGCCCCTTCATTCACAATGTGTTTCCCAAGTTTGAACTGTCTTTGTTCACCAGTGCCATTTTTAATACTGTATGCATGATACTGTATGAGTAGTGTGTGTGGGTGTATGTATTGATATACTGATGTTTGACTGCTGGTAAGCTGGTTGGTGTGTTTTTAGGTACTTGATAAGGCAGCTCAGATGGACAACCCGTGTACCAGTTGGCTGGTGGACTCCAGCTGGGACAACATCACAGAGCTGAGTGAACTGCCCAACTTCCACGGCATCACATCCTCCTTTGAACAGTACCCACAAGAATGGAACCGCTGGTTCACCAGTGCTGAGCCAGAGGATACTGTGTTACCAGGTCTGTGTATATTGTGGGAGGGTTTCTCTTTTGTTTTTGTTTTTTTCTTTTTTAGGTACTAATTGAAATTCCTCTCACTTGGAACAATTCAATTGGAGTTGATTTGTGAGAGAGCCACCAACACATGCTATACATCTGTGCTTCGACAGGTTTCACCTTTGTGCTAAAGTTATACTGTATGAGTTTGTAGTATGTTATACACCAGTGATGATAAACATGAAAATGTCTATGCTGCTATTTCTGACAACTCAGTATTAATAATGGTTGAAAAAATAGAAGATGGAGAGGGAGAGAGTGTCTGGGTTTGCATGTGATGTCTTTTTTATATATCAGGAGGAATTAGATTTGACAAAGTTTGACTGAGTAGTACCTTCTTTCTCTCTTGTCCCTTCCTGTCTGTTTTTTTTTCTAGGTGACTGGGAGAATAAATGTAATGAGCTCCAGAAGATGTTGATAGTGCGCTCTCTGCGTCAGGACCGTGTCTCCTTCTGTGTCACCTCCTTCATTGTTAGCAACCTTGGCTATTGCTTTGTGGAGCCGCCTGTTCTCGACATGAAGGCTGTGAGTGTCAGCTCTTGTCCTTTTCACCGAAGCTGAATTTAGTTTTTTTTTTTTTTTGATGTATGCATAGTGTGCTTGATCTGATTTATGTTGTATGCTGGTTGTAGCTCACTGGGGGGGGAAAAAATCACGTGTTTACACTGTCTCACTTTATGTGTCCTTTTTTGCTGATTCTTTTCTCTCTGCTCTCTCCCCAGATTGTGGAGGAATCTACCAGCAACAGTCCTTTGATTTTTGTTCTGTCTCCTGGGGTAGACCCCACGGGGGCCCTGCTGCAGCTGGCTGAGGCCTCTGGCATGAGCAAGAACTTCCATGCTCTCTCTCTGGGCCAGGGACAGGCCCCGATTGCCAAGAGCATGATAGAAGAGGGCGTCAAAAGTGGTACACCAGTTTCTCTGTTCAGCCTCTGTTTTATTTTGTTTAGCATTTTTCATTTTCTCATAATATTTGAAAACATGTTTTTATCTGTTTCATCAGCTTCTCAAGCCCTCCTTTTGCCATCACAGGTCACTGGGTGTTCCTTGCCAACTGCCACCTCTCTCTCTCATGGATGCCTGACCTGGACAAGCTGGTGGAGCAGCTACAAGTGCAGAAGCCCCACCCAGACTTCAGACTCTGGCTCAGCTCTTCACCACACCCTGAATTTCCTATTACCATCCTGCAGGCCGGCATCAAGATGACCACCGAACCACCAAAGGTGCATGTCCTCGCACACATGGTTTCCCATATATGTACTGGACAGGCATACTGTGTAGGCAAACATAATGTACATTACAACAAACCTATGCATAGGCTGTGAAGTTGTATCTCCCACATGTGTTTTACAGTAAAATATGCATCCTACTTGTAACTGTCTCCCTAGTGTTAACACTGCTTTCTGTCCTCAGGGTGTGAAGGCCAACATGAAACGTCTGTACCAGCTGGTGACTGAGACACAGTTCAACCGCTGCTCCAGACCTGTCTTCTACCGGAAGCTGCTCTTCTCCCTCTGCTTCTTCCACAGCATCCTGCTGGAAAGGAAGAAGTTTCTACAGCTGGGCTGGAACATTGTCTACGGCTTCAATGATTCTGACTTTGAGGTCTGGACCTCATCTGATACTGAAGGAGAGAGTGACAGCTATCAGAAAGAAAAGGCCAAAAGTGAAACTAAGAGATTAGTCTGTTTTTTAGTCTATGGAAGATGTAGATGGTGGTAATGAATGGTACAGTGAAGATGATCATAGAGTGGTGGTGACTTGAGGGGAGTTTCTGCTTGGCTGATGTTTTCGAGCCAGTAATCTGTCCTAAACCACAAATGTAGGCTTAAGTCAAGCAGAGAGGCCGTTTTATAGGCTGTCAGAGTAGAGGCTGATCAGACTGATGGATAATGACAGTCTACTTCAAGTGCATGAGTCTGATCAGTACTTATGGCCTTTTGTTAAAATGTCTGTCTCTCCACTCCATCTAATCTCCACAGAATCATCATTCAGATCATTTCACTTGCCCTCAGTGTGATGTTCTGCATTTCAAAGTCACTGGGTTAAACAGTGTTCTTGGTGCTCCACCAGGTGAGTGAGAGTCTGCTGAGTCTGTACCTGGATGAGTATGAGGAGATTCCCTGGGACGCTCTCAAGTACCTGATTGCTGGGGTCAACTATGGAGGTCATGTCACAGACGACTGGGACAGACGACTTCTAACCACGTACATCAATGACTACTTCTGTGATGCTGCTGTCAGCCAGACCTTCTTCAAGTGAGACGCTGGAACACACACAAACTCACATACAGTCATTTTAAAACCTATTTTTGTATGGGAACACATGACAGTATAAGTACAGTACTTTAAAATATAAATGCGTGCCAGTGTTGACTTATTAGGCTTAATTAACACACCTCTAAAATTGTTACTGCAATTCTACTTTAAAATCATTTTCCTGAGTAGAAGCTGCACTACAGCAGCAGAGTCCATGTCAACGCCCTGTTATAGCACCTTGCAGGTCACAGAGTGCCAGCGCTACCAAGTGGTCAATCAGATTATTGCAGCCTAAAAGCATGAACACTGACATGGGCTTTCCTCACCTTCTTTTTATTTGTTTTATTTGTTTTATTTCTTGCACAAATGTTGTGTCAATCCCTTTTATTATAATCAACCACCTGGAAAACATTTAATGCACCAAGTAACATGGGCTATATGAAAAATACTGTACATACAACTAGAAATATACAGTGTATATGAAGAATAAGTCCTCTTGAACTGCATCAGAGAATGTGAGTCAAAGGACTGTTTGCAGGTATGGCAGTGAGTGTCATGCACTGCAATGAAAACACAAAACCTGCAGCTGCCTCTGGTAGAACATTCATTCAGATATTTTCAATACACTAACAATATACTGTATATATCTAACACTATATATATTTATGATTTTATGCTTAGGGTTAGTGTGCTGCTTTTCTGGAGTTATTATGCTGAAAAACATTAGATGAGATGAAAATAATCTGTACTGGGAAACTAGGTCACGGGTCATTGCATTGACAGGAAATACAGTTGAGAGAACAATAGCTCTAACACTGTGCTCTGAAACTCTTGAAGCTGTTTGCCATTGAAACAGTGTATTAATGGTAATGGTGCAAATGAAAGTAAAATTCAATATCTCTGTTTGGGTCTAGTTGTTTCTATTGATAGAGAGAGGCTCATAAAGTAGAATGAACAGTATGTTCAGAAATAAGTTCAAGTGCTTATGTGTTGCTAAGTATTCACATACAAATATGCAAGTTCAATACACATAGATGATCTTCTTTTCCCTGTACCACTGTTTCTAGATATAATTTCATATCACTGACTTTATACCCTTTCACTCCTCTTTCTCTGTCAGGTTATCCCCCTTAACCTCCTATTACATCCCCCGTGATGGTCCCCAGGCCACATACAGGGATTATATCAATATGCTGCCGCCCACAGAGCACCCCGAGGTGTTTGGCCAGCACCCTAATGCTGATATTGCCAGTCAGATTGCTGAGACCAGGACGCTGTTCGACACCCTGCTCTCCCTGCAGCCCCAGGTCACCAGCCCCACTGCTGGAGGGGCTAGACCAAGTAGAGAAGACAAGGTAAGGAGAGGGTGGAAGGGCAGAGATGACTAGTTAAGTAAATTAAACTTTCATAAGATGAGCTATACACATTTTATATCTGCACCATAGTTCAGCAGTATCCTGGCCTGTTCATCTCTATTATAAAGTACTGTATGTAACAGAGATTAATTTAAAACTCTCCATGTAAGTACAGTCTTTTTAACTTTCTCTGCTCTTTAAAACTAATCATCCTCACTCTTTCTGCCATTCAGTTTGAGCTCATAGTCAAACTGAAGGTTATTGGGCGCATATGAGCACAAATGTTGAAAAGTTGCCCCTCATGAAGAAAGTCTTAAATCACCTGCACAGAAATTCAAATTTTTATGAGAGAATCAAAAAGCTCACTATTTTACAAGCATTAAACAACCCAAGTCATATAGTGTGGAGAGTTTTAACAAGAATGGACATTAGACAGAAAGGATATGTGATATTCCTGCCTCTATCTCAGCTCATCTGTCTGTCTGGCCTAGAAGGCATACGAGTACATTAAGGATATATACTGATAATCCTCCAACATTCATTTTTGAAGAGAGTTTTTCATGGTTGATTTGATTTAAAAGACTTAATCTAATAAAATTGAATAAAATCCATCCTGTCAGGCCTTTGGAAAGTGCTACAGGTCTTAAGTCATCACAACACAGAAGTAACAACATGTGATTATGGTCACGGTGAATGCCACGGAGCAGAGAGCCAGTAAAAACAAGCCACAGGGAGAACCTTTAGTTTCAGACAGCATATTTTACATGTTTGGAAATGATGCGATCAGTTCTTAATACCTTTCTGTCATATGACAGACCTCACTATTGTTCACTGAGTTGAGCCAAATGCTAATTCTAGTCAGGTTTAATGCACCCTGATTACTCCACTGCTACAAGACGGCTTGTTTTTACCTCCAGTATCACGCTGCCTTTGTTTTCATCTGTTATATTAGTTCCAGTGACATTTGTGGTTATTTTCATCAGTTTCACTGGTGTAGTAAGAGTACTCTCATGTTCAGTATCAGCTGCTGCATAGCAGAGGAGTGTTTGTCCTGGCACATAGATGAATGTTTTCTCTGGCCAAAGTCCCAGATTAGAGCTGGGTGTATGAATAAAATTCTCTATCTTGGTATAATTCTATGTTACAGAATAAATATTGTGATGCAGAACATTTTCTGGAAAATCATTTAAAAGTGTTTATGTATAAAACAACCAAATCTATTCCAAACACAGGCCACAAAATGGCCTGATGTATCCGTAGAGCGATAGCTACTCCAAACAATTAACAGTTGGAGCAATGAACGGCCCTCTACATGAAGCCAATGTGTTTTTTTTATTATTTCTCCAAGAATTTCTCACATATCTAATGGTTACACAGCACTAGCAGATGGTCACTGGTGTAATAAGATGCCGATCCGAAACTTTGTGGAGAAAACTGCAATATAAAGTCTATCAGGAAATCTTAATCTTTTATTGCTTCTAAGATTTTATCCTTATTAAATTGATTTGATATGTGTTCTCTTAATCCATGGCAAAGAAGACTTACCGGTATATTTACTATTTGTTGATATGCCACAATACTCAAGTTGCATCGGACAGAACGACCACATTCTGATCCCACTCTGACCATTTGTTATTCATATGTTTTGCATTCAGGTTTAGATGTGTCTTTGAGCTTGTAACTCTGAGGTCAAGCCTTGGGGGCGGGACTAGATAAGCTTTTGCTTCTCCCGCTTTCCCTTTCGGTCATGTGTATTGTATTAATTGGATTGAGATGATGTGTGATGATGATGACTAATTGACATGCCCGAAATGAACCAAATAAATAAATAAATAAATAAATAAATAAATGTCTGTTATTGTGAAAGTGATTGGAGTTTTATAATGGTGTCAATAATCACTGTCAGTATCATTCAGTTCCTCTGTAGCTTTTCCTGTGGTTTTCAGAGTGTGGTGGAGTTTATGTGGCTGATTTGGAAGGATGTTTTTGTATACTGTACAGCTCTGTGATCTGACTGAGAGTTTCTTCACTTAAAGTAGATCTGTGGGCTACCTTTGTAATATAACATTTCCCACCTGCTTTTGTACAATGTGTCATTGGTGTATCTAGGTGTTAGAGCTGCTGGGAGACGTTCGTGAGAAGATTCCAGCGTTGATTGACTATGAGGGCACTAGGACACTCCTCCAGGACAACCCCTCCCCTCTTAATGTGGTCCTGCTGCAAGAGATCCAGAGATACAACTCCCTGCTGGGCACCATCATGTATGAACTGAGATAGGGACATGTGTGTGTGGGTGTGTGTGTCATATGCTATTGAGTAGAAATGTGAATGATTATATGAATGATGGATCATTTACATAGATAAATGAGTATGAAATGAGAAAATAAGGAATAACATGAGACATGGAGACTTAGTAGGCTAATTTAGTAGAGTGGTCATTAACCATTCCAAAAACATAAATCCAAATATTATTTGCATTTCATCATCAGGGAGTAAACACAAATACAAAATTAGTCAAATATTGGCTTATATAAGCTCTTACAGAAAGAAACTTGAAACTTGGGCAAATTGATTGCTCTAGAGTTACATCCCTCATGAAATGAATATGCAAGAGAGCAGTTGCCCAGTTACCCAGCCTGATAGTTTGTGTTTCTATGTGTGAGTGAGTAATTCCAGTAGAACCAGACTAGAAAGCAGTGATGACTAAAGGCCTCAAACAAAGGGTAAAGATAACAAAGGGTAAAAATAACAGATGTGTTGCTGTAACTGTGTATGTTTGTGTCTTAGTTTGTCCCTGGTGGAGCTGGAGAGGGGGATCAAAGGCTTAGTGGTGATGTCATCCAGCTTGGAGGAGACCTTCCACTGTATTTATGACGCCCGTGTACCACCTCTGTGGGAGAAGGTGCCAGACACACACACACACAAACACACAGATTTCACCCACAATAGTCCAGACTATTGTATTTCATTCTTCTACAGAACAAGTTCTTCATCAGGTGTCTGTTTATTCTTTGCTGATCTTTCCTTCCACTGAAGCATTCTCAACTTCTCTCTTGTTAAAATGTATAAATGTAACACTTACACATACTGTATGCATGTGCATAACACAAACACCGTATGTGCCATGCACATGCAGTATGAGAGGTGAGACATCCTGATGTAAGAAGTGAGACTGCACCTGTTACCTTCATTTTTATATTCTTCCTTTGTCAAAAAGAAGGCACAGACAGGAATGAAGGAGTCTTGCTGATCAATAATATTGAGGCTGTCCTCCCTTTGGAGAAACGAGAGCACTTAAATAACTTAGGACAAAAAAGACTCTCTCACTCAGGCTGAGTGAGAATTACATTTTTTGAAGGTGCTTTGAAAAAGGTAGCAAAGCATGACAGTATCCAAGGTAAACAGTGAAACAATAGCAGCTTTTATTGGCCTGGCTGCGCTGCGCTCTATAATCAAGTATTGACCAAGTTATTTTCCTTGTGCAGGTAACAGATGATGTTTCCATACAGACAGACAGCGATGCTTATTTTTCCATGACTTACTCTGACTTCATGTGCATCCAAGGGTTTCTCCCTACAACAAGTATGACAGGTTTCTATGGTGCGCTGCCATCTAACATTGACCATTCAGATTTCCACTCAGGAGTCTTGAGTATTGATCCTTGTGATCTGATCAACACCAATCACTTCTGCTCTCCTCAGCCAGTCCAACACAGCTGCAGGCATTTCTGTACTGACTCACTGGTCTGTTATTAAAGGTGTATTTATCCATCACTCTGCCTGGCTGCACAGACACACTCTTATTGTTCTCCTCTGTCCAACCACACACACACACAGACCCTCGCACACACACTCATACTCACAGTGATGTGGCTCTGGCAGCGTTCCAGCTGTAATTCTGTCTGAACTCTCCATTCTGGCTTCATTATCACTGGACCTCTCTTTGCAGTGGGTAGAGAACACAGGGCGCTGTCAGCCTGGGTCAAGGGGCTAGAAAAGATTCTGGCTACTGTTCAAGTGTGTGCATGCGCATGTGTGTGTGTCCACTGAGCAGGAGTCATGTAGGGCACTTTATGTTCATCTTCAAACGTCTCATTCTGGTATCATTATAGACTGTGCATAAAAGCATGTATATGTGTTTATGTGTATGTGCGCATGCATGTGTTTGTGTGTAGCTGTTGATCAGGTGGAGCATGTCTTGGCCCCCAGTGTCTGAACAAAGCCTACCTACGTCTGTGGACTAATCATAGTGTAATAAGCAAAGTAAACCTTCCAAGGCCTGCTCCACTTTCCTAAAAAGACCCTGAGCTCATTGTGCTCCAGCCAGAGGCTTATTCCTGCTGGGTGTACTGTATGTGTGTGTCTGTGTGTGTGTGTATCTGTGTGTGAGTGTGTATCTATTTCCTTTTATAGGAGTATTGGGCAGCTATTAGGGCTGCTGCCTCCAGCTGAGCTTCTCTCTTCTACTGACCACTTGTGAACCAGACAACTTTGTCTTTCACTTTTCTTTTCCATCTATTTTTGGCCCTCGTCCATTTTTCTGTCTTTCCTCATTCACTGCGTCTTGCTGTTTTTTTGTGTTCTTCAGCTCCTCATACTCATCATTCTCATTCCTTGTACACCCCCCTTCCAGTGTTCCCTCCATTCTGTGCTCTTCTCTCCCTCTATCTCTTCATGCCTCATCTGGTCGACACAGCAATAACAGCCCCTCATAGACTCTCTGTCCTCCTTATTTATCCCTCCATCCCTCCATCCCTCTCCGCCCCTCCTTGGCATGGCAGCCTGTCATTAGTTCTGAGCTCACAGACTCATGGCTTTAATTTTGGCCTGCCTGCCTCTCTGTCTCCGGCCATTTTGTCTCTTATTTCTTCACAAGGCTCTGCCGTCTGTACGAGCGTTGTGCATATGTGATGTGTATTCATACAGAACATTCACTCCTGGGAGGCAAACATGCAAAAAGTCCACACACACTCACTCCGCTATGCATGTATTTGTATATTTTATTCTGGCAGGTCTGACAGTTTAGTAGCATAAAATATACAGATTGTATGATAACCTTCAACAATATTAATTCAATCTAAAAAGGTTAGGTCCACTCACTTCAGCCTACATGACTCTGACTCATGTTCTGCAGAGGAGTTCAAAGGTTCAAACATAAAGACTGTAAAAAGTTGAGGAAAGTCTTCAATTAGTTCAATGGGAGCAGGTGCTAGTGCAAAGATGCATTCACCATAGCAACATAAACAGTTTTTGAAGATGGTCTAGTAGCATCATTTTGCAGCTTTAAGTTATATTTAAATTTATCCACAGTTCAAATTAGATGAAAGCAAAGAACATTTAACCGAATGATGATGATAAACCTTGCACCGATCAACAAGTGTAGCAGTGTTATTATGATTTATTTAGTCAAATAAATGATATAAAAAGTTAAACAAAGAGTTACTTTTAAACACTTGACAGCGACCAGACCAAATGCCAAACAAAACTTTGGTCTTTTCACTTTGGTAAATGGGATTATTGATGACTTGAAAAAGCAAAAAGTAATTTAGCCAATTTACAGTCCTGCCCAAAATCATAATCTGTGAGGATCTAGTTTATATCAGATAATTAAATGATACTAACTGTCACACATCTTCCCTCAGCGACTTTGATGTGATAGCAAATCAAATCAACTTATGGAAGTTAAAGTTGTCATGTCAGAATTAATATCACCTTATTTGCAAAATTTTACAGTTCCTCCAAACCCTTTCTGCATCTCTTCCTGTGTGTTGGTCAGACTTCAGTGTGTATTGTTGGTCAGAGCTGGGTGCTACTGCACTCCACTGGGCTTTTTCCCATTGTACTGTATGTAGCTGCCAACAGCTGGAAGCATGAAATGACTGTAGATTTGCCATGTCTCTCTCCCTCTCTCTCTCTGTCTCTAGGCATACCCCTCACTGAAGCCCCTGGCAGCCTGGACCAGGGATCTTTGCCAGCGAGTCGATCAGTTTGCGCGCTGGGCAGAGACGGCCCAGCCCCCCGTCTTGTTCTGGCTCTCCGGCTTCACCTTTCCCAACGGTTTCCTCACTGCTGTGCTGCAGTCTTATGCTCGCCAGCATAATGTAAGATTTCACATGGACAGAAAAAGACAGTTATTCGTGAAGCACAGCGCCAGAAACCACAGTTTATATTATCTTTCTTGTGACTGAAGGTCATGCATTTCTGAATGTATCTAGTAGGACTTGTCAGTTTAATGTATGCCCTGTTAAATCTTTGCAGCACATACAATACACAATTAAACACACCCTGGGAAATGCTTGCTGATGCTGACACAGTTGCTCCCTGCACCGGCTTGGCAAACACAAGTTGCTGAACACTCGTTTCCCTTTCCTCTTTGGAGTCCATACATTAATCTCAGCCTCTCACAGCCAACAACCACCACACACGCTATTGTGCATTAGTCGACTTGAGCAATTCATCTAACAAATGTGTATTTATACCTCTCAGTTGCAAGGCTCTGCTGCAGTGAAATGGACTTTTGGACCAGTCATAGTAGCAGCAACATGGTGTCCACCAGCAGATAACACTGTGTGAAACTGTTGTTGCAGATATCAGTGGACACGCTGTCCTGGGAGTTCATAGTATCCACTGTGGATGACAGCAACCTCCTTGACCCCCCTAAGGTGACTCCCTCCACGCACATTTCTGTTCCATGAAGATTTACATAAGCCGGCCATCAGAGCACTTTTGTGAGGCCTTCAGCTTTCAGCAGCCGTTGCCACTTTCCAGCACAATTTCATTTCTACTCAAACTTTGACAGATTTCCTGAAAAACGTATTTTTATTCACAGCGGCACACCGCTTTGTGCCTCTCTCTCCCAATCCAACAAATCCACTCTCATATTTTTTTCTTGTCCTATGGAGCAGTTTTCACAATCCCAATTTTGACAGAGGGGTAAAATGTTTTTCACTTCTCCCACTGTGTCATTGTAACTCTCTATTTGTCACTCACTTCATCTCATTTTATTCTTCTCTCAATTCCTCTGTGTTTCTCCCACCTGTTTCTACATTTTACCTCCCTGTGCTGCTCCAAAACCAGGACACACTTCAAACTTTTCATTTTATTTATGTTCATTTCCCCTCATGTCTCTCTATATTTCCATCTGTCCTAACATGTCTTTTTTCTGGTCCCTCCTCACTCTATCTCTCATGGCAGACTGCTTTCCATCCTCCTCTCTTTTTTTCTGCCACTCAGCCCTCCCCTTCCCCATGTTCTCACCCCTCCCTTCTCTCCCCTCTACCCGTTACATTAGCTAATTGGCATGGCTGTTTGTCATAAACATTTTTTCAAAGCTGTATGCATGTCATCTCCAAGTGTTTACATCTCACGCCCCTTCCCTCCTTTAACTTGTGTCTGTGTTTATGCCCTCTCCCCCCTCTCCTCTCCTCTCCTCTCCTCTCCTCTCCTCCCCTCCAGGACGGGGTATATATCAGAGGTCTGTACCTGGAGGGGGCAGGTTGGGACAAGAGTAACTCCTGTCTGGTGGAAGCTGAGCCCATGCAGATGGTCTGTCCCGTCCCCACCATCCACTTCAAGCCTGTGGAGAACCGCAAGAAAATGGGAAAGAGTGAGTGGCTGAATACTTTTTGTCGGGGAATGTCCTCATTGCATTTCACCAACATACTTTCCATCTTCATCTCCTAGTATTTTTACATTTATTTTGAATGATTCATTTTTGGTTTCTTGTTTGCTCTCTCTTGCACGTAGTTTGTGATCTCATACCCTGTGGTTCAACGGTCTCAACTCTGTTACTCTGTCTCTCTTGTGTGTGTGTGTGTGTGTGTGTGTGTAGGTGTGTACCTGTGCCCATGTTACTACTTCCCAGTGCGTTCCGGTGGAGCAGGCCGGGCATCTTTTGTGGTCGGTGTAGAGGTGAAATCTGGAGCTGTGACCCCAGACCACTGGATCAAGAGAGGGACTGCTCTTCTCATGAGCCTGGACAGCTGAAGGCCTTAACATACAAACACTCACACTGACACTTTAAATTGTATTATTTATTGTTTTAAACTTTTATAGTATGCAGCTTGTTCAATCTAATGTAGCCATAAATAATAATTCATTCATTTACAATTCCTAGTAAGTTCTTTTTGTCGTCTTCTTCCTCTCTGCCGTCAGCTGACCGATTATTCACTCCTCTCCTCAGACCTGCATCAGTCTTTCCATGTTGACCCCCGTTTATCCTGCTCACACAGACTGGAAATAGTTTCCTACTGTGAAGTGTTGTGCTGTACTGGAAACTTGTGCCTTTGTAACATCTGGATCAGTGACTGTCTGGACATGGAAGTGTGTGTTGTGCTCATAGAATTCCTGATGTAATCTGTCTATCTTGTATTAACATAACAGCTTCACCAAAGTACCTGTGTGCAGACATTCTGATGCTATAAGAAATAAAATATCTGCAAAATGTCGGCCAGATACAATCATCAGAAATTAGTGCTTCACTTTTGTAATACAATGAATTTCAAGATATATTACCTTTATTTGAATGAAGCCCATAATATATCACCTCCAGGCTTTGTGCACTTGTTGACCAGACAGTCAAGGAAACCCAGATCAGTTTAAATGAACAGATACAGGCCTGTAACCCTAATTAAAAAATAAAAAAAAATCTTTAAAACTATGGAATCCAATTTTAATTTTATGAAAATTAGACTTGGTTTGGTTTGGCACATTCAGATACTGTGGTTTTCACACAGTGAGAACACACACATGCAGGCACAAGTGCATGCAAACAATGCAGCTAATCAAGATGAGGTAAAAGATATTTTTATGCTAATACGCATTTCCCCGAGCTGAAAAAGAGGAATGAGGGAGGGAGCAACTGAAGGAGAAATGAACCTATTCAAACAAATGAATTCTAATGAAGCTTCACAGACAAGACGTTTGGAGTCGGTCAGCGTTGTGAGGGAGAAGGCCCGGACTTCCCCATTGGAAAAGGACTCAGCCCAAACTCCTGAAAGGGAGGGAGAGAAAAACAAGAGAACGACCCTGGAGAAAGTGAGCCGGGGGGAAGAATGGTCTAGTAATGAGAGAGGGGAACAGAGAGAGGGGGGCCTGAGTTCAAGGTTGTATTCAGACTTAAGGATTGTCCCCCTGAAAGACTGAACACAGACTTCCTCAGGGTTTAAGAGCCTCTTTATCAGACCCAGGTCTGTGTGTGTGTGTCTCTGGTGGTCTCTGGTGGGGCTGGAGATGGAGGGGGCACTCACAGCAACATGTTGAATTCAAATTCAAATTGGCTTATTCTCAGGGCTGGTCGTAACAAAAATATCGGACTAGGGAGTTTTTTTTGTTTTTTTTTTAGATAAACGCTTCAGCTGAAATGATCTAGAATGTAAATGTGGTGTGGAAACATTTGAGCTGTAATTGTTATACTGTATTAATGAACTTTCCTCTATAATACGGATAATTTGCATATTCCAGGACAGAAATGCAGTATTTTAAGTTTTGTGTCGGTTTAGAAACAACTGCTCCTATCACACGAATTTGCAATGTTTATCATTTTGTAAGAGGTGGGGACTGTGTTCAAACAGTGGCTGCCTTAGTTTGGAGCCAAGGTTTTCAAAAGCTCCCAGTCCGCAGAAATATTCATTTCTTGAGGGCATTGGAAGCCAACTTCTTCCATCTGCTTATCCACTCAGAAACAGCCCCTCTGGAAATTCCTGTGTTTAGAAGAAATGTTGTGGACATTAATGAATGTCAGTGATGTGGGAATCCAGAGTTAATCACGTAAAGAGGTCTGGATTTGAAAATGTTATCTGTCACTTAAGAGGACGAGAAACGGAACATGTCTATTCACATTATGCTGTTTCCTAATGAGGATAGTATTATCTAAATTAAAGCCATGTGCAGGTGTTGATCCCCTGACAATACACCCAGCACCCCTGACAGCTAACTGAATCTCTGTCTCAGAGCTGATACCCTTGATGGCTTTGTCTTGTGCTTTAATTTCATTTCCTGGCATGCTCTTGTCCCAGTTTCAAGTTTCTTGGGAAATGACAAAATTACCAGTCATCTCCAAATAACAACTTCTGAATCCTCAAGTGGCTCTTGGCCCCTGAAGTACAGTTCCTACCTCCAACTGCGAGCCTGACTCTTGAACCAAATAGTTACAAGGGGGAAAACCTGGGGTCCAGTTGTTCTCCATTGAATAGTAGTTTATAATGGAATTTGGGCAAGTTGTACTGTGTGTTTGCCAGTGACTATGGAGGCGGGGCAGTTAATGTCCAAGACTCTTCCACCGAAAATAAACCTGCATGAGGGAAGAGAGAGAAGGAGAGAGAAAGGGAGAGGAGGGAGGGAGGAGGAGGAAGGAAAGAGCCTTTCAACGGGGACAGAAGGGAAAGAGTCTCCGTTTCAATGGAATAAAAACTGCGCAATTTCTTTAAGGACTGCCTGCGCGGATCGCGGTGGACCATTCCCCTCCATGAAATGGTATCAGTTGTGTTTTTGGATGATTGAGGTATCCGTGCCCATTGCAGCCCCCTCGCTGCCTTTCAGGCTACAGAAGCTGGCGATTTTTCACCAGATGGGTCTTCAGAGAGGGAAAAGAGCTGTACAGTCGTTCAGAAAAGGCGATATGACTGTGCAGAGATGCAGGACCAGTGATGAGTCTATCCGTCATGTCTTTGCCCATGGGCGAACACATCCACATTTTCTCAGCCCGGGCTGTGATCTATCTGCGTGTACACTTCTCCCCGTGTCGACGTCTGCACCTAAACGCGTTATGGATATTGAATGGGGGTTTCATGTTTTTTGGGAGAGGGATTTTAGGGGGCTGCGTCATCCGTGCCTGGAAAAGAAGATGGACTGCTTTGCAGATTTGCCACTATTACAGTGTTTTAACAGCCAGAGTCAGCACGGCACCTCCCCAGCAGATTTTTTGGATTGCACATAAAAGGTAAGCATGATGCACACAGTATGACTCCTATCAGGCATACACGCTGACATGTGAGGCTCCAGCCCTTATTACCTAATTGTAACGGGGGGAACCAATGAGCCTCCATTGAAAACAACCTGAACTCCAGTATCACATCCTGTAATAAATCTCACAGGGACACGATCAACATCAGAGCGAAAATACACGAGAATCTGAATCACTGTGGGAGACGGTCGGAAGTCCTGTAAAGTCAAGATTTTGAATATCAGACAGACACACATCTGTGTGAAAACATCAGGATTCATCATTGTGGTGATCTGTGCACTGGGGGATGGTTTGATGGTTACATAATTTGCAAATACACTGTAATCGGCAATACATGTCTAACTTTACATGGATACGGCCGATAAGTTTAGACACTGCAGCGGTTACATTTCACTATGTTGCTGACAGCTGTTTGATCTCTTCTCCCCAAATGGAGATTGAAACTGCCGTTGGTGATGTCATGTTTTTACGGTAAGGAAGAAGGAATAGTTACGGGAAGGTAGCTCTGGAGTTGGTGATGTCGCAATCACCGACTGTTGATCTCGTTACACGTTTCTAAAAAGCACAAAAAGGCGACGGATCGTGTCCGTGGGTGTGATACGCAACGTGTGATGGTGATATTTTGGTGATTATTGCGTGGATAGCACGTAGAACTGAATGAAATGCGGGCTGGCTGGTATCGGAGAAAGGAGTGTCGCATTTTCTTTCACAAATGTCATGTGGTGAAGTTGTGGCGGGTTCTCTACTATTTCCAGGAAGAGCGTTTGAATTTTCTTCCCTTGGATTTATTTTCTGTCTCCACCCCTCTCCTCGCTGTTCTGTAGCACTGCTCACATTTGTCCACTGGGTGGCGCCCCAACACAGCTCATATAGCCTACTGTATGACCTGTTAGTGTCCTAATCTACAGTTTATTTTCACTGCTGACGCCAAGTGGCTGTGTCTGCAGTGGGCCTTGAGTGTAATTAATTTAAGTTTGCTTGTTTCGAAATGTTTTTATATCGTGCATTTAATTCAAATCCGGGCTCCAGACTGCCCTTAAATGTGGCCATCTGTTCCCTAAAATTTTAGACAATGCAAGTAAATTTTTCACCTACTTGCGCATGTGCAATCAGTAATTTTGACGTTGGCTAAACGAACAATGGATGAATACTTTCTCCCTGCTAACCTTAGTCTAGTGAGGCAGATGATTTAGAAGATCACGAGGATCATCATCAAAGTATTTATGTGAAATAAATGTCAATTTGCTTCGAATTACGCTGTGCACACTTAGATTTTCTGCTTGCACTCCTAACATCTTAAATTAGAGGCCATCTAGTAAAAAAATAAATAAATAAAAATAAAGTTAGTCTGGACGCCCCCTGCATATAATTAATAAATGAAAGAGAGAGGAAACCAACATTAACAACAACGACCACACACGTTTAAATATGCTAAATAGGGTTTTGATTAGAATTTCAATTATTTATTTATTTATTTTACAAAAGTTTTTTTTTCTTTTTTTCTTCTTCTGATGAGCTACCTACACAGCCCCTAGCTGACCTTAGCCCGGGGTCAGCATATTAATCCTCTGCAAAAGCGCACGTGACGCTCTTTGGTTCCAGTTGGGCACGCGCACCGCAACAATGGCGCCACACAGCGACGTGTGGGTCACCTTTCATTACGTGAAATCACTGAATCACAGAGGTTTGAGTTCGTTGTGTGTTCGTACCACAGACTGTTTATAAAAGGTTCGTACTAAAACTGTCAGGAGGAAAAGCCCAAGTGATTCAACATCAGAATCACCTTCATTTTCAGTGTCGTTGATAATGTCCCATAATGCAGTGCAACTAGAGAAGTTTCTACCAGGTTTCTACACGGCTGCAACAATTAAGCTAGCTAACTATGAACCGCGGCGGAAAAAAGAGCAAAACAGTAACAAAAATGAACTGAAATGCTGGGGGAAAAAAGTCGGCTTTATAGTTATTATACTGACCGAGAACCTTATGTGCGTCTCCTTAGGACAAAGTGGTAAGCTGTATTTTGTATCTAGTAAATGCAAAGTTTATAGATATAAACAAACACAGGAGTGCGTTGGTCTGAGTTAGCTCTAAATGTGCCAGGCGGTTTAATTCATGTTTGGTGAAGTGTGGTACTGACAGGTGTCGGGCTGCAAAACTGCCTTTAGAATGACCCACAGAATATGTAGCCTGATACACTAGTAAAATAAAGCTAAAAAATACAATACACGCATGGCCTGTCGGTGTAAACCGAACACTACAGACGTTTCCTCAGTCACAGTCTTTCACAGTCACAATGAAGCCAATTTATGTAGTTATGAACATGTGACAGTGGAGTGATGGAGTGACAGACACTGCCTCAGCTCCTACTGTTTCTCCTGCCTCCTTTCCTCACCTACACATTACATTACACACATAGCACTTGAAGAGATGATTTTTCCTTGATTAACATTGTCTACAACTTCATGAAATGAGTTACATATTGATGCTGAGCTCATATATATCCAGTGTGTTTGCTGAAGTGCCAGATTGTGTGTTTTTCCTCTAGATGGCGACACATTCTTAGGCCATCTGTGATCCTCTACTTCCTTTGTGAGCAGCTGCTTCTTTCTCACAGTGCAGAGGGCAGACTGTGGTTTCTCAATATAGTTAAATAGTCTGAATTTAACCAGTAGACCAAACTGCCACATTTAGTGCTGTTGTGGTGTAAGTTTTATTACAGCCATTTAAATGTGTGTTAAAGATAAACCCTTGCCGTAATTTTCATTTTGTCGATCGTTATCAGATGCAAATTCTCCACTTGATTAGCACTTCAATTTTTTATTATCCCTGATCAAAAAGGTTGATGTATGTTTTTCTCTTTCACAGAGGAGGGAGGATGGTGAAACACTGCTGTGCTGTGTGTGAAGAACCACCACTGCCTGACTGAAGCCATAGGTGACATGTCTGACCGGCCAGGTATGGACAAGACATAAGCCAGTAAAGATGGACAGCACAGCCTGGGAATGGAAACTGTTGTTTCCATCACTCAGTGATGGTAAGATGGACATGACAACTTACATCTTTATGCATACTTGTTTTATTAAAGTGCTGGAATAGTCTTGATGCAGTGGACTTGGACTTCTTGTTTTTATTCTAATTGTTTGGTCTGTGGGCTTTAAATGCATTAAATATAACCGTGTATTTACCTGCTAACATTTTCCTTTAACACAAGAATAAACATGTGGAATAAATTTGCACTGTATTCAATGTCACAGTCAACATCATAATCCACTAACATTTGAAAGCATGGTGAAAATATTCCAGCTGCAATGTTGTGCTATTAATGCATCGCAATTTCAGGTGCTTGCTTGGTTTTCCCACCACTGACCTGCAGCAGGTGACTGATAACTAATGACAGCTGGCTAATTGGATTGATCATTATCAGACTCATTGTTTACACATTGACGTGTCTTTCCTGCAGGGGAGCCATCTGCATCTGTCTGCAAGCCGCCACCTGCTCAGGTAAGACGTTTAACCTTCTTCTCCAGACTTTGACCTGCCTGCCTGTGGCCTGCAGTGACATGGGAGGGGATGTGCCTGACTCGGTCTCTTTCAGGATGTTTGTCATTCCGCTTCTGTCTGTCTGGTAGTTTACTGTGGCAGCAACAGTTTAGAGCAGGCATGTCCAAACTGTTCCACAAAGGACCGGTGGCTTAGGGCTGCAACTAACCATTATTGTCATTATCAATTAATCGATTAGTTGTTTGATCAATAAACTGTTAAAAAATGTAGAAAAATGTAAATCAAGATGACGTCCTCAGATGTCTTGTTTTGTCCACAAACCAAAGATATATTCCGTTTATTATCATAAAGGAACAAAGAAAGCAGAAATGTTCACACTTAAGAAGATGAAAGGATTTGGACTTTTTTTTTTTCTTAAAAAACTACTCAAACCGATTATTCGATTATCAAAATAGTTGACGATTAATTAAATAATCGATTATTGTTGGATTAATCGATTAATTGTTGCAGCTCTAGTGTGGCTGCAGGTTTTCTTTCCAACCAAGCAGCAGCAGCACCAGACTTGACTCATCTAATCAACTGATCTCAGTCTTCAGACAGCTGATTGGTCAAACTGTGTTCTTGGTGAGTTGGAGCAAAAACCTGCAGCCACACGGCCCTTTGAGGAACAGTTTGGACATGCCTGGGACTGAGGCATTTCACTTAGAGAGCAGAAGTAGTAGAGCCATACTGTATGAAACCCCGCTGGTCTGGGATTAGATTAATTTAGAAATCTTTGAATTTGTTTCCATCTCAGCAGTCCTAACTGCTCCAGCAAAGAAAACATACATGCAGATTTTGTCTCCTTTCGTTATAAAAGGAGGCAAATCCAGTAATATTGCAGTGTATGATTTTTACACTTTCTGTGTAAGATCTTAACGCCTAAAATGTGTCTTGTAGTTTTGAAGTCTGTGTTGGGTTGAACCACACTCGATGTGACACTCTTTTTTTAATCAGAATGAAGCATACGTCACATTTACTGACCATAATATTTAAAATGGTCTGCCCCGTGAAGTGTTTTCTTCTGTTTATGTTGGCCTGATATTTGCTTGCCTGAACATTATGAGCTATAAATCCATGGCCTGTTTTATAGCTTTTATGCTAAAAATGTAGCTCACGTTTTCGTAGATGTGGGTCTTGACGTTTTCACCACAGCTACTAATTAATTGGGACTGGGTGCACAGCCAACACATACACACTCGCACACACTTCAGCCGAGCTTTACACACTCAACACTCTAAATTAAGTGTACACACAGCTGACCTAACACCAGCTCTGTTTCATTTTTACACACAGTCCTCAAACACGCTCTGACACACATCTCAAACACTGTTTTTGATCTCCTTTGGGACAAAGACACATACACACACACACACGCTGGCTCTGTCTCCCAGGACCCTGCCGACTCTCACACACCTGGGGTTTTCCATCACTTCGCCCACTCAGCTTTATTACACACATTAACAGCTGCCCATGATTTAGATTCATCACACACATAAATGCACATGCATAAATTTGCACAAACCTTGAGACCAAGTTGACACACTCTATTACAGATACACACATACACACAAAGCACAGCTGGGCTGCAAAAGCTTTTTTATACAACATAGTGTTAATATGCAGAGAGAAGAGAAGAAGGGTTAGAGAGAAAAAAGAAGCAAGAGCAATGCAGTAAGAAAACGGTCAATTATTATTTTAATTACACCAGTACTGATTAAGGAAATTCAGTGTATGAAAGATTTCTCTAACAATTAATCAATCGTAACTCTAGTTGAACTGCACAGGTCTCTCTACTCTCGTCTTAGCAGTTAAGTCAGTGGTTTTGTTATGTGAATGTAACCTCACAGTGTCTGCAGTGAGGTTGTTATTTTCAGTTCTGGATGTCATAGTGTAACTCTTATGTCATTAAATAGCTTGTAGCTCTTTTGTATACAGATACAGAACCACATATCTCTCTGACCTTCCTTTAAGCCTGTTCTCATTTGAACCAAAAGCATTATTATTTGTATGTTCTTTTTATCCTCTGCCATTCACTCTCAGTGTATGTGTATATTATATATTCTAGCTATAATGCTGGTACCTTAAGTGTTGCAGGTTTGAGTGTGACTCACAGCACTTATGGCGCTCCCCCAGTGTTGTTACAATTGCAAAAAGTCCATTTTAATACTAATAGTAAATCTGAAGCTATGGTGCTGTCACCATACTTGACTTGCAGAGCTTGGCAGCACCTTTACACCAGGCTTTTGATGTTGGCTGGTTGTAATTGAAATAATTCCACATGTGGCACCTGGAACCAGTTTGATTTGGACAAGGATCCAGTTTAAGACATGGTAGATGAGTTGCATATGTTCAGCTGCAGAGCTGTGCTCTGCGAGCAGTAGGAGTCCACAGTAAAGCCACAGTCCTGCACACAGTGATGGAGGGAGCAAGCCACAAATTGAATCTTAAGAGTAGTGATGACAGGAGGTTCAGATGAGTCCAAGAGCTGTTGTTTCAAAAATGTTGAAAGGTGCTTTGACATTATTATTGTTTGACTGGAATGAGTAATGGATATTTGTTGTCAATTATTGTCCAGTTTGCATCTTGTTGTATTTCTCAGGTAATGCCAGTGTGTAGTGTGTAGGAAAGAAATCAAGATTTAGCATGTTCCCATCCCCTTTGTCTGTATGCCTCTTCTCCTCCTCCTCCTCCTCCTCCTCCTCCTCCTCCTCCTCCTCTTCCTCTAAAGACTCCAGTCCATGTGCCATCCACATGTGCCACACACCCATGGTGGGAGCACACAAAATGATGTATGCCTTGCCTTCAGAGCATTCAGTGGTGTTTGAACATTACCAAAAAAATCTTGTTTTCCCATGTTAACCCCAATCTGTCAAAGCAGTAATGAAGAAGTTTGGATATTTCAGTTCTAATAATAACCCTCCTCTCTAGTCTTTGTTCTCCCAGCCTCCCTCTATCTGCTGCTGATGTCGAATAAAGCCACATGTGAAGCGTGAAACCATCCCAGACACTGAGAGTGAATGGCCGAGGATAAAAAGAACAAACAAATAATAATGCTTTTGGTTCAAATGAGAACAGGCTTGAAGGAAGGACACAGAGAGAGAGAGGGACAGGAAAAGAGGTGGTGAGAGCTGAGTCAGGATACCCGGGGGGAGGGGGGGGCAGGAAGCAGTGGGTGAGGAGAAGGACAGGAAACAGAGGGAGGAGGAGTGACTCCTCTTCAACCTCCTCCACCTCCTCCTCCTCCTCTGTCGTCATCAGCGGTATCACACAGGGAGGAGTGGCGTAGGGAGGAGAGGTGGAGCTGACATCATCCTCCTCCTGGAGGTCTGAGGGCGTTTTACCAAATTCTCCATATTAAAGCCTTTAACAGCCATGTTTATGTCATCAAAGGGCTTTTCATTTATTTAAAACAACAGCTGCCAGAGAAAAAACATCTCATTTGAGAAATGCTGAGTGTATGTATATAAAACTGGCTCTGAATAAGCATTAAGACAGAGAAAGGGAGGGATGGAGGAACGGATAGAGTTGAAGATAAGGGACTGGAGAGATGTGCAGAGAGGTGTGAAGAAAGAGAGCTCCTCTGCCTATCTGGTTATATAACCTCCCTGTGAAACAGGGCATCGGGTTTGTGTGTGTGCGTGCTTGTTCTCATGTGAGCTCTCTTTGTAGGCAGTGTGTGTGTGTGTGTGTGTGTGTGTGTGTGTGTGTGTGTGTGTGTTGAGGGGGGGGTTGTCAGCCTTTGCAAGGAGGAAGATGCCCCACATGCCTCCTGTTCTCTGCTGTGCTTGTTGTTTGGCCTTCGTTACCCAACTGTCACAGGCGTCTGTTGGTATGCTGTGTATTTGTGTGTGTGCTCACAAAGTGTGTGTGCATCTGCTGCCTCATCCACCAGTGTGTGTGTGTGTATGTGCTATAACTGTATTAATTGGTGCAGCTATGTGCATCTAATACTGTGGAGTGTTTCAGTGCTGATGCACCTGTGTTGGGGCCTCTCAGTGGTTTTCTGGCAGTTGAAGGTTAGATCAGATGGGTAGATTAGTGTGCGGTGCTGATAAATTATGGAGGGTAGACAGTGATGTTGTGTTTTAACTGTCACTGCCCAACAACAAAATAAAAATGGGGAGAGCTGTAATACATGTTAAAGGGATAGTTCAAATTGGCCTATTGCCACAATAAGTCTTAGGGCTAGGTTTATTACCGTTATTACCGTCCTGTACATTCACCACGCTATGAAATAATAATGTAACGTTACGAGACGGAACTGTTTCCGAGGCAAATGCGTAGCTGAGCTACATTCTAGACACGGCTGCTGGGTGGAGTGATTTCAAAAACGCGAGTAGTTCCGATTATTTGCTTCATGTGTCGTAATGTTACATAATTATACGTTATTACTTCATAGCGTGGTGAATGTGCAGGTCACAACTTGTCCATGAGAGTGTTTTGGAGTGGTTGGATTGTGTATTTGATGAGTTTGATGAGGGAAAGGTGAAAGTACCAATGCGCTTCCGTTCTGTTAGCTGAGCAGCTCACGTCTCTGCCCCGCCAATCTAAAAACAGCTTTCACCGACAATTTAAGGTAATGAACCTACTTCTAAGACTAGGGATTATGGCAACAGGCGAATTTGCCAAAATGTTACTACTATCCCTTTAAAGGAAACAAAAGTAATACTGATGCATAATATATGATTATCATGCAGCAGTCAGTCAGCTTTGAGACAGAGATACAAATGTTTTTTCCTCATCTATCTATTGATTGTGATCTGTCTCTGCACTGGAGAGGTGTTGTAAGGTGTAGGTCAGAATGTTTGTTGTTTTTGTTCTGTTGTATCTGTTGAAGTCAGCCTGCTTTCATACTCAGTTGAGGCGGTTTGTTGCAGGATAAACTGTGTGTGTAGTTGCTGTTGCTGTGTTGAACAGTTGGAGCCGGGGCAGAGAGGACACAACATGGGAACATGTTCTGCCTAAAAACAGACATGAGGCTAAAATGCTGACAGAGGCTTTGGTAGACAGTGGATGTGCATTTCTGTTAAAGAAAAAAATGTAAATCTCATCAAATCCTAACTTCTCCCAAACCAAATCCCTTTCCTGAACAAATCCACTGCCAACCCCCCACCCCACTCCCCAACCCCACTGAGAGTGGAAACAAAAAAATCACCTCAGTTGTGCGCTGTTTGTAGAGCTCTCTCCCCCTCAGACACTCCCTTCCCACCATCTCTCCCCTGCTCCTGTTCTGGCTTTCTGCCTCTCAGGTTTCTCCCTACCCCCAGCCCCCTACACCCCCGTGGCCCCCCTTTGACCCCCTGTTACCCCCCCATCACCCCCCATCCACCCCCTTCACCCTCTCTCTCCCCAGGGCAAGCCCACGGCTCCCAGCCCTGTGTGCCTCCCTCCCCCTCCCCCTCCTCCTCCCCCCTCCACCTCTGCCTCCCCCTGCCTTTGTGTGTGAGGGGCCAGTGAAGGGAAAGAGGAGAGGGAGGCTGCACAGGAGAAGAGTGAGAGACAAGAGCTGGAGGAGAGGGATCCTATAGATCAGATGTGGAACTAGAGCTTGAGGCCTTTTTTTGCTTGAGTGGATTTGCACATGGAGTGAAGACTGTCCACTGACCTGCTCAGGTGTTGGCACTGTCCTCTTGTCCCTGTTTTGTACACAGCTCTACAGTAATATCATATGAGCACTGAGCAGCAACGCAGTTTAGTCTGACAGATTAAAGGATAGACTCACTGCCTGAGCCAAGACCCCCACCCCCACCCCTCCACCCGGGCTGTGCCAGGTCCAGTGTTTAGGTCAGATAAAAGTTACATGGGTACTGGGGAGTGAGCTATTGTGTCATAATCAAAACTGTTAAATATACCAACAGTGTGACTTTAAACATTGTATAGTACGATTACAACAAGGTTCTGATTGAATCTCTAAGACCAATACAGCTTTTTATCGCTCTAGTTATTCCACGTATTCTGGTATACTGCTGTACTCTCTCTGGTTGTTTGAGTTATAGGGATCTACCGATACGGTTTTTTCAGGGTAGATGCCGATACTGATTATTAGTAATCAGGGAAACTGATATTTAGAACCGATATTCATCTGTGGTAAATATCAAAAATTAGGTGTCAAAATTTAGAATAACACACCTGGGATTAGACTGGATACAGTTTACTGTTTGTCTGTTTTTTGTACACTCTGAAAATCTGTGATAGATTTTTGTCGAATAACACAAACTCCTTCAGCCAGAGAGGCGGCTGCATCAGATCCAAAGGAGCGTGTTTCAAAATAAATCAATTTTATCAGTTATCGGTCAAAATAAACGGTTACCGATCATCCAAAAAAATGCAGAAATTGGCTATGCCGATATTGAGTTGACTTGTGATGTTCGTTATTGGTCCTACAGTAATGTACTATTCTATTCTGAATCAAGCTACGAGAGCTGTTCCAGTGAAGTGTTGTGTTAGCATAGCCACCACCCCATCGTTTTCAGTTCTTTGTTCGCCAAACTTTAACCGTCCAGTGTGAGAATATGAATCCCATTAACCCTTAATGTGACTGTATGAAGGACTAGTGATGTTCATGATTATCTGACCACAGTATGTTCATGTGCTGCTTCAGCATTTGAACCATTTCAAAGAACAAACAGACCAGAGAGGAAACAAAGAACCAGTCTGGAGGATAGAAGATGGTTCTTCATTTTCATCTGAATAGATTTATCTCATGTTTGACTTTAAACCTAGGCTTTTACCTGCACACAAATGTTCTTGTTGTCTTCTGTGTTGATCAGTTAAAGCTATACGACTTGTAGTTAAAGGGAAGGAGATCCTCTCTATCAGTGTGTACTTACGCTATATATTCCAGCAGGATTCAACAGGGGGCAATGTAGAGCAATACAAGTACAGTACATGGATACAGTAAACTGTACCAGTGTGCTGTACATATGCTGAGTGCTAGAGGTCAGACTCAAAGTAGCTTAGGTTAGCCAATACAAAAACGGCTCTAAGAGCTGTTTGCAAAACCATCATCACACATACAAAACATATTCAGAACTGAGTAACACAGGTTCACACTGTGACACAGGTCACTGAGTTCACACAGTGCAAATATACTATTGTGTGGCTAAGATGGCTTTAAGGTTGGTGTATTCATAGTTACACAAACAAGGAGGCCAGACACTGCAGACGTCATTTACCTACTGACCTACCTAAATGTCTCAGCACACAAACAAGTTCAACACACACACACACACACACACACACACACACACACACACACACACACACACACACACACACACACACACACACACACACACACACACACACACACATCTACATAAAGACAGGTAAGAACACACAGGGCTGCAACTCATTAGGCTTGTGAGTGTGTAAGACTGTGTGAATGTACACTTGAATTTGTTAATAAGCTTGTCTCAGTGTGTGTACATGCATTATGCATTTATTGTCCAAAGACCCACAGCACCAAACATGAATTTTTAAAACCCAGGATACAGAAAGGTAGATCACACTGGGTGCATTTGCGTGTGTGCGTGCATGCATATGTGAGTGTGTGTGAATCTATGTGTATGTATGTGTGAAATCCACTTGCTGCGAGTGCATGCTCAATAGGAGAGTATATTCCTGGAAAGCCAGCTGCCACTCCTGTTATCACAGCTAACTCGATTAGAGGAGCCTCTGCTGCCAAGCCCTCTGCTCCGAGAGCTCAAACATGTACACACACGCACACACACACACACTGGAGGACCAGTACTATAGATTTTAATTGAATCAGCCAAAATAAAATACAGGAAAAATCCCAACAAATCCAATGTCGTAAGTGCTGCAGTTATAGCTGGTGCCAGTAAAGCTCTATCAGAAGCATGTATGTTATGTTGATAATGTAAAAGCTGTCTAGGACCTAAAATCAGAACAGCTTAACTTTGTGTTATTCATGTGAATGGAATAAAAAGAACTCAGCTTGACCTGAGCCATAGAAGTGTACAGGTTAACTGTTAACATGACATCTCAGAAACAGACCATAAACATGACTTCAGTGACTTCAGTCCTCAGGAATGTGTGGTGTGTAGGCATTTGATTTAATTGTATCCAATGTGGTCTCCAAGATAGCATCCTATAATATGTAGGTCTGCACACAGCTAATAGAAAACAGCACTTTGCTAATGTTGTACCAATTAACCCCAGAAAAGCAGAGACTCAGTTGAGCAGGGAGACTTTCATGTGAGGTGCTGACCTTTCCCAGTGATCATGCTAATCATTGATCACTTAAATAAACACCGGCGACCATAAGAGGCCATTATTACCCCACCCCACCCTCAAAAGCCTTCCTATGGACAGCAGTTATAATTAGGGCCCGGGGTAATTGGCTGACTAATTGCTGTTGGTGGGATACATACATCGGCCGTCGTCAAACCCAAGGGGAAGCTCTGCTATTACTTTTAATTACCTGCTGTTAAGTTTGACAACTGACCCTGTGTGCTGTTTTTGGAGCTGCTGGTTGTGTTCTGTCCTGTGGGAGGAGTCACAGTGGATATCTCCAGTGTGGTCACTGCCACAATGGCCCAGATGGATCGCTGCTGTAGTTACACACGCACACACAACAAACACACACACACACTGTGGGTGAACAGACACGCTTCTCTTGTCGTCCTCTTTGCACTGGCTTTTCAGGCAGCAGACCCATTCATCATGTCTGTCTGTAAAGGAGCTGCTATTCATTGTCTCAGCTCCTGCTTATTCTCCAGGAGCCAGCCTGCCTCTTACTCTGTCTCTCTCCCTCTCTCACTTCTTCTCTCTTTGTCTTTCTGCCCTCCTCCATCTCTCTCCTCCTGTCTTTATATCTCTCACACCCTTTATACATCTCGCCTCACCGAGAACAAAGAGGACATAGCTAGTTACCTTGTTGGTGTCTGCTCACCGGCCCGTGTGTGTTTGAAATGTATGAATTGTGATGTTCAGGGCTTGTCTTACACAGCCCGTTCCTCTGTGATACAGGAATCACTTCAACCTTTGTACGTGTCTTATAATCTAAGAAGCTGGACCAGACACATGCTATACAGCTGTAGCCCTTCAGTCATTATCAGCTCATGTATTAACAGCTCACACATTATAGTCAGGATACTTGCACAAAGACCCTCAACTATTAATGCAGTCCTCTTATTGAACTGTATTCATGTTAGAAAGTGTTCTCACCAGCTGACCTGATTGTGTCAGATGAAAATATGTTTTAACATCCAACCTCATAATGTATGTCATCTATTGAACTACCCTCTGTAGGCTACTCACCTTTTCCTCCTCTGGCCATTGTATCTGATCAGTCTTACTACTCTTCATACTGTATGTCTCCTTATAGACAAAATGTTTAGATCAACTAACCTTCACAGAATATTTGATTATTTTTAAAAAAATCATGATACTCTCATCAGTATCAGTAATATTTATTAAGCTGCAACAATGCAAAGACAAAGTAGAAGAAGGTGCAGATTGTTCCATAAAGTTTAGTCTTTTTCAGTGACGCACAATTAGAAAAGGAAGCTGCTCTGTACTGTATACCTGCTCATTCAATCATCTCTCTCTGCCACAGCAGATGAAAGAACATCAACACACTAGTGTTAAGGCAGTAGTCTCTAATTCAGTCATGACACTGATCTCACTGTCCCTCCATATCATAAAGTTAATGAAAGACTGTAAACAAAATTACTGTGGGGAGTGTAATTAAAACGCAGCTGCCAAAGCAACTTATAAAACGGAGCCTTTCCAGAGTGAATGTATGAGTGAGAGAGGAGCTTCAGATTAACACTTTGCCTGCCGACCGCGAAAGTGAGTGTGCAGGACGGTGAGGTTGGTGTACTTGAACCTGAGGACGCAGACTAGCAGATGGAGACACAGAGTGTGACGGTGTGTCTGCTCCTCAGGATGAATGTCAGAGGACACTCAGCAGGGTTTCATGTAATGGCTGTTGAATGGACATCAATTCTAGCTCTTCACTTTCCTTTGTTTGCTTCCTCTTGCTCAGTGTATCCAGGCAAGGCTCCACTTAGAAAGCTAGTGTGGAGTGTGGCTCATGTGTACTGGGGTACATACTGTACATACTGTACATACAGGTGTGAGAAGTAGACAGCAGCAGAGAGCAGATACTCTTCTTCTTTGTTTTTATTGGCACATGTCAAACCAGCGAGGTGCACACACACACACACACACACTGCCCCCTACTGTAACTTAGATACACAAGGCTGCTAAGGCACAGCACAAAGCAGCTGCTCCTCAACACATTCTGTTACACACACACACACACACATATGGGTGTGGAGCAGCAGTTTGCTGGATTTGTCAACTTCTTATTTCATGTTTTTATTCCTGCTCTCTCTGTGTGTGTGTGTGTGTGTGTGTGTGTGTGTGTGTGTGTGTGTGTGTGTGTGTGTGTGTGTGTGTGTGTGTGTGTGTGTGTGTGTGTGTGTGTGTGTGTGTGTGTGTGTGTGTGTGTGTGTGTGTGTGTGTGTGTGTGTGTGTGTGTGTGTGTGTGTGTGTATGCACTACACAGGCCACATCCAGGGCCAAGACCAGGGTTGTGTTGCCATGGTGAAAATGAAATCCAAAATGCAGAGTTGCAAGGAAACCCCTGATTGGCTTAGGCGCCATGCATGGGATTGTGATGCATGCTGTCAGGCGGCCAATGGGAGCAGGCTGAGCCAGGGCTGTTGCTAAGGGGAGTAGCTTGGAACAGAGTCAGCTGGGTTTTCTCTCTCTCTCTCTCTCTCTCCCAGTCAGTTTCTGGCTGGCTTGTCTGTTCTCTCCTGCTGCTCGCTCTGCCTTTGCCCTCACTGACTCCTTCTCTCCCTCCTTCCTGTCTCCCCGTTGCTCTCCCCCCACATTTTTTTTTTGCACTTATACACGTGCGAAAGGGGAAAGAGCACATGTTGAAAAATTCACTGAATATTTCATGCAGCTTGTTGTGCGGGGCCGGGGCTGGATCCAAAGAAACCCTGCACATAAAGTGCTGTGTGTGTGTGTGTTTGCTTTTATGCAAGGAAGTTTGAATGTTTGTTTATTTTATCATGTGTATTTCCTGGGACTGTGCATCCGTCTGGGCTTGTCAGTTTGTGATTGTCCTTGTCATTGTGTGTGTGTGTGTGTGTGTGTGTGTGTGTGTGTGTGTGTGTGTGTGTGTGTGTGTGTGTCTGTTCCTGATTATTTTTTTGCACTTAGTTTTATGCTTGTACTCTGCTGGTGTGTGTGGCTGCATCTTTAAGGTGTGAGAGGGGGCAGTGTATTTTTGTGCGTATGTGGGCTCATGGCAGAGAGCTCTCTGGGGACTTGGGGCTCTCCAGCTGAAGTGGGGTGTATTTGAACATGTGCCAGGTAGTGTCTGTACGCGCCTGGAGTCACGTAGGGCTGAACCCCTCCACCCACTCTGCACCCTGAACCCCTCTCTGTAGCTTCAACCTGCTCAACAATAGCTCACCAGTCAGCTTCAGTTCTCTTCAGGTTATACTGGGAACAGACGCTTGTAACAAAGAACAAGAAATTCATTGATTAAACAAACTACTTTACTTTCTTTCTTCTATTTGAAGTAAAAACATTTAGCCTCAGCAAACGGCAGTCTGACATGACACTGACAACTGACATGTCAACTGGCTGATGATGTTTCCCATAATGCATGTGTATATGTGCTTCAGTGGTTGCCATGCCAACTCTTGTACAGCCAAGGGGTAAGGTGACGGTCTTTGTTGGTTTCTCAGGTTTGTGTTGTAGCTCCTGAAGCAGCTCCACTGACACATTGAGCCGGGGTTTGTCCTTCTCTGTAACATGTCTTTGTTTGCCTCCACTGCCATTATCTGTGCTAATGACACATTAGAGTAGGCTGGGGTATTGTATGTGCATCCACACATGAGAAAGTGGGTTAGCATCAGTCGCATAGAGTGGTTGTTAATCATTTATATGTGACAGGGTTGCTGGATGAGTTGTCAACTGTCAGACTTCATTTGTGCAGCGTTTGATTTGCTGCAGTCGGTCTCCAGGCAGAGGACAACTGCCCGAGTGTTAGTAAAACCAGGATCAAGCTAAATGAATGAAGAGATCCCAGCTACTGTACTGAGTCACGTCAAACTTTGCCAACAAGCCACAGTGACACAAAGAATGACTATTCTGTTCCTTTTTGGAAAGACAGGAATACTATACGTCACCCCACAAGTCCACAGAGGCACAAACAAAGTCTCCGCTCTCTCCAGACATTTTTTTGTCCCCACCCCCTCAGTTCCTTCCTCCTCTCATTTCCTCCTTCCACACTTCCTGTTTCCTCCTGGCTCTCATCCTTTCTTTGTTCAGCTTTCTCTCTCATGTGGCACATTTTTTTTCTTCCGCCGTTGTTTCGCACGTGCGTGTGTGTAGGTGTGGAGATGTGTGTGTGTGCGTAATGGATCTATTGTGCCAACAGGGGATTCTACTTATGAATCAAACTCCTCTAATAGAGCATAGCTGCCTTTGAGATGACATAACACACACACACACACACACACACACACACTGTGGCCGTCCCATAGCCCCCAATCATTCATTCATAATAATCTTCACAATCAGTTATTCAGAATGAGTGATGAAGGGAGAAGAGGGATGAGTGAAAAATGGGGAGCGGGAGGGAGAAGGTAGCACTCATTCACTTCATGTGAAAACAAAGCAATTACAGGCATTATTAGTGTGTGTGTGTGTGTGTGTGTGTGTGTGTGTGTGTGTGTGTGTGTGTGTGTGTGTGTGTGTGTGTGTGTGTGTGTGTGTGTGTGTGTGTGTGTGTGTGTGTGTGTGTGTGTGTGTGTGTGTGTGTGTGTGTGTGTGTGTGTGTGTGTGTGTGTAAAGATGAGATCAAAAGCAGGAGCCCCAGCTGGCTCTTGGCTCTCCCACTGGTTTCATTTGGGTTATCACCATTGTCCTCTTATTGATTGTGTGTGTGTGTGTGTATGTGTGCATGCATCTATGTTTATGTATGTGTGTGTGTGTTCCTTTAATGCAAAAGGTATTTGCAGGAATGAGAGCATAAAGGAATGCTTTAGTTTACATAGGTGCATTTTCAAGAAAACACACGTGCACGCCCCCCCCCCTGTAATAATGGAAAACATTATACACATGTGCATCGGTGCACAGGCTCAGAGAAAGTTTCCTAGTGTGCACTGCAGTCCATGGGACTTATTGGAAGAGAAGCAAGGAGTCAGCCGCTGTGTGGGAGTTTAAAAATAGCAGTAACACACACGCGCATGTACACACACTCGTCAGCTCGCAGCTCAGAGAGAGAAGAAGCAAAAGGCATGCGAGCGGCTGAGCCTCGTCCCCTTTTCCTGTCTTTTCTCTTTTTTCCAGTTTTTTTCTTTTTCCTTCTGTCTCATCTGTCCTTTTACCTCGGCTCTCTCTGCTCGCTGTGCTCAGAACAAAGAGAGGCAGAGGGGAGGACAGAGCAACGAGGTAAGAGAGGAGCAAGGAACACAGAGAGGTGGTAAAATTGAAGTGAACAGCCGTGCCTCCGTGGGAATCAAACTTGCCAAGTTTGCATCAGCACAGTGCCACATGCATATGTTTGGGTCAGTCACGTGTGTGTGTTTGATGTTCCATCTGCAGGGCTCTGTGTGTTTTCAAGTGGCAAAGTCTGCATATATTGAAATGTCTGTGGCAGATAGTGACGCTGAGCCTTAGGATGAAAGAATTTCAGTAATCTCTCTCTCTCTCTCTCTCTCTCTCTCTCTCTCTCTGCTTCACGGGCTGAGATTTATGAGGATGCTGAAAAACTGAAAGCTCCAGAAGGAAGGAAAAACTGAAAGGGAGTAAAAGATTGAGTGCAAGGCTAGAGCAGGTGTCATGGTGAATAACAGAACACACTTTTACTGCCAATATTTATCTGTTTACACAGAAAAGTTCCTCTCCCCTCTCCTGTGGGTGAGTGTATGTGTGTATTGCATGCAGCACACTGCAGTTATTATCCCTCCACAGAGAAGGAGAGAGGTGGAGGAGTGACGGAGAAGTAGAAATTTGATGTTGGAGATGATGAGAGAGAGAGACAGAGGGAGGAGGAAGATGAAAGGGAAGAAGAGAGAGAGGAGATGATTATGCAGTTTAAGATAATGCTGGCTTTGAAGAGAGGAGAGAGGGAGCTGCAGGGAGAGAAAGACGAAAGCAACCAAGATGAATTTTCTCTTTCTATTCCTTCACCTGCACTGTCTTTTTCCATTCCACTCTCTTACTTTGCCTCACTCTCCTGCTGTGTCTCTCTGTTATGGAGTTATTTTTAGCCCTGACTTTTCTGTCTGACTGCCTGAGAAAGTGTGGAGTTACATTCTAAAATAAAGGTCTAGATGGCAATTCTGTCTTTGTCAAATGAGTCTCAGTAAAGGAGAAAACTAAACTCAAAACAGTTCAATTCCCAGGCTGACTCTGGTTCTGTGCCTTTGATGTGCTGCTGAAAATATCTCCAGTTGAGCTGCACATGCATAAGACAACACAAGACGTTTCAGTGCTGAAGGCAGAGATCAGTCTGATTTCATACAGGACGTAACAATGGTTGTCACCATTAGCGTAACCTTCCTCTGTTAAGTCATACAACTGCACACAATCAGTCACATCACAACAGTTCTACTTTTATTTGTAACACTCACTCAACCACACATGCACTTTTTCCCCCTCCTCTTGCTTCCTGTCTCTTTTGAAAGGTCGGTTAAATGTGTTTCAAATGTCATGTGTCAGGATTAAAAATCTTAATAGAGACACCTTGTGTGAAAAGCCTGGCAGTGTCAGACTGCTGCTGTGTCCCGATGGGAGTTGCTGATATAGACCTGTGTGTCCGCAGTGTTGGTTGTGTAGTCTGGCTGTTAAATAGTGCGTGGCCACAGAACTGAACACAGATCCTGCTTTTCATTATTTTGAAGATGTGGACATTTTAAGATGCAAAGTTTTTCTCTAACAGCAACAACAGACACCGGCTGACAATCAGCAGGAATCTACTGTGACATTAAATGCATGACATGAAAGACTCCTCCTCTCCTCTGTTGCTGCAGCATCAAGCAGCACTCCACCACTGGAGGTTTAACATTCAAACAGACACCAAAAGGAAAAAAGAAAAAATCACTTTGTCTGGGTCTGGCTCTGTCGTTAATTCCAACCACACACTCACATGTTGCTTTATTGATGACTCTCAGCCAAGAGGTTGAGCCACTCCAAGGCTCCAGTGATCAGGCTCCCTGTCACACCACGGTCTGATCAGATGTGTACTACCAGTGTGTAGCAGTCAGTAGGTGTTAGTCCGTTTGTCAGTGTGTGTGTGTGTGTGTGTGGGAGTGAGAGAGACGGGGACATACTTCTCCTAACACTGTGAGAAACAGGAAATCAGAGGAAGCCTCTCGTTAAATTGCAGTTTCCTTTGTTCTTGTAGCCCCACACTTGACTCGTGGAGATGGAGTTTGGACCAGAAGTGAACTATCACTCCACATGGCAAACAATTCAAGTTGAAGGAAGTGGCCAGGTGCTAGTACGTGTCAGTGTCTGCTCTGTACTTGAAAGACTTTCCATTTGTATATCACTTTGTTTTAGTCTTTACAGTTTAAGTGTTTAGTTTAAGTAAATGTTTAGCATAAAGTTGGTTACTTGGACATTTGATAAGACAAGTTCCACAGATCAGATGTATCCTTTTTCTCTCCCCATACTCTGTCAGGCTCTCTCTCTCTCTCTCTCTCTGTCACTTGGATTTGACCTCTCGGGCAGTGACCTCATCAATAAGGCCTCATTTGGGGGAAGGGCAGGGTCAGTGGTGTGTGTATATGTGTGTGTGTCTCCGTGTTTGTCTGTGCATGACCCTGATGGGGCCCCTAGCATAGTTCGATTAAGAAGAGGAGGGGGACGAGGGAGGGGCCGTATGGGCCCCCCATTTTCCACCATCTTAGGTTTCTGTCTATTGACTGCCATGGCCGCCCCTCATCTCATGTCTCCCCTCTCCCACCCTGTGTGTGTGTTGGTGCGTGCATGTGTTCACATGTACAACGTCTGTATCTCCTGTCCTTTCTCCTCATGGCAATCTCGCAGGTGGACGAGACAATCACTCATTCTCATCTCTCTCTCTCCCTCTATATAAATCTCTGCCTGTCTGCGTGTCCTCTGTCCCTCCTCCCCTCCCTGCTATTCATTTTCTCCATCCTCCTCCTCTCCCTTTTCCTGTCTCTGCCCTCATCCTTTTATTCGGTCCCACCCTCCCTGCCTTCCTGCCTTCCTCCGGTCAGGTGAGAGGGAGGTGAGGGAGGAGGAGCAGGAGCAGTATTAGCCTCACTGTCTGGAGCCAGTGGTAACCTTATATCTCGGCACAGAGAGAGGAAGGCTTGCTAGTAATTTGAGCTTTAGTGATTGTACATTCAACACAGAGGTCATTTTTGTAGACACTGGATATGTGTGAATGCACACGCACACACACACAAACACACACACACACACACACACACAGTCTCTGCCTTGTGCCCAAATGAATGCATACATCAAGCAAACACATTAGAAAAACATATTTTCTTCCCACTATCAGTGATGTAATCCCGGTGCAACGTCTCCATGGCGATTGTCCTCTCCCATCCTCCGGAAACAGAGGCTTTGAGGTTTGTGGCTGATTGGTTTGTCCAGGCAGCTGGAAAATGGAGTTTAGTCAGCTCAGTGCCCTTGGGCTGTTACATGCTCTAACACACACACACACACACACACACACACACACACACACACACACACACACACACACACACACACACACAAATGTACATATAGTACACATACTCTGCACAGATAGATGAGCTGGAGGAAGGATTAGAGAAATGGGAAAACTAGGAAATGGAGAAATTGATTCATTAGGAGTTTGAAAAAACAAAGCTAAAAGGTGGAGAACATGCTGGACTCAGTTTTGTGATATGTTGTTATGAACTGCACTTATGCATGTTTTCTAACTAAACAATGAATCCTTTCAGCCTGACACTATTGTGTGTCATTCTTTGCAAGGTTTTTACACAGCTTGTCATGGAAGCACTCATACTAATGAAGTAAGTTCATTCCAATGTGTTCATTACAAACATGGAAGGCAGAGAGATACAGAGGTAAAACCAAGAGCGACAGATGGTGAAGGGAAGAGAAAAGAACCGGAAAGAACAGAAAGAGATGTGTAGCTTTGAGGAATCTACAAAAGACAGAGAGATGATGTGAGGGAGGTTTCACTGGGTTTTAATCAGTCACAGCAAGTGATGGTAGAACAGAGTTCATTAGTTAGTGGCTCTGGGCTGAATGCTGCTGTTGCTCTCTCGCCTTCAAGTTGCTTGTCACTGAAGTCTGATCCTTTTTGGCCTCTGATGCAGCTGCTGAGTTTATCTCAGTCAGAATATGTTCTGCCTTTGATTCAGAGACTTTTGCCTTTCACGTTTTCATTGATGTTGTACGTTAAGTTTAGGAAACTTGGCCCAGTTTCCTCACAGTTGGGCCAGTTTGCCCCTGATCCCTCGACCTGGTTTGATTTGTTGACCCGTTTGGACACACTGCCCTAAATCTGGGACACAGGAGGCGTTCAGAGCTGAGCACATCAGATGTCGTTGGCTCAGACTGACAGTGCTTTAACTCATTGAGTGCCAACCACGTAATTTCTCGTTTTTCGTTCCCATGCGTTGAGTGCCAAAAACGAGATTTTTCGTTTTTTGCTTTTTTTTTTTAAATTATGAAAATAGACACTTTAATACACATTATATGTAAATTTGGGGACTCTACGACGAGCAGAACTGAAATAGATGACGATCAAAGTCACATGACAGCTCATGATCTGGAAGTTTTTATCATAACTCAGCTTCTGCAAACGGAGTTCTGCATGCAGATGCAGCGCAGATGCAGCAGCTGCTCTGCTCTCACCTGCGCTGCTGCTCCAGCAGCTGGGAGCTGAAACAGGAAGCTCTCAGCCGACTGTCCTGCCCGGTCTTCATCTGGAGCAACACCGTGTCCTCCCCAAAGTCCTCCCGCGGTAAAATCTGATGGTCTCTGGGCCAAAGCAGACCGCCGTCACCGACCCGTACCACAGACGGACCGCGACCACCGGCGGGACCGGTGTTCCCGAGCCGCTGTGGCCGGCAGAGCCTCACGTTCCGCGGCGAGAGGCTGTGACACGGCACGGTGCGTCTGTGTTATTGTTGTTTAGTGGCGCCCCCCCCCCCCGCCCCCGATGGTGGTTTTGTGAATAGAACAACAATTGTTGTATATATTTATCTTACACGAGCCCTTTGATCCAGAAATGCGAGTGTCAGAAGAGCGACAGACACAAACAGAGCACCTTTCATAAAAGACGCTCTATCTCCTTTTCTAGAAAAAAAGGAGGGATTTTGGTGAAACCCAGCCATGTTTAGCTTGACTTTTCTCAGGAACGGAGGCACGTAGAAACAAACGGTTTGTGGTCATTTGAAGCATAAAGTTAAACCTTTCAATTGAGCTACAGTATGTGTTGGTGGCAATAATATAGAATACACTATGGCTCTACATAAAAAGTCAAAAATGGTCTAAATTGCCGGTACGCTTGACTAAAACTTTGGAAAGGAGCGTGGCACTCAATGAGTTAAAATATCCAATTAGTGAGCAGCTATACGACAACACAACAGTTGTAACAATGACAAGTCATTCCGTATGTCACTATTCATTTCTGATATTTTGCAGACCAAGTGATCAGGAATGTGATTTGTAGAGTAACTCAGGATAATTAAGCAATACTACCCGAGGTTATACAACTATTACCAACAAAATAAAATGTACTATAATCAAAATATATTCATGTCGATGGACAATTTACTCTCAAATTTTAAAGGTTTTTGCGAGTGTGCTTCCCGTTTCCATGGAAATACATGGGATCCGACTAATAACTGAAACACAATCTGTCACGTCAGTAGACTCCATGTGTAATGGAACGTAGTTTACAAATACAGCAAATAATCTGACCGTTAGTAACGACCTAGCAACAGAAAATATTTTCTAGTCCCAGATGAGTGAACTCTGAGCAACGTGAATGTTTTATCACGGTCTCCGACATTCCCGAACTAAATCAATACTTCATAAAATGGGGAAAGTCAAACATTTTGATTACTCCAGATTATTTAAAAGCCCCAAAGTCGCAAAACAGAGAGACAGAGAAACATAGAGGTAATCAATCACCAGGCCAGGTTTTTAAAAACATTTTCACTGCGGACAAAAGTGTCTCTCCGACTATGTACACACACTGAAGGGAGAAAACCCTCTGGGCTAAAACGGGGCAGTTTACAGCATATTAACTAAAACATGTTGATTTAACTGTTGTATAAATATAAGTTTGGCAGCTGACGGGAACGCTCTACAGGAGGTTGATGTCATTTGTGATTTATTTTCATGAGTAAAATAACGTTTCTAAAAACTAAAAATCCATGTTACCATGGAGATGAATACAACATTGTGACATAGTGGAGTAATATTTTTAGTGATGAGTCAGGTGTACTGTCATGCTGATTTAAGCACATTTTAAATTTCTTGTTGACCGATCAGATTGCTTGGTCAGAATACTTGTTGTATAATATAGTTTCTTTGTAGCACCTCTGGTGACAACATGAAGCAACGTGATGATGATGATCTGGTCTCTGTGTTGGTTAAATTACCTCACCTGTTTGCTTGGGTGGGGGTGATGCAACCCCACTGTTTCACAGTGAGTGATGGTAACGTGCCAAGACAAGTAGTAATACAAAACCACAAGCTGGGACATGAAACACTGAATGTAAACATCGTGTTTGTTGACAAGAGAATCCCACAGGGAACCTTTTCTGAACTTGGCCTAACTTAATGTCTAGTAATCACCCACAATTCAAAGAGCCAATAGCAAAAGCAAAGTTTATTTTAGCCCCACTATTTGCTCTGGTGTCTGTGCAGTGGGCCCCGGGCCACTCCAGCTCCGGTCAGAGCCCAGACGGACCCCCAGCACACTGCCGGGGTGAGCCAGCCCTCACCAGGCTGAGGGGACCAGATGTGTCAAGTGGTTGAGCTGGGGGGACAATGTGCCCCCCGGGGCCTGTTGAAGTGCCTTGGGGGAGCCTGGACTGGATCTCTCCACCCCCTCCCTCAACCCCCTGTCCCCCTCAAGCCGGGGCTTTTCCTGGGCAGCGTGGCACAGTGTGTGGCCTGGCCCCGAGCCAGAGCAGCCAGCCTGCCTGCCTCTGCCAGCCTTCCTCCCCTGAAACCAGAGACAAAGCTGGGTCACGGCCAGACACTCCACACTCTGTGTTTATCTCTCCATCATTCCCCTCCTTCTCTCTTTTTCTTCTCAGTCATTAGAGGTCATTCTGTTCATTTTCTCTGTCTGTTTTCGTCTTTATCACACTATTTATCCCTTTAATGTCCAGTATGCACTTTCTTCATTTCTCTTTTCTTTTCCTTTTGCTTTTCTTTTTCAATTCATGTTATGTCTGCTTTCATTTCTTCTTTATGTTTATCTCACCATCTCACTCTGCACCCCTCCTAATCTCTTGTCACTGTTCAAGGGCTTCATTTCACACACTCACACACACATTGTTCCTTACATTCAGAGTCATAGGCAAACTTTAACCACCTACACACACACACACACACACACACACACACACACACATCCACCACCAACCTGTATATTCACATGTGTGTGCGCACACACACACACACACACTCTCTCTCTGTCTGTCTGTCTGCCTTACATGCTCTCACACAACTTCCGACCCACTTTGCATTCATAAACAGTGACAATCAATCCACCCACTACACACAAACACACACATCCACACACACAAAAAAACAAACGTGCATCCTGACTTTTCCTGTTGAAACATACAACCCAGCTGAACACATCCCCTTCCCACCTTCCCACACCCACGCGTAGGTGCCCCCCTCTCTCTGCAATGTGTGTGTGTATGTGTGTGTTACAGTGTGTCTGTCATCCTGTCGCTGTGTGTGGGCCCCACATCAAACCAGCTGCCTAACCAATAAAGGCTATAGCACTAGCCACCCGGCTCAGAGCAGCTAGCATGCATCACTCACTGAGTGTGTGCGTGTGTGTGTGCGTCCTCCACAGCCACCCACGGTGCTGCCACTAACAAATCTGGTTGACTTTATGAGGAGATGAGTGGTTCTTTCTCACTCTTTCTCTTTGTCACTCTCCCTTTACGCCCGTACCCTCGTTTTCAACTTTGATTTATTTATCTTTCTCATTTGCACTATTTGACTTTCTCTCTGTCTCCTTCTTCCTACACTTCCCAGCCTTTTCATCTTTGCTTTGTTTACTCTTTTTCATTATTTTCTCTCTCCCACATCTTTCTAATTACCACACTGTCTGTCACTCTGCCTGTCTTGTAATGACTCCTAAACCACAAGCTTCACACCTCACATGAAAGAGCAGAACACACACACACACACACACACACACACACACACACACACATCCACACACATCCACACCAACCATGGTGCAGAACTTACTGTACACAAGCACACGTACCCACATTGAGCTACAGAGCACACTAGTTTGATTCACCTCTAGTTGTCAGTCATCTGAATTATTTTTAATGTGCTATATAAGAAGAAGAAGAAGAAATGTCTTCTTCTCTGTGGGGGCCACTAATGCTAATAACTGTTGGTGTTTACAGTAGCACAGGGTTTTATTTTGACACTCTCCTGCATGATGGTAACATATTTTAGATTTCAGTTGTACAATCCACTGGGGTGCACAGTAATTGACTTATTTGAAAATGACACGAAAATGACTTAGATGTATGACTATGCATAGTTCTAGAGCTCCATGGACAAAATAACAGTGGGTGGTTAAAGAATTAGACGGTCTGCAGAGCGTCCCAGCATACACACTCACTTTACCAATTTTTACTAGATGACAGAGAATTTCAGACCAATAATGTGCTGTAGTGAAACCAACATCCAACAAACATGTCCACTTCATGTAGTGATTGGTTAGGTGTAGAGGTAGGTATAGTAAACACCTTGAATGCCTTTAACTCTTTCACAACCTCACTAATTGCTCATCACATCCGCTCCGGACCACATGTTTTTGTCTATTTGTTTACCTTTTTTCTCACATCGAAGTGAACTTTGTACATCACCTAGAAACAAACGGTCTTCATGTGGTTTAAGAGTGACTTTCCAACGTGCTCCTCGAAAAAACAATAAGTTTTTCCGTCGTTTCGTTTGTGAGTAGGAAGGAGAAGAAGAGAGCTCGGTTTCTCCAAAAACGGAGCTCCCGCTCTAGTTTCAGCGAAAAATGCACTTTTGTGTCAAGTGGCAATCGGCTCATTTTACCGGTAGCTACTCTGCAGCGTGGCGTCTCCCAAATCATTTCTACGGCAAATAAATATTTTTGTAGGCAAATCTGGGCGGTGTGGCGGCGTGGAGTGCAGCGGTGCGGGTCTCTGGCCACAGCGGAGCAGCTCCGTGACACTACTGTGTGACTGACCGCCGGCGAGTGCTTCGGGGCGGCCGGCCGGCTCACAGCACCCGCAGCACAGCGCCCGCTGCACGGTGAAAACAGCTGTGATAACGGGCTTTCAGGTCCGAGTCTCCATAATCTGTAAAAAGAAACGGTTTTGACGAGTTAACTCGTCAATGGTCGGGAAAGAGTTAAGGGAGAGCTGTCCAAATATGTGAGCTGTTATCCTCATCTACACACCTACCATAACTTTAGCAGTGTGCACTTCATAACACTTTTATTTTCTGATTTAGTCGAACAACATATTGTACAAACCATTTACTTTGGCCTTCAGTGTTTGACTCTGTGTAGAGGCTCTGGGTTATTTTGATGAGTGAGAGTAGAAACAAGTTAAAATTTAAAGTGAAAACAGATGAAAATGTATTTGTAGGAAGAGTCAGTTTAGCTGACATGGCAACTTTACTGAGTGAGTGGATCAAATCCACACATGGGTGCAGGTTTGGTCCATGGATTCATGTTGTTTGTGGCAAATTCTGACCTGGATCTGCTTCCACAGCAGAAATTGAGATCAATCAGATCAGGCTCTGTTTTCCAGTCTTCAAGTGTCCAGCTCTGATGAACTTGTTGTCACTGCAGCCTGACAGGAGAGGCCAGCGTGGTCCTGAGCTGTTGGACCTCATCCACCTTATTATCTGAGTTCCAGTAGCCTTCCTCTCCCTGATGTTTGAGGCTGAGGCTCCTGACCTGTCGCTGCAGGATCTCACTGCTGCCCTATGGTTGTCATATAATTGCATGAATGATAATAATGATGAGGTGGTGTGTAAACAGTACAGTAGCACATTAAAAACCAACCATACAGTTTCTGTCTCAATCTGCCTGCTAATCAGCACTGAGCACGTTAACACACAGACCCACAGCTTCATGCAGTACCTCTGTAAAATTGCATTATAGTTGAGATGAATTACATTTTATGTGTGTGTGTGTTAGAGGCTTCAGTTGCATTCTGTTGAGGCTAATGCAGCGTGTTATATTAGATTATTCTGACATTTTCTGTCTCACAGATGTTACAGACTTTAACAGGATCATTTTCTGTTCCTTCAGGTCACTTCTTCTTTACAAAGCAGGCTAAGACTGACTCAGGATCAGTTTTTTAAGTTGCTTTGCAGACAAAGGAGAGATTGACCAAAGGGCAGATAAAAAGGTCTCTCTGTCTTTTTTCTCTGTCTTTGTTTTCTGTCGTTGTCTCAAGGGCATGCTGTCTTGTTGTGGATTTGCTGTGCGAGTGTGCGCGCACACACACTTCTGAAGAAAAGTGTGTGCGTGCACAGGCAATGTAATCTTTTTAATTCTATGCAGTGTTTGAAGTTTTCCTAGGTCGGCTCCAAACTTTAACATCAAACGCTCAGGTCAGCCACCCTCCCTTCATCTCTGTGTCCTCCTTCTCCCATCACCCCCCCTCCTCCCTCTCCCTCTCTGTGATCTGGTGAGACTAGCAGAGGGGTGTCCAGCAGATAAAGCGGGGGCAAGTAAGATTAGACAGACTGACGCCCCAACACACACGTACACTGACCACAGACACGGACGGAGCAACAGAGTTTGTGCAGTGAGTTAGAACGACGGCTTCATGGAGCTGCATGAGTCCAGAACAATGTGAGTGAACAGCTGGTACAGTCAGTTGTTTCATCATCACTCTGGAACCGTGTTTGACACACAGGGCTATTTTTAACCCACAGTCAGACCCACAACCCACTAGGTGACTCACAAGTCACTACGGGCCAAACACACTCACACTCACACACACACACACACACACACACACACACACACACACACACACAAACTGAGGATTTCCACTTAGATGCACGTGGTGGTGAAAAAAGTCTCACACACTTGTTCACTGCCGGAATAACAAAAGTATATGTTTGTCTCTGTTGCTACGGTGTCTGTTTGCCTGTTTATGTGTGTGTGTGTGTGTGTGTGTGTGTGTGTGTGTGTGTCACGTGCCTCTCAGGCAGACGCTGAACAGCTGCATGTGGTTTGTGTTTGAGTATCTGACAGTGGCTGGCCTCTCCCTCTCTCTCTCTTCCTCCCTCTCTCTCTCTCTCTCCCCCATCCCTCTCTTGTATGGACACATGGGTGAACCCTCCTCTTCATTCTCCAGCTATCAAAGCAATGACCAAATGACAGACAGACCCACACACACACCCACACACACACACACACACACACACACACACACACACACACACACACTATTTCTTTTGTGTCTTGCTCTAAGAGGAGCCAGATGCGAAATAACATGCACATGCTTATTTTCAACTGGTGTGTGTGTGCATGTGTGTTTGACTGTTCCTTTGTGTTCACAAGTTTCCTTTGTTTCCTGTGTGTTTCTCTAATTGTCCACACAGCTCTGTGAGCATGCAATAAGACAGCATACTATACATGAGTAAAGTTTTACGTGTGTGTGTGTGTGTGTGTGTGTGTGTGTGTGTGTGTGTGTGTGTGTGTTGTCTCCCCTGGTTACAGCGCTGGTTGTGTCTCAACCTCCTGTCTTTTCTCTCTTGCTGTGCTGACTCAGCTGATCTGGCACATTTAACAGGGTGTGTGTTGCAGATCCGGCAGCGTTTAATAGGGTCTGTGTGCTTTCTGGGCTCCAAACCCTGGTCCAGTCAGCCAACAAGTCTCTCTACACAGAGTTTGTGTGTGTGTGTGTGTGTGTGTGTGTGTGTGTGTGTGTGTGTGTGTGTGTGTGTGTGTGTGTGTGGTGTGTGTGTGTGTGTGTGTGTGTGTGTGTGTGTGTGTGTGTGTGTGTGTGTGTGTGTGTGTGTGTGTGTGTGTGTGTGTGTGTGTGTGTGTGTGTGTGTGTGTGTACTGTGACGCCAGTTCTGGAGGAGTCCTTCCAGTATAGTGTGCTGTCTGCTGTGTGGTCGTTCCATAGGTGCAATGTGTGGATGCATGTATGTTTGTGCGCATGTGTGTGTGCAATAATGTATTGACCTTGTCTCTCACTGCCAGTTCCCAGAAGGTTGATGAATAAATAAAGGCGTGACGCCTCCAGTGAGCCTGTCTGCTGCTAGCAAGACACAATGACACCACAGGCACATACACACTGCTCTCTCTCTCTCTCTCTGTGTGTTAATGTGTGTGTGCTGGGCTATATTTGTACAGTGGAATAATGTTGGTTGTCTGTGACACTCTGACCCACAGTTGTGTCTTTTCTGTGCCTCTGCATTGATGTGCACCTCTGGGTGTCTCTGTGTTTGTGGGGCAAACTAGGCAACTGCCCAAACCCCTCCCTTTCCTAGAGGCACCCATGTGAGGGGCGTGTTTTGCGTTTCATAGCCGACTTAGCTGTGTTTGCAAATTGCACCCATGGCTCCTGGTGCAGATTTCACTTCAGACTTAAACACTGTGCAGCTCCACCCACTGCAGAGAAACTTTTTCATCATTGTGAATACTCAGCTGCAGTGTTCTTCAGACATATTAGAACAAGAAGCTTCACATGATGGAGGAGCAGCACTGTCCCCAGACTGAGAGCCCATGAGCCTGCTGTGGTGGACTGGACAGAGCAGCACATTCATAGGAACCTCTGAATCAGTGTTGGAACAAGATCTGAGCAACATTTGATTTCTTTTGTAGAAAGAACACAAGTGTGTTTTTTATTTGTTGTGTGTGCTCCAATTTCAAAAACACTAAGACACTGAATCTTATTGAAGTAAATGTTGGAAAACAGAGTTGCTCTACAGCTTTAACCAGACGCAGGACCAACTCTATGAAGTGCTTGAAACACTTCCAGTTTCAGGTGATGATACCTGACCAATGGTATGGACGGGGCCCCTACTGTAAAGCTAAATCTTGGCCCGGGCCCCTAAAAGCCCCTAAACGCCCCTAAAAGCTTGATGTGTATGGTTCTGTGTGGAAAAGCATCTTCAACAGCTCAGCAAAAAGCCACGTAGAGTTAATGCAAAGCACACACACATCTTCCCTCACGCCCACTCTGTGAGCATCTACACACCACAGTGAGGTGGGAGTGGTCAGAAGATGAAGTGCCGGACCACTGCTGAGGTCATCAGGGTTAGAGCTCTGCAAGGTCAAAGGTCAGGTCACATAGTCAGGCCTCTGCACGTGCCCAAAGCAGGTCTCCTAGCAACCAGGCAAAGGGAGGAGATGTTTACGACTGTGCGCTGGCAGAAGCAGTCCGAGTCTAGCACTAGTTTAGGAGTTTGAACCACCATGCAGCACATGCTGCAGCATATTGAACACAGTTGTGGGATTTTCCTTCTCAGGCTGATTTAGAGCATTTGCGTCATTTGGTCGTCTCCACCCACCGAATTTCATTGCATTCCACGCTCTAATTAGAACAACAAAAAGCCTCATTCGCAGAACATCACCCACTGTATATTCATCCACTCACATGACGTACCATGATGCACTAAGTGACAAAACCAACTGAAAGGCACATTTAGGTGCAGCTTTCCCTGGACTTTTCCCGAACAAAGAGATCTTTATTTAACTTTAGATTTGTTTCTTTTTTAGAACATGTCCTAATTTGTAGAACTTTACACCATTTAATCCACACTTGCTCCTTTTCAAATAAACTCGTGGCCCTCGCCAGAAACATTTAGAGGCTTTTCAGTGTAGGGCATCAGTATGATGGCCATTGACTGGTCATGTTTTGCTTTCTTGCCTTTGTGTCTCTCTATTTCTGTCTGCATTATTTCACTGTTACAGACCTGAGCCAGTCTGAAAGGACAGCACCACGGCTCTCATTAAAAGTACTATAACTCATAATAATGGCTGTCATGAACTCAAGTGAGCTGTGGCCTTATTAGGAATCATAAATCACAAGGTGGTAGGCAACTCTCGTCCCTAGACAGGACATTTAGCTTTTTATTGTTATTCTCCACCCAGTTCTGACATTTATTCACAGGTTTTTGTCTTTTCTCTCCTCCCAAGGCGCCTTAAAATTGTTCTTAACGGTTATAACAAGTGTTATAATTCTTCCTGAATTTGTGTGCATTTTCTTTAGCACATCATTTTTCTTTGGGGAACTTACACGTGGTATTCATAAAGGTACGTTTCTGTTTGCTCATTTAATGAGAGAGTTACTACATGTAGTACATAGCATGCAGACAACTTTGATGTGGGCTTACAGGTTTAAGGTCACAGTGATTTAAGTAAGCAATAAATTCTTTCATGCCCTGTCTGTGTCCCTCTCAGACACACTGCTCATATAATGACGTGTCCCTTTTGAGGTCAGGTTGCACACATCAAAGCCAACTCAGTAGCCACTTTGAGCCATGCACTTTTCTCCATAGGTTTGGATCAACTTTATGTGTCTAGGTCACGATTGAGTCACCCCAACAGTCTGACTACTGTACATGGGGCCTGGTAGCGTTTCTGTAGCGATGCTGCAGAGCTCAAGTTAGAACTGATTGCTATGACTAAAGGGTACAGCACAAATAAGATTATATATACACATTAGAGAGATGCACATCCTGTCCAATTGAGACGCTCTGTGAATGACTTATCATTTCTGATGTGAAATAAAAAGGTTTTTAAAATGGCTTCAAGTTTATATTAAGTTATATGGTGTATAGCATTGAACAGACTCCATTAAGTTTTAATACCTCACCTCCTGTATGGACCTGTGTTCACAGTATTCTAGGTATTCTAAGTATTTCTAGTATGTGTTGTAGTTTGACCTGTTGTTTGTCATGTGAAGCTCTGTGTTGTATGCACATACTCACAGATTCCAGTTTGTCAGCATCATACCGTCTCTGCCACCAATTTGTCACAGATTAGTTAAACAGCAAAATGAGGAAATAGTCACATCTCACACCCAGACAAACACATCTGTAGTGTGTGAGAGCTATGTTTATATTTTATACACCACTCTGAGGATGTTTTGTCTAATAGTAATTGTGAAATAATAGTTAAATAGGAAAAGGTGTGGAGATAAGAGAATATAAAAAAGGAAATTCAAGTGAGTAAGATGTGATGATGGGACAAAGAGACGGAGCAGATTGGAGAAAAAAGAGTAGAAAGGCGACAGAGAGAAGGGAGCATATGGATGGAGGAGGGAGCGCAGAGAAAGAGAGGCAACTAATTAAAGTAGGTAGAGTTTTAGTTGGGTGTTGATTCCACCAGGAGTAATGGTCCCAGGTGTGTGAGATGAGGGGAAACAGAGAAGATGAGGGAAGGGGAAGGAAACTAGGTCTTCACACGCCATATGTTCTCCATCTTCCCCCTTTCTTCTGACTCTCTTTCATTCCCTTTCATATCAGGCGTTGCGGTGGCTCACCGCGACGAGCCGATCTTGAATTGCTTTTCTTCTTCCTCTCCATTTTGTATTTCTCCCACAGTCTTCCGCAGCTATTGCTGTGCAGTGTAGGTTAAGTAAGGTGACAGTGGGATTGAGTGGGTGGAGGTTTGGAGACTGAGTGATTGTGTGGCTGTTTGCATATGCTTTTATGTGCATTTCAGAAAGCCTCTGCAGCCTCCATGATTTTTTTTATTTACTGGGGATTTGTGTCAGCTGCACCCTCTGCAGTGTGGATTCACTGTATGTGCTGTGTACTATGTTGTTGATTGTGGATTTCTTTGCATGCATCGGGTCAGACTACAGTTTAGGATTGATTGGTAGATTGTGATAGACATGCATAAACCTTATCAGACGGTTAAAGTCCACGTCTCAATCCTTGACCACAACACGGGAACAGACCATGAGTTCAAAATGACATGTCATCTAAAAATAGCTCTAAACTCGCTCACCCTTCCCTCAACGCAGCCCCGCTCTAGCCCCCACCCCCCTCCGATGTCACCAATCTCTCCACCCAGTCATGAAATGCAAGCTACTCCCACTGTACATTCCACTGAGAGGAATGAGCCAACTCCCCTGTAAATTAGAGAGCGGGGGGCTACTCATTGTTTTCTTCCTTACAAAGGCAGTTAGCAAACCAGAGTGGAGCAGCAACTAAACAGTGGTCAGCTGGCTCTACTGGCTAGCAAGCTGGAGGGAAGCTGCTGCTGCTGCGGCGGCGGTGGCGGCACCAGGTTGGAGTGCCTCAAGGCTCCATCCCGAGGCCCCTCTTTGGTCTCTTTTTTTTCTCTCTCCTTCTCTGTTGTGACTATGTGCATGTGCGTCTGTTTTGTGTGCCCATGTGTGCACCCTCAGGCTGTTGTCAGGCAGATCACGGGAGCTGCTGTGAGTTAGCCTGGCTGACGTGTCTACCTACATATGTCTGTTCCCTCAAAAAGGTGAAAGTAGGCAGGAGAAGGAAAGGAAGGAGACAGGGGATGGGAGGAGGAGGTTTCAACAGAGAGATGGAGTCAATGCATTCCTCAACGTGCACAAAACATGTCCGCAGGGGAACTGCAAGCCCAGCAAGATTCACAGACTCCCAGCATCTTAAAACAAGACTCCTCTCTCCTCTCCCCCTCCCCTCCCTTGTTCTCTTCCCTCCCCTCCTCCCCTCTCCTTGGCCCTGAAGTGGTTTAAACGAAGGGATAATCTGTGGAGGAATTCCAAAAGGCAGGAATCCAGGGATTATCCAAAGAGGAAAATGGCAGATGATGGAATATTTGAGGGTTTACCTGAAATGATTGCTCGGATTTTGTGCTTGGAGGTTTGAATTTGTGACAGAATGATTCATTTCAGTTCAATAAGGTAATAAAAATTGACAAAACAATACAACGGCCTTAATAGGATTCAGTTACTTGTGTGTGTGTGTGTGTGCGTGTGTGTTATAGTACTTGGTGGTCAGACTAGTGAGGACTCGTCAGACTGACGCGTTGCGAACTGATGAATCCCCTTGGATAAGAGGCCAAACTTCTTCCTAGACAAATACAAGTCCACTTGCCTTCGATCCATTTGTTGCCCAGAGATACTTGGTGGTGGCCTGTACTCTTGTCTCCAGTAGCGAAGGAAATCTGGGAGTATTTCAGGGGTTTTTCTCAACACTTCTTTAAAAACAGTTACAAATTGAAGGAGCCACAGATAATCAAGTGCACCCTGGTGCCAGCAGGGGTTGCTGGCTCAACAATAGTTTTTTTTCAAGCTTTTTACTCTCACTTCCCGAACTGGAAGTGATGCGTCAGTAGCACTGTCACTTCTGAATCAATCATTTGCATTTGGAGCCTCGGAGCTGCACTGTGGGCCTTCCTCTCCAGTGTTTCCCTACTCACTGAGCACCACACCTGCTCTGCCAGACTATCAGGTCTCACACACTCATTAATATCAACAGGTTACTAATGATTTATTTGCACAGTGCGAGCATTGCAACACCCGTTATCTTCAAGTATGACATCCTCCAGGACCCTCTCATTCTTCAAAGTCAGAGCAGTGTCGGTGATCGGTGGATGAGAGAGCAAGAGAAAAGTGACGGTGAAGCACGAGGGAAACTCACAATACACAGAAAATACTAACATTTCAATTCTAAGTGAACAGATATCAAATTATCAGCTCACTGTTGTACCATCATTTTTGTACAGACACAGATGAGATAGGGCTGGCTGCATGATAAATCAGACCGAGACTAAAGATAAGCCATAAGATATTATTATAAAACTCATCACTCTTTTCCCTTGGTATATAATTAGTGCCTTTTAGTTTGTTGTATCAGCCTAGCACTGCAACATCCCCACAATCCCCCTGGACTTTATTTGACCCTCTTAATATGGCACAAGACCCTGGTGGCCCTTCGGATAAATATAGGTTGGCAGCAGGACGGTGTTTAAACGCTGTTACAGTATCTGTGTGTAGCTGTGTTATTGTAAACAAGCTGCATGTTTGAGGCTTAGCTCCTCCTGTCCTACTTAAGTGGTCGATAAACAGGCTTTAGCTTTAATTATGGTGATGTCTGATATTGCGCGTTCTTACATCATGCGGGTATCTTGTTTGTGTATTTTTGTCTGGCCGTGTGTTATTTGTGCCTGTCTGTCAATATTTCTCCAAGTGTGTGTGTGTGTGTGTTCATGTCTGAGGATATAATGACAGTGAGTGCACGTCTTGTCTTGCAGCTGTAATCACTATCACTCTGTGAGGTTGGTCAGTACATTGGGTTCTGCTCACTTTATCTGTGTGTGCGTGCGTGTGTTTTCATATCTACAGGGAGAATTACATCAGATGTTGTGTATTTTTAAAATGTCTCTTCATATGTTCTGCTACATTGTCTTCTTGTCTTTGCCGTTGATTAATATTCTGGCTGTGGCTTACTCTGTAAATGAGCCATATGTGTTTCCAGGGAAAATACTAATGGAACTTTTTATACTTTTTATACTTCAGACTTACTTCACTCATCAGTACAAGGACAAAAGCATCAAAGCACAAGTCACAGTATATTAGCACAGACTTTGACTGAGCAATTTAAGTTATGATGCCTGAGCCATGTTTGTGTCATAAAAAGGATTTCAAGGAAATGTTGCACTTGAGTCTCAGATATTTGTGAGACAGCTGAGTTGTGACCTGAACCCTCCACTGCCAGGAGCGTGTGGACCTTCCTGTGGCTGAGCCAGGTTTTTTTTCCTAATCGTATCTGCAAAGCGACACGCATAAAGAAATATTTATGAGTTTGGAGCGGAAAACTTGACCGGCTTGCACAATCCCACCCAGCTCCTTGATGAACAGGAACACCGGCTGCGAGCCAGGCCTTATCACCTCCAACATCGGTGCCAAATCTCGCCGACACTCCTGTGGCTGATTGGGAGCAAGTCCCTACAGCCAGCTTCTTAAGGCTGGTCTAAAACCTGACACTGCAAGAGTGGAGGCTTTCAGAGCAGCAGAGTCATGCCCTTGGCTCTGAAATGAAATGAAATGAAATGAAATGCAATGCAGCTGAATGTTGTATGTATGTGTGTCATTTCTTATTTCTGTGTTATGCTTGCTTTTCAGGTACAGGCGATATCTGGCCCACCCAGTTCCAGTCAGTACACACCCTGAGTGTGCACAGCAGTGGCAGGTAAGAAGAACAAGCATATCTGTGTGTGTGTGTGTGTGTGTGTGTGCGTGTGTGTCTGTGTGTGTGTGTGTGTGTATTTCTACCCTAATAGATTATCGATGCACTGCTGGGTTGGTTGGCTACAGCAGACAGTGGAAATGGGCCTGGTGTCTCCTGAGGAAACAAGATATCTAACACACACACGCAAACACACAGAGCTAACACACACATACGGCGGACACAAACACAGACACACTGTGACTTAGTAGAAAGAAAATCTCTCATGCGCAGGACTTTAAAGCACATTTTACACACTTGCACACTTACATACAATTAGACACAGCACACACCTGCTGGGTCTTTAGAGGAAGCTGAACTCCACTCCGCCTGAATCTGAAGATGAAAGACGTGGAGAGGAGAGACAGGCAGGAGGGAGAGGAGGAGGAGGAGGAGGATTAGAAAGCAGAGGAGGAGAGAGAAGGAGACGGGCAGGGAGGCAGAGGACAAAGAAAGACAGCAGATAAAGAGGAAGAGGAGGAGCAGGTACGAAGAGTGATAGCCAGCTCTGCATGCTCCCATCTCTCCTCCCTTCCTCACACTCCCGCCTTTGTGAACAGATGGGTGGAGGTTTGGAGAGCAACAACAGAAAATAGGGGCACACACACACACACGTACAGTATAGACACACACACAGGCAGTCACACGCCACCGCACACACCCTCCCTCCACCAGACAGATGTGATACTTTGCATCCGTTGTTGCTCTGTGTCTCCTTTCTCTCTGCCACTATCATATTTACATATCACATGGTCGCACTGTGTCTGTGTGTGTGTGCATGTGCATGTGTGTATTTGTGTGTTGCAGCCATGAACTAGTCAGGGTAGACAGGTTCTGCAGTCTCGTACCCACCAGCAGTGCAACAAATCTGAATTGAGATCAGTGATGTTCCTGGACAGAGAGACAGACACGGGGAGGGAGGGAGGGAGGGAGGAAGGGAGGGAGGGGAGAGAGGCTCCAGGCAGATGATGAATCAGATGAACGGAGGGAAGAAAGAGATAAGGCGGGATAAAGAAAAAGGAGGATGAGAGGCAGGGAAAAAAGAAGGCATCAAACTTGGGAGCCCTGTGGGTCTTTGCTTGCAGAGGGAGTTGGGCAAATGGAGGCATGGTGGAGAATTCAAATGTCTCTGTGCCAATGAGTTCACCAGCAGCCAGGGCTGGATCCATCGCACATAACATACAACATACACTGTGCCTGCACTGGGAACTGATGAAATCTGTGTCACGTGCTGTTACATTTTTAAAGCTACTCTGGGGATTCTTCTGTTGTTGGCAACTTCAAATGACACAGAAAATGTAACAGTTTGACATTTAACAACTTCACCACCTTGACATACTGCAGGCAGCATCACACCAGACGACCATGATCGCTGAACAGATTGCACCGGCATCACATGGAGTGTTGGATGAAAATATTACAAGCTAGGACAGGAAGTCGCCCAGCAGAGCACTGTATACAGGTGTGTGTGTTACAAATAGCCCAGAAGCAGTAAATAGCAATTGCAAAAATGACAGTTTCAGATCCATCAGAATGAAAAAATAAGTAATGGATCAGTGATTATCGATCAGTTATTGTTCTGCTGTTGGGACTTCTTTTGTCAAAGTAAGTACTTCTCTCTCATGTAGTGTAGCTAGACGTCATACACAGACCTGCCACGTGTGTGTGTGGTCAATATATTGTCAGCCTTCTGACGGTCATGGTGGTCAAATGTTCTGCCAGCATGGACTCTGTTCCCAGTCAAACAAGTTTAGTTTGATCTGAGATTTTCTCTCCAGCCTGACCACCCTCCACTCTTGATTTGCTTACATCCGACTGCCAAGTGAATTTTACGCAAACTTTTAAAATATTGGAAAAAAGGGAAATGTAAATATGGCATTTTCCACGAGTCAGTTTGAAGGTTATGAATACAGCCCTTTAATGTCAGACTGCATATACCACAAAGACTGAACAACTGTTGTGAACTGGGTTTTATTGATCTCTTCCATCCTATCATCATCACCATCATCATCATCATCATCATCATCCCTTACCTTTTCTATAATTACACTGGAGCCTTTATACCAAAAAGACTCCAACAGTTAAAGGAGTAGTTTGACATTTTATGGAGTAAAAGACATCAAGACTAACGAACAGTGTGTTGTCATCACTGGGACTCCTCTGAGAACCAGTCGACACATCAGGAGGTCACCACGGCAGCCCAGATGTTCCAGCCTTGTTCTGACACGCTTGCATCCACACACAGTGTTGGACAAATCTATCACTGACCAAAAAAAGTCAGCTGCTTTTTTTTTTCTTTTTTAATTGAGCAGCAATTGATCAAGTAGTGCCGTCTCCAGTCGGCTTCATTCCACCGGCTCAGCCTCTCTCTCTCTCCATGGCTCCCTCGAGTGAGACTTGCTGCAGCGAGGAATCAACAGCAGAAGGGAAGGAGAGATATTCAATGGGGGAGAGAAAGAGGGAGGAGGGGAGGAGGGGAGGAGGGGTGTCGGGAGAGACAGTGCCTAAACCAGTGTTAATTGAACACAGCTGTACCTCGTTAAACATTAATTGGCAATTAATCAGCTCTAACCCCCCCCAGTTGAATATATCTCCAATATATCTTTTAAGAGAGAGAGAGAAGGAGAAAGAGGGAGAGAGAGAGAGGAATAAAGTAAATTATTCACGGTAGCACAAGGAAAGCCTGTTCTAGCTCAGCCTCCCTCTCCCTCTCTCACTCCACTTTTTTCTTTCCTCCATCTTCTCACTGTTCCTCTCCCTCTCTGGGCTCCATTCAGCCCATTAATCTAGTTTTCTGCCTTTATCTCCGCTTCCTTCCCCTCATCCGTCTGTAGTTCATCCAAAGATGGAGAGAGAGGGAGTGAAAGAGAGATGTCACAACAAGAGGAGGAGGAAGAGCTGGAGGGGAAAGAAAGGATGGAGGATGAGGAGAAAGGAGAAAGGAGAGGTCCTGATGCTCCTGTATGGAGGGAGTCATAACGAAGGGAATATTAGTGAAGCAAACACACTGTAATGGGAAAACCACACTCAGCCACACATTCTTATCACAAACATCTTCATCTTTTTCCTTCTGTAGTTTTCAGCCTCCAACATCTGGCCTGGTCCCTTGGCTGACTGAGACCTCAGTGCTCTCCTGCTGTGTTTTGATACGGCCCGACCCACAAATTAGATGGTGATGTAGATTTGAATGGTTTTGTTTCTGACATCAGAAAACTCAATGAGCAGAAAATCCTGATTTAAAGGCAGGTGTTAGTTCAACCTGCTAAAAGGGAACTGTCGACATCTGCACCGTGTGACAAGTAGCACTCTGTACAGCGACAGTAGTTGTGTTTTCCCATCGTCACTAGAGCCCTGTTCATGTGACATGTTGTCCCAACACGTCTGAAGACATAAATGTTTATAGCTGCTCTGAACAGTCTCACTCAAGGGTGAAAGGTTGAAGGTGAAGGGTGAAGAGCCTGCTGTCAGAAGAGTGATAACCGTGCACACTTTGAGTCTTTCTTTGACACATTCTGCGTTGCAACCCCTCCACACTCATGACATCAGCTTACTGTGTCCCCCACAAGCTGCCCAGCAAAACTTGAGAGTGAGCGTAGTCAGATTGAGCAAGCTAGTGTGGATGTTTTGTGAGGGCGCCCCGTGAGAGCTGCTGTACAGTAGTTTATATCCAGCATATGTGGCCACAGGCACTTTGTGTTCCTACTGTAGACTGTTTGAAGACACGGTGTGTGTGCTGTAAACCCAGTCAGTCCTGCAGATCCAGTGCGCCCGGTGCTGCTGGCTCTTACGTAAGAGTGCCGACTACAGCAACAAGTCTAACCTGCAGTGCACTGACACACTTTCTTTTTCTGCCGCCTTCCCTGGATCTGTCACTCCACCTCGGCCCCGTTCACACTTGTCTGCTCTCCCTCAAATGTTGCTTATTTCCATCTTGCGCAATTAAACGCTATCTTTAATGCTTTGTTTCCTTCTGTCTCTTTTCATTATCTCTCGCTGCTTCCTCTCTCTCTCTCTCCACTCTCTTTATCTGTGTCACTTTGGCTGCATCCCAAAATTCCCAGCTATCACTCACCCTCTGCGTTTCTACCTCTCTTTCTCTCTTTTTCACTGTCCTCTCTATCAGTGGCATCTATCTGCCCACACCATCTAAATCTCTCTTTCTCTCCCTTGCTCTCTCTGTCTGGGCTCCAACTCAAATATTATAAATGCTTTTGCACGCTGGCCAGGGGCCAAATCAGCAAGGCGATAAATCAATACAGTGAGAGAATTATGTAATGTGCCACCATATTGACTGGCCCTCTCTCCTTCTGCCCCTCCCCCCTCTCTGGGTGGTTTCTTCCTCCGCTCTTTTTTCTCTGTCATCGACTCACCTTGTTTTACTTCACTTTGTTTGCCCCATTTAACCAGAGAAATTGTCAAAGTCTAATTTACAACCTTTGCCTCAGGGTTAATATTTGAGTGAAGGCATGCTCCATACATACACTGACGAACAGGTTCACACAGAGTACAGCTGCTGTCGTCGGCCAATTATCACCAGTCGGAAGTGACGGTGGAGACATTCCCAGTGAGATCTGGAGACAAAGTTTGACTGAACTTTGCGAAACAAAAGGCTCAGCTCAGGAGGAAACCATCTTGTGATCTTACATGCTGAACATTTCAGCTGCCCTGTGAGTGTGTTGTTTCATTTTGTTCTTGTGCAATGCTTAATTACAGTACACTGAGGGCCTCGGGCAGTAGACTAGAAATGAAGGATGGAAAAACAAAAACCATTGGCTGGTGTACAGTATACAGTATGCTCTACTGGTGCAGAGTACTTGTTAAACTGCAGCATTAGGTTGTGAGTTCAAGCCTCACCTGGAGAAGAAGATCTGTTGCCCAGTGGTGGCTCAGTGAGGAAACATTTTTGTTGGTTTGAGTCATGGCTCTGACCTTTTCTGCATGAAGTTAGGACTGAGGTGTTTCTGCAGTAGTTTGCTGATTTCTCACATTTTGGTGTTGCCTCTGCACTGTCAAGTCTAGCTACTCACATTCATGACGCCGATTAATTCAAGTTTTAATAAGGCAAACCTTCTCCTTAGTATTTCAGTTGCTTGTTGGTTTGTCTTCAGTGATATTGGATTTCCCTCCCTGTGTAATCAATCAGTGCTCGATGCACAAGGCTGCAGAAGTAACTGCACAACATATTTTAAAGGTAGCGTGCACGCTGGCTCTGCCCAGAAAGCATTTCTTTGCATTCCCTGTACAGAGTCATGTTTACATGTCTCTTGGCAGAAATGAAATACATAATTTATACATAAATATAACATTTCCAAACAACATTCTCCTGCCATGGAACAGCTGGAGCTCTCAAGGTTATTCTAGTTTCATGCGCCCCAATCAGGAATTTAACACACTGGCACAGTCATTGAGGGATTATCATCTTATAACCAAAAACCTCAGTTAAATGTCTCAAAGGATCTGTAATAAAAACTATGGTTATGCTTATTATAGTCACTGTAGAACAGCGTAGGTTTGGAGGCATATGCTGATTGATCTGTAAGAACAACACAAAATAGACAAAGAAGCAATGAATTCTGGGGACATGTTTTGTCACTGAGTGGATGGAAACGATAAAACAGCGTCACACACCAACTGCTTCTACAAGGTTTGAACAATTGACCTTTTCACACAGTTATGTCAACTCAGACACACAGAGTTCAAGGACATTGTGCATCAACTGAGATCAAACTAATTAGAGGTGGTTATCAGCTGTAACAGTGCATCATCCATTCCCATTGCAGCTGTTCTCTGATGAAAGGTTTTCACTTCAAACAGCTCTGATTTACGCACGTTCGCATCAACGCACATGCCCAATGCAACATCTGTATCCACGCACTGCGCATCTGTAGGAGCGCTGCAGCAGCAGCTGAAGTCATCCTCTCTCACAGGGCAGAGACATCCAGCAACTGGTGCATACTCAGCTGCTGATCCTACGGAAAGTCCTCAGTTGTGCCTCAAGTCTTTCTGTCTGTGTTCTCTGTTACCTCTCTGTTCTGGTCATGCAGTCTGGAGCTGTGTCTCCTGGTGTCCTGGCGTCTTTATAGAGAGAGGGAGGGAGGACGAGGGGGGGGGGGGGGGCCGTCTATAGGAGTCAGTGAGTGCAGTCACAGTGCTTATATTTCCTCCAGCCTATGCCCTGGTCAGAGAGTGCAGCGGCTCCATGCTGTAGTTTCCATACCGTCACCCCTCACCCGCCCTCTCTCTCTCCCTCTCTCCATCTCTCCATCTCTCCCGGCTTTCCGACTGTACTTTCTCTCTCCTCTGGAATTCCATCTTCCTGCACGTGGCTGACACTCAAGAGGGCATGCTGTGTGTCTGTGTGTGTGTGTGTGTCTGTTTGTCTTTGTGTGCGCGTGGGTGTTAGAGTGCATGTGTCTGAACGTGAGCTATAGGAAATATCTCCCAATGAAGAAAAGGAAACATGAAGTATGCTGTGTGCGTGTATGTGTCTGTGTGTGTCTCTCTCTGTGCATGTGTGTGTGTCTCTTTGTATGTGTGTGTAACATGCCAAGTGGGCACTACTTGTTCCACTGTCCCAGCCTGTAAGCTCTGTATAAGCCAGAGTTACTGTGCCTACTGTAAATGCAGTACACTTTGTACTGACACATTTAATGAAGAACACAGAGCTGAAATATATCTGAACAAAAGATGATTGTTTGGAAACATTACATTAGACGTTCTAAATGTCATTTTTAATGGCTTTGGTTGTTTTTTTCATTTGCCTGGCTTCCTAAATCCCACACTAAGTAATATTGATCTGGAGGCATCCACTAATGTTAACTGATTTCCTCAAGGAAATAAAAGAATGAGAAAAAACAACTGGTGAAAGTGGAAGAAGGGAAAGAAATCTATACTACCATAGTGCAAAGGGAACAACATTCATCCTCTGAGGAGACATTTCAGTGTCTTTTATGATTTAGATCTAATGTTTGTAGTTTTGGTCATAATCAGTCTTATCAAGAGAAGAGGTATCAGCCAATCAGCCAGGTTTTAACAAAACCCAGCGCAGCCAACCCTCTGTTTGTTTTGGCAGGGAAACAGTAGTTAACTGATGACATGATTACCCAAACTGACCGTTGTCAACATCTATTACAGGCTGACTTCCTGGTTCAGCCTTGTGCTACCAGGTGTGGTTTGGAGGGACACACCTTTGGTTCTAGCTCCAAATGAAGTGACAACCTGACTGAACCATTGACCTGGTTTTAATCTGATCATCAGACTGCTCAGGTTTCTCAGGTTTCTTCAACGATCCTTGAAGGCTCAACACCAATGACACCAAGACGCACGTAGAGCTGAGTTTACAGAGAGGAAACGTAGTAAAGCATCATCTAATCTAATTGATTTAATTAGCAACAGAAATTAGATGTAGTAAACGCAAGCAAAACACTGAAGGCATGCTGTCAGCTGTCAGGAAACACAGGAGCAGAGTTGCTGAGTCTTCCAGTGGTCATGTTGCTGCAGGTTTAGAGTGCAGATGCCATTGTTCTCATGGAGCCACATGTTAGCTGGTTTTTATGCTAAAGCCGTATCACCAGCTTCACACATCTGTTGGTGCAATGATGTTAACGTCATAAATCCACATCTGTGCAGCAACAACACTCTGCAGAGTTTTAGAACCCGATCGAAGGTTTATCTGCATCTGTATCGATTTGTTGTTTTTTTTTCTTTTCTTTTTGGCATCATCAGTGTGTGCACTGTAGGTCAAAGCACGTCTCCCTCAGCCTTACATCACATTAATGAAGAAGAGATATCGAGGTAGAGAGCGAACACAGAGGCTCCTTCTGCTCTCCAATCCCATCTGTTTGACACACAGAGGGAGGGAGGGGAAGGATGGAGAGAGGGAGGGAGGGAGGGAGGGAGGAGAGAGGGAGGGGTGGTAGACGAATGAGAACGAGGCCAGATCAGGCTGAGGGAGGGATGGGGGGTGGAAAGGGGGGAGGTGCTGTTTAGAGAAAGGCAGGGAGTGAAAAAAAAAATCAGAGGGAGGCAGGCTGGGGGGTTGGGCTCAGAGCCTGTGCATGTGTATGTGAGAAAGAGAGAGAGAGAGAAAGCAGCGAGCAAATGTGTGTTGTGTATGTCTGTGTGTGTGTGTGTGTTTGTGCGCGTGTGTGCGCTCGCTCTGTTCCTTTCCTTTCTTTGTTTGACTACTGAGTGGGAAAAAAGCGAGACAGAAAATAGAGATAGAGAGTGAGGGAGAGAAACGCAGACAGAGGAGAAGAAGAGGATCTAAAACCAGAGTCACTTTTATTTTTTTGTAGAGAGGGAGAGAAGAAGAAAGACAAAGAGGATTTCTATTTTGGTCTGTTTTTGCCCTTTATTCCCTTGCAGGCTATAGTATAAGGGGGGAAAAAACATATAAATAACAACAACAACAACGCTGCACGCTTTTGACAACAGTGTCATATTCAGGAGCAGTGTGTGTTTTGTGTGTTGGCTCGGTGCGCGTGTGTGCCGAGGAGGTGGGGGGAGGCAGCCTGTGCAATTTAAAGGGAAAATACAAGGCACACACAAAGCTGGGAGCGCAGGCAGGAAAGGCAAGGCAGCAGGAAGGGAAAGGGAAGGTAGTGGGAATCTGCTGAGCTGGCTGACGCTTTAACCCACAACCCTCCTGTAGGATTTTACCCCAGCGAGCCTCAGCCGAGCCCCGGGTCTCCCTCTGCCACGGTAAGACCAGCTCCCTATCCACAGCCTCTCAGCTGTTTCACCGCTACCGCTCTGCAGACAAAAGCAGGAGAAAGTTGCCGTGTGTGTGAGTGTGTGCAGATGGAGAGCAGCTAAGCTAAAGGCTGAAGCTAAGGCTAAAAGGCGTGAGGAATGCAGCACAAAGGGAGCTTGTGTGCTCCAGCTGGGGCTGTGTGTGTATGTGTGTGTGTCTTTGTGGACAGCCTTGAGTGTTTATGTCACGGGGCTTCCTAAACTTTTGCATGTGAAGGATGCCCCGAAAATAGACAAGCGGCGGACTACAGACCTCCTTTTAGGAAAAAGCTTCCCTGCCATTGTGAACTGAGGGTGAAGTGAGTGAAAGCTCCAATCACAGGTCATAATATTGTTTATTCCAGTGCTTCACATGAAGGCAAATATTCAGAAATGAGACTAATTGTTGTTTTACTGGCGAAGCGGAGACGAGGCTGTGCAGCAGAGTGGTGAAGGTCCCAGCTGTGGTTTGTGTTAGAGCAGGGCAATTTAAATGCCCCTGATGGCTCCACAGCCAGCTGGCTCGCCGGCACACAACACAACTAGTTCATTCCTACTTCTCCGTGTCTTTGTCTGCTGTTGTCTTCTCCTTTTTCTCTCCTCCATCCTCTGCTCTCCTTTCTTTTCTCTCACCTTCACATCTGATTCATATGCCAGTTTGCACAAAAGGTTTCTGTCTTTCCTCTTTTTCCTCCTCTCCCCTTCTCTCTGCTCTCTCTTTATCTGTCCATCATCAAGTAGGCAGGTGACTGTATTGAACATCGGTCTTGTGACTTTGTTGCCTGAGCATTATTGGGTGAATGCCTGTCTCCTCTGGACGCACACGCGCACGCACACACTCACAGATGCCGGCTCCGATTAGCCTCTCGCTGTTTCTGTTCAACATAAACACACACACGTCCACTCACTGTGTTGTGGTCTGGGGGCTTTCAGCTTGTTCTTGTCAGTAGTCTGGTCTGCGGTCAGCACCCATTTTGTAAATGTGTGTGTATGTGTATGTGTGTGCGTTTTACTGACATGTAAAGAGCTAATAGGAGCCGGCGATGTGTGTGTGTGTGTGTGTGTGTGTGTGTACATGCTCCTCCCCGAACGAATGTGTGAGAAACACAACACTTGTGCCGGCGTCTGCCTGGAGCTAATATTGGTGTCAGAATGTGCGTGTGTGTGCGTGCGTGTGTGCGCGCGGTCCATGTCCTAATTAAGTTTGTGCCCCCCCACCCCCGCATTCAAACCAGAGCAAACATTCCTAGAATAAAGCCTCACTAGAAAGCCATCTCACGCGTACTACTGTAAACCGATTCCTACAGTACACCTCCACACACACACACGTGAGCGCCCGGCCCGCACATGCGCACACACTCTTCCACACAAGGCAAAATCAGTGTTGCCGCCCCCACCCTTCCTGTTTTTTCTTCCTTTCTTTCTTTTTCATTAGTTTATTACGAGCGGAAATAGAGCATCTTCTACTCTCTGACATTTCTTTCCCTCCTTCTTTCTTTTTTTATTCCTCCGCCACTTCCTGTCCAGCTGTGATTATCCAATAGTGGTATGCCAGGCGGGGTTCAGACAGGGTCGCCTGCTGCGGACTGGAATACATCATAGCTGCAGGCTCGCTATCTGACATAGCCTTGCCCGATTAGGAAACACTGTATACAGGACACAGCCAGCACTAATGCTGTGCTAATCTGTTTATACTGTGCTGCTGGTTCCCATACTGAACACAGAGGATGCTGTATTACAGGAGAAGACGATATGACTTTATATATTACATTATCGTATGGAAAAATAGATTATGCTGGCATGGATTACTCTTGGATACAGTTCTGCTATGCTTGATCAAATGGAGCAAGTTTATTGTACAGTAAAATGGTTTGGAAGTAAAAGAACAAATCATATGGAAGGATCAATAATGTTAAATTATAGTATATGACTGATGCAAGAGAACTTGGACTGGTGTTGAAAATTAGCACATGTGCTAAACACACCCAAGCAAAGCATCTGTTCTGTCCACTGGAACAGTCTCAATGTATTTGTGATGTCCATATCAAATAAATAAACATAACATAACACAACTGAATAGAATAGAAGATGTATTGTGATTATAGAAAGGAACCAATTGTGGTATTGAATTGATGGTGTGTTTATGTTTCTGTATCTTGACAAACACCTGGTCTGTTCTACATATTAGACACCGTCACACATCAAACTTCAGAAATATACCATCATAAATTTTAAAATCGATCACACACAACATCTGGAGACAGATGCCTGATGAGGCTCTTTTATCTATTCTCCCAGGCGTAGGGTTCTTCAGGTGAGTGTCTTTGATGCAGATGGTCCTTTCAGCTTTTGTGCATCACTGCTTTTAAGTCTGTAAAACATTGTGTGGTTCCCAGTCAACACACAATAGAGTTTAAAATGTCACATGGAAAAGTGTTGTGTTTTTAGTAAGACACAAAGTAATGTAGTAGAGTAGCGTCTAGGATGAGATAGATTCCATTACTTTTCATTCTGGCTGTTTTTGTTTTTTTCTTCTCAGTGGGCAGCAGTTTTGCATAGTCATTAGTTGGGGGAGGGGTCAGCCGGCCCAGCTGTGAGTGGACGTGTGTGTTTTGCTGATGCAGATGAAATATGGGGATGTGTCCTGTGATGACAGTTGATTCTGAGCTGTCTGTGTAGCAACAAGCCATTTTCTGCACCGAGAGCCATTAGGACGCCACCCAAACCTTCCACCCCCGTCTGTCACCCATCATGCTCCAGTGTTCCTCTGCAGATGTGCACACGCACACAAACGCACACAGAGAGGAGGGGGGCTGGGAGTGTGTTTTTGTGATTGAATTTGTATGTGCATGTGTGCTGCTGTCCTCTTTACCCCTCCTCAGCCCCAGGGCAGTCCCCCCACGGCTGAAGGGGGGAGATTGTGCATTCATTGGAATGGAGGCTGAGATGGCAGGGGGGAGGAGGGGCAGCGGGAGGAGGAGGAGGAGGAGGAGGAGGAGGGTGAGGGTGATTGAGTGTGGTGCCTGGAGAAGAAAAAGGGAGACAGGGGGAGAGAGAGAGGAGGAGAGGGGGAGGGGTGGGCTGCCTTGTGTTTTAAAACAGAGGGAAAAGGGGGAGGAGGAGGAGAGGAGCAGACAGAGAGGAGGTTCAGGGGTGGAGGTGAGGGGGAGCTGGCTGGCTGGCGCCGTGGCTGGGTTGTGTCTGTGGAAAGAGGAGCTGGAGCTGGAGCTGGATCTGGATCTGGATCTGGATCTGGATCTGGATCTGGATCTGGATCTGGATCTGGATCTGGATCTGGGCTCATGTCAGACACGTTGATGTGACTAGATGTGTTGGTTCCTCTGGTTGGTCGAAGGCTCTGTCCATTCAGCCATGACAGCTTTCACATCTACACTTCTGAATGCAGCCGATTGGCCTGGAGCAGTGCATTCTGGGTTTATGTTGGACAGTGATGGTGGTTTGTGTTAAAGGAATATTACACCAATGTTCAGGATTTATTTGGTTTGGACACAAGGGTACAAGTGTAATGGAGCTCTGTGTGTGTATGTGTGTAGTAGTAGGTGGTACCAGCTGGCCTTGTGTTGTCTCCAAAGCGTTTGAATGGAGCAGTGTGGTGTATTGAATAGTGCATATACATTAGTGCTAGTTGTAGCAGTGTTGTCCTTGCACAACAGCCAGCTGTTCACAGCATATTTACCAGAAACGGTGCCAATTCCTTTAGGTACCGTTGCTAATGGCAGTGTACACACACACACACACACACACACACACACACACACACACACACACACATCCATAAATACAGTAGCTGCATTTTACTCTGTGGTTCTGTGGCTAGTCTCGTCTAATACTTTATCTATGACTGCACTAGTTTTATATTCAGGAGCAGCGTTTGTTAAGGCACAGAGGGATAAGGCTTAGGTGGTTAATTCTATTATGCAGGGTCAAAGGGCTCAGGCAGATTAGCTTTGGCCTTGGAGCTAATATCCACCATAGAAACTCAGAGTAGCTGCATATGATTAGCCGAGACTAAGACAAAGAGAGCAATGGAGACGTGATGAAAGACAGAGACAGGCTCGGCGGTCTGCTGCAGGGTCAGGTCCACGTGCTGCAGCCTGACTTCCTTATTTATTCAGGTTGGTCTGGATCTGAGCTGCAGCCTCAGAGACGCAGCAGAGAGAGAGAAAAGAGCGAGAGCCGGAGATGAAGAGCAGTGTGGGAGAGTGGAAGAAAAATAGCCACGCTGAGATATTTTGAACGCTCCCATACACTCTCACACACACACACACACACACACACACACACACACACACACACACACACACACACCACAGAGGTAGTAAGCTGAGTGTGCACATGACTTCTTTGTGTGAAGGGGATGGGCCCGGGTTTGTTGATTTAAGGTAATGGCTTCCAGTTGTCTCAGTCAGGAGACGGCTGTGTCCCCGCTGCTAGGGACAGACAGACAGACAGACAGACCGGGGATTGGCAGGCTGAGTGAAGACAAAATCCATAACACACATCCACCCACACACGCCAACACACTAGCCTCTTTGCGGTTGCGACTGACCGACTGACACAGGTGTGTGTGTCTGTCTGCACGAGTCCTGCACGGCTGATTTTATCACAGCTTGGCAAAGGTCAACAGTGGAGCCGTGTGTATGTTTATGGCGTCTCTTGCATAATGCGTGCGAAGGGCTGTAGGTTGTTAAAGTGTGCTAGCTCTGTAATGAGGGACAGAGTTCTTTATAGCTCATGATGAAGTGGGGGAGGGGGGGAGATAAATGGCTGGGGGTGTTAACAGTGGAGAGAGCAGAGTTTTTCTAGTAGAAACCTGTCAGGTATTTGTTGTGTGTCACTTGTTGTCTATCTGCTGTGTTTGCTCTTTCTTGTGTCTTTATTTCCCCGTTAATGATGCGTGAGCATGGAGCGACACAGGAGCGTGTTCCCCCTCTGTTGGACCGCTTGTTTTCATTATTAGCTGCTTGTAACATTAGTGATATCTGCACCGAGGCTTATCCTACTGCAGCGGGAGGAAAAACACAACTTCTATATGCACAAACACAGATCCACATCAACCCAAGGAAACGGGACAATCGGTGCGTGTCTGTGTCTTTACTGCACTCTGTAATTGCACGCAACAAAATGTGCAGTCTCTTTGAAGGTTTCTGCTCCTATGCTGGTTTTTTCTCTATTTGTTTATTTGTGGTGTTTTCTCATTAAGTGATGTGGCCCTGCCCAGCATCTCATTGTGTGTATGTGTGTCTGTGAGAGCTTTTTGAGACAGTAACACAGTTTAAGGAAGGTTTGAAGCTGAGTACATGAGCTTCAGATCACTCTAAAAAGAAGAGGGATAGATTATGCACCTGACTGTGTGTGTGTGTGTGCTGATCCGCGTGCCTTGGCATTTGTGAATGAAAAGGTGAGACACCAGCTCAGTGAGGGTTTGTCTGCAGGTGTGTGTTTGCCATCTGTGTTGACGATACATGGAATCTTCTTTGTCGTAGATGTGAGTGTGTCTACTTGGCTTTCCTGACAATAGGCTACTTGTACATTTAACAGAAACCTTGCAACATAAGCATCTCACTGCACTTGTAAATGTTTAGCATTATTACAGTCCACCAGTAAGTGGGGAAAAAAAGCTCTCTTGTGATTGCTGGATGCTCAGCGCTCCTCACCAACCAACAATTTTCCTTGATTTATGACATTTTCTCTGCTCAGCCTGTGCGAGTTCATACTGCAGGGGGTGTTGGTTCCCACTGAGATCAGTTGTACTATCAACCTTTTCACTTCTTTCACGTTTCATCAGACTACTGAGACTATATAGAGACAATAATGTGATATTCTAAAAGCAGCTGTTGGTCCTGATGCAGAACTAGACTGAACCCTGTACACAACACACACCAAACAACTGTGTGTGTGTGTGTGTGTGTGTGTGTGTGTGTGTGTGTGTGTGTGTGTGTGTGTGTGTGTGTGTGTGTGGTAAAACAGGATTACCCAGGTTTAGACTCAGTCAGGTTAGTTCAGTTCACTGATAACACACATCTATGGCTGTTCATTACTGACACATGCAAAAAACACACATGCACATGGACCATGTGAGTGACCCCTCTGTGACCTTGATCGATCCAACTAATTGACTTACAGTAATGCATTAAACCGATTATGCTTCTAAGGGGATGGTGAGGGGGGGTAATAAGAGAAGAAGAGGAAGATGAAGGTTTGTGTGTGTGTGGAGGGTCTGACAGCTGTAATGAAGTGATCAGTGAGGACCAGGAAGTTGTGCTTGTAGATTATTTTGTTAGAGGTCTATATTCTCCTCTGACTTCCATCCTGTGCTTCCTCTCTTCTTCTCTCGTCCTCTATCCTCTCCACCCCCCCCCTCCCAGCTGTTTGACTCTGTTCCTCCCTTTTCTCCTGCTCCTTTCTTCTTCTCTCTCTTTGCACACTGCTTCATCCGTCTCCCTATCCGTTCTCTCTTTTTTCCTGTTCTTCCTTTCTCTCCCTGCGTTACATCGCCTGCCGCTTTAACCCAGTTCCACACTGAACCCTGACCCCTCTCACTTGTGTAACATCTATGATAACTGTACTTTTGTGTGCGCATGTGTCCCACAATGTCTCTCGCTCCATTTCTTCTCAATACACAAGTCCCAAGTCTCAGCTGAGCCACACAGGACTCTCTCTCTGGTAGGATCCTTTTGAAGCTGCAACTTTATGACCACTTTTCTCTGTATTGTCATTTGCCACACTTTGTTTAAATTACATTTTTGCAATTGTATTTGTGGACAATGTTTTGTCATTTCAAATGTGTTGTTGATCCATTAGTTTAAATGGCAGGTGTATTCAGTTTGTGGTGAAAGCGGCGGTGTGAGAAATGAAAGCGGCGTCTGCGGTGTTTACGAGGATATCTGTGTCTCTGCTGGAGTGTGTCTGGAGGGCAGCGGGTGCACTGTGACCTTTATGGGTCTCACTGTGAAAGTCTGTGTGTGTGTGTGTGTGTGTGTGTGTGTGTGTGTGTGTGTTTGCCCCCAGACCGGTAACATGATCTGTCTCGAGGAGTCGAACCCTCCGTCCCTGGGTCTGTCTGCACCCTCCCTCCCCCTCCCTCTCTCCTATCTCTTCCCCATCCGCTCACAGCCTTCTCTCATTTCTGTCTTTCCCTCTTCCTGTCTTTCATCCCTCTTTCCCTTCTGCTCGCTTCACTGTTGCTCCTCTTAGCCCTACATTTAAAATTGTTGTCAGTCAAAAACCTTGAGACACACACTGTGATCAGATGGCTGTGATCACAAAGTTCAGAGGAGGGTGTGTGTGTGTGTGTGTGTGTGTGTGTGTGTGTGTGTGTGTGTGTGTGTGTGTGTGTGTGTGTGTGTGTGTGTGTGTGTGTGTGTGTGTGTGTGTGTGTGTGTGTGGTGTGTGTGTGTGTGTGTGTGTGTGTGGTGTGTGTGTGTGTGTGTGTGTGTGTGTGTGTGTGTGTGTGTGTGTGTGTGTGTGTGTGTTTGGAGGGGCCAGTGTTGATGTTGTCATTGATTTTCTCTGTTTCCTTTGTGTGACCAGTGTTAGATGTCTGTAAGCTGCCTATACTGTACAGCCCTGATAGGATATTGTATAGTGTGTGTGTTGGGCGGGGCGGGGTGATGGAGGAGGTCACGAGACAGGCTGACTCGCTCCCACAGGATTTCTATCACTGAAGTATAGAATTACAAGCTTGACGGTGTGTGTACGTGATCTCTCTGTCAGATGGCCAACACTGCATTTCCATTCTTCTGCCCTCCTCCGTCCTCTTTCTGCAGAAACACTGAAAATCTGCAAAAAAGCTCATCTATGACCCGAAATGTATTCTTGAGGCATAAAAAACCAAGTCCATGCGTGTAAGTGGCTTTGGGACTTGAGAAGCCTTTAATAAAAGACAGTGAAGACATTAAAAACTCCTACACTTATCAGCTAATGGCCAGAGGCTGACATGTGTGGGTGTTTTTAATGTATTGGAGACAGTAGCGTTGGACTTCTAAACAGTATTGAAGCCCAAACTGGTGCCCAACATCCTCCCACTGCAACAAAATATTCTCTCAGAAATCAGATCTCAGATCAGACTCCGGCGCTTTTCTTTAGTCAAGTTTTCCAATTAAACCGGAGCTTTAATACGCAGCGCTGAGTGTGCGCTGGTGTTGTTTGGGCAGCGTGTTTGCAGTTTCCAGGAGTCTTGTGTGTCTTCTGTCCTGTGTTGCCATATGGCGGCTGTATTAGCCCACAGTGTCAACACAGCTGGCTGCCTCCCGTGGCTGACTGGGTGAACAGCAGTCTGCCTGCAGATACAAAAAGCCCTAATAGGAGGATCACATTCTCTGCTAGTACATTAATATGGCTATTAGGCACATTGGGATTCATGGTGTGTTATTTGTAAGGCACATTAGTGTCGATGTTGCAGTCTGATATCCAGACTATTAGTGATGTTAAGCTGGTGATTATTAAGTCTCTTGTCTGCTCACATTACATTGCTGCAGGCAGCTGTGAGGAAACAATGACATTATGTAGTGGATCCTGAAATCTGAAAACGACATGGAAATAGAACTAAGTCCCAGTGTTGTTGTGGTGTAACACTGTGTTTGTGTATTTTACACACAACCATGTCCATGGTTGTTGCTGATGAATTATATGTGTGTAGTGTATTTATCAAAGCGTTATGCTGATGTGGTCGACTGAAGCACAGACACAAAGAGGGAGATAAAGGAGAGAGGAGAGGGCAGGTACTGAACATTGCACATCATAAATAAAATGTCAAACACTGGTGCATGCTAGCCAGTGCTCAGGGTAGCGTGAAATCTGCTCTCGCCCCCTCCTTTCTTATCTTCCCTCCCATCACACTCCCTCTTGTGCTCTTTGTGCATGTGTGTAATCGTGTGTGTGTGCGTGCGGTGCACACACAGGGTAATTGAGGTGTGTGACCTTGCTGTAGGCCTGGCAGGTGTGAAGGGAGGGATGGAGGGAGGCAGGGGAAGAGGCGAACAGAGGGAGAGGGTGAAGGGATAGATGGCTGGATGGAGGGCTGTGCTGATATATGTTGGCAGACTGATAGCCTGCATGCATGCATATATGTATGGTAATGTTTGACATTCTGTGGCGAAAAGAAATACAAGTGATTGTGTGTGTGGGTGGGAGCACGTTCTTCTGATGTGAGGCTCTTTGCATGCGACTTGGAAACGAGATCATGTGCGTGGGGGTGTGGGTTATTCAGCAGACGGAATATTATCATATTTTCTATATGCTGCAATGTGTACGTCTGGATCTGTGTCACATTAAAATGGTTGAAGGAAGCATTTAAAAAAAATCATTGTAAAGTTGAAATGTGTCAGTAAAACTACTATAAATGAGAGTAACGGTGGAGATGATTGGCAGCTTCTATCTCATAGAATTTCTATTACTATCATTAGGACTACATTTCCCCCACACACCGCTGCTTCCTGTCACAGGGATGTTGATGAATGTTGGGTCGGCCTGCCCCTCTCCACTGTTAATTCTCAAGAGGGAATAAAACAGAATAAACAGCAAAGGAACAGACATATTATTTAGTTTGACCTGTTTTAAATCTTCATCTCCACCTGTACAGCATACTATTTCTGCAAAAAATGGACCAGATGTCACATTTAAGCCTTAGTAGAGCATGTTTACATCAACAAAAATGCAAAAATATAAATGGAAGGTTAAATGAGGAAGTCCAAAAAAATTTTTTTTTAAACAAAACAAAACAAAAAAACAGATGCAGAAAACAGATTTTATTTTAAAAGCTGGTGACTTCCTGTACAGTTCTCCGACACCCTGCCTCCAACAGACACAGATAACAAGGCTGGTGGTGCTGGTAGTAAATTGGGTGTCTCCATATCGTCTCCATATATGTAGATGACACGTTACTCACATGAGCAAACGGTGCAGTGCAGGAGTGAGGGGGCGATGTGATGTAGTGGCTTTGATTTGTCCAAACCCTCGCAGCCTTTGGTGCCAGCTGTGCCGTCGTTCTAATGATGTTGTACAGCCACGCAGCGTCCTCATGTCACTCCTTTAACATGAAATCATCTCAATGCTGCTTACCATCATCTTCTCTACATATTAGTGTGGAAATGTAGCAGAGAGGCGGAAGAGAGCTCTCACACACCCATCCCCCTCTTCTTCTTCTTCTTCTTCTTCTCTGTCGCTCCATCCCCTCCTCCCCTCCTCCCCTCCTCCCCTCCTCCGCTCCTCCCCTCCTCCGCTCCTCCGCTAACCCTCTGCTCTCTGCACAGTAGCACTGTGCATCTGTGTCATGTCACTGGGTTCTGGCGTCCCGGAGTAACCCCCCCACACCCTCCCATACCAGTGCAGCCTCTCTCTCTCTCTCTCTCTCTCTCTCTCCCTCTTTCTCTTTCTCTTTCTCTCTCTCTCTCTCTCTCTCTCTCTCTCCCTCTCTTTCTCTCTCTCTCTCTGTCCTTGTGTGGCTCAGACTGTCAGTCCCGATCTCTTCATCTTCTCCTCTCCCTCGGCCTCATCTCTCACTCCTGTCTGCTTCCTCCTGAAGCACAGTCCCTCCCTCACCTCTTTCTGTCATCCCCTCTTTCTCTTTGCTTAATGCGTGTCACTCTTTTAATTCCCCTCTCTCTGTGTTACCCCATCATGCAACACAAACAAACACACACATCTTTGCTCTCTCTCTCCTGCCTCCCTCTCTCTCATGAAGCGTACACAAACATAAAACTGTCTCAGTGCATACGTTAATAGATCCAAGCTCCTGAGCTGCTGCTGCTGCTGCTGCATGCATAATCTATCTGCTTATACAGAGTGTGAACACTGCTCTTATGAAGCTGTGTGTGTTGTGTGCGTGCGTGTGTGCGTGTGTGTGTGTGTGTGTGTGTGTGTGTGTGTGTGTGGGCTCCTCCCTCCAGAGAGAGAGACAGACAGGTGTGGACCAGATTGAGTTCCGCCTCATTTCCTCTGCCCTGTGCAGCTGGTCAAGGACACACATTTCCACCAACACACACACAGGCATGTCTTCAGCACATGTTTATGCACACACACATAGACACACTTAAAATACAAGGACAGAGACATGCACACTGCACACACACACACACACACACCCCGATTAAAGACACAATGAAAAATGTGGAGGGATCAAATGCAGCATTAGCATAAACAAGGGAAGTGTGTGCTCATGTTCAAAGACTGCACTTGAATTCCTATGGAAAAGGATTACAGCAATAATTACCGCACGATTGGCAGAGTATATTTCCATGGCGACGCTGACAGATTTGCAAATGGTAAAAAAAAAAATCCATTTCCAGTATCAAGTCAGTGAAACCCCTCCCACTGCATGTTCCAGTCATACTGTATTTTATATACACACACGCTCTCACTCGACACCGTACTCACCACGACAGTATTTATACACGGCTTTGATTATTTATCTCTGACATGACAGCAGTCGTATCGGCTGCCATTTTTCATGCTGGTATCAAATGTATCAACAGTGGAGGAACATTATGATCATGGCACACACTCCTGAACACACACACCAGCACTCCCCGCTGACATCAGCACATGTTGTGTTAATGTCAGCGCACAGTTTTCTAAGACTCAGGAGAGCTGGTCATCAGCCTCCTAACATTTGACCACTCTGCATTTTTACACACCTGAAGTTTGACACCAGTGGATTTCTGTAAAGTGAGTGAGATTCAAACCAAAGTCCAGTAGAATAAAACATGCTAGAAAGGATGCAAGATTAAAGCTCATTAGTTCACATTCATTTCCCATGTGGATTACGATGACACACTCAACTATCTATAAGACAAACTGGATTGTTGTTTCTGCAGAGCTTCTCTACATTTTCTTCTTATCTGCTTTTTGAATCCCGCCTGACTTAGTTTCTGTCTGTGTTGTGGCATTTTAGATTTGATAGATATTGCACAGTGAGGTGTGACAGGTAAGGGCCCAGCACCCCCACTCTTCTGCTTAAAGACACACACACACACACACACACACACACACACACACACACACACACACACACACACACACACACACACACACACACACACACACACACACACACACAATGTATTGTCTTTGCAGTCTATACATGTGTGTTGAGGTCTGATGGGTGATTATGGATGGATCTATGTGTGTGTGTGTGTGTGCCTGTCTGCTGTGGCGCCTACCCAGTGCAGGAAGTGTGGGGTCACAATGTCTGGAGGGGAGCCAGGTGGCCTCCTGCCCATTAAACACCCAGACACTGATACTCTGCCTCCAACAACACACAACCCCTAGGAAGAGACTAGCATGCAGACACAGAGGAGGAGGAGGAGGAGGAAGGTTACTATGTATATATAATCGGGTTGTATGCTTACTTGCTGGTGAAAGTGATTGAATACCTCTCATTTAGTACATACACCAGTGTGTGTGTGTGTGTGTGTGTGTGTGTGTGTGTGTGTGTGTGTGTGGTCCTGTGGTCCTGTGAAGATGTTATGAGCCACCATGTGCGGATCACGTGTGCCACAGTCAGATAAAGAAGTCTTTGTGAGCAGATGCAGAAGATGCAGCTCAAGTCACACACATCCACTTGTGCGTGCATGCACACACCCACACACACTATATATATTCAAACTGTGACCTGTATGAACACACTCTACACCCTGATTGTTAAATGTGCAGTATGTAATAGTTTGCCACTAGGGCTCATTCAAAACATTATGGTGTCAGTGATTTAAACTGGTTAAAACACATGAAGTAGTTTAATGTTTAAAATCCAGAGGAGCTGAGCTGCTGCTAAATGAAACAGACCATTACCTGATTTTTCAAGTTATATATCACAGAAGTCTTGTTCATTATTAGACCTTCCAGTGCAGAAAAGTTACATATTGTACCTTTAAACCTTTGCAAATCAGAAAGTCCCATTAATCTTTATTTAATAGATTAGATAGATAGTATAAAACCACTGTTGTGGTGACACACAATATAATGAAGGTGTGAGTTAGTCTTGTTGGTATGTGACAGTTAACTTCAATGACATTGTGCAACTGGATAGTACAGTTTAGCACCTCTGTACAGGTATGTGGGCTTGGCAGGGCTTGTCTGACCACTCTGCAGCTCTGTATCACACACACACTTGGCCCCAGAGGCAGTAGGAGTGCATCCCTATCTAATGCCTTCTGCACTAGTCACACACATAAAAAAAAAAAAAGTGACACACACACACACACAGTTCTTTCAGAGGTGAAGAAAAAAGTGTTGTTACTTGTTATCAGAATCCCGCCACTCATCCCAACATAGAGATCACTTTGTCTTCTTCTTTTTCCAGAGTGTTTGTGTTGTTGGGATGCCCCGGGCCACGTTCCTCAGACTGCCAGTGTGTGTTTTTGTGTGTGTAAAGCGAGTTTAGGCCTGCCAGCTGCATGCTCCTCCTCACGCTAATGTTGTTGTTTTTGAGCTACGAGGAGTGTGTCAGCATACACAGTCTTAAGTTCTCAGAGCAAAGTTGTTGACAAGGGTGTTGGTTGCACATTACACGCTGCTGGAGGGATCTACCTCAGTCCCTTCAGGTTCATTTGCCGTTTGAACGAGACCAGGTGACAAACTCATCGTCAAAGTCTCCGTAAAGACGACATTCAAACTACACATCTGTTAGAAACAGTAACGCAAATAGAAGTTTGGAATATTCATCATCCTGGTGGTTTGAAGCCTTGAGTCAATGAACATGTTGAGTCAACTGTGACAAGAGCAGAGTAGTACTGTGGGCTGCATGTTTGCGCAGAAGATGAAAGGTAGAGTTGAGCAGATTTGGTTTTGAAGCTGTTTTTCTAGGTGGAGCTGACCGGTCAGAGTTTGACGACAAAGCCATGTGTTATTTTGGAGGGTTGACGTCACAGCACTGTGTCGGCGTCGACTGCTGTGGCTCTGAATACTGTCCACAGCTGCGAGGGACGCCTCTGCTCAGCTGCTGTGGTGTGGTTTGTGTGTGTGCTTGTGTTTGCATGTGCGTGCGCATGTGTGTGTAAAAGAGAAAGGACAATGAAGGTACAAACAGCACAAGGAGAGTGTTAAAGGGGCTATATTCATCAAACACTCATTTACACGTGCTTGTTCAAACACACTCACTCTGTTCACAGGTCTAGGTTGTGGAGGCAGCCGCTGCCGCGTTGCTTTCATTAGCGTCTAGACACAATTTATTACCAACTGTTCTTTCTTGTCTTCCCTCCGTCTCTCTGTCTTCCTATTTGTGTGTCTGTGCGCGCGGCTGCCGGGTGTTCAGACAGTCGTGGGGTGTGTGTGGTGTGGTTCTAGTTGGTTACTCTGTCTGTCACCTTCCTCCTCTTTATGTGGGTGTTATCCTCCTGCTTGTCCCCAAAGAGAGGAAGTGTGTGTCTGTCTGTCTGTCTGTCTGTCTGTCTGTCTGTCTGTCTGTCTGACTGTCTTATCTGTCACATCATCCATCCATCTGTTTCTTGCGTGCCTGCGTGCGTGCGTGTGTGTGGGGGAAGTTGGAGTGGGTGTGATGGTTTGTGAGCCAGGCTCGGTTTTGACCATGACCTTTTGCCGAAGCCATGTGGCAGAAGTTCACGGAGCCAAACAGCCCCGACCACAGTCAACCTGACACTCCTCCTCCTCAGCGTCTGTAGCTCTGCCAGCTCTGGCCTCGCAAACCCATGCATGTTTACAGGCAACTGACACAGAAAACAGACTCTCAGGCATGAACACAAAAATAAATGCTCCTCCACCCAGTTTAAATCCACTTTATTGGGCTTGAGCTGCATGACATTTTATATATTAGCTTGTAGCTTCTCAAACACCAGCACATCTTGACGAATGTGCAGTTTCATTTCAGTTTGAATGATGAAATGATTTAATATAGTTTGATCCAACCAACTGAATGAGTCAAACAGATCCAGTACAGTTCTGTGACTGGGCTCCAGTTTCTACCTGCATCCCACTCATTTCACACTCGTAAGGTTGTTCACTCAGTAAAGTGTCCTCACTCATGAGTAGATGCTTGAGGTGTGTTGATCAGCCCCCAGCAGGTGACTCCAGTTCCTTTTACACTGTTATGTTGCCATTACAAATCCCCTCCTCTTGTTTAGACCCAACCAAACCAACCTGGTGTGTGGTGTAACACATCAGCATCAGCGTCCCGCCACGCCAGCTCGCCCTTCCACACTGACATGGTTTGTAGTCCGTGACCACCTCTGCAGCTTGTCTAAAAGCAGAACAACAAAGCCCCCCCACCCACCCACTCCACATTTGTACAGAGCTGCAAAGTGGAATAAAGGTGCACTACTCTGGCCTTACACAGACTGTGTTATGGGTTCATTTAAGGATCTAACCTGTAAACACAGCAGACAAACAGCCGTGGAACAAAGAGACTCACAGCCTCATGTCAGACTGACTCTGGAGACAAGAAGTCTGTCCTCAGCAGCACTCCGCTATGTTATGTATATATGTGTGTCTGTACAGGTATGAAGCCAGTTGCCCTAACACGAAGGCCGACTGAATCACCAGTGACTAAGGACTTGAGCAGCCGGACATTTCACTCACACCATGCAGGCTCACACACGCTGTGGTGAATGACTGTATGTACAGCATGCAGCAGGAGTAAGAAGCTCTGCTGTCTGATTGTGCGCTCCCATGTGCTTGTGCAACCCAGAGCAGGGGTGTGTATGTGTGTTCTTAACTACACATTGCACAGTATGTTAATGTGTTTAGCATACCTCCATAGGTTCTATGCATTTGTTCAGGATCTATATCCTGTCTATGTAGTTATTAGGCCTGTTGTTCTTTGACAGTAACACTTGTGACATTTACATTATCTCAGATCAGACGGTGTGTTGGCTCAGTGACCTACATGACTTTATGTGGCTTCTGAAGATGCTTTAATTTTCAACGCTATTCCAGTTGACCTATCAGGTTGAGTAATTTGACCAGCTTCTACGTACATGAACCCGTTGGTGCTTGTTTCTTTACCTTCTAAAGGGTTTAGCTGCATTACATTGCAACACACAACCTCAGTGAACCTGCTGTAACCCCAGGCAGGGACCTTTGCTGCAGGACATAATCCTCTTGCCCTCTTGTTTGCTGTTCTCTGACAGCCGCCACTGATAATAAGGGCAAATATGACAAACAAAATGTTGTTTCAGAGATAGATTATAAACCATTGGGAGGGGGTTTCACTGTGTGACCCTCTGCACAACACATTGCAGAGACACTCAACATTAGGCATTAGGCAGTAACTCTGCACTGCCCAGCACAACTTTGTAAAACAGGATATTTCTGCTGTGAACCTAACAACCGTCATGGTGGTGGACAGTGTTTCTTCAACATGGTGTTGTTTTTTAGTGCCGGGTTAGACGAGTCAAACTCACAACAAATGATAAATTCTTTGTTCCTTCAGTCTCTGCCAGCCCTGCTCTGTCCTCACTCTCTGCTTATCTCTCTTACCCTCATGACTTTTGTCTGGCCAAAGGCTTTCTCTCCTCCATCTTTCTCCACCCATCCCTCTGTGCCTCTTCATCTCCTCTGCTCTTCACCTGTGAGCAGAGTCTCTGTTGTTTCACCCCAGCAGCCCTCTCTCTGTGCTGGTTAATGTCAAAGGAAGATGCTCCCACTGGTTAACCTTTACAGACAAAAGATAAACACTTTCGATGTCTTTCTATTGCTCACCGCTTCTGTCATTATTTCTCTCATGTTCTCTCTCACACAGTCTCTTTCTTCACATGCCACTCCCAGTTTCAAGACAAATATAACTTACACATGCATTTCACTACTTTTTTCTGTAATTTCATATTTCTCTTAATGCTTTGTCATGTTCCTCTCCTCCACCCCCTCAAGGTCTCTTTCTCTTTCATCGTCTTTATCTTTCTCACAACCCTCCCCCTTCTTCCTGTCCCCACAGCCCCGATATGGATCAAGGTCAAATGATTATGTCAAAGCTTGTGACAGTCAATGTGTCATGAAAGAATAAATCCTGCCGTTGCAACAATTCAGCCAGCAGACACCCACTTGCTCTTCTGTGAAGGTGGCCCTGCTCAAAATGCACATTTTCTCTCACCCACCTACACACACACACATATTCATGCACCAAGCAGGTTTACACCTCTACAGTGTGACCAGCTGTGACCCTTTAAGGCGTGTAACATTTGACCTTGAGTTCAAAGGTGGGAGGCCCCATCGGCCAGGCAGCAAGATCAATGAAGGCTGAGCCAGCTATATCTGCCTCACAGCTCTCACACACACACAACCTGCCCTGGGCTGTGTGTGCTGCATGTGTTATGTGTGTACATGCTCAGTAGGGAAACATATGCAAGCCACCATATGTAGGTGAGCAGTCTCAGGTAGATTATCAGAGTGAGAGGAAGACGAGACAGGAGGAGGTAGAGAACAGCGGAGTGAAGGAAGGAAAAATTAAGTTTTTCTTTAGAGTTTACAACAAAAAACAAAGTGGACACAGTGTTTGCAGGTGGAGGTCAAAGGTCACAGAGATGTTGGAGGATGAGAGAGGAGGGAAGAGCAAACTGGTTATATGATGGTTGAATGTGTGTGAGGGGGAGGAGGAAGAGAGGTGGTGACATTTAGGGTGTAACTTGTGTTAACCACAACCATTTACTTAAAGGGCACATTGTGTGTGTGTATGTATGTGTGTGTGTGTGTGTGTGTGTGTGTAACCATGCCTGCTTCAGTGTTTTATCACATTACAGGTGCTGTTGTGTGTTCCTGTGTTGTACATGGAGAGGTGTGTGTGTTTTTATGTGTGTGTGTTGGGGGTGGGGTGGCACACCAGAGTACCACCTGTTCCCAGTCATGTGGCCCGGCGTTGACACTGTGAATCACTGAACAGGCGGCACATGAAGAACACACACACACACACAGATGGCCACAGCACTGGTCCAGGGCCTGCTGTGCATTTTGGCTGACACACACACACACACACACACACACACACACACACACACACAGTGTGGTTTGGTAGGGCTCACTGAATGACATATCGACAACAGCGTGACCACAGAATAGTCAGCAAACGTCACGCGTTCATGATGAAACAAGCAGAGGGAATAAAGAGTGAGCCGCAGCTCGTCGTCTTTTAACCCTGGACTAAAGTGCTAATGAATGACTGACCGCTGCTTCAACTCCAGCTGGAATGTCACTCATGTGTTTGACCTCATTTTGACAAAAGGTGAAAATAGAAACACGTGAGTGCAGTATAATATCATACTGCAGACTCACACATGAAGTTCCAGATGAATTACATGTTGATTGATATGTTAGTTAATGTCTTCAACCTGTACCGACTGATTCTACTTGTGTTGATCAAGTAATGCAACAGATTATTTTTAAAGTTGTACCAAACTCTGCACCGCTGCTGTTATTGACGTTGCCCAGTCAGCCTCCATACTGACCTGTGTTCCTCCATGTTGTGGTTTCAGGAGGTGGGACGTGTCATGGTGGCCTGCTGAAAGCGACAGACTACAGTTCCCATGATCACCAGGTAAGGCTGTCTTTACAGCTTCCAGGTTACACCGTTTCTCCTCCTCTGTCTTTTCATTATATACACTAAACTCAGTCTACACAGACACACAATACTGAACTGTTCAGTGTTAGCTTTATGAAAATGATGATGATGAAGTAGTTTTCAGGTGGTTTTTGAATTGTTTCGTCCACCCACTGCATTTAAATATCAATATTTAAAAACGCTCAAGTACAAAGAGGTTTATTTACTTTACAGGCATACAGGTCTATTTACACTGTTGTGCAATGTGTAGGTTAGACAGGTAGCGAGTGAGTGAGACAAAAGAGGGCGAGAGTTCTTTATGTACACAGCTTCTTGAGTTCAGAAAGTAGTGGGTTGTGAAATTATGGGTGTGAGTGCAGCGCTGCTCCTTTCTGCAATATCTCACACACACTAAATCAACTGTGCCTTTGATTAGTATGTGTGTGTTGTGTGTATTGTGCAAGTCCTCAAAGGTTTAAAAGGCCTCTGATATCAAACTTTTAACTCCTCGCTCCTCAAAGTCACATTACTGTTAAAAAGGTCAGTGTTAGTGATTTTCTCATTAACTTGCCCAAGTGTGAGTCATGTTAGCTCAGATGATCATGTAGATAGCTGTTACTCTTAGTGAAATTAGAGCTGAATCATTTACACACTGAATTGGGCTCCAGTTGACAGAAAGATAATTAGCAACAAATTGATTACCAGATAATTTTGTCAAAACATTTTAAGCAAAAACCTGTATAACTTAGTTTTTAATGGTTAACTATCCCCCCTTTGAGAGGACAAACTCATCTTGGGGAGACTGAAAATAATTAGCAGGTCAGCTAAAAATGAAAGAAATAGTCTTGTCTGGAGGTTCTTAAACTGAAAGAGCAAAACTTGCACACACAGTGACACATCTCAACTAATCTTTGCACGTACTGTGTGATACTTGTCGAAAGGCTTTCACACCCTTCACAACAAATAGCAGTGGCTTCAGTGACAGATTGACTGGACTTAAATAGCCCAAATCAGTATAGTCACTGTAAAGCAAGTTGAATGTCCACGTGACCAAACTTCCAGACAGAAGCAGCAGAAGTGATTTGTCTTATTCTACTGCTGCTACAAGCTCAGAAGCACATGGAGGTTTTCACTGTTTCAGAGGGAAAGTGACCCATTAGACAATCTCCTGGAAACATGATGTACTCTTCTTAAGAGCCATCAAAGCTTTTTAAACTCCTCTGAGCTGAGTTTACTTTTCACTATGTGTAACTTTTGGATGTGGAGGATGTTAAGCAGGACTGGAGTGCTTAGCTTATCATAGAGCTCCAGTCAGGATTAGCTGCTTGTTTGAGGAACTAGAGGGAAAGCCTGCTTCTCTATTGGCCCTCCTCTCCTTGAATCAGCCTCCTAATTATCAGAGCTGCAGCAGACCATTCAGACGGCTGCGTGGCTGCTGGATGTGGGTGTGCTAAGCCAGTCAGTATGGCTCTGTCTCCTCGCTGTGTGACTGGGTTTGAGTCCGTGCGTGGAGGTGACTATTATCATGTCTGTCGGTCTCTCAGTGTACCCAAAAGGCTGACTCACGGTATGCCACATACACACACACACAGGCCCACACAAAGTCCTACATATTAGAGGCTGCAACGTACAATCTGTACCAGGACACACAGTCTCCCACAACTACAGAGCAGAGCACAGTAGCACATGCATACCTTCTCCCCCTGTTTGGACTTTAGTAGTACGACACGCTGTTTATTTGTTAAGTGTGTGTGTGTGTGTGTGTGTGTGTGTGTGTGTGTGTGTGTGTGTGTGTGTGTGTGTGTGTGTGTGTGTGTGTGTGTCTGTGTGTGTGTGTGTGTCTGTGTGTGTGTGTGTGCAAGTCTGGTATGAGAGGAATCTTTGGGGCTCGTACTCATGGGAGAGCTGCTATATATAAATATATATATTTGGAGTGTGAGAACTGAGGCATCCTTGTCCCCAATCTCTCTAATTACACACACAGAGTCCCCGCCACACACACACACACACACACACACACTCCTGGCTTCCTTCCACACACATGAATACAGGATTGCTAGCCATGCATAAGAGCTGTAAGAACTTAAACACACAGTGCCTCAAAAATCTTTTCCCCTTATTGTCCCTTCCTGCCACACACACACACTGGGGACCCCCGGGACAGACCATAATGCCTTGGCTTCCCTTGTTGTGGGAGAGGAAGGAGGGGAATTGTGCTCAGATGTACATTTAATATTCTCAGACTTTTATTATATACTGTACAGAGCATCTATGAGAGAAGCAGCTCGGGGAAACTATGCGCATGTATGTGTGTGTGGCAGAGTGTGTGGTACACTAGAGTCCCACCCGTAGCCACATCAATCAGCCGTCCTCTTCCTGTTCACTTTGCGGGGCTAATGGTCTCCCACCACACTCTTTACAGTGCAATTACACACACATCGACACACATAAAGCCGGGCAAAGTCGCACACTTGAGACAACAGCCGCCCTGTCGACACACCTAGTGGAAGATGTGGTGTTATGATGTCACAGTGGGAGCAACATGAGAATACGGTATGATGATGAGATGATGTGGACAAAGTGGCAAAGTGATCAGACTAACATGCAGCAGGAGGAGTGAAACATTTCCATGAACAATCGTGTCAGTTTGTGATGGAGAGAGAGAGCAGTGTAGAAGTAGAGTGGACGAGAGTGAGATGCAAATGATTTATAGGCTACATACACACCGCTCTGGTTTACAACTCCACGGTGGATAATTAGGGACTGTAGCCAGTCAGGAAGTAATATCTTCCAGATGATGTAATAAAAGGTCTTTACAGCTGATTTGATGTAATATAATAATATACATGCAGATTATTATAACGTTAAGGCTATAGGTTTTCTCAGTATGTAATTACATCATCTTGAATTTAATTACCTTAACAGCTTCCATCCATTTAAGGATAAATGTGTTACATATTGACATGCTGCAGCATGATTTGCTGCTATAAGCTTAATTTTTAACTTGTGTTCTTTCACTTGGGCAGAAACTGGCAGCTGGAGAAGCCTCCATGTTTACACTCATTCTAGCTGGGATCACTCTGCATCACTGTGCTGCAGCTCTGCTAGTATGCAGCTGATTCTTCCACACAACTTTTGCCAAACAAAACGTCCCCACACTAACACACTGCCTCCCAGTGTCAAAGACCCCCACTGTGCTGCATCACTCCTCTTTCTCAACACAAAACACATTATTGAACATTCATTGTCACTTCACAATAGACTCTGGAACCACCCTGGTGGTACATGCCACACATGCCATGCACTTACTTCATCAGGACACACACATATCTCTTGTCTCTGCATAGTAACAGAAATAAAAATGTCGCAGTTATCTCAAATTATTCTCAAGTGTTGTGATATAAAGAGGACAGACAGTGAGAGACTCATATTGTCACTGACCAGCGCTGAGCCAGAGAGATATTTGTAATGCTCTGTTTTTATTGTTTTTGTTAGTTTTTTTTAGAATCGGCGTGACCATAAATAAACTGTGTCCTTATGTCATTGTCTCAGCATCATCCATGACACACTCGTCCTCCCTGTGCCAGCTAATTTTGCCTTCTGTTGTCCTGCTGAGGGAGTACTTTCTAAATATAACCCCTACACATGTGAGTGTGTGAGAGAAAGAGAGACACACATACCGTTGGTTGTACCAGTGTGGCTCTTTGGCGTTATTACAGAGCACAGGATGGTTACTTTGGCTGAGGAGAAGCTGGAACCAGTGTTTCCGGCCTTAGAGAGACCCATTTGTGTTTTTCAAAGACTTGTTTACCTCACACAGGATCTCAGCCGGCTGCCTCCGAGCGCATAGCATAGCATTCCTTTACCTCTGTGTTCAGTCATATTTATGTCCCCTGCTATTATTATTAGCCTCATAACTCAGCTTTTATTTATAGGCGGAGCAGGGTGGACTGTATTACAAAAATAAATAACATGTTGGGTTCATATTGTTCAGCCTGCACAAACCTCACAGCATCTATCTATCTATCTAGGTAAACACTCTGCATTATGTAACACACACTGGACTGTGCACACATTATATAAAGTTCATGTACAGACAGTGAGTTATATCTATTCATTAAGTCAGTTGATATTTACACAATGCAAGTCTGTATATACAGTACAGCTTGCAAAAACTAAACAAAGGTTTAAGACTGAATACAAAGTAAAATAAGATACTATGGTTCATAATGATCAGTTATTGAAGTTATTTGTGAGAATACCTTTGGGTGACCAGACAGGTTGTGAGGAACCTGTGACTGATTGGTGGCTGTGATTACTTCTGGAGTTGGTCGTAGAAGATCTTATTTTTCCAAATCACCTGGCAACTCAAATATTGTGTTGAAAGACGGCTTGGTTAAGAATTGGTTTACATACAGTGTGACTGGTTAATTCTAATGTCTGGGACATAGTTTGATATCTGTGATAAAACTGTATGTGTATTATGCAGTAATAGTATCAGTAATACAGTCTATGTGCTGTTGACTTACAGTAGTACAGTTATATGTGGATTACTACTATGAAGTGATTGGTGTGTCAGTTTATGTGATAAATCTAATTTTATCTTAAAGCTAATCTCATCTCCATCACAGTGTGGAGTATGTCAGCGGGTAACACTCTTCCTCATCCAGAAATAGACGGTCACACGGAAACATGCTCCTGGCTGCTCACCAGTCCAACAGTTGGTCACGAGTCTGCCTTAAAAAACTCCGGAGTGAGAAACAGTGAAAAGGTACAAACCACCAAACAGAGCTGTGAGGGGAGGGGGGAGGAGGGGGAGGAGGGGGAGGGGGGCGGCTCCGGTACCGACTGTTGGACTCGGTGCCAGTTTGCGCTGTCAGGGAATTCCGGGGCCGTGGATGACGTCACGCCAGAGTGTGTGTATGCGAGGCTGTACGCCTGTTTCGCCGTGCGTGCGTGACTCTGTCCCTTTAAAACAGAGCTGAGCGCAACTCGATCCGTGCCTGGCTTTCTGTGAGACAAGACCGAGGGAAAGGAGCTCGACGCACAGACCGACACGGAGCAGAGCGAGCGGGGCTGTCGCTGCACGGGGCCGTGGAAGAGCCCGAAGAACGGAATAATAACCGGAGAGCCGAGGAGAAGCAGCCTGTGGCGGACACCGGAGCCGTGAGCCGGTTGACTTTGATGGTTGTTTGGAGAGGAAGCGCCACAGACTAACAGGGATTATAGAGCTGAAGCTGCTCTCCGATCAGCCGGCTGCTCGGGAATCGCTCTGCAGCCTCGGAGCTCCAAGTTTACGGATACAAAGACGAGGAAGGAGCCGGATATCGATTAGGAAAATATTGATTTTTGGATGTTCACTTGGAAGCGTGAATGAACGGTGAGTGCCGGGCTGCTGTGTGGAGGGGGGGCATTTAGAAGTCCAGTCCAGTTTGTTTTGGTTGTAATCGGGAAGTTAGTGGTCGTTGAAACTTAGTTTCAGTGTAATAGCCCACACCTTCATATGGTCTCTGACCTCTGTTCGATGTGATTGATCAGTGATCGGTGAGGGAGGTGTGGGGCCATTCACAGCAACAGAGAGGGAGTTATGGGAACTGATTAAAGGGAACAGTTGATCATGTGTAATCGATGAGGTGGGGGAATTTCACTGTGTTTTTCGTCAACCACAGGTGATTCTTTTATCCCACGCGCGCGCGCGTGTAGTTATGTCAGTCACTTCGGCGAATAGTTTTCCTCAGTCACATCCACCACTGATCATCTTTTACCGGACCTGTTTAATCATTCAGTGCACGTGGAGTAGAGTTTCTGTGAACGGCCAATGGGAAGTTGTGGTTCATCGACTGTTGGTAGTAGGTAGCCTACATTTCCAAACTCTGATGTTTTTGAAGGGATTGTCCCAGGGAAGACTGATGAGTGTGTATCCCAGTGCAGTGTCCATGCTGATAACACAGTCGTAACTCATGGATTCATGAAAGAGAGAAATGACCCGACCCTCGTGCTGCTCTGGGACACCCCAGGCCCTATTTTGGTCATTGTTGCCCTGAAAACTCAACTCATGATCAACCCATGGCTAAGAGAGGGGGAGAGCTGGAGGACAGGGGGAGAAAATTGCCTGTGTAAGGAGATCTCACGCCATTGTGTGTGTGTGTAGGAGTGGGTGGCTGTGCTGGAGCAGGAGTGGGGGTGGGCAGGATCACTGAGGTCGGCAGCCGCATAAAGTGAATGGATAGCTGCCACCCCCAGTCAATCCTTACACATACAAAGAGCCGGATTGAAAGGAAGTGATTTGCATCACATCTCCTTTGGGGGGAGGGGCGGTGTCCTTGAGGTCTGGGTTTCCAGGGGTAGTCACTAAAGTCTGACCAGTGTATTGTCTGCTCAGCGTCATGTGTTGCCTAGTTATCACTGCACCGACTTAGTGACTGTGACACAGGGGCAGTCTGGATGTTGATCGGTTCTCTGTGGTTAGAAGAAGTTGTAGTTGTAGAAGCTGGTTGTAGACTGATGAGGATCAGTCTACAACCAGCTGATACCTATCTCTCTTTCTCTTCAGTCTCTGTGCGTCTCCTCCGCGCGCCGCTGTGTATCGTAGCCACTAGTAACGAGCTCAGCAAAACAATGGAGGTTAAACGAGGGGATAGACGGGCGGTTTGGGGGCGTGGCCTGTAATTCATAGTAGTTGATATTGATGACTGTTATTGCGTCACCGCCTCCAACTCTAAACGCTAGTAGCTAGTATCCTGTGTGTGTGACGGGGCGTCGGACACACAGCTGATGAGTGTTTGTGGCTGGTGGCGGTGGGGGTGCGGGGGTCTATTTGTCTCTTTATTGCCCGCAATAAAGCAGCCCGGATCAGGAAGAGCAGAGTGTGCTGGCATGGCACCGCGAAGAAAACAAAAAGGAGCCTTTGATGGTTCACTTCCGATCAGCCAGATCGATTGGCATGGAAACCAGCGACGCGTTTTGTCTCCTCGTTTGATGTCGGGGCTGTAAAGAGTTGGATCTTTAGATCGCTCCACACACACACACACACACACACACACACACACACACACACACACACACACACACACTCACACACACACACTCACACACTCACTCACTCACTCACACACTCCGTCTCGGCCTGCTCCGTGCTGCCTCAGCTCTCCCTCGCCCCCGTTTGTCCCGTGATCTCAATAGGAGCGTGTGCGCGCGCGTGTGTGTGTGTATGTGTGAATGAACAATCGCCGCCCATTTTACTATGAGCGATGACGAACGCGGAGGAATATTAAAGTGATACACACACACACACACACAGCCTACAAACACGCCAGGAGGGAGAGAGGCAGATGACGGTGGAAATAAAACACTAACTCAACAATAGTGAGTGAGTCAGGCAGGTTGAGTAAGCAGAAGAGGAGTGTGTGTCAGGACAGTTTCCTCTTCCCACCTTCCAGCCCCATGACAGGCTGCTCAGCATAGAAAGGATTACTAAGATCTAGTTAAGGTTTTTCCTTTATGTGTGTGTGTCCTGGCATGGGAAATGGGTCAGTAGGCTGCTTAAAGTGCTTACTCGTTGAACTCTGTGGTCACAGTTAACACAAGTAAAACAAGACCTGGATGTGTGTCTTGGATGTGTGACAGGCCATCTGATTTTTTATTTTTTTTTTTGAGGGGGGGTCTCTTCTCCTTACACCTCTTTGAGAAAACAAATACAATCAAGTGTGTGTGGGTTTCAAAGGGAAGCGGGAGGGGGAAGTGATGTGATTTTGTGATGAAACATTTGTTTGTGTGACACCATGGCTCTCTGTCAGCCGTCCTTCCAGTAAAGGGTGTCGTTTCTCCTCCACAGAGTAACTAGAGAGAGCTAGGGAGCGAGGGAGGTGCACGACAACATCTGCCCTGCTGACACTCTCACAGACACACACCCGACACATCGGGCGTTAAAACACGAGTTCTGCTACGTGTTGGCACAAAGCCTGGAAATCAGTTGAGGGATTTCCCATGGTCAATCCAATTCCCCTCCATTTCAGTGACAGACATTAAGCACAGTAGTTTTTCATTTCTGAAACAGTGCTGACTGGATTTATTGTATTACAAGTGGGCTGAGTGCTGATTGGCTGCCCTCAGTGATGCAGTGAAATAGCAGTTAGTTTGTTCAGTCTCCTATGGTACATGCAGACGCCTCAGCACAGCCAGCTTGTTCAGACAGGGTGAAGGTTTTAGAGTTTCACTGGGGCCAACAGGGGCAACAACTCAGTCAGCCAAGTGTGGAATTCCACTGTGCAGTGTGAGACTTTGCTGTGGATCCCAGTCCTTCAAAGTGGGGACTGGGGCCCCAAAATCAGAACGCAAGTCCACTTCTGACGGGGTCCTCACTGGAAAAGGGTTATTTTGTGCACTGTTCTCCCAGCGAGGTGATAGTCAGAGCTGAAAGACAACAAAACATGAGTGACAGAGATAGATATAACATTCATGTAGTCAAATATAAAACTGATGAAACTTGAATGATCATTGCAATCACACAAATAGAGTAAAGAACAGATAACAGACAATAATAAACGAGTGTTAACGAAACAAGGGTTTCACATACGTTGGTACCTATTGCAAATAATAGGCCCTTTAGGTTTATATATGGAAAAGCCATTAATCACTAACATGTTTGGATGAAGTCATGGTCCTTATTATTTTATTCTCATTAGTGTATGGAGCAGCAGGGTGCTGCTGTGCTGCCAGCCAACCACCAGGCTCAGACCTCCATAACTATAAATATTGGTCATATATGCAGCTGTGGCCTGGCTCCAGGTTCTGTTCCGCTGTGTGTTGGACCCGAGAGCCGAGAGGGAAACCAGACGGGTGTAATAGGGTCCAGGAGTGAAGGGGTGAACTCACTGAGAGCCTTTACAGAAGCAGGCAGCGACTCAGACGCAGCCACAACCAGAGCAAATGGCCTAATGTAAACCATGGCAGCATTATGGGAACAGAAGGACAGAAGAATATTTTATTCCAGATTGAACCCGTCCAGAGAGAACAGAGCTGTGTTGGAGCCGAGTGGAGAGGGTGTTGCTTTCTGTTTGTCTGCTGAACCGAGCCAGAGTGAGAGGAAAGTTTTCCCACTGAGTTCAGTTCCTCTCTGTTATCTCTGGCTTGTTGCCACCGATGATGATGCCACAGTGAAAGGGAGGTGTATGAACCTACACGCTGTGTGTGTGTGTGTGACTCATGCACAAAATTAAACAAACTCTCACACCTTGGAAAGAATTTTCTTCCTTCCTTTTTTTGAACCTCCCCTCACCTCCTGTGAACACTTTCACCCACCTCGACCACGCCAGAATAAATGACTACTCAGCTCCCGACCGGCCCGCATGCATCACTACCTTCCTTCTGGAGGAGGAGAGGGGGAAAAAAGCTGAAAATATCACCAACACTGGTATTTGAGGAATCCATAAACAAGCCTTGGATGTTCTCTGGACTCGATGAACAAACAGAGCCGTCATAACAAAGACGCTCAGTCTGCGTCATAGTTGTTCTGATAAAGTCTAAATGATCGGTGCGTAATTACACCCACTGTAAGAACAACGCTGCTGCAGCCATCTGCACACATGCTGTCATTAACTACACACACACACACACACACACACACACAGGCCACTGATGAGAGGAAGAGGATGGTGTGTGTGAGGTCAGCGTGTCCTGTGTCCCAGTAAACATGTTGATCAGTGACCTGTCATAAACCTTGTAATGAGTTATTCTCTCTCTGCCTCTGCCTCTCTATCTTAGCTCAATAACTGTTAGTACAGACGCCACTGGTTCCCCTGGCAACTGTTACTACGGCACCAGAGTCTCTCGTCTTGTTTAGAGCATTTCTAAGCTAGTTGCTGTGTGTGTGTGTGTACTGGCTCTGGATGTGGAATAGGAGCACCTGGAGGGAGAGCCGTACAAAGGAGGGGGGTTTTCACTTCTGACTTCCGAGGCAGTTTTTCCAGTGAAAAGAGAAAAGAGGCAGCCAGCGCGATGTTCTGTTTTGTCCTGAGCTTTTTTTAGAGCTGTTACCGAGAGCAATCAACTGGAGAGACAGAGAAAAAAGGTTGTGGGGCTTTTGAGGTTGCTCAAGTGTGGAAATCGAGAGTGACGCTGATCAAGCCATTGTCAGCTCTCACTGAGACGCCCACATCCTCGCCGATTTCCGGTCTGTCGGGATTTATTTGTCGTTTTCCTCTCCGTAGAGTCACCAGCCAGGTGTTGAGTCATTCTCTTTTTCTGCCTCTCACACACCCGTCTTGATTCAGACACAGCAGTACCCAGAAGTGTTGTCGGTCCTGTCGAGAAATCCAGACCAGTGTTTTCTCTGTAACACTCTGGGTTTCTGTGAAATGAAGCAGGGAGCACAAGTGACTGAAAGGAGGAGTTATTCATCTCTCTCTCTCTCTCACACACGCACACACAAACACACACACTCATACTCACCATCATATGTTTGTCACCTTTTACCAGAAGCTAAAAACAGTCAGGTCAGAGCCTAGGAAAAGGCTTTTCATGTTAGCTGACTGTTGTTATTGTTGAGGAGGGCTGTGTGAATCATAATGTGGAGAAACGTGCCGTTCACACAAGATGACTGTGTGTCTGTGTTTTAACGACTGTAAGTGAAAAAGGGCAGAGCTGACTCTTGTTGTTTCACATCTGTACCGACTTATCTCAGTATCACTTCTGTCTACTTTTTACAGTCAGAGGCCTTTTTAAGATCCACTATCTCACAAATAAGGTTGATAGATTTTCAACAGGAAGCCTCTGCCCTAAAACCTTTCTCTTAGATCTCTCTCTCCCCCTCTCTCTGTCACGCACACACACACCCCCGAACCCCTGAGGGAGGCCTACTTCCTGTGGATATGACGACAGCTTCCTCTCCCCTCCGAGCTCTTGTTCCCCTTCTCTCTAGCGTCACACATGCATCTGATCTGTGTGTGTGTGTGTGTGTGTGTGTGTGAGAAAAGGAGATGTACCACACTAACCCAGTTGTGTGTTGTCAGTCACAGCCCAGATGTCAGGGTGGTGAGTGCAGCAGACAAAAGGGGCCTCATGTTTTCATGTGTTCCTGCTGGCCCCCCTACCCCCTGCTCTTCCATGTTCGGTTTCTTTTTCCACAAACAGATGAAAATGTGGGTTAACTGTTTCTGTCGGGGTGTCTCCGAGGTCCGGAAATCAACTTATTCTTAACCTTTTTCTTTTTTTAAACGCTTCTTCCGTCAAAGCTCTTCTTAAGAATGAGAGACCGGGTGGAGGAGGAGGAGGAGGTGACGAAGTCAACAGCACGTTGACAGGCTGACCACCAACAGCCGGAGCAGGACGTCAACCTGCAGCGTCTCATTGTCCTTGCAGAATCTACTCAGAGATGAAAGCAGCAGCAGTGTCAACTCAGCAGAGGGTTAATGTGAAGATTTAAAATAATCAACCCCCCCTGTGCTTTAGTGGCCTTGTCATGGCCTGAACGTAGAGCAGATGTGAGAGGGAAACATCTGAGCTAGGACGGGACCAAGTAAGACAAATAGTAGCGTTTATCTGGCCTGTTATGGCTGCTGCTGCTGCTGCTGCTGCTGCTGCTGAGGAGCACAGAAGATCTGTGTGTATCTGGTGAAGGGTCAGCTCAGTGCTCCGGCACCTGGATGGAGGCTGAGTGGTGGAGGAGGATGCTAGCAGGACATGATGGCCCATCACAGAGGTCGGATGCTCCTGTGTTTGTAAGCAGGAACAATGTTTCCTCGCTGTGTCCTTGGCTGACCTCCACTGGCCTTTTTGTGTGTGTGTGTGTGTGTGTCGGCCAGAACACTGTTCTGATTCTGCGAGTGTGTGCGTGCGTAAGGATGAGAATGGAACGACGTTAGCCCGCATCACCGTCTTGGAACGGTATGTGCTGACGTTCACACACGCACAAACAAACAAACACATGCATACATGGACACACACAGGCAGCCTGGCAACGGCGGTGGGGGCGGGCTGTTCCTCCGTGTGTGTAAGAGAGAGAGAGAGAGAGAAATCACGGTGTCTCCTCACAAACATGATCTCTATCTGGGCCTGGTTATGTAACAGCCAAATGGAGCAGAGAGGGCGAGGGAGGACAGAACAAGACGGGGGAGAGAGACAGGACCATGCTTGGCCTTTCCGTCATCCTCGGCCAAAAACTGGTGCCAGAACTTTTCCCTGGCTCTGCTGTGTCTTATCAGCCACTTCTCCAGCCTTATCTGGTCATGTCTTATCACCAGGCTCTGCTGTGACCTCACCAGCACCGTCACACACTCCAGCTGTCTGCCTTTACATGTTCAGTGGGCTGAGCCTTTGTCGTGGTTCATATGGTCACACCAACACTGCAGAGTCCAGTCCACAGACCAGCAGATCCTTCACAGTGGACTCAGTCTTGGATGTGAACAGACCAGTCTGACCTTTTTGTAATGCTGGCCTCCACCGCCTCCTTCACCTCTCCTCTCCTCTGGGGGTCCCAGTGTGGTGGTCATTTCAATTATTCACCTCAGCTTGCATTAGGCAAGGTTTCCTGTTCATATCCACAAGCTTGTGACTTTGTCTCACGTGGGATTATGGTTGATTTATTTATTTACTCTGTGTGTGTGTTTCTTTGTTAGAAGCCACAGAGGACTCAACAGAGCTCCTTTATTTTCCGTCTTACCTCTTACTTAGAGTGGTTGACGGCAGTTGGCACAGCTTTGTCTGCTTGCCAAAGCCTCCTGTTTGGCTCCGCCTCCCAGCTGATAGCGGGTGTTGCCAGGACAATAACTAACTTGCATAACTATGACAATGAGGGCGATGACAGGAACCACTCTTTGATGTCTGACGGTGATGGGGGGGGGAATTTCACTTGAACAAGATGTACCATAGGGGGAATTTTAATCTAGTATTATGTCATCTGTTTGGTAATAATTGATAATTGAAACTGAGCCTCTGTCTATGAGGAGCAGCAGTGACATGTGACAGCACCAATTCCCCTAAACTACTTTCACTTCACCTAGAATCACTTACTGTGCTGTTCCACACAGCTGCAGTGTGCTGTGGTTAGACTGAGGTTCAAGTGAAAGCAGCGAGCATTTTAACCAGATTTGAAGAGTTCAGTTGAATGTGTACAGTGCTAAGTCAAATATGAACTTCTTTTGATCAGACAAGACAAAAATGACCAGATCAACATCTTAGTATCATTTTCCTCGTCATTTATCAGCAGCTCGCGGTTTGATCTGCTCCGATTCCTCCCTCGGCCATGAAAGCCCCCTGCAGCTCGTCACATCCTGTTTGTCTATGTAAATACACACACACGTACCATCAGCCAATGCGGCACGTCGTTTTGGATGTAGATATGACATCACCGAGTCCCAGAAATTCCCACTGTTGTCACATCAGCAATGGTGCAGAAACCCGCCCCCGTCACCTGACTGTAAGTGGTGTCCCAGGAGGGCGGAGTCTGAGGCGGCGGGTTTGGGTAAGCCCTCTCTCAGCCTGCTGAGTCACCGGGGGTTCCCACCAAAAAACAAAACGCGTAATGCTGACACTCTCACTGTTTTCTCCTGTCACACACTGAACCCTCACCGGGGCTGATATTACCTCACTGCATCGCTTTGGTATCAACTGATAGAACCTGAGCTGGTATGTAACACTGTCTGCCGTCTGTGTACACGATCTGGTTTCTCACACTGTGCTGGTGGAGTGGCTGTAAGCAATGTGATAGCCGGGATAGCAACTGGAAGAGACGACCATTTGGTCACAACAGACAAACGCACACCCTCTATAAAGTGGTAGTGACCACGGTGCCTCTGTCTGCACCCTGCTGTCTCAACTCATTCTCTCTGTGGTCCATGTCTCTTGATATTTTTTCCTGAAATCTTCTATTTTAAACCTCTCAGTCTCTTCTTCCTCTATGATGCCATGTGTTGTTTTATTTTCTAACATGTTTCCGCAGTGCTGCTCTTTCACGTCTGATAGCTGACTCTGCCTGCCCGGCTCTTCCTGTTAGAGTGAGATCAGCCTTGTTTGTGCGTCTGCTCGCCGTGCTAAGCTGCAGCCAGTCTCACCATTGTGTTTTGTGAGAAGAGAAAGTGAACAAGAGCAGCAACCCCACCCCCCCTCCTCTGCTCCCGTTGTGACAGCCTCCCTGCTGATTTTACCCCTCTGCCTCTGAGCCACCCTCAGGTTTTCCACACGCTGCTCTGAAACCAGGCATTTCCTCAGAAGTCAGGAAACCAGGAGGGTGAGGGTAGTGAGGATCCACGGTGTAGAAAACCAGAAAAGAGAGGCAGCAGCACAAAGAGGTTCTTAGTTGACAGATCAGAGACCACCCTCAGTCCTGAATTGCATCATATTGTCAGAGACTTAAGGTTGATGACAGTTTGGATCATATCTGAGCGTGGTGTTAAGCCTGGCCTCATGTTGTGTTTATGACAGCTTGACATGAATGTTTTTGTCTTCTGTGTCTTTCAGGGTTGAGGAGACCCCAGAGAGATGATTGGCAGCCGAAGCTGAGACTTGACACAACTGTGAATCAATAACTTGGTGCTACTCTAAAAGGTACGCTGACACACGGGAGTGTGTTTGTATCAGTTTGTCTTGAAGCATGTTGAGTGCAGTCTTGACAGTTAACGCCGGCCTATCTTCACATAGCAGCAGCGCCTGGTGGATGATGATCCTTGCAAGGCAGAAGGGAAGAGATATAGCGGGTGGGGTGTGTGTCACTCTATAGCACAGACACACACCTCGACAATCTAAAAGTGTACAGCGATTGAAATAACCCCTACTGGGCTTTAAATAGAGGCAGAGAGATCCAGAGTCAGTGGGAGGAGGAAGGGAAGAGGAGAGGAACTGGTGGGTGGAAGGACTGCGTATGACCAGAGCTAATTTAGGAAAAGTGGTGGAAGAGTTGTGTGCTGAGTGAGAGATGAATCATAGGCTGTTAGCTCCTTTATGCATCCACAGCACTGCTGCTTCAAACACTTATCAATACATTTCCTGTATGTTTGGGGAAGCAATTAATGAAACAACATGACATCCCCAGAGCAACAAAGAGCATTCTGGGAAGTCACACAGGCTTCTTTGTATCCTCAAACCTGCCTGTTTGTCTGGTGTGTGTGTGTCCAGGTGTGTTACGGGCCTGTGTCTGAACAGATGAAACAAGTCAGGAGTTTTAGTGTTCCACTAGTTTGTAGCAGCAGTGAGGGTGCAGGTGTAAACACATCCTCAGGCTTTGTCAGGTTGCGCTTTTGTTGTCTTTTTTTGAAACATGGACTTCTTTGTATCTTGACACCTTCTGTCTTTTGTATGTGTGTGTGTGTGTGTGTGTGTGTGTTAGAAAGAAGGGAGGGGAGCGAGTTATCTATGAGCTGCTTTAATGTCTTTTTTCCTCAACTGTTCTCCTTTGTGCCATCTCAGTGTGTGTGTGTGTGTGTGTGTGTGTGTGTGTGTGTGTGTGTGTGTGTGTGTGTGTGTGTGTGTGTGTGTGTGTGTGTGTGTGTGTGTGTGTGTGTGTGTGTGTGTGTGTGTGTGTGTGTGTGTGTGTGTGTGTGTGTGTGGGAAGGTGTGTGTGTGGGAAGGTGTGTGTGTGGGAAGGTGTGTGGGCGTTTTCATGGCACCATTCCTAGTCTCCACTCCACCTCCCTCCATCCCTTCGCTCTTCTCCATCTCTATCTTTTCTCCTTAATCTATCCTTCCATCCTGTTCAGACCGTCTGTCGCTGCTGCCCCCCTCTCCCTCTCCATCACGCCTGCTGTAATGAGATTAAACCTTGGTGTATCCACCGGGCATGCACACGCGCACACACACACACACACACACACACACTTTAAACACACACCCTTCAGAGCACTGCAGCACACACATAATCATCCACTTAAGAGAGCACACTATTCTCTCTCACATGCACTAAACCAGCACAATCCTGACATGAAAATGCAGCTTGCACACTTGGCACTGCTTCCAACACCACACACTTGAGCACAAACACACACACACACACACACACACACACACACACACTTGGCATGTGACCAAGGCCTCTCACTCTCAGTCTTTCCCTCTGTCTCTTGTTATCAGGAGGCCCATAGTAAGGATTACAGTAACCCCAGGTCTGTCCTCATAGGTGAGCTCCCCACTGAGCCATCTGGGCCTCTGTAATAATCCTGTTCTGAACCAACTGGTTCACTGGCGCCTCCTACAGGCTGAATGATGCGTAGCAGCCAGCTACAGACAAAGAAGACATCATCATTTGAGACTAAAGTGGATTCATTCTGCAGCAGCACCAGAGGAGATGAAAGTGATGAACACGTCTCCTCAGTGTGCTGCTGCAGTGGCAGTCGTGGTCTTTGCCTTAGTTTCTTCTGTCCTATATTCTACCTACCCCACCCCCACCCCCTCACTGCTGGCAAGCTCTCCAACCCACACACACATACACCCACCAACTAGCCTATATAATACAGAGCCCACTGGCATTTATTGAACGTTCAGTGCGTCTGTGTCTCCTGTTCTCACAGTGGCTCTGCTGTTCTCTGTGTCTGCAGCCAACAGGCTTTTAGGTTCCTGGTGCTGAAGACAGAGGAGAGGGACAGAACAGATCTTCTCAGTGTTGGAGTGAGGCCCTCTCTGTGCTGCAGTGGAGGGCTTCACAGACCTCGCTAGTCTGGTAAGTGTCAGCACTCTGATATCATTTCTAACCATGAAGCGCTCAGGCATGTTAGTGTAAAGTCATTACATTACTAAGGCTACAGTATCATTTTAATGGGCTCACCAATGATTGTAGTGGAGTGAGTTTTCCTGCTTAGATGAGAGGTCGACCACAAACACTCGACTGTTAAACCATGGTAGTGTGTGTTTGTATTCGATTCTAAATAAGCTTTAATTGCCACCTTGTTAAAAAGCTGAGGGTGACAGTATGTCTGTGAATGTGTCTGTGCATCAACATTAATGATGTGACTGTTACCACCCCCCACAGGCTGGATGCATCACGCAGTAGAGCAGTTTGGCGGGCGTGGCACACGGGATTCCTTCCCTCTGGACGGACTCAGCCGGGGACCATGGGCTCCCGTGGGCGGCCGCGCCTGGCCACCACCTGCCAGGTCTGTAGCCATGACAACAGATACACACAAACTTTCAGAAAGTTCTTTGTCAGCTCAAATTCACCAAATTAAACCGCAGAGCAAGAGGTTTTGCTCAGATAAACTTAATGTGAACGTACTGTGTCGTCATCAGGTGTTCGCCTGGAATGAACCAACACCAGCTCCTTCCCCATCTACCTCCTGGTCCAATGGGCGGACTCAACCATTCCAGTAAATTCTTTAGTAATGGGTAAGTCATGCACACATTCACTAGTGACAGATGTAAATCTAGAGACAATACATATTTATATATCTTTTATAAAGAAGCATTTTATGGAGCTAATTTATTCCCTCATTCTGGTGTGGGCGGAGATGTGTTTTGTTTAGTTTAGTTTAGAATAGTATTTTAGAAATGTCACCATGTAGCCTGCTTTGTGTCATTGAAGATCAATCTGTGTTGTGTCTCTCCAGGCCCATGAGAGGAGGTGAGAAGCTTGAGCTCCCACAGCCCATATTACCAGGCCTGCAGAGGGAGCAGAGACCCCCTCCTCATCTTCATCCTCCACCTCCTCACAGAGCGTGGGAGCAACTAGGCCAGCTGTATGAATCTCACCTTCCTCCTCAAGGGCATCCTGCCGTGCCCCTGCCCAATGAACACACACTCCGTCTCCATAACGGAGGCTACGCTGGCAGTGGGGGGCCACCCCCCAACCCACATCTTTCCCACAGGCCCAACCAACTGCTGAAGGTGAGGGACAATCACAGAAGACATTACTGGAGACTTAACACACCAGAGTAAGAGTGTGGTTCAGAGACAAGGAAAACAAAATCACACGTTCTCTGTTGTCTTTGCTGTGTGCTCTAGTTTGGGGGTCCTCAGGAGCAGCATGTTCCCCGGGGTCCATCATTGCTGGGAGATGAGATGTGGGCTCAGGTGCACCAGGTAAGAGCTCTAATTGGCTGTGATCATGTTTCATCATCCACACAGACTCACAGTCCCCATCCAGGGAGACGACTGATGACAGTCACTCAGTCACTCAGGCTGTGTCTTCACTGAAGTTGTCTTCATCTGTCACAACACTGATCTTCATTTCATTTTTGTGTTGACAGCAGAGGGGCTACCCAGGGAAGATGCTAGGGGGTCAGCTGAAGAGACCAGGCCCTCCATTGGGAGAGCATTCGGTTATCCAGCACACTCCTCCACCATCACTGCACCCGTCATCCCGCCCTCCTCCTGCAGCCGAGGACTGTCCCAGCCCCAGCAAGAGGAAAAAGAGTTCAGATCAGGTATTGGACAAGAGCAACAAGTGTGGTGATAGTTCCATTAGTTCCTTTTGTTGAAGTTATTCAAGTTTGATTTGTTTGATTGGTGAATAATGTCTTGTCCTGCTCCGTGTGCAGGTATCCCATCCTGGGCTGCAGCGTTTCTCTGGTCCTGGCCAGTCTTTATTGTCTCATCACCAGCAGCAGTCAGTCCACCACCACCCTCCTAAACCTGCCTTCTGGAACCCACTTCACAAAGACAACAGCACTCCCTGGCAGCCCCACACGTCTGACCGCAAGAACCCACCATCACAAGAGTTCCAGGTCTGGACACTATGAAAATATCACTTCATTGATGATATGGTACCTAGAGTCAGGGGTTAATATTTTACCACTGACTATGATCAATGAGAGAGCGTTCATTGATTGAATGGTGCCATAAAGATGCATTGATTCTATTGGCTGTGTGAAGCCAATAGAATAGTATCGGAGATGGATTAATCTCCTTTCGCCTGTTTTGTTGAGTGCAGCAGTAATCACATCCTTTGTTAGTGCTCTATCACTCTAATCATGTGTCTTCCTGCTCTTTTGGTGTGTTTTCACAGGACACCAACAAACAAGGAATGGGCAGCTACACCCAAAAGTCCTCCCCTGTCTCCTCCACCCCTTCAAACCTCTCCCCTCCACCAAACTCCTCTTCTGGAAGCTACAACCAGGGATGTGCTCCTCAGCTCCAGAAAGACACGTTCCAAACTCAGGCTGCAAACCATCAGTCCCCTCACTCCTCCTACCCCAGCTCCAGCTCCAAACTGGGACTGGCTCCACCCTGCCGGGTCATGGAACCGCGTGGCCCTCACAACCAGAGAGGCCCTCTCATCGGGGGCCAAGGTGGCAGCCATGCTACCTCTTACACGGCATCGACCCCAACCAGAGGGGATAGAGATCAACATCTACATGCCCAGTCATCACCAGCAAACCCCCCTGCATCTAGCAACAGCAGCAGCAGCAGCAGCGGCGGCAGCAGTGTGCCTTACAGCCACTTCCAGCCTCATCCAGGGCTGGGGCACCAGGGTCCCCCTCCTCCTCCGCCTCCTCCTCCTCCTGCCAGCAGCACCTCAGTACCTCAGCAACAGCAAAGTGGCCCCCAAGAGGCCTGGAGATACCAGCACAGGCCCAGCAGTCACTCCCTGGTGAGTTCAGGTCACTCATGCTGTAGCAGCTCATTTACTGTGTTGATATTAGATCTTTCATTCTGCTGCTGTCAGTGTTAGACAGGAAGCATATTTACTCTGAACTGAAGAGGCTTAAATTTGAACAGTAACCCAGATGCAGTTGTTTAGATAAGGACCGTTGTGAAATTAACTGATGTGCGTGTTTCTCCAGGAGTCGGGCATCTACAGGCCTCCAGGACTGCTACCTCAGCGCCAGCAGAGCCACAATCAGGTCATGGACAGTCCAGGTCCCTCTCAGCACCACCATCACATCAGCCCTCCTCTGCCCACAACCAACTCCACCCGAACACCTGTCATCACGCCCAACGTCCCCATGTCCCAGGTCTCCAGCTCTGTCAGCAGCTATAGCAACATCAGCAGCTTTAGTGGTGCAATACGGGCTCCAGTCTCCAAGGCGACCACATCGCCCCCTGCTGGCTGCTCTGTGAACAGTGGAAGCAGTAACAACAGTTGGCAAAGAGGACGAGAGCCAGTTCTCCAAAACTCCACCAGTGCCATCATCAGCTCCGCCTCTCAGCTGGGCGCTCTGCTGCAACCAGGCTGTCAGAGAGGCCCACCTCCCCCCGCCACCCAGCCGCACCAGCAGGGACACACCAAGTCCCAGCCCATGAAGGAGAAGACATCATATTATCCCAAGGCTGGACTGGAGCAATCGCCTGCATTTTCCTCATCAGCATCTTTGTTCTCCTCAGGGCACCAGAGGGCAGGAGACAGTGTAATAACAAGCAGAGTCTCAAATCCACTTCCTCGCCCCCCTACCACGTACTGCCCACCTCCTCACCCCTCTGCCCGCCAGCCAGACTCTGCACCCACACGAACCTACTCTCAGTCCCAGACCCATCCACCAGCTCCAGCCCCGGCCCCCCAGTCCATCGAGGAGGCGCTGGACAAGCTGGATGCTGAGTTAGAGGGACACATGCAAGCTGAAGAAAGGAGGAAGAGGGACAGAGAGGAGCGAGAGAGAAAAATGAGAGAAGAGGAGAGGCGGAAGAGAGAGTTTGAGATCAGACAAAAACAGGACGAGGAGAGGAAGAGGAGAGAGCTGGAAAAGAAGGAGGAGGAGAGGAAAAAGAGAGAACAAGAGCGACTGGAGGAGGAGAGGAGAAGGAGAGAATGGGAGAGGCAGGAGCAAGAGAGAAAGAGGAAGCAAGAAGAGGAGAGGAAGAGAAGAGAGGCGGAGAGGCAAGAGGAGGAGAGGAAAAGGCGAGAATGGGAGAGACAGGAGGAGGAGAGGAAAAAGCGAGAATGGGAGAAGAAGGAGAGGGAAAGGAAGAGGAGAGATCGGGAGAGGCAAGAGGAGGAAAGGAGGAGGAGAGAGGCAGAGAGGCAGGAGCAGGAGAAGAAGGCAAGAGAACTGGAGAGGCAGGAGGAGGCGAAGAAAAAACAAAGAGAGCTGGAGAGAAAAGAGGAGGAGAAAAAGAGGATGGAGTGGAAGAGGCAGCAGGAGGCGTGCAGTGCAAAAGGCAAAGAACAGACTGCTATTGAAAATCTGGAGAGACTGTTCTCCAGCAGCTCCTCCACAACACCCCCCCCTCCCCGCCTCTCCTCTGTACCTGCACCTCCTTCAGGCCGATCGCCCCCCAGTGCCCAGGCTTCGCCCCCTTACCCCTGGCTGAGCCGTGGCGGCGTACTACCTTGTCCACCGGGCCAAACACCACCCACCACCACTCCTGCAGAAAGGCTGCGGCCGCCCCCCCTCACACCTCAGACTGAGTATGCCAGAGAAAAGCAGAGGCAGAGGGAGATGTGGAGCAACAACGGCGGAACGACATTCAGTCCCTCATCAACACACAATACCTCAGGGATGAACCAGCTGGTATACCCCAACAAGCCCCCGGCAATGCAAGCCGCACCCCCCCAACCCAAAGACTCAACCAGGGAGAGAGACAGCAGCCAACCCTCTCTCCCTACCTTGGCACTTAGAGAGCCCCCTAAGCTGTACCAGGCTTTCCCAAGAGAAACCCCTCCACCAAGACCCCCACCGTTATCCTCCAGCAGCTCCAGCTCCACAGGGGGAATGCTCCACAAGCGCGTGACAGGAAGTCACAGCCTGGAGAAGACCAGCAGCAGCGGCAACGACTCGGACAGCGCTCAGTTTGAGGAGGAGCCCTCCGAGATGTCTACACTGCTCCCTGACGGTCTGGCCAACATCATGGCCATGCTGGACGAGTCCATCAAAAAGGAAGAGGAGATGTACAACAGTGAGAAGGCCGGGCCTCTCCTGGACAACTTCTCTCTGAATGTCCAGCCCGTCAAGAGCTACCTTTGTGCCCCTGACCTCATCCCAGCAACCAGGCATCAGCCCAACCAAGAGGACTTTGGATCCAATCCTCATTCCAGCCCTCCTGTGCTTAGCCGCCAAGGCTCCCTGGCATCTCCCTGCAGCAGGACATCGTCCCTCAACGAGGATGATGAGGACTACCTGAAACCGTCTCCAAATGTCTCTAAACAGTCCTTGGACATAGGAACGGGAGTCGGCAACACCAACTACCGCCACAGTGACCTGGCCAAACTGTATGGCCTCCCTGAGCGGACCAAGAGCGAGGTGGATGAGGACGACGACGAAGAGGACTCTGAGACGCCCTCTTGTTCTCCACCACCCCAAAGACCCCACCTTCACCAAACAGGTGTCAACAGCATGTTCAAGTCCCTGGCAACAGTCCTAGAGAGCCAAAAGTATGCATACCGAGGTGGGCCTTTTGGGAGACCACCTCCATCAGCTCTGGTTGGGGTCAAATATTCCTCTTCACTGTCACTAGGCCCTGATATCTGCCGCCAGCAACAGGGTGGCTCTCCCACATCAGATTCAACCAATCCACCACTGAGTCCAGCTGTCCCTCCTGTGAAGAACTGTCCTCCTCAGCTAGAAGACAAGAAACTGAAGATAGAGGACGCTGATGTCTGGAGAGATAATGGAGAAACAACAGAGGAAATGATCCACATCATCAAAAGGGAGAGCATTCCTCCCATCAAGACTCTCAAGGTGGTGAAGGAGGAGCAGCGGTTGAAAACTATCTCTGAGTCTTCTCTGGACGAGTTAGGAAAGAGCTGTGAGGCCATGCTGAGCAGACAGTCGCTTCCCAACAAGAGCTCTCTTGATAAACTGGACTGTCATGGCAGACTGGAGGAAGGCCACAAATCTGAGAAAGTCAAGGAGCACAGAGACAAAGACAAAAACAGAGACAGGGACAGAGACAGAGACAGGGAGAAAGAGAAGAAGAGAAAGCACGGTCACAGCAGCAGCAGCAGCAGGAAGCATGATGACAGAAAAGAAAAAAAGAAGCATAGAGAAAAGAGAGAGGAGATGGCCTTGTCCTCCTCCTCTTCATCTTCATCATCTTCCACCCTTTCCAGCTCCAGCCACAAGCGGCACAAGGATGGCAAGAGCCACAAGGAGAAGAAGGATCGCAGAATTCTCGGGGACCTCAACCTCCAGAGCAAAGATGGATCAGAGAAGAACCGGAGTCACTATGACTCAGAGAAAAAGAAACGCAAGGAGGCATCAGGAGCCAGCTCCACCAGTGAAGGAGAGCAAGCAGAGTGGACCTCTCACAGTTCTGGAGAAAGATCTTCTGAGCACAGAAAAGGCTCCGAGTCTGGGTCTTCATTAGGTTCCACGGACTTCCTGAAACTGAAGGCACTGTCAGACGGGCCGCCCAAGGAGCTGAAGATCCGCCTGATTAAAGTGGAGAGCGGGGACAGGGAGACGTTCATTGCCTCTGAGGTGGAGGAGAAGAGAATCCCACTGGAAGAAATCACCATCAAGAACTCTGCCATTGAAATCATCAGGTCCTGCAAGTAAGTGTCCTAAACTGGAACATGTCCTGTTATGGAGATTAATATAAAAGACTGTCATATGTCATATATAGTTTATACATGGGTATCATTCAGCATCATTCTGTATTAAATACACAAGTAGTGTTGCACTTTCATGTCAACATGTTTGTGTTGCTGTTCCAGGGGAGCCAGGGTCAAAGGGAAGTTCAGAGAGTCTTTCTTGCTGCCAGCTTTCTCTGTGAAGCCCATCATGTCTTCAGAGGAAAACATCCCCCGAGAGAAACTCAACCCTCCTACACCCAGTATCTATGTAAGTCACTACATCAACTACATGTCTCTGATGTGAGAAATGAACATTTTATTCATGGTAATGAGTCACAAGTAGCTGAAATAAATCTTCCTACAATGGAAATGTAAGGAAGCACTTCACTGTTAAATCCCCACAGAGTAAAAACACACAACACTACACAATGCAGAAAAAATCTCTTTTAACTTGTGCATGAAGATGATACATGAGCAGTTTGTGTTGCTGTGTACTAAAATGGTTTTTCTTCTCTGTAGTTGGAGAGTAAGAGAGATGCCTTCTCCCCTGTGCTGCTCCAGTTCTGCACAGACCCCAAAAATCCTGTTACCGTCATCAGAGGCCTGGCTGGATCACTACGACTAAGTAAGTTCACACACTGACTGGCTTAACACATTGAATTTATTCACATGTAAAACCCATGGTAATCTCTCTTGATTGAATAAATGGTGAATCTAATTGTGTGTTTTAAACTAATATTTGGCTCATTAGTTATAGTCAGATATACTCTGTATTTGATGATGCACAACTCCCTCACTAGCATAATAATCATGTTCCCTTTGTGTTCAGACCTGGGGCTGTTTTCTACAAAGTCCCTGGTGGAGGCCAACGCAGAGCAGGCGGTGGAGGTGAGGACGCAGGTGCAGCAGCCTGCTGATGAGAACTGGGACCCCAGTGGAACAGGTCAGACGTGGCCCTGTGAGAGCAGCCGCTCCCACACCACCATCGCCAAGTACGCTCAGTACCAGGCCTCCAGCTTCCAGGAGAGTCTGCAGGTACACAGCACCCCATGACTGCTGCTTGTTTTACTCCCACCACGTCATAATCCATATCAGTCCAGCTGACACATGTGCTCTGTGTCCTCAGGAGGAGAAGGGCAGTGATGAGGAGGAGGATGACGACGATGAGAAGGAGAAGAAGCCTTCCATCACTTCTGAGGCTCCCAGCAAGGACGGCGCTAAAGAAAGCAGCAGGTAAAGTCTGACATTAAAACAGCTCAAGGTTTACTGACACACAACACTGTGTTGTCACGTTAGTAATGCTTTATTGTTCTCTGTTCCTCAGTGCTGAGCAGAAACCAGTCGGGAAGATCATTAAATTTGGCACAAACATCGACCTGTCAGATCCTAAGAGGTGAGCAACTCACAGCTACTAGCATGGTGTCCATGACTACAGGTGACAGCTGATGACTGATGAAACATGTCCTCTGCTCAGGTGGAAGCCTCAGCTCCAGGAGCTGCAGAAGCTGCCGGCCTTTATGCGTGTAGCATCCAGTGGAAACATGCTGACTCACGTGGGACACACCATCCTCGGCATGAACACTGTCCAGCTCTACATGAAGGTCCCAGGGAGTCGCACACCAGGTAGAGCACATTACACCTTCAGTTCAACAGCAGTATACATACGGTACATATGCTAATAAGGATATATTTGACTCGAAAAAGCAAACCCTTTGACATATGGCTGAGCAGACTGTGTCCATGTTCAACAGGTCACCAGGAGAACAACAACTTCTGCTCGGTGAACATCAACATTGGTCCTGGAGACTGTGAGTGGTTCTCTGTCCATGAGAACTACTGGCAGGCTATCAATGACTTCTGTGAAAAGTTAGTAGCTGACACAAATGTCAGAACACATCATTCACTTTGTAACAGTATATGGACCTGTGTATCAATAGTGAGTGGAGTAAGGGGCAAGCCATAGTAACTGTATCACCCTCTGTCCAGACATGGAGTAGACTACCTGACAGGCTCCTGGTGGCCCGTGCTGGAGGACCTCTACAAGGCCAACATCCCTGTGTACCGCTTCATCCAGCGCCCTGGAGACTTGGTGTGGATCAACGCTGGAACTGTCCACTGGGTTCAGGCGGTGGGCTGGTGCAACAACATTGCCTGGAATGTTGGACCTCTGAATGGTGAGATGAGCACCACCTAGTGGTCAAATACAGAAAGAGTACTTTTGAAGACTTAACATTCATAAACACTGCTTCATGTGCACCTGCAGCTTACCAGTACCAGTTGGCCCTGGAGAGGTTCGAGTGGAACGAAGTCAAGAAGGTCAAGTCCATCGTCCCCATGATTCACGTGTCCTGGAATGTGGCACGGACGGTCAAGGTCACAGACCCAGACACCTTCAAGATGATCAAGTGAGTGTTATGGCAACAGCAAAGTATATGATTCATAGCTTAAAGTGCGCTGCTGCATACTGACATACCACCATACATATATGTTACAAAGCAGAGCTGCAGCATTGGTTTACCTTCTGGTTAAATGTTAAGGCTGTCTCTCTCTCTCTCCTGTCAGACACTGCTTGCTGCAGTCCATGAAGCACATCCAGATCCTGCGAGACCAACTGGTGGCTGACGGCAAGAAGATTTCCTATCAGAGTCGAGTCAAGGACGAGCCTGCCTACTACTGCAACGAATGTGATGTAAGTACCACTCAAATTATTAGGTGCAACAACCCTGTAATAAATACTGTGTTCAAGAGGGTAGAAGTGTTTACTCCACTCAATTTCTACATAACCCTGAACCCCATAAACATCTACTGTGACCACAGAGAGAGGTGTTGATTTGACTGTGTGCTCCTCTGTCACAGGTGGAGGTGTTCGATTTGTTGTTTGTGACAAGTGAGAGCAACAGCAGGAAGATGTATGTGGTTCACTGTGAGGACTGTGCACGTCAGCGTAGCCCCAACCTCAACAACGTCGTGGTGCTGGAGCAGTACCGCATAGAGGAGCTCATGAACACGTATGACTCCTTCAACCTGGTGAGCAGACACTTTACCTCGTTTCCTGTTGTCCCACAGTTGTTCAGTGGTTTCATTTCCAACCTGGAACAAAAACCACAGCCAATGAAACGTTTTGAAGTAACCTCACTTGAATGATGAGTACATGAACTGTGTTGTCTCTTGTCTCACCAGGCCTCCTCCTCGTCCCGGTGACAGCGCTCCCCTCCTGCATCTCCTCAGCCATAACCAAAACTCCTGCCAGCCAGGAAAAAAGACACAGTTTCACTTTGGTTTTCAACTTGCCCATTTGTTATTTAAGATCATTTTTGCTACTACTACTGCTAATACTTGCCGAACAGCCAGTTGAATACGTTTACTCATCATTACTGTTTACAAAAAGAAATACCAAGCCGCCAATAAAAATACCAGTTTACGCTCAGATGGTGCTTTCAAACAGAAACCCTGGCAACAGTGAAGTTGACAACCAGGGGGCAGTTGGTGCTGCCATTGAACAAACTGTGGAGGGTAGTTGATGGCATGTTTCTGTCAGTACCAGAAAGAACTTCTTCTGTTATCGTTGTCGTCTTGAATACTGAAATTTGTACAAGCTGTTTGCAATTTTTGTGGAGTGCTGTCTTTTTTTAAATAATTTATTGTTTTGTTTTTCTAAACTAGATCAGCCTAGATATATACCACATTGGCCTTGTATTTAGAAAAGAGACAAAATGAAAAATACTAATAATACAGATATGAACATTTTTCTAAAGCATTAAGAATTTAAAAAAATTGTTTGGAATGCTTCAAAACATACGGGTTTAACAACTTTGGTTGTTTTGGGGGGAATTTAATTTTTGTTCTTCAGATTCTTGTATGTGTTGTAAATCTCTTTTTTTTATCATTTATTCTTTTTTTTCCTCTGGAGATTAATATTCAGTTGTCACACATCATCAGGTCTTTTTTGTTCATTTCTTTCATCTCTGTATGAATCTTTTTAAAAAAAGAAAAAAAAATCATTGTCATCTGGTGTTTGTGTGTTGTACCTCTGATTGTTCTGTTCCGATATGCAGACTTAGTATTTCCTGGATTTGTTTTGTTTTTTTCTTTTTTGGCATTGTACATTTAATTTAAAAAGTTTCCTCTATTTATTGGATATCAATGTTCTCTCTTTTTTAATAGGGTTGTACAAGTTTGCAATTTTTTTTTCTTTATTTTTTATGGTGACCGATTGCTCTGTAAGAACTGAAATGTTGGGGTTGTGTGTCCGTGGGAGTGGAGGCTGCTGTTTCTCTGGTGCTTGCCTCTCGACTCCTGCATTTTTCTCCTGATATATATTAAATGATATCTTTATCTTGAATATAACGCCACCTTTCCTGTAGACGATAGGCACACTGCTCACGTAGAGAAGATGACTAATGGAATGCTGTGTTTGTATGCTCGTTAAGGAAAAAACAAAACTACTTTTTCCAAAGTGTTTTGAGAAACGGTAATTTTCTTTTATTATGTAGGGGGCTTTTAGACCAGATTTTAATGATTTTATGATATTATCTGTTGAATATGATAACGGGATAGATGGTGCTAAATGTTCTCTTTGAACAACCTTTTTTCTGTTTGTCTTCTTAAAATGAGAATTCTATTTTTCCTGTTGCAATATTACCTTAACCTTTTCCTTCTCTTTGTGGTCATTTATTTATAACTGCACTGTTTAGAGAATTCACACAGACATACTTGCAGACACACACACACCAAACTGAGCCAGACATGTCTTAAACACTTGTGAATTTGTGTGACATTACTATGACTATTAATAAACGCTTTTTGATAAATCCAGAAGGGAGTAGGATTCTTGTGAGTTTCTTCTGTCATCCTGTCACATCAGATCAGATCCACCTCTACACATCAAGTCAGCACAGACTGTACAAGCAGTACAAAAGAATCACAAAGTTGGTGCTTGGATGCATAAACAGCCAGTCCAACTTAACCATCATCAAGAGCAGAACAAAAGTCAAACAGCTCTCATCTGATATGACACACAATGAATTCAAATGTTACCACAATGATAACATAAGACAAAGTCTTTCTCACACACACACTACTGTGCATAAGTTTCAGGCACATAGTGAAAATAAAATGTGGTTTAAATGGCACCAACTCATCATTTCTAGAGCATCATGGAGAACTTGGCTCAGTCTCTAAATGTAATGACAGACTTACTGTCGATATCAGGCCACTAGAGAAGCTGTACAACTCACTCTTCATGTCATCTCACACTGCTACTATTGGAGAGTGATCAGACACCTTCCTGATGGTGCTACATGAATCTAAACATTGAAAACGAATTCACTGGAAAAATCAATCCAAGATGAACGTGTACACAAGACAGTGTTCAGAACAGACATACAGTGCCAAAAAAGTATTTGCCCCCTTCCAGATTTCTTACTTTTTTGCGTATTTGTCACACTTTGCTTAAGATCCTCAAACAAAATTTAATATTAGACAAAGGTAACCCAAGAAAACATACCATTTTTCATTTTTAAGGGAAAAAAGCTATCCAGACCTGGCCCTATGTGAAAAAGTAATTGTCCCACATGTTAAATCATGACTGTGATAAACCTAATTTTTTTGAAAGTAGAATTTCATCCACACCCAGGCCCGATCACTGCCTGACCACAGATGTAGTGGCACCTGTTGATTCAAGAAATTACTGTTTGAGTGAAGTGAAGGAGGCGGAGAGATCTCAAACAGCAACACATCAGGCCACGATCTAAAGAACATTCAAGAAAAAATGAAAAAACAAAATCATTGACATCTATTTGTCAGTGTAAGTGTTACAAAGCCAATTCTCAAGCATTGGGACCCCAGTGAACTACAGTCTTTATCAACTAAAAGAAAGCTTGGAACAAGAGATGGCCACCTTGCCAAAATACTCCAAGTATCCAGGAGGTCACAAAAGAACCCAGAACAACTTCTAAAGACCTGCAGGCCTCACTGGCCACAGTAAAGGTCAGTGTTAATGACTCAACAATAAGAAAGACACTGCTCTCTCCCATAGATGCAATTTTAGTGGTATTCACCTAAACTAGGTGAAAACCACTGCTGAGCAAAAAGATCACAAAGACTCAGCTTTTTTGGTTTGGCTTTAGCCAAAAAAAAAAAAACATCTGGATGATCCCCGAGACTTTCGGGAAAACATTTTGTGGACTGACAAGACAGAAGTTGAACTTTTTGGAAAGTGTGTGTCCTGTTACATCGGTTGTAAAACTAATAGAGCATTTCATAAAAAGAGCATCATACCAAGAGTTAGACATGATGATGGTGGTAGTGTGATGGTCTGGGGCTGCTCTGCTGCTTCAGGACGACTTGCAGTAATTGGTGGAACAGGTCAAACACTCTTGGATTTCTCCATTAGTGGATAAAGGCTCTCACTGTGGTTCACTGGAGTCAAAGCTTTAACACTTTCCAGACTGACAATGATTTTGTTTTTTCATTTTTTCTTGAATTTTCTAGATTGTGGCATGATGTGTTGCTGTTTGAGATCTCTCGCCTCCTTCTCAAAGGAATTGTAAATCGAAAGCAACTGGACTTGGTAGGAAGACGTTTCACCTCTCATCCAAGAGGCTTCATCAGTTCATGCTCGCATCTGGCCAGGCTGGTCCTTTCAGCCTCCTTCACTTCACTCAAACAAGTTCTACTTTTTTTTTTTTTTAAGTATATTTTTTGTCTTTTCGCCTTTATTTGATAGCACATAGTAGACAGACAGGAAAGGCAGAGAGAGGGGAATGACATGCAGGAAAGGTCTGCCCGACGCGGGATTCGAACCGGGGCCGCCTGCATTGAGGACTGTAGCCTCTACATGGGGCGGCCGCTTTACCCACTGCGCCACGCACCGCTCCAAACAGGTTCTACTTAAGTGATTTCTTGTTTCAACATCAGGTCTGGGTGTTGATTGTGTGTTTACTTTCAAAGAAATTAGGCTGTTAGTTCATGATTTAACATGGGGGGCAATTACTTTTTTAAACAGGGCCAGGTAGGTCTGGATAGCTTTTTCCCTTAAAAAAAGAAATCATCATTTAAAAGCTGCATTTTATGTTTCCTTGGGTTACCTTTGTCTCATATTAAAATTTGTTTGATGATCTTGAAAAATATGCAAAAAAAAGGGGGCAAATCCTTTTTCACGGCACTGTTAAATAAATACATGGATCCAAGGTTTCAAACTTCACTCTTCCTCCCTCCACCTGATCTTTGTCCACTGCACATCAGCCAGCTGTCCTTCCTCTTACTAACACCTTGCATCTATTTAACCTCCACTGCTACAATAGCAAGTCATATCTGAGTGCTGATGAATGTTTAGCACAGCTTTGTCACTCATATCCTCAACCCAGAGCTTGCTATTGTTAGTTAGGCGCGTGAGAAAACAAGGGTCGAGATAGAAAAGTTTCCATTTTGACATCAGCATCCAGGGTAAACTAAGGAAGGAGATTGTACAAGCAGCAAACCTTCACAGACAGCAGAGCAGGAAATAGCAGGGAGCAGTAACAAGGCTGCCCAGACATCAGTTTCCTTTAAGACAATTCAAAACAGAAGCCAAAAACACTGTTGACCTTAAAAACTAAAAGCACAACACTATTGCTTGGGCACAGATTAGTGAAGAAGCAAAGCGGTTTATTGTTCATTTCTAACTAATTATGTGTCTTTTAATATATAGCTATTTCTATCTCCAACGAGCATTTCTAGTTGTCTTGATGTCAGCACAAATGTCCTGACATACATCAGTTACTCAATCAAAAGAATGAATAAATCCTACTTGAATAAATCAGTAGAATCAGCAAGTTTCAGCAAAGATGAGACTAATCGAAAGAAGTATTGGAAAAGTTTCCTCTTGTATGTTTTTAAGTTTCCCTCAAAGAGCGGTCACTGACCCTGACTGAGTGTTCCCAGGCAGATGACTGATGATAAGCTGGTCAGCGCATCCTCAGGTCAAGTTAGGGGCCGAGGTCAGTGGAGGGACAGAGCACTGATGGACACACTGAAGGAAATCCTGCCTGAAACCACACAGGAAGACCAGCTCCATCCGTATGTCCATCCACCCTGCTGCAGCCAGGTGATGAGAGGGTCAGCGCTCCTTCCTCCACAAAGACTAAAGACTTGAGCGGGTCCAGTCACCACCACATGGTGTAATCATGATGGACAACACTTTGAAGTTTGTTTATGCTGCTCTTGTACAGGATGAGATGAAAGATTGTGTAGTAACCATTTCATCTGTAATGACAAGTCTCCCGAAGGAGAGAGTGTGTGTGAACTATTCTGTCAGCACTGACGCAACAGCAACAAAGTCAAACACTCAAACACAGATCACCTACTGACAGACAAGTGCCACCTGCTCACCCTTCACTGTAAACCTCCTACTGCATGTAGACATAAAACACTATTATTAGAGACCTGTATCCAGTAGCGACATGACAACAGTATCTAGACATGTGAGCCTGAAAAAAGAACAGGAGGCTGCACGGGGACCAAAGAAGAGCTGGAAGTAAATAAACATTTCAAGCTCAAAGAGGAGGAAATCGGGTAGAAAATCAGCATCAGACAAGACTAATTATTGAGCTTATGCTCTGATCTTCTTATCACTTCACTGATTAGCGTCTCCATAGTTTCTTTGTTCTTCTTACTTCATCCTCCTGTTCTCATCCTGTGCTGCAGAGGATCCAAGCTCTTATCTAAATCACATCTCTGATAATGCTTGTGTATTTCATCATGCATTGTAAACAGTGCAGACTGACGTCTTATTTGGCCTCAGAAGATCATGTATGTGCTGTGAGGCTGTCAGCTGTTTAACCTCAGCCCTCACCTCTGCTGTACAGAATAAATATCATAATAAAGAATAAAAACATTAACCAACGTATGAAGCTTCTACAGCTTCGCCTCCACAGACTCTGCTCCCAAACCACACATGATAAAACTGTTTCCAAAAGTTTCAAACTTCACTCAATTTCAGCAGGATAATTAATACAATTTTATGTTTCAGTGTTTTTCACCTAATTTGTCTTAACCCAACAACAAGAACTAACAGGATGTTTTCAGCACCAAGGTAAGAGCACTTAGAGACAATGTCCTTCAAGAGGAGGAAACAGGACGATGACACTGTTTCCTCTACTTAAAATGTCATTAAGAGAAACCCTCTCAACTCCACAGGTGTGAATCATTTACAGCCAATTTCCCCTGAAATCAATAGTTATTGAGTGATTGAGTTATTGATAATAATTTAGCTCTGGTTAATTTAGTTGATTTAAAACATTTACCAGAATAAACAAGATCAGCAGCCTCCGAGACGGTCTGAAAACACACGGTCACTTTTAAGCATCCACAGTGGACATTAATGCAGCGACTGCACCAACAGGTCCACAGCAAAAAAACACAGATGCTCACTACATAAACTAAAGCGCCTTTGGTCTCTTTCAGATTACTTTACAGCAAACGACAGGAGGAGGGTGCTGTTTTTCCAAAACAGTTCAACCTTTCTTGAAGACACTGCTGATGGAAGGAATCAGTCACTCCTAAAAAACGTGCTGTGTTCATAAAGAGAAGCTGCATCGACTCATTCACAACAACTTTAGCTCCAACAACCTCCTCACATGACATCTGCCTTTCAAACTCTACTGAACCCAGTCAACACTTAACTGAAGCAACACTTGTACATGAAACTACTCATGAGAGGTCTTGGACTAACTGACATATCTGGAGCCTTACCAATACAGATTAGTTTTGTTAGTGATCATCTCAAGGATAGATTTGTTTTTTTTGGCAACTATTTGGTGGTGATCATCACTGATCGATGATTGAATTAGTAACACACTGGACAAATTATGGTTCTAACTCTGGCTGGAAAAACACATAACACATAAATGCAGCTCCATCTAATAATAATAATAATGTCATAGGTAAAATTTACAGTTCTATAAACTGAGATATAACCCCTCAATGTGCAAAGGGAAATGGTCCATTCAATTATATAAATAGCTGGTAAACGAATCCAAGTTATCAACCACCTTTAGAGAGATTTTACATATTTATCTATGTGATTAGTGGAACTGTAAGGACAGGGTTTCTGGGAGTATTCACAGCCGTCCTAGGGCTCAAAAGGAAAGAAGAAGAGAGGGTGGTTCAAGGGTTTCTAACCTCTCTAAGTAAAATACATTTATATTATTTTTTATATTTAAAAAAGAAAGGAAAAAATATGTATGGCAGGATAAAATCTTAAATGAGGTCTTTAAATTGCCTCAGCCCAGGATTAATGGAAATGTGACAGTGTTCACTAGCAGCACCTACAACCTGCCTCTTATCAGATCAATCTAGAAGCCGACACAACTTTACTGCTGCAGTCAGGTTAACTCAAGTGCTTCATTTAAAAATTGATAGAGTAAAAACAATTTCTGAATGCAATATCTGATCATATATAATACATGTTAATGTATTCTGAAGCCCCTTTCACGCTGGACTAAAAGCCCACTACATCTTGCCTCTGTGTGGAAGGGGACAACAGGCAAACATGACCCCAGGTGTCGGGGTGCCAAGTTTTTATTTCAGTTTTTATAACTTCTTACTGCTTTTTAATCAGTCATTTAGTTCATCTTTATTAAGTGATGTCATAATTGGGTAATTTGCCTTTTTGTGTAATGTAAAAAATAAATTAAAATAGCACTTTTGGCATCCACGATGAACAAACAGAACATAACAGGCTATCTGAAAAATAGATCAAGCGTGTGGAGATTGCTCCTACCATCTCTCCTCTGCTCCTCTTAACTCACACCAACACTGTCTCCACTGCCCTTCCCCCTCATTTTCTGCTCTCCTGAACCTCAACTTATCAGGCAAGCCTCCTCACTCTGACCCCCAACACACAACACCCTGCCCCCACTGCAACAGGGACAGGGTAAAGGGGGGTATAACATGACTTGGATATGAGTGGTGGAATACATGTGCTGAGAGGAGTTGCTGGAGAAAGGCAGGGGGGCTGATAAGCCCAGTGGGTGGAGGGAAAGTGGGATGGATGAAGGGAGCACAGGAGGAGGGAGGGAAAGAGAGACAGCACTGTGGCCTCAATCAGATGGAGGGGGGGTAAAAAGAGGAGGGGAGACCGACCGAAAAGTTTGACATACTTAAGACAAAGACCACAGCATTAGTGAGTGGAATTGGTTCCAGCAGCCGAGGAGGCAGCACCACCGTACTACGAATGAATCACAACAGAACAGGAATTTGATGTTGCATGTGGAAAAGAAAACAGACACTATCAGCTCCACTGACAACTCTGGATAGTGAAGAGAAGAAGCAGCAGGAGGGCAGAGCTGCAGGAAGCCAACATACCAGCATACCACCACTGAACAGATAAGGCTCCAAAAACACTTTCAAAGTTCCTTCAAACTTCACACGGGGAAAGGAGGCAAAGAAACCGAGACAGAGGAGCAGAGAGCCCAGAGGATAAAAGGTGAGAGCTTCACTGAAGTGGAGGAGGAAAACCTGTACTCGGAGACTGACTGGACCAAAGTGGTCTTGAAAAGAGGTGAGAAAAGCGGCACCAAACTGGAGGAGGAACAGCAAGAGGTCCACCGGGCCCCACAACACAACGTGAGTACAAGAGCTGCTCAGAAACATTAAAATCAGATGATCATAACTGACCCACTCCTTGACATCTCCATATAACTCATTATAGTTAAAAGAGGTACAAGAGCTAATGAGCTTCTGATTTTCAACATAAACAACTCTCAGAGGTCTGTGACATAGAATTAATTACTGCTGCTGCTTTGTTCCAGACAATAGAGTAATAGACAGAGCAGACAATAGGAAACCTCCCTGCATCATCCAACAGGATAACACAGTAAAATCTAGCTGACCATGCACATGATGGCAAACTATAAACAGGAGCTGATAAATTCATTAAGACAATATGGCTGACTACATGCCACCATGATGCAGCAACAGTTACTCCAATTACTACAATATTTCACTTTTAAAATCCCTTCATTTGGGACAAGACGTGTTACAATGCTATTCAAATAATAACAGTGAGTAAAATGGGTGGAGCACCTCGGTGTATTTTCAGTAAAGGGCACTATGAGTCATCTCACACACATGCGTGTGCGCGTACACTTTCCTGCCAGTCCTTCCTGTGTGACCTTCCACCTTGCAACAACACTTGGGACAACAATGGGAGACAGAAGTGGAGAATAAACAAGGTCAAAGCACCCAGGACAGCATCATAAATAATCTCCTCTATGACGGCCAATATCACGCTCTAAATCGAAATATGACTTTCCTGTGTATATCTTTTTTAACTTGCAGTTATTACATTTTAGCTTTAGTATACACACACATAACACAGACTGTGACAGCAACATAAGTGGGAGGGTTTTCTATTCAATGGTTTTCTGCCTTTTTTGTGCCAACTCCAACAGACCCTAACATTACCTGAATTACTTTTGTTGTTTAAGCATTAATATTATCAAAAAATATGACCCACAATGCACCTCCATCACTACAGGTATATCCTCCTATGCTCATCCTTCCACTACAGCAACAGTCTGCTGCAGGTCGGAGCAGCCTGGTGCTGTACAGTTAAGGGTCACACAATAAGGTGCTTCACCAGTGATGAGTTGTCCTAAGAAATCAATCTACTGGGAGATTTACAATTGTAATACCAGACTTCTTCATGCAAAACCCTAAAGCAGACTGAAAGCTGAGCATCTTTAAAAACAGAAAGAACTGAATATGCAAAAGCACCTGTCACTTTCCACGTATTGGCTAAAAGACTGACAGGTTGACTTACTCATCTACACTGGGGTTTTTCCATTACTGAGGGTTTTTTGGCATCTAACCGGCCTTGTTAGTCAGAGCTGTCCCCTGTTTGGCTGAGGCAACGCTGTCTCCTGACCTATGAGAAGTGAGGATATCCTGTGCCAGACACAGCTGTGCACCACGTAAAATCTGTCCTCACACAGGGCTCATGAAAATAAAATAAACTTGGATCAAAGCAGACCCTACATGGAGGAGCTCCAGTTTGAAATGATGAATTCTGGTAGACTGTTTTATGACACACAAAAAAACTGTTAAATTAAAAGATGAACGGTAACTTTAGTTACTCTCCTTTACTCTCCTTTGTGTGGCTTTCCCCATCTGTCCTAAGGGACATTATCATTATGCCATAATCGCGTCACATAATAGATACTTGGTGTACTAGTTACTGATTAATCAATTGTCAAGTTCTTATATGATCTAGAATCACTATCACATAATAAGCTACATTTAAATATAGCAATACCAGAAAAACACACTGAACAATGTTTTTCCCCATTAACATTACACAAGCCTTTTGAGACCCAAAATTGATCTAATTTGCTTTTCAAAACAAGTTGAAGATATGTACTATGTTCTTCCACAACTAAAAATGTACACACTATTAAATTATGTTATGAATTATGATAAACTTGCTGGCACTTGAATTTTAAGGCCATATGCTAGCATGACAACCACAAGCACATGTGCAGACAACACCCACTTGCCCTCAAACAGATTTCTGCCTTCAGTACTCTGTTACATAAAATAATAAACTAATGTGTCAATCACAGCTGATCTGACACTTTCAAAACATCTGCAACCCCCCCTCCACTAATGTGTTTATTTTTCTGCCCACAGTTCACTATGAGTATGACAGGTACTCTAGAGAAGGGGGCCCACCACCAGGTCTTGGACCTGTCTGAAGAACTGCCGCCTCATCACCATCACCATCATCATCACACCAACCACCACCAGCATCTCCACCACTCCAACTCTCTGGCCTCCACCACAGCTATGGGCGGAGGCAGAGAAACACCTTCGCGTGTGGTCGTACCTCCTCCTTATTCTGCAGCAGAGAGTGCTGGTGGGGGCAGTGAAGCTCCTCTGGAGCTGCGAGGCTCCCTGGACTGCTGGGCCTGCTCCGTACTGGTGACGGCTCAGAATCTGGTGATCGCCGCAATCAACGCCTGCCTGGCTGGACTGGTGTTTGGTACCATCCTGACGCCAGCCATCGTCATGGTGGTCTTTGGCTTCCTCTGCCACTCTACAGTAAGAGAGGGGGGTGGATGAGGATGTGTCAGTACCGTATGTGTGTTGAGTGTTGATGCTCTTTTCATTTTTTTGATTTTAGCTCTGTACTAACAATAACTGCCATTAATATAATAATACCTAAAAATGCACAGCATGTGATCAAAGTGACCATTCAAGGCCATGTTTGTCACTATTTTCAAGGGTTTTTACCTGTTGACTACAATGCAACCCCAGAGTTTTCTACATACATAACCAGCAGAATTTCCAAAAGTCTCTGTGTTAAAACTAAACTACGGAAGTGTGGGTGCTGCCTCAGTGTTTGTTTCAGTAGCACTTGCAAAATTTGTCTGTTCACTTGTTATTTCTCTCCTTTGTGTGGGTTTCCCCATCTGTCCTCAGGGATATTATCATATATGAGAGCATAAACATTTGGTGGAAACATCTGCGTAGCAATTAGTTGTTTTTGTGCAGTTGTGCAATTTAATACTTTAATATACAATAACATTTGTATTATTTAACAGAATTCACTTGGAAGTATTTGTAAACAGAAAATATTACAAAGCTTTCATCTGATAGGCATAAGGGGGATTATATATGACTATCCTATGACATTTAAAATCAGTACAGTGCTCGAGACAAAAAAGAACATGTTTGTTTGTTGGTTAGTTAGAATAAATATTTACCCGGACATTTACTAAATCTAAATAAATGTTGAGCAGAACAAGAAGATAGCTACATCCATCTTTGTGTCAAAGACATTTTAGTCCTAATCTCATAACTTTGATCCAAAAGTTTGAAACTGTTCTGCCTGGGGCTGAGGGTGGGGTTTAGATCGGTCAGTGATGACGGGTTTCATAATCAGATAAGTCTGAGGTTTTTTTCTCAGATGTTGAAAAGATGGACGAATTAGAGGGGGACAAAAGGTCAGGAGTGTAGGGAGCATGACGCCAAAGCACAAACTCTGACACTCAAAACCAGACAAAATATGATTTTGGGCGATGACAACAATAAACAAGTTTTAAATTTTAACTTCAAATAATTGATTTGACTGGAGGTTCATCTTGGACTCCCCCAAAAAGTCAACACGGTGTTAAGCCTTTTGATGCATACCTACGGCATTTCAGTAGGGCAAAGACCTCCGTAGTGAGCAGAGATCAGGATTCTCTCTGTTCTCTCACAGTTAGACCTCATGTGACAGCAGCTTAGAGAGGGATTAACCAGGACCTGTGAGGATGGAGAGGGGGAGAATTCACAAGGAAAAAAAGGGTGAGAAAAAAAGGTAGAGTAAGAAATGTAGGGATGTGTGGTGTGTAAGGATCCTCAGATTGGTTTTCTGTTTGCAACAGTCAACAACAAACAGCACAGTATTTCATCATGGATTAGATCTGGTGCCACACTCATCAAGTACAAACATGAGAACACTTATGAGATCTTATCTATCACAACCCCTACCCACTGAGCTCCCTTGCACCGCCCTGTCACACTTTACTTTTAACACATCCTGCATTTAAAACAACTCTCACTTAACTTTGACCCTCACTGTTAAACTTTCTCTCTGCAGTTGGTCTTTCTTTCTGCCAGCTGCAACTCCACATCTATCAGGATAACATCAAAATGTTTCTGTTCCTATAGCATGCACCTCGTGCAACTAAGATATAGAAACAACAGCAATCACATCTTTAAAAGACTCTAACCTTTTTTTTTCTTTTTTGTTAAAGAAATGACTTTACTGATGAGATATTGTGGTGGTTATTTCTCAGATATATAACAGCTTTACTATTATCTCATCAGTACGAGCATGAGTTCTACAATAAAGAAAAAAGCCTTCTCTCTCAGAGCTCCCACCTTTACTCCCTGCACTTTCCTTGTGCACTCAAATGTTCACTTCATCCTTCATGAGGCGATAAGGATGATTCAGGCTCGCTGTCTTTCCATTCCTCTCCCACACTCAATTCCTGACCCCTTCACCTCCTCTTCTCCTCCTCCCCAGTGTTACTGCTCAGCAACAAGTACACATGCTTTGACCTGCGGTATGTACTGATCAACATCTTTGAATCAACCTGACACTGATGGTTCACTGCTCCTTTAAGCAGGTTTCTACACATTTTTTTGTCAAATGGAGTCTTTAGTGGGAAACTGATCCATTACAGCCCTGTGTGAGACACACAACTGCCAACTGGTGTCTGTCCTCACACATACCATACAGAGCACATCATCTCCTGTCCTTATCTGTTATTCCCAGTCCTCTATACAAGTATTTTAATGGCTCGTTTTCTATATATGAAAACACCACTCAGTAATTCTACAAATGCAAAGTCTGTACTAAGTTAAATATTTAAGTCTAACAGTGCAACTACACTATACTATTCTCTACCTAATATTAATGTTGCATAACTATAATGTAAAGTGCCTCTCTCACAAAAAGTGGTTTCACTGTGAGCTAGTACATTTCTGAGGGGTCTTTGGCTAAGAGAACTGAGTCTGAGCCAGTTGTAGTTAGTAAATTTTGTACTGCAACACTGACACTAACAAACTGCAGATGTGGGCAGCTTCCAAGTCTGTCAACTGTGAGTAAGTGAAGCATCCCTGAACAGCTACACTGGTCAAATAAAGGAGACACTGACCTGTGTATCTTTCACAACATCCTTCTTAATGTAGCATTTCTCCTCTTCTCTCAGGTCCGCCCCCATGGGACGAGCCCCTACTGCTCAGACCTGCTGACAGACGGAGGCTGTGTGGCCCTTCTGGTGGTGGGCTTTCTCCTGGTGACCCCTCTGCTGGTCCTGGCTCTGGCCGCATACTGTCGTCTGGCCCGACACCTCCAGCTCGGTCTGTGCTTCATCCCATACAGCCGAGCTGTGTATAAGAACCTGCCGGCCTCCCGGCACCGCGGCCTGGGCACTGGCTGCTGTGGCGGACGAGATGGGGCAGATGGAAAGGGAAAAGTCTGGGTGTGAGAGAACACAGACAGGGGTGGAGAAGGCCATTAGATGAAGTATACAAGCAGGGAAGTGAAGAAAAGGATGGGCTGGGGGTTGGGAATAATAGGGCACGAGTAAGAAAAGGCAGGAGATGTACAAATAGCAAAATGCGTACCAGAGAATGGAAGACAAGATATGTTGTTACAAATAATAACTAATATGTTACTCCCATGCCTTGGCATCGGTGAACCATTAGTCACTATTAGGAAAAAGTGAACACAGTGTGCTAGGGAATTTTATTTGCTTGTATTACTCCACTGAACACATTGGCTACTTAAAAACATTGTAAATCAAAAATTATTAGTCAAATGGTGTCTGACTGCTGAAGTAAAGAAAACATGATATATACAGTACAAGTTTTATTTTTAAAAAATCATAAAGCTTCATGTCTGACCTGCACACAACCTTAAATTTCCTGAATAAAGATAAAAGAAATAAGAAAACAATACACCCTAAAAGATTAATTAACACTAAACATACTTCATCACCATTATTGTTGAACACATACTGTATTTGTCTAATGTAACTTTCTGTGAAGCAAGCTGTGACTGAAATTTCTCAAATCCTTTCCTTTTTATAAATAAAGTTTCTGGATTCAGCTGGAGTCATGTCTGTTGTGTAGTAGCATGGGGCGGGGTGGGCGGGGTTCAGTCTACTACTAGGAAAAGGAAAGGATTATGTAAAGACTGTTCCTAGTATAAGGGCGACAAAGTGACCTCAGTATCAGCCAACACTAACATGAATGTGCACAATTAAAAACATTTCCGAGTGCTATAAAAACTACACAGCTTTCCGTGGAAACAGTCACCATTGTCGCAGAATGTCCCTGGAGAAATACAGAAATTCAGGAATGGCATCCAAGTGAAACCCTGTGTCAGAGCAAATAAAACCTCAACTTCACAAAGACACATCAAACTGTTCAACAACTATTCAACAATAAACAGTTATTATTATTATGGGGCGTCGCGTGGCGTAGTGGTTAGAGCGGGCGCCCTATGTATAGAGGCACAGTCCTCGCTGCAGTCGGCCCTGGTTCGAGTCCCGCGTCGGGCGCCATTTACTGCATGTCATCCCCCCTCTCTCTGCCTCCCCGTTTCCTGTCTGTCTCAACTGTACTATCCATAAAGGCATAAATGCCCCAAAAAATATACTTTAAAAAAAAAAAAACAGTTATTATTATTATGAATAATATGCATGTACATTTTGACTGTTTCCAAACTTTTTTCGAACCAAATTCAACTGAAGCAAAGTTGCAGTGAATAACTTTTCAAAACGACTGTGATTATTCTACACACTTCAAGCTACTGAAAATATTTTGGCAAATGAAAATAACTGCATCTTGTAATATTACCGACATAGATAAACTTAATCATTCAACATGATTTAGAACAGCAACACTGCCCCTTCACAGGGAGTGTCTAAATTATGGCATGGCTACCTGACCCGAGCCCGCGGGTAGCCCGAGGTCCCACCAGGTAACAGGCCGGGCCTAGCTCGGGTCGAGCTGTACGCAGACAGCTGGATAGAAGCGGTTTTCGTGTTAGTCTGCAACATATTTTCAAACAGCATATTCTTCAACCAGGTAGACCTAAGACTTGATGTTAGTAGGTTATTTTCCTATTTATTTCGGCTGTTTATTTGGGACCAATGTCGCCCTGTTGGGTGCATATAAGAAGCTGCGCTGCCGCTGTACATGTTTCTCATGACTGTGTCCACCAAACGTGCTTTTTGAGCGCTCTCTCTCTCTCTCTTAGAATGTTGCTGTAACCAGGTTACAAAACGAGTCGTCTCACTTACGAACCGCTTGACGAGCGTTGTGCTGTTCCAAAAGTTGAACAGATTTAAACTCTGAGCGCTCTACGGAAGCGCACAGAGCGTTTTTTCAGCTGAGCGCTGTGAGCGCCGAACTCACCCACAGAGCTATAAAAAAAACACTTTTGGTGGACACAGCCCCCGGCTAAATGTTTATCATTTAAAATAACGTGCATTTTGCATAATAACATTTCGGGTAATCTATATCGTTTATATCATTGCTTTTCCAATATTGATATCTTGAATGTTCATATCTAAATATAGATACGATAATGATATATCCTTCAGCCCTAGTGACAGCCCTAGTTTCCAACAAATACCTGTTTTTATTCATTTCTCACTTTCCTATGCTAGCTGCATTTTAGCTGGCCAAGACTTTGCATTGACAGGTAAAGCTTCATTTATTCAACTTAGGGATGTAAACAATTAATCGACTATCGATTAATTGTCGATAAGAATTTAATTGATTAAATTAAATTAATTGCAATTAATCGATCCTTTTCAATGAGAGTTTTACTGTGAAATGTAAACAAGCAAAGCCGACATAATGCAGCGGATCCCAGTGTAAACGTGTGCAACGCACTGCAGCACACAAGGGAGAGAGGGAGAGGAGGTGAAAAGAGACAATAACACTGTTACCTAGTTGTAGCTATAGCATACAGGACTCAGGCTGTACCATCGCTAACACACAGATGACCAGTGAGTAACGAGTCAAAAAGCCGCCGACACTGATCACTGCCTGAGGAGTTTTAATGTAGCCTGAATGCAGCTCAAACCGACCCGGTGTCTCAGCACGGCGACCAAGCTTTGATAAACACACCGGACCCGGTTTGCAGTATCCTACAGTATTTTAGCCGGTCGCTACCGGAGCTTAATTAGGAAAAAAAAAAAAAAAAAGCGCTCGTCGCGGAGAACAGAGGAGTTTCCTCTGCTGCAGCTGAACAGCTGACATGTGGTCAAGACGTAGCTACAGACCCGTCACTGTCTCACGGTGCATAAGACTTCAACCTCAGAGCTGTCTGTCCTCAGACTATCCTGACCTGTCCCTGAACATTACACAGGGACAACATGGAGCTGCCTGAGTTGTATTAATGTTTACATCAGCTGAGTTCAACAAATCAGTTTATGCTACTGTGATTTAATTAGCCTTTAAATACAGTAATCATAGTGTAGTGGCAGGAAAGACCATTTAATCTGTAGATATTGTGTTGGTCAAGAACAAGTTCAACTTAAAGTCAGAGGAAAAATGTTTAGGGTGTTTTTACTGTTCCTAAATATAAAAATGGGTCACATTGGACCCTCAACATTATTTAAAGGTTAAATAACGTGTTACTTAAACATTTTTCATTGTGCTGTGCTCTTAAAATAAAGTCAAGTCAAGTCCTAAAAGGAATGTTGAGCTTAAATTTTCCCCTTAAATTTAGGTTCTCAAGAAGATGAATATGGGGAATGAGCAGAATACCCCCATCTAGGGCTGGGATGATAATCATCAATAAATCGCACAATAAATTTAAATGAACTCGATAATTTTGTCAACCTAGATATATTGCCATGTGCATGCACACATTTTTGTTTTCCTCATCTCTCGCCTCTAACTAGGCTGGATGGCAAGAGACTTCACTCTGTGCATCGGTCTCAGCATTTTGGCACTAGTGAGTCCCATTATAATGAAACATTTTTGATAGGCTGTAACACAATAATTTCCCCCATCAATACCAAATAAAACTAAGCCTCTACTTTCAAAGTAAAGGGTATAAAGGGTTTGGGGTCAGGTGACACTTCTAAACCACCAGAGAACCAGGCCTCCATTGAAACCAAAGTTTCAATTAAGGCCTGGTTCTCTTACCTTGCAAATTGCACTGCAATAAAAAAAAAAAAGCCCAAAAAATGGTCCTCGTGTCGGGGTTCGATACTTTGAGATGGACAGATGATGGATGATGGCCCAGTCAGCAAACTTTAGTATGATGATTTTTTTATTTACACCAAAACCGAAGAAAAATACCCACAGGTGGCAAAGCAAAGTGGCAGGAATATTTTACAATAGGATGAAGAGTCAAATATTTACAGAAATCACGGCAGCAACAGGGATCCACATGCCTCTCAGCCAAAAGCTACCCTCAAGTGAGCTGAGCTCCCTTTAAATACCCCCTTGGCCCCTCCCACGGGCAAACCAATTAACCCAGCACAGGGGTTTAGAAACATAAACTGGAAAACAGAGAAATACCAAAACTCACAAAACCCATTAAATTCAACTCCAGTACCGTGGCACTAACAACCCTTCATATGGCTGTGCCATTGTTCACACAGAACATATCAATTCACAACACTTTCAACACAAACAATAATATTAGTATAGTCCATGGTCACCTGACCCATTGAAGCACACCACCCAGCACTATTTATGACGTGATCCGGAACTGCCTCGGTTCGCCCCGTGAACCCGAGACAGACTTCCGCAGCAACAGCAGGTGAGCGTGTGTATAGCCGCGTTTCCACTGCAGGAGTTCCTGGTAAAAGGAGGGGGTAGGAACTTCTACAGGAACCGTCCTCTCACTCGGCCCTCTCGGTGGCCGTGTCTCCACTGCAGACAGGACCCACAGGGCTCTTGTGGCGACGTGCAACAGTTTCGATCACCGTGAGGTCGTTGTGCAGCATTTTAGTTTTTTTTTACTGCTCTTGTTTTCTGGCAGTACAGACCCTTTCAAAAAAAAAAAAAAAAGATGGTTTTGAATTGCCGTCTCGATCATCACATAGTCCCGCGATCGCGTATTTTCCACACTTATTTTATTTTTTTTACCAGGCCTACTGCTACTCTCGTCTTTTACTGAGTTATTCTCTCTTTACTCCGGCCGTTTTTAATAATATTTGTGTTTTAAAATGCCGCTGATTTCGGCGATTTCTTTTAGCGTCACATCCTGCTTGAGTCTGACCAATCGGCACAGAGTAAATCTCAAGCCCGGCCGGGACATTTTCAGGGCCGGTCCGAGTACCTACCCCCAGGCAGGGACTCCGTTCGCCCCCGTAAAAGTTCCTGTAAGCGGCCCTGTGGGGGAGGTTCCTGCAGTGGAGACACGCACCAACGGGGCTGGCCCCGTAAAATCACCCCAAAGTTCCTGCAGTGGAAACGCGCCTGTGTTGCGTAGGCGCCGAGTGTGCACCCTCGACGACCTACGGCGGGGAGAACAGAGTTCAGAGAAACGGGAAAAAGTTTGTGTCACTGCTGGACCGCGAGATGTGGCTTGCGGGGAAACAGTTTGGATGGAGCTTGGCTCCGCCGGAACAATGAGAGCGCAGCGCGTGCTCCCGGCACCGGCACTCTCTGAGAGAGAGAGCGCGCCGGTCAGGGAATGAGGGGGGGTTCACAGGCGCTCCGTCACATTATCCCTCTCTTCCCCGAGGTTGACGATGTGCGACAACCTGGAGAGATAATCTGCCACAACGTTGTTCTTGCCAGCTTGATGTCGGATCTGGAACTGGAACGGCTGGAGAGAGAGGTACCAGCGGGTACTGTTGTGGTTATTCATGGAGTAAATCCAGGTCAGAGCCGATGATCGGGCATCGGTCTGAACCAGGAACTGCTGGCTGAAGTCGGGGCTCCTCAGGACTGGCGAAGAGCACAAACAGGCCTTGAGAGCGTGGAATGCCGCCTCGCAGTCCGCATTCCAGAGCCAGCAGCTTGCTGTTGGAGGATGGCAGGAGGAGTAGGACCTTCTGGCCGGGCTGGAACTCTCTGTGCCATACCATGCCTTCTGGGTCTGCTGGGCCTGGCGAAGGTTGACCTCGGCCTCATCTCTGTACCTTGCCAACCGGGTCATCTCCAGCACGAACTGGACCACACCGCGATCACTGTCTTCAGCAGCAGATCCAACGGCCCCTGTACCTCCCAGCCATACAGAAGCTCAAACGGGGAGAACCCAGTGGACACTTGGGGAACCTCCCGGTAGGCAGACAGCAAGAAGGGCAACCACTGGTCCCAGTCTCTCCCGATGTCGGCCACAAACTTCTGAAGCATCTTCTTCAGGGTTTGGTTGAAGCACTCGACCAGGCCGTCCGTCTGAGGGTGGTCTTGATCGCGGAAATCCCCAACTGTCGGTGGAGGAGGTGCAGGAGTCTGGAGGTCAAGTTGGTCCCCTGGTCCGTAATGATCTCATCCGGAACACCAACCCTGGAAAACAACTGGACAAGACAACGCAGCACAGCAGGAGCAGTGACCGTGCGCTGGGGGAAAGCCTCCGGAAACCGTGTGGCGTAGTTTTGGGTTTTAGGGTTAGGGTTAGTAACACCAGGATGTACTGGTGCCCTCCACTGCTCTTCACCAATGGGCCAACAATGTCCATGGCTATACGCCCAAATGGAGTGGAGATCACAGCAGAGGTGGGTAGTAACGCGCTACATTTACTCCGTTACATTTACTTGAGTAACTTTTTGGATAAATTGTACTTCTAAGAGTAGTTTCAATGCAGCATACTTGTTACTTTTACTTGAGTATATTTCTTCAGAAGAAGCGGTACTTTTACTCCGTTACATTGAGCTTCATTCCGGTCGCTACTCGCTACTTTTTCTTATTGATCCAATGTGCGATCTGTTTGTTTATAGAGGGTTTTAATGGAGATACTTCCGAGCCTCTGTCACATGACTGCGTTTCACCAATCAGATGTGGCCACTCGCGACGTTTGCCTTCTTTTAACCAATCAGACAGAGCCAGGGAGTCACATGACCGCACACAAAATCTCCGCGGTAAACAGGACGGCCACTCCACCTCAAATTTGAGAAACTGCGGCTAGTAAATGATTAGGATGACGTCAGCCCTGGTATGTCGTGGATAATGTCCGTGAAGGTTCTCAGTCATCCAGGTCGTCTTATTCTTCTTCCTCCCCAGGAAGTTTAAACCCCATACATAGACCAGAGCGGCATCTGAGAATGACTGAGGCATCCTGGGTAATTTAGGGGCAGCGCCCGGCATCCCTCCATTGAAAAGTTCAGCCTGACTGGCTTGACAAACTAACTAACAAAAAGTTGGCTATTAACAGACAACACTTAGCCAAAACCTACCCGGTGATTCGACCAAATACGTATAGATGTCTGGGTAAGAAATTTCTGGCCACTGTGTGGGGTCATTGATCATTGTGGGAGGCTAAATGAGCATACCGGTTAGGGCTGCCACAAACGATTATTTTGATAGTCGACTAGTCACCGACTATTTTTTTCGATTAGTCGACTAATCGGATCATACGTAAATTGAATGGAAAACATACAGATTATCGCACCAGCATGCAGCTGCTCTTCTATACCATCATTAGCTTTCAGCTTGAAGTGTTTAAGGTATATGCTAACTAAAGATAAAGACAATTAAGATGATAGTTCATTAAACATTTAATGAAATATGCAGCTTTAACTGTAGCATAAAGTGCAAACAGCTGAGTAAAATAAGGATAAGGCACTGGCCTAAACAACACCAAAATAAATACTTAAAGGTTTTTTAGGTTTTTCTTTCCTTCATTTGTCTCTGGCATTAAACATAGCTACATTTAAATAAAATGAGGTAGACACCTGAAACTAAGGAATTATTCACAATAATAAAGTTTTGGTAGGCTTATCATTCAAATATAACTTGCTCAGTGTAAATAATAGTCGTTCTGTTAAAAAAATTCGAATAGTTTATAAGACAATCGTCTTATAACAAAAAATTAATTATTTAATTAAAATGTTCCCTTTTTACTGTCACAGAGGGAGAAACATAGAAAGACTCCACCAGAAGGTTCTGTGTGAAACTCTGTCAAATGAAAACGAAGTGAAACTGAGGTGCAGCTCAAACTCTGCAAGGTGTGGACTGTGATGAGAAGCTACCGGAAAATATTGACGTAGTTTTACGCCGGGAGAGAAGACTTGCTCGTTAAGATGAGCGCTCATTACGTGACGAGGACGCTGTGACCGGACGCGGTAACGTTCCAATATTCTCCAACACCCAGTCTCAAAGTCCGCGATTTTATTTTTAAATGACGAACGGCTGTTTTTCACTCCGTGATTTAAAACGATGGAACGGCGGTACCGCTCCTGGTAGCGCTTCTCATTTAAAACGACAGACGAGAGAGAGAGAGAGGAGAGAGAGAGAGAGAGAGAGAGAGGGTGAGGAGCGGTGGTGGTGGTGGCGGCGGCGGCGGGGGGCGGGGGGCGGGGGGCTACACCGGTGCCGCTTGATGAGGGACAAGACAGGTAGAGAGAGAAAAGAGAGAGAACACCTATGTGTACTGAGTGAGTGAGTGAGTGAGTGCGTGTGTGTGGTGGGCGGCTGCGGCGGCGGGTGCGTGTGTGGAAGGTGCGGCAGCAGTTTTGAGAGAAAAACAAAATAAAATAAAAAAAACAACAACGACGCATCGACTATTAAATTAGTTGTCGACGATTTTAATAGTCGACGTAGTCGTGACTAGTCGACTAATCGTGGCAGCCCTAATACCGGTATATTAATTAATTGTAATTTTTCAAGATAGCGTGAACGGTGGGTTTCAAAGAGAGTGTCAAAATAATTATGAGACACAGTGCTACAAAAGAAACAAAAAATAAAACATTAAAATTGATTGTTAGTTAGTCTACGCTCCATCAAAACACAAAAAGCTACTGAGTGCAATTTAAAAATGCCAGGCGCTGCCCCTAAATTACCCAGAATGCCTCAGTCATTCTCAGATGCCGCTCTGGTCTATACACACCTGGAGACATGTGACCCCTAGTCACATGACCACCCCTCCAGGTTCGGGGTTGTGGTCATGTGACTGAACCAATCATAGGACCCCCCCCCACACACACACACACAGTCACAGATGGACACACAGACACACACACCCACACAAAGAGCTTATGGACAGTTCATAGATCTTTCATAGATAGGCCTATGTAAATTATTGTGGCTGAATTTGTCTTCATTTATGTTACTTTGTAAAAAATGTCATTTAGGCTTTTGTCTTTGTCGTTAAATGTTGTTCTTTGGCAATATCTGAATTTTTTCATTGCTATTATATTTCTGTGTTTTTGATTAGGCCTACATTTACGCGCTGATCATTAAACGAACAAATCAGAGGTTACTCAGCAGTTACTCAGTACTTGAGTAGCTTTTTCACCAAGTACTTTCTACTCTTACTCAAGTAAATGTTTGAATGGCTACTTTTTACTTTTACTTGAGTAACATTATTCTAAAGTAACTATACTCTTACTTGAGTACAATTTTTGGCTACTCTACCCACCTCTGGATCACAGGCAGGGGTTGGAGGTAGACGCGGTCGGACTAGCGGCACCATCTTTTACATTGGTCACATGGGACCAATGTAAAAGACTGGTGTGAATGTGGGTGAGAAAATATATTGTCTGTGTGTGTTTTTATATTCTTGTTTTTCAATATCTCGGTCAGTTTAGAAGCTAACTGTATGAAACTTGGCCAGGATGTGTGTTTTATGATTTTCCTTAAAATTCTAGATCCCCTTTATTACAAGGTGTATAGACCATGAGATATAAGTGTGCCTTAACAATCTCGACCTCCAGGTCCAATTTGGGCCCATTGACTGCCATTATAAACATATATATTATTTACTGTAATCCCAACATATTCCTATTACCTAATAAATCTAAACCCCTACCTTCAAAATAAAGGGAATATAGGTTTTGGGTCCCCCTAAATCACCAGAGGTCCCCCTAAACCACCAGAGAACCAGGTCTCCACGGAAACGCAATAAAAGGCATGTTTCTCTTTCCATGCAACATGCGCAGCAATAAAAAAAAAAGTAGAGAACTACAAAATTGGTCTTGGTGTGTTGGGACCGATGCAAGAGTGGTGTGAATGTGGGCTACTGCTTTTCAATGAGCATCTATTGACATTGGCATCATAGGTTGAGTTGCAAAGCCTAAAGGGAAATGCAGTTTTTCTTATATATGTTGCACTGTTTAAAGGGACAGTATGGGACTTTATTGGCTTTTTATTGACAAAAATCAAATATCGCTTTCATAAATACGTATTTCACTGAAGTGGAATCGCGCCCGCATACAAACGAGCGCTTTCTCGTACCTTAGAATGAGATGTTACAAGTCGTTACAAACATACAGGGGGGGGGTTCACCGAACCTTCTCTGCCATGTTGAATCGCCATGTTTTACGTTCAGTGTCACCGTGGCCGTCAGTAACCACAAACTCGGGCCGCCGGAGCTTCTCGGCTCGGGGAGAAAGTTTTCCAGACAGCGCCTGTTAAAACTGTCACCACCGTGTAGCTAGTGTGAGGAAGGACGGAGGCACTGGTGTTGCTTTCAGGTGCAGTCAGACACCTGAATGACGCCGTCGGCAAACCGACTGGATGTTATTTTACTCGACGAGAGAAAGCCGGTAAAACGTGGGTCAGGTAAACAATACGACATCGCCATGACAACATATTGTCACGCCTGTATTGTTTTGCCTCGTGCTGGCGGACCGTTTGTTTACATAGAGGCTTGTATCCTGATACATGCAGCGTGTGTTGTTTTTCTGACTTCTGCCCGAGTTTACGTAAACGCAACAGCAAGAATACGTGCCGACATGCAACCGCACCGCTAGATGGGGGTAATTGTCACATATTGTCCCTTTCATGAAAATAAACCCTTTGTCATAAGGTGTATGAGTATTATTAAACTCCAGGAGTTGGAGAAAAAAATCTCCAGGCTCTACCAGATCCAGGAAGCCGAGAAGCTGCTGGACACCATCATCGTCGCTCCACCACACCCCGACCCCACCGGCGCATCGGAGCCTGATCCCACCGCTCCCAACACTGCTGCTGCTGCGACCACCTCTCTCCTCTCTTCCACCTTCACCTGGAGAACAAGTAAAACATTCTTGACCTGCGGGATCCCAGCCTGCTCCTCCGTTCTCCCGGCTGTCTCATGCGTCCCGCAGCTCCCCATCACCCCCGTCCTGTCCACCTGCCGTGCCGGAGCGCTCCCACACCCGGGTCCCGCCAGCTGTCAATACCGTGCTTCACACCTACACCACGGCTGGCCCGTGTCCCTCGTGTCTTGTCCCCACTGTCCTCCCCGGAGAGTTCCCCTCCATTGTCTTGTTCCTCTCTGGCCACGCAGTCTCCACGTCCACTTTTCCCTCTGACGACTTTAATTGTAGGTGACTCCATCATAAAAAACATCTGCTTTTTCAACGCAGTCACACGGTGTTTCACGGGTGCGAAGGTCCTTGAAATTTTAACACATCTCCCCACTCTGTTAAAAACTCTGCCAACCTCCATCCAGAGAGTTATAATCCATGTTGGTACAAATGACACATCCCTCCGCCAGACTGAGCTCACGAAGAATCACTTCATCCAACTTTTAAATTTCTTCTGACTGTCTGCATTTATCAGCGGTCCCATCCCCACTACTGGCCATGGATGTGGGTCTTTCAGCCGAGTCCTCAGTTTGCACACCTGGCTCCAGTCCACATGCCAAGCTCACAGCATTGCCATTGTGGACAATTTTAATATTTTCTGGAACCGTTCGTCCTTTTTTAAATCGGATGGAATACACCCTAACCACGTAGGAAGCCGCATGCTAGCGGCTAATCTGCAGCACACTGTACATTCCTTCCCATGTGACTGACTGTTTACTTCCCCCTCACACACACACACCCCTCTCCCTCTGTGGTGCACTCACTGTCGACGGTCCCTCCCCAGAGCTCCCCCTGCTGGCCACACCTGTCATCGACTCCCTCAGCTGCTGGTCTCCCCATCATTATTCCCCATCCAATCTGGTTTCCGCCCCCGCCACAGTACCGAAACTGCACTCATAAAAATCACTAATGATCTTCTTGCTGCAACTGATTCCGGTTCACTTTCCATCCTCATCCTCCTTGACCTTAGTGCAGCCTTTGACACCATCTCCCACCCCATCCTCCTTGGTAGACTCTCCTCCATCGGCATCACCCACACCCCCCTTCACTGGTTCCACTTCTATATCTCAGGCCGCACTCACACACTGACCCCTCCCCAAACCCTACAGGTGTACCCCAGGGCTCTGTCCTGGGGCCCCTTCTCTTCATCACCTTCATCTCCTCCCCCTTGGCACCATCTTCCGTAAATACAACATTCATTACCACTGCTACGCGGATGACACCCAGCTCTACCTTTACAGTAAACCAAACTCCACACTCCCACCCTCTTCCCTCATCACCTGCGTATCTGAAATCAAATCCTGGTTCACTTCCAACTTCTTGAAATTAAACAGTGAAAAAACAGAAATCCTTCTAATTGGCACCAAATCTACACTATCCAAAATTTACCGTTTCCCCCTTCTTGTCGACAGCTCCTCAGTTTCCCCCTCTCCTCAGGTTAAGAATCTGGGTGTCATCCTTGACAGCACTCTATCATTTAAATCTCACATCAATAACACCACTCGATCTGCCTACTTCCACCTACGAAATATCAACCGACTCCGTCCCTCGCTCACCCCAACACCGCCTCCATCCTTGTCCACAGTCTCGTCACCTCCCGTCTAGATTATTGTAACTCTCTCCTCTTCGGTCTCCCCCACAAGTCTCTCCATAAGCTTCAATTGGTTCATAACTCTGCTGTACGTATCATCACCAAAACTCCTTCTTCTCACCATATCACCCCATCCTACAGCAACTTCACTGGCTCCCAGTCACACTAAGAATTCAATTCAAAATCCTTCTGTACACTTTCAAAGCTATCCACAACCTTGCCCCTCCATACCTGTCTGACCTCCTCCGCATTGCCACTCCAGCACGCTCTCTCAGATCCTCCTCCTCTCTCCACCTCACTGTACCCCCTGCTCACCTCAGCACCATGGGGAGCAGAGCTTTCAGTCACTCTGCTCCCTGACTCTGGAACTCTTTACCATCTGACATCCGTAACACCGATTCTCTCCCTCTTTTCAAAACACAACTCAAAACCCACCTGTTTAAAATTGCCTACCCACCCCACCACCCCTAACTCCAACATTTCCCTTCACTATGCACAGTTTCATTCATTTGCTCTTGTTATTCATTTTTACTGATTTTTTTTACTGGTTTTAAATGTTGTTAATTGTATGTTTCTTGTGTTTTGATGTTGTTTATTGTTGATTTTTACTGATGCTCTCTGTAAAGTGTCCTTGAGTGGCGTGAAAGGCGCTTCCTAAATAAAATGTATTATTGTTGTTATTATTATTATTATTATATTTAGGCTACTATGATAGCGGCATAAAATGGCCCTAACCTAACAATAATCTAACCCTAAAATGTCATGATTGAGACAGCCCTATTCTTCCCTATTTCCATACAGGGCTGTGTCCTCTGAGAGTAAGCACAGTGACACACTACATAACAGTAACTAATAGAGCTCTGGTGGTCTCTAGTGGAGACCAGAGAAAACTGCACAGTTCAACCCTGGACTTAATATTTAATAAATGTAAGTATTTATCATTGTCAACTCTGTATTCCATTTGCTAAAGCCTGTTTACCTCCAGAAGACTTCAACATCAGTACAATTAGACCATAATTTTCTTCACTGAGTGACAATTTATTTGCACATCTGTCCAGTTCATAATAACCACAAGCCAAAAGGGAGTTTGATTTTTCACCCATTGAAACATTCACCGAATCTACGTATATTACATTTTACTAAATGATGGAGTATCTATCCAGTTATGTGTTCTATAATGAACTTAGAATCACCTAGCTACCAATCAATCTTTTGTTTTTATATTTCACATTTTATCAGGGGAGAGCGCGAACGCAGTCCCCCACTACCAGAAATTATGCAGTCGAGATTCCCACATTTGGGGAATTCGCAGGGGTCAGCACAGCCGGTGTGCAATGGCTGAGCCTCGCCCTGGGTGAACCACCTTCTTGATCATGGTATCTCCCCTGCCAGGTAAGTATGAGTTGTACATGTCACGAACGGGGGAGTCACTCACTGAAAAGCCCAACTGTCTGAGGGTGCTCAAGATCTACACATTACTAAAACAGGGGCAGTTGTTAGTCTACATAAATATACACAATGTTAATTTTGAACAAAAACTGATAGATTATGTAAACATATACATTTTATTTTAAACATAATGTTTTCGCTTTCCCATAATGCAATGCTGCCTCTCCACAACAAAGGGCTGACCTAAAACGCCTATTTTATCCATTTTACCTCCTCAAAGTGAACAACTCCTTTGCTCCATGTTCAAAAGACTCAAAGCTGATCCAGACTGACAGAAACTTCACTCAATAAGCATCTTAAATTCAGAGAAAATAATGAAAACTCACAAAGCACACTAACTCCCTCACAGTACAATCACTTCCTGTTTCTTTGTTTGCTGGCGATGAGTGACTCATATTCCCGCGGCTGCCCCCTACTGGTCTGGGATGGGAACAACACTTTGGTCAACATTTAATCCAGGGTTCTCTGGATTCAACTGATACCAAGAATAATTCAGGTAACTGGGGCATGTGTGAATTTTAACATCTCACTCTCTGTGTAAATTGGTAGTTTGATAGGCATGTGGTCGTTCTTAACAAATAGCAACTATGTGGTTGTAGCAATGAATTGCAATATCAAAGTGTTTTTAATGCAGTTTCTCTTTACAAGTATGTGATCGAGCAAGAATGTTGCTGTATCATGAACATTTGTATTTTCATCAAAAAATAATTGAATGCAACACTTTCAACTGTCAGAATCTATGTGTATAAGCTGTGACTTGAAATGAAAAAAACAGACTACAAAGGCATATTTTTAGATACTTTCTCGTTTATCTCTGACCAAATCTTAAATTCTGCAGCAGTTATTTCCATATCTGTCCAGTGATCCATGATGGAGTATGATTTCACATTTATCACAGAATGATTCACTGTATCTAAATGATAAATTTTTTCTAAACATGACTTAATGTAACTATGTTAACTACTGGATCGGGATGGGTTCCCATCACCAGGGCCATTTTAAGAAGCATTTGAATTTTCATTTGACATTTTATCAGGGGAGAGCGCGAACGCAGTCCCCCACTACCAGAAATTATGCAGTCGAGATTCCCACATTTGGGGAATTCGCAGGGGTCAGCACAGCCGGTGTGCAATGGCTGAGCCTCGCCCTGGGTGAACCACCTTCTTGATCATGGTATCTCCCCTGCCAGGTAAGTATGAGTTGTACAGATCACGGACGGGGGAGTCACTCACTGAAAAGCCCAACTGTCTGAGGGTACTCAATATCTACACATTACTAAAACAGGGGGCAGTTGTTAGTCTACATAAATGTACACAATGTTAATTTTTGAACAAAAACTGATAGATTATGTAAACATATACATTTTATTTTAAACATAATGTTTTCGCTTTCCCATAATGCAATGCTGCATCTCCACAACAAAGGGCTGACCTAAAACGTCTATTTTATCCATTTTACCTCCTCAAAGTGAACAACACCTCTGCTCCATGTTCAAAAGACTCGAAGCTGATTCAGACTGACAGAAACTTCACTCAATAAGGATCTTAAATTCAGAGAAAAGAATGAAAACTCACAAAGCACACTAACTCCTTCACAGTACAACCACTTCCTGTTTCTTTGTTTACTGGCGGTGAGTGACTCATATTCCCGCGGCTGCCCCCTACTGGTCTGGGATGAGAACAACACTTTGGTCAACATTTAATCCAGGGTTCTCTGGATTCGACTGATACCAAGAATAATTCAGGCAACTGGGGAATGTAAGGAGCACACAACGCATTTACCTTTGTTTCAAACTGTCAAGGGAACATGATTTCACTTGTATACATTGTAATCTATGTCCAGGTCCATGTGATGAGGTCAGATCTAATGAGAATGATCAAAAGGGAAGGAAAACAAAAGCCACTGAAATTTAAATGTGCCGTGCGGTATTTGTAACAGGGTTGTAAATAGAATATGTATTTGTCAAAATTAATAAATTTATTCTTTAAATATTTTGTTTTGTTTAGTCAGCAAGTTATTGTGCTGCTGGCTCTCATTTTATTGTCATGTGAGGCTTTTTATGTTATTTATTTTGACTAGAGATGCATCGATCAATCGGCCGCCGATTAAAAAAGCTGGTTTTATATCCAATCAGCCCCAATCGGCGACAGGCGGATCGGTGCAGCGGCCACAGTAATGCGTTCATTCTATCGGTCCGACGTGGTGAAGAGGGAGCTGAGCCGAAAGGCAAAGCTCTCAATTTACCGGTCGATCTACGTTCCCACCCTCACCTATGGTCATGAACTCTGGGTCATGACTGAAAGAACGGGAAAAAAATGGCACCGGACAATGTGACCGGCAGGTTTCCAATTTACCAGACAAATGTTTGAAATTCCGGTCAAACCAAACCAGACATGCAGGCCCAGACCCAGCCCCAGACCAACAACCCAGTGCTGCAAGTGAGCCAGCTGCAAAGGTGACACGACTTGGTTCCTTGTCATCAATGTTTGGTGAAATCATGGAAAAAACCACAGCCCCATGGTGACATCACAGTGGCTACACAGATCAATCTCTACCTCTCAGAGCCACCCATCCCTCGGAGTGCAAAGCCTCTGGAGTACTGGAAAACCTCCAAGCATCGCTTCCCTGCCCTTGTCCCTGTCGCAAGAGTTTACCTCTCTGCACCCAGCACGAGTGTGGATAGTGAGCGCTTGTTCAGTGCTGCTGCCAACATCCTGAATGAGCGCAGGAACAGACTCTCTGCCGAAAAGACAGAGATTGTCTGGGCTGCTGCTGGGAGCGCTGTCCATGGGTCCCTTCAGCTCGGCTGGCTGTGGTCTGTCGAGGTCGGGGGGCCTGGGCGCTGGTGCCCCCTGTGGCACGGCCTGCGACCCCTCCCAGTGTGGACGGCCCCAAAGATAGCGCTTCCTCAATCCTCAGTGTCATGCCATGACTCCCTAGTGTCAGTAGTGAGAGTGTGCGTGTGTCTGTGTGTGTGTGTGTGTGTGTGTGTATATGTGAGCGTGTGTGTGCGTGTGCAGTATGTGTAGTATGGAGGGTGGGAGGGGCTTTATTTGTAATTGCTTTTTCTATGCTCCTATTTTCTTTCTTTCTTTTCTTCTTTCTCTTTTTCTTCTTTTTCAAACCCGTTACAATCTAAGTAACGCGCGTTACAACGCATTTTCATAAAAACGTGTGGTACCTCCTCAAAAGGAGGTGATAATCAGCGCAGCAGTAGCAGAGTACTAGAAAGTTTCTCAAGTTTACAAAAAGAACACATAAAACAAAAGGAAAGCATAATTCATATCTACCAGACAGGTCGACTTGAAGCCGCTAACACGAATGAGTTAGTTAATGCCGTGGTAAAAGTTCTTTCATCTCCACTTTTCCTGGCGTCTGGGTCACTCCAGCTGCTGTAGCAGTGAAGCGCAGGCCGTGCAGCGCCCACAGTGCGATCCTAACCAGCTCCGGGTCCGGGACCGAGACCTACTACTTTCACCCCGTCTTTGATCCCCTCTCGCCCGGGCTTTTAAATCAGAGTGTGGCCCAAGCTCTGCGCCATAGCGCTGTGCCGTGGTGCGCGCCTCTGGTCCAATGATTGACAGCTGGTATCAACGCATTTACTTTCTCTCGGGTATTCTCCCACGTTTCTTCTTTACCGTAGATCAACAATGTTTATTTGCTCCTTTGTATTATTTAATTGGATCTAATTTCATTCTGCCTTTGCGGTCATGCAGCTCTCTGCTCTCCTTCTCTCTCTCCATGAAGGACATAATTACAGCGCGTAAAACTGTCATTTCAATCCTGCAGTTTGCATGTGCTGGTATTTAGGCAGTTACTTTTAGTAGATTATCCGCAAAACGTAGTTTTAGTAGCTGCAGAGGCCTACACATTATGCTACATCACCCTCCACTGAGTATTATCAGCTGCAATGAACCGATTGAAATCTTTACAGCAGTGTTTTTCAACCTCGGGGTCGGGATGTGTGTGGTGGTGTTGCTGATTTTTGTTTCTACTAGTAGTAGAAACATTTCATGTCTTTCTTTATTTACTTTCTTTTATTTGTATGATTATGGCTTACATTTAATGAAGATCTAAAATTCAGTATCTAAAAAAATTAACAGGAAAAAAGATCAATTTAAAAAAGCATTTTTAATATGGAAATGTTTGCTTTCTGATAAGTTTGTCCATCTATAGGCTCTCAATACTTGGTGGGGGCTTTTTGACTTGAACTACTGGAAATAGACTTTTCCATGTTATTCTAATATATTGAGATGCACCTGTAAAACTCAGGGATGTGGGACATTGAAACCTCCCAGAATGCTATGTGAGTGTGATTAACTGTGTGAGTGAGTAACTGTACGAGTGTGAGTAGGCTACAGTGACTGTCTTCAGTGAGTAACTGTGAGTGTGAGGGAGTAACTGTGTTGAGGGAGTAACTGTGTAAGTAACTGTGTTGAGGGAGTAAATGTCTAAGTAACTGTGTGCGTGTGAGTAACTGTGTTCAGTGAGTAACTGTAAGTGAGAACTGTGTTCAGGGAGTAACTAACTTTGTGAGTGAGTAACTGTGTTCAGGGAGTAACTGTGTGAGTAACTGAGTGAGTAACTGTTAGTGTTGCACCGATACCGATACTAGTATCGGGAGGGGCCCCGATACCGCACTAAAATGCTGGCATCGGTATCGACGAGTACAGAACAAATAATGCGCCGATGCCATTTATATACTAATATGAAACTTTGAACGCAGCGCCTTGTGTCCTTCTCTCCCTTCACTCACTGCACTCACTGCTGTGTGTGTTAGAGCTGGGCGGTATGACCAAAAATTTATATCACGGTATTTTTCATAATTATATCGGTTTCACGGTATTTGACGGTATTTTTTTTTTCATGCATGACTGGGTGTTAACCCCATTGTCTAATAATTTAGAGAATAATTACTACAGTAAATTGGCTTAGAATGACCTATTTTACTGTCACGAGGACTGAATATTGTCGAAGAACATTAGTATCCAGACTAGTATTAACACGGGTTTGAATGGTCCCACAAAATGCTGCTGTTCACAAAGAGGTGGCAGTGGCACTCATAACTGTATTGAGGTGAAGGAATCAGAATGCATGACTGTTGCAGTCAAAATACAGAAGCCTTTATTAAAGCAGAAGTAAGTGATATATTTGTGTTAATAAGTCTTAAATAGTTATATCTTCCGACAGCAATCACTTACATAGAGTGTTTGGTCTGAAACACGGGTCTGTCAGTCACTCTGCTCTGCTCTGAGCCGAGGAGAAAACATTTATCGTATCCTACAGTTTTTATCCAATGAGGAGAGAGAATGGCATGCAGGGCTGTGTGTGCAGCCAAGGGACGCCGTGAATGTGGCGACGTAGGGACGAGGACTGTTATGGTGCGTTCAAGGAAACTCGTATTTTTCCGACCGTGAAGTCGTACCAGTTCGATCTGGTACGAGTTCACCGGTTGGAAGTTACGAGTGGTCGTTATAGTGACTTTCACCGGTAAAACAGGTCAGAAAAACACGAGTGGGTTGCCTGGAACGCTACAAAGTCGTAAGTTGTGACTTGAAGCTGTAATTTACGATTTCAAAAGCCTACCTGGAACGCAGCATTAGCGAAAACGACCGGACCACTTACTTCTGCTTTAATATAATACAGACTAAAAAAATAATCAACTTGATTATATATAAAGATTTTTGCACGTGAGAATAATCATCAATCTAAAATGCTATCTAATAAATATCTGTTCTCAAAATGAATTCATGACATCAAATAAACATTTCTTCACACACAAAAAAAGCCCAGACAGTAGGGCTACTGCTTTGCAAGTCAGTTGTCCTGCAACACGGTGGCATGGGGGGACTGTGCTCAATCAGAGGTGTGGCTTCAGATCATAACAACAGGTTGAGAGCCAGATGACTTCTCTCTGTCTGTGTTAACTGAGGCAGTGAAACACACCTGCATTAGTGGCCTTGACTTTATGAAGTTGGTCACTTTGATGCTGTCGTTTAAAATCTCATGTAACACCAACCTGAATTCATAAAGTTTCCTCATGAAGCAGTCAGGAGACTCACCAACATGACGTGCATGTTTTGTGTTGAGATGCGTCTGGAGATGAGCCAGCTTCATGCCACTGTTTGCTAACTTCTCCCCACAGAAGAAAAACTCGTAAATGTGGGGATTTTACCGGCGCTGGTTTCGCCTTTTTTTTTTTTAATCACTCCCTCCGTGGTTTAGCAGCGCTGCTGCTTCACGTCAACCCCGACTCCATTGTTTGATTGACAGGCGATGCCGGCAAATGCCAGGTTGGGTTAAACCATCTGGTGGGGGGGGACTCGTTAAGTTAAAAAAAACATTTACAGATTATGGTTGTTTGATCAGCGTGAGATTTTTTTTTTTAAAGCCGATGGCTGTGACATTTTCTCCGTGCATGTTATTCACCAGCTCAACCCAGGCATGCAGCTTGTTTGGTACAACTGCAAAACAGTCCCCCTCTCAAACAATGTCCCGCGGCGCGACGTTCCGCCGCTCTGTGTTCCCAACGTTTTGTACGCTACACACTCACCGGTATTGGGGTATATGAAAAATTCATATCACAAAAAAAAAAAATCACCTTATTCGGTATGAACCGGTATACCGCCCAGCACTAGTGTGTGTGATCACACGTGTTCAGTGCATGCCGTGCCAAGCAGCTATCGCTATTGGCCCTCTCCGGCCGCCCGGCCCCACTCCGGGCCAATGGGAGCAGGGCAACAGCCGCGAGGCAGCTTTTTCAGGTTGAGGAAAAACAAACCAGCGTGCCACCGGAGAGAAAATGTCGGCGATTTGGAAATATTTCAACATAGAAACTCCAGCGAGTGCAACAGCTACATGCAAGGTTTGCGGTCAGAAACTTGCGAGAGGTGGAACTAAAACGGCCAGTTTTAATACCTCGAACCTGATTAAACATTTGAAGGTAAAACATGTGAGCGAACACAACGAGTTTGAGGCGGCAGCAGCTGCGAGCAAGAGAAAGGGGGATGGACCACAGCAGCAAACCCTGGTCAATTCACTTCAGAGGAAGGAGCAGTGGGACGAGAAGAGTGAAGCAGCAAGAAAGATGTCCGAGAAAATTACTGAAATGACTGTGCTCTGTAACCTGCCCCTCTCATTTGTTGAGAACGTGGGATTCCGGCTTTCTACTCACTGGGTGGACATTGAAACATTCAATCTGGAAAGCGTGGTGCTGCATGCAAATGAGTTCAAAGGATCCCACACCGGTGAAGCAATTGCAGGAGCAATAGAGAATATGCTGCTGAACTGGAACATCCCCAAGTCAAAGGTAACGTTAGCCTACTCTTGTCTAGAATTTGCCATTTTATCTTGTTTTTTCACTTGTCTTTTACTGAAAAAATTATAATGTTTTATTATTATTATTATTATTATTATTATTATTGAAGGTCCATGCCATTCTTCGTGATAACGCCAGCAATATGAAGAAGGCGATGAGGGACCTGGGGGTGTCGAGCTTGGGATGTTTTTCCCACTTGATCCAGCTAGTGGTCCATGAGGGATTGCTGTCACAGCGGAGTGTAGGTGATGCGCTAGCGAATGGGAGAAAGATCATCGGGCACTTTAAGCATTCCCCACTGGCCACATCACGGCTGGAAACCATCCAGACGGGACTGGGAATGCCAGTCAAACGACTAATCCAAGACGTCCCAGCCCGCTGGAATAGTACGTTCTATATGACAGCAAGCCTGCTGGAGCAAAAAAGTGCTATTTCAGTCTACGCGGCTAACCACCAGCTGCCAGCGACCCTGACCGCAAACGACTGGACCTTGCTGGAGAAAGTAAACACACTCCTGGCTCCATTTGAGGAGATCACCAAGCAGATCAGCTTCGCCACCTCCACCGCCTCAGAGGTAATTCCCTCGGTCGTTGTACTGAAGCGACTGTTGGCCAAAGAGACCACGGAGGACAGCGGGATAAAAACTATGAAGGCAACGCTTCTATCAGCTGTGGACACAAGATTCCAGACCGTTGAGGAGCCCCTGTACGCTGTTGCAACCGTATTAGACCCACGTTACAAAGACAGGTATGTCCAATTGTGTGCTGTTAAGTGTAAAGTTAAACATTTTGTGTTAGTGTGTAAGTAAATGCAGCGCTAAATACAATAGCATATGAGCTAACAGCTATGTTATGCTAGCCTCTGTATCCTGTGGACTGTACTGTGACTGGTTAATGATGTCACTGTGTGTGCGACACTTGCAAATCACACCAACTGATAAGGGTGGGCTAATCTTCTTGAATTATATGAATTAGAATCACAGAATACAATATTTTTGATATCCAAATGTTGCACCTTGCTTTATTACAAATGCATATTATTAATGCACATTCATGTGATAAACTAGCCCATGTCTCACTCACCAGCACAAAGAACTATGGAAATAGGCTGTTTATTCAACACATGTATTCTGTTTACTATGTTACTGCAGATACTTCACAAGTGCAGAAAGCAGCAAGCTTGCAAAGAGTGCACTGACCAAGAGGTGGAGAAAAATGAGGAGTCTAGATCACTGCAGGCTGAGGCGGCAGACCCAGCCAGTAAGGCCCCACGGATGGAAGCAGAGTCCAACACAAGTAGCAAGAGCTGCTTCAAGGGGCTGTATGAGGAAGTCCTGCAAGAGTATGATGCTGAACAAGGTGGGACTAGTAGCACAGCTACACAGGTACAGATAGAGACATATCTGGCAGAGAAAACCATCCACCGCATGGAGAGCCCATTCGAGTACTGGGGAAAGAATAAAGAACGGTTCCCCTCCCTGGCTTCTACTGCTGCCAGGTTTCTCTGTGCTCCCTCCACTAGTGTAGATAGTGAGAGGCTTTTCAGCACAGCTTCCAACATACTTGATGAGAAGAGGAATAGGCTGTTAGGAGATAAAGTAGAAACACTCATCTTCTTAAAGAAAAACCTGCCAATGTACTTAAACTTGAACCCCAAAGACTTGAATCCTTAAGAGGACTACTAGGGTTGTAACTTGTTGTCATAGGACACCTTTTATTTATTTTATTTTATTTATTTTCCCTGGCTGCACTTAGAGTGCACATCAGCCTAGACCTTACAGGAGGAAGTAATTTCTTATTGCAATTCTGATTTGTTCTCAGATAGGCCTTAATGCCATGCACTCTCTACCTCATATGTATATTATTTCTTATTTTAATTTAATTTAACTTTTTGTTGCACTACGATTTTACATGTTACATGGATATTGCACTATTTTGGCATATTCAATTATTGTCACCCATAACAGGTAGGCAATAAAAAAGTTCTTCTGGATTCACTGTGTATTAGTCTTTTTTCCTGTTTCACAAAGGTTTTTAAGCAGTTCCTGACCAAGCCATGATAGCAATGATTTTACATCCAAGTGAGTATGCAGTTCTTTAGTATTAGAAGAAAAAAAGTATATATATATATTTTTTTTTTCAAACGGCGTGGTATCGGTATGGTATCGGTATCGGCCGATACTGCACAGCCGGGTATCGGTATCGGTATCGGGGGCCAAAAAATGGTATCGGTGCAACACTAGTAACTGTATAAATATCTGTGTCAGTGAGTAACTGTGTTCATTGAGTAACTGTAGGCTAAGTGAGAACTGTGTTGAGGGAGTAACTGAGTAACTGTGTTGAGGGGGTAACTATCTGTGTGAGTGAGTAACTGTTCAGTGAGTAACTGTGTGAGTAACTGTATGATTACCTCCTCAGCCCTGGTTCCAAGCGAGCCGAAGCGATACTAAAACGTGACGTCAGCCGACTGCCTCCCGCTGACTGGGCAGAGCGTCGTCACTGGAAGAGTGCGAGCGCTACGTCCGACATGAGAATCAAACTCGGAAATTTCAAAAACACATCGGCAACAGCGACCACTGATCTGTATCAAGACTGTTGTTGTTCCTTGACCCGAGTTAAATGTTGCTGTGTGTAAAACCACACTGTGGTCCGTAATCAAGGTGCAGACGAGTGAGTTTAGAGCTGACGAGCGGATCAAAAAAAGAGAGACGGACAATGCGGCCCCGCGATCACCCCCGTGCCGACCCCGCCCCCGCTGAGGAGGTACTAGAGAACTCAGCTGTAGTGGAAAAGCACCTTTACCGAGCCGCTCCGTGCTGTGAAAGTGGTGGGTGGGTGGGTGGGTGGGTGGGTAGGTAGGTAGGTAGAACTTTATTCATCCCGAAGGAAATTATTTGGCCAGGCCGCTCCAGAGAAAAATACTTAGTTAAAGAAATAAATAGGATACAAGGAGGAAAATATATGACAAAATATATCCTGCAATGTCTAGACAATATACACAACAAAGAAGCAACCTAGATATAAGTTAAAAGTTAAATACAGTGCAACATTAATTAAAAAAGTGCTGTAATACAAAGGTGTCCTCCTGAGTGACCCAGTTCACACTTCTCAAACAGCTGTGCATGACCTTCGTCCTGAAACTGTTACAACTGCCAGGACTAGAGCTGGCCGTGTTGTTAGACCTGTCAGTAGGCTCATCCAAACTATGAACACCCAGACACTGCACACACAAACAGATAAGCTGAGAACATGGGCAAATTCTTTCTTTAGTGTGAGCACAGTGTAATCTGTTAGACTTCCTCCCCGGTGAATGGTTGAATGTTTTTTTAATGTTTTCTTTGTGCCATATCTCTGAGTCATAATATTGTAGATTAGTCCAAGTAGGGCTGGGCGATAATTCGATCTCGATTCGGGATCGCGATAAAATTTTGATCGATTTCGATAATAAGCTTGGGTCATATTATTCGATATCACATGGAAAAAGTAAGCGCAACAACAACAGTATCAGAGTCTGCCGGCTGCTGTACACCGGTAGGACACGCCCACTTCCTGCACAGTGAGCAGCGCGTGGCTACAGTTGCAACCAGAGGGAGACTGAAAGAGAGGGAGAGGGAAAGAAGTTGGAAAAAAATGAGCGAAACTTAAGTCGAGGACAGCGAAAATAATGCAGAACGTGAAAGCGACATCACCACACCACCCGGGACTGAAGACATTGTTGAAAAAAAAGGTAACACAATATCAATTGTGTGGACGTGGTTTGGATATGGCAAAAGCGACCAGGAGCAGTCGAAGCCGGTCTGCAAAATATGCCGGCGGTTGGTACCAGCTAGGACGGGGAACACAACCAATCTTTTCAATCACCTGAGACGATACCACCCCAGTAATTACACTGAGAGTGTGACTCTGCGGGCTCAAGCTGGCACGACGACACCACACAAACAGCCAGGCAAGACCACTACTGCTGCCGTTAGCATTGCTAGCGGGAGCGGCTCTGCTAAACAACAATCCATCCAGTCGTGCTTTGCAGCCGTTGCCCCGTATGAAAAACAATCAAAGCGGAGCAAAAATATAACGGGCGCTATTACTTATTGCCTCGCTAAAGATATGATGCCCCTCAGCACAGTGGAAAAAGACGGCTTCAGGAAACTGATCAAAGTGTTAGACCCCAGGTACGAGCTCCCTGGTAGAAAATACTTTTCTCAGACGGCGCTGCCACAGCTGTATGATGACTGCCGTCGTAAGCTGGAAATTCATCTGAAGGATGTAAAATACTTTGCCACTACCACTGATCTTTGGTCCAGCCGTACATCTGAGCCTTATATGAGTCTCACAATTCATTTTATTGACGAGGAGTGGGCTCTACACAGCAACTGCTTACAGACAGTATACTTTCCAGAGGACCATACTGGGGAAATCATCAGCCAGGGGCTGGAGGATGCACTCAAATCCTGGGGGCTTAGGGAAGACCGACAGGTGTGCATCACAACGGACAATGGTGCAAACATTGTCAAGGCTGTTTCTCTCAAAGGCTGGTCTCGGCTGCAGTGCTTTGGTCATCGGCTGCACCTTGCCATTGGTAAGTTCATATATTCATAATGATATCAAAGAACTTATGCCAGCATTACATTTTCAGCTCTTTAGTAAGTTCATGATGATATGTGTTTTAAAAAAATTCATGATATCAGAGGAAAGACTTATGCCAAATTAATTTCATTTTCAGCTCCAATTATAGCTCAGTGTAATGATTCATATTCTTAAACATTGTTGTCCATAAAGTTGGAATAAAATGTAGTATATTAGTAGTAGTATAGTATATCTGGGACTCAGTAGCCTATGTAATTATTGCACCTGGTCAAAGGCAATTACTGATGTGTATAAATAGGAATAAAAATAGTGTCTGAAAACAAAATTATTTCAACTTTAATGGTAACAGTGTACATTATACATACCTCAATAAACCAATGTACAGGCTATCACTACTGATAGGTGATGATTTCATTATTATAACTAACATTTTAGTCAAGTCTAAGATCATCTAAGATGTATTAGAATTAAAAGTTTATCATTGTATAACTGAACTCAACTTAAATTGAGGAAAGTGTGTGTAGTCTAATTGATTTTCATATCAAGGATGCCATGACAATATTATGATTTATTATTATTATTAAGACAGAAGCTAACTTTTAAATAATACTTACCTTTTTTTCATCTACAGAGCGAAGTGTGAAAGACAAGAGAATAGAGAGAGCCATGGGTGTGTGCAAAAAAGTGGTTGGTGCTTTCTCATTCTCATGGAAGAAGAAAAAAGAACTAGCAGCTGCACATAAGGAGCTCAACCTACCTAAGCACCGGCTGATCACAGAATCACCTACCAGGTGGGGTTCTTGCCATGCAATGGTAGCACGAGTACTGGAGCAGGAGAAGGCCATTTCTAAGGTGTTATCTGCTGATAGAAAAACAAGGCACCTGGCGCCCTCATGGCAAGACATTGAGGTCTTGGAGTCCATACACAAGGCCCTGAATCCACTTGTTGAGTTCACTGATGCCCTCTCTGGTGAAGCACATGTCAGTGTCTCTTGTGTGAAACCTGTCCTACAGCTCTTACGGAGGTCTTGAAGCCAGGAGATGATGACACAGAGCTGACCAAGGCCATCAAAACAACCATCACGACTTCCGGTTAGCTCCAGCCCAAAATGGCAGCATAGAGAACTAGCTCCCGATCAGTACTCGATAAAATCCCCCCGAACCCGACAACCCTGATAGAAATAGATAACCTAAGCCGAGATGGAAAAGGGTGGAAAAACAAGAAGCCAGAAAAAACAAAGATACACGAGAAAACAACAAGAAATGACCGAAGATGGAGACGACTCGACAGGCACGGACTCAGACCGTGAGGAAGAGCACATGGAGACACAAGCGGCTATGCTACTACGAACGGGACTGAAGGATATCGTCAAAGAAATAAAAGACTTCAAAACCGAAATGAAAGCAGAGTTCACATCATTCAAGGAAGAAATAAAAAAAGAAATTATAGCTGCTGCGCAGCGATGGGTCGGGTCCGGGCTACTTTTGGGCAAATTTAGGCAATTCTGAGCAACAAACAGGAGAATAGGAAGACAAGACAGTTGTCCTTATAATGTCCAATTTGCATCAGTTGAGGATTGAACCCACAACCTCGGGAACCAAAGACCGTTGTCTATCGCACTGAGCTAATTGACAAATGGCAGTTCAACAGTGGCTTCACAAATTGAGTAAGCCATTCACTGTCGTGTAGGCAGAAAAAGAAAAATCAGTTTTTGAGGTAAAATAATGATATGTATTTGTCAAACATCTACTATGAGTCTAAGATGTTAGGAGCCTTCGCACATGGTCCAGTCCAAGCTATTTGGATTTTTAAATTTAGAAGCTTGCTGTGATGCCACCATTAGGACAATTGTCTTGTGTTTCGTGTTGAGGACATTTGACATTTTGATCTGTCATCATCATCATCATCACCCTGGCTGGGTCTCGAACGCACAACCTCTGACACCAAGAACCAGCGCTTAACTCAGTGAGCTAATTATCTGGAAGTGAGACATGGTGTGTGTCTTCTCAAATAGACTCAGGGAGTCAGTGTCCGGGCAGCAGTTGTGAACGCAGACTTCTGTTATCTAAACAAAAATCTGTTATAATTGCATTTAGACAGCAAAACAGCTTGAGGACATCTGCCATTTCGAACTGTCATCATCATCATCATCACCCTTGCTGGGTCTCGAACTCACAATCTCTGACACCAAGAACCAGCTCCTAACTCACTGAGCTAATTAGCTGGTAGTGAGACCTGCTGTGTAGCTTCATTTATCCACTCAGGTGAGCCAGTGCCCGGGCAGCTGTTGTGATGAAATGGTCAAAATGTCAATAATTCAGTCATCTAAACAAAAATCTGATAATACATAAATTGCATCTTGACCGCATGGAAATGTTGGTGATTTGTTTTTAATGATAAGTGTTTTGCTTCATAAGAGAAAATATGATGTTTAAAAATTCCACACTCACATTGACTGCAGTTGTTCCCATGAGAGCAGAATTCAAAATATTCTCAAAAATTCAGTTTTTGAATTAAAATTCTGATATTTGCTAAACTTCATCAACCATGACTCCAGAATATTCTCATTTTTTTTCAGGAAGTTTGAAAATGTATTTAGCAAGAATTTGATGGTATATGTTTATAGTACTGTTTACAGTCAAACGTTTTCATGCACTGTAGGCTCAATTTTTGCTTAATCAAAAATCCGAGAAACAAGTTTTGTGGAGGACGGTCTGGAGATGCTCTGTAGCAAGTTTGGTGTCAATTGAGCAAAAATTGTGGGAGGAGATACATTTTAAAAGTTTTACAGTTATTGAAAAAAACAGAGTGATGGACTTCATAATTTGTAATAAGTTTAAGTTGACAAAAGTTTCAGCAGTATTGAGGCTACATTGTGGTGAAGTTTCAACACTGTAGCATCTACCGTTGGTTTGGTAGGAATTTTTAAAGTTTTTAAATTTAAACGCTTATTGTGCCCCCCCTAGGAGGGGGGGGCACATGTCCTTGGAGTTGAGTGAATCTGGCATGGGGTCGGATGTTTCTGTGAAGTTTGGTGAGTTTTCACCCATGGGAAGTATGACTTCCTTGGAAAAAGAAAGAAAGAAAGAAAGAAAGAAAGAAAGAAAGAAAGAAAGAAAGAAAGAAAGAAAGAAAGAAAGAAAGAAAGAAAGAAAGAAATCCTAGGAATACAATAGTGTCCCGGCAGCTTAGCTGCCCGGACCCTAATGAAAGAAGAACTCGAGGATTTAAAAAAAGACTTCAACCAGCGGCACACAGAAACAATGACGGAGCTAGCCACACAAGACAAGAGAATCACAGAGACAGAAGGAAGAATTGAAGAGATGGAAAACTGGAATATCGAGGCAAAAGAAGCCCTACTCCAATCTCTGAAACAACAGAAAATATTACAAGACAAGCTGACAGACCAAGAGGGAAGAAATCGACGGAATAATATCCGCATTTTTGGCCTAAAAGAGGGAACTGAGGGCAGCTCAGTGGCACGCTTCATTGAACAACTTTTGAAACAAGAACTGCCGCTGCCGACAAACATGGAGCTGCAAATACAACGGGCACATCGAGCTCTGATGCCGAGACCAGACGCCGATAAACCTCCGAGATCAATCGTGGTGAACTTTCTTCAATACACGGTGAAGGAGACGGTACTGAAGGAAGCCTGGAAGAAAAAAATCCACTACCAAAACCAACCACTCTTTTTTGACCACGACTACGCCGCTGAGGTTATCCAGAAAAGAAAAGAGTACAACGGTATTAAAAGAGCCCTAAAAGAGAAGGGAATACGCTTCCAGACGCCCCTGACGAAAATAAGGATCCACTGGGAAACCGGACCGCGGACATACGACAGCGCGCAGGAGGCTACGAGGGAGCTGCGGAGGAGGGGGATCGCGGCGGAGTCACCGGGGAGAGGCGCAGCCAGGACGGGGACGGAGGAGCGGCTCCAGCGGGCGCTGCCGTGGCAACTTGCCGGGAACCCAGAAGACACTGTTACGCGAGTCAAGAAAAAACTTCAAGACTTTCAAAGGAAATGATGGTGTAAGGTATGTGAGTGCATTCAGATGAACAGAAAAAGGACACGAAAGTAGACCTGAACTGAGCTCATAAAACCGGTCACAATATTGATTAGTCTTTATTTTATATCTGATCGGTGAGAACACTTTTTTGCCTAGGAGGTTAATGCACAGACATTACGGGACAACTGGACCAAACCTACCTAGAGAGGGGCCCCCAAACACAGTGGGATATTCCCCTCAACCCACACAGTTCACGTGGGAGGCACACACCAAGACATGCCTACGTTTTGGGAGTTCAACTGTTCTATGTTCAAGGTTCTGTTTTATAAAGTTGTTGTTGGTTGCTATGGCTACGATGCGGACCCAGAGATCAAACAAGTATGAGTAATATCTCACTAGTGTCACTAAACGTAAATGGGCTAAACAACCCAGTTAAGAGAAGCAAGGTAATTTTGAAAATGAAGAAAGTTAAAGCACAAATCATCTTCCTCCAGGAAACCCATTTATCCAAGGAGGAACATGAAAAGCTCAAGAAGTTTGGTTATGGGAAAACCTACTATAGCACATGCAGGCAAAGCCGGAAAAGAGGGGTCGCTATAATGATACAAAACACAGTTAATTTTGAATGTCTGAAAGAAATCAATGATGATGAAGGGCGATATGTTATTGTTAAAGGGAAACTAGATGACAAAATGATCACATTAGTTAATGTCTATGCCCCACCAGAAAGCGACAAACATTTTTTTAAAGCTTTATTTACTGCTATATCATCTGAGTCAGAAGGTATTATGATATGTGTGGAAAACCCTTCACATGGTGGGATTTTGACATTTTCATTTTTTGATATTTCCATAAACTAGAAGTCTTCAGCCATTCATAACTGTCTGAATAACTGAGATAGCCCTTTCAGATCAAAAGTTATGGGCATTTTAATCTATTATGACCAAAAAACTGAAAAGTGAGAAAAATGGCTTTAACTAGAACGTTGCTGTCTTAACCCTCTAAAGACGAGTGTTTTACAGAACATTAAACAGCTTCTGAACCGTTTATGATAGAGACGAGCTGTAAACTGTATCTGAATCGTGTGGTTTTCTGCTTTCCGAGGGTCTTTGAATGGTGCCTCTATGACAAGAAGGGACCGTATAGGGTGCGTGTAATCACGTGGTACGGGAACAGACGCTAACCGAGCGTAGCATCGATGCTAATCCGAACGTAGCATCAATGCTAAACAGAACGTAGCATCGGCGCTAAACCGAACTTATCATCGGCACTTGCACATGTTTTACAAAACATCAACAACATATTATAACTTCCGAACCGTTTATGATAAAGATCAGCTGTAAAAAAGCATCTGAATCGCGGGATTCTCTGCTTTCCGAGGGTCCTTGAATGTTACCTCAACAACAACAACGGACCTCCTCTCCTCTAGCGCTGCTGCTGCGGCTCAGCTGTGCTGTGGCTCAGCTGGAAACGAAACGCTTTACTCGCCACAAAAACATAAAAATAAGTACTTTCCGTTTTGTTTTCTTAAAATATTTATTCACCACGATGTAGTAGAGAGTTCAAAGTACCAGAATCACACAAAATATCAAAATCGTGGAAATAGTGCTTTTCCACCTATTTTGGCTATTTGCCACAATCGAACGTCAGCGACATCCGACGGGTTTTCCCAGGCCGCCACACATATGTGCAGGGGATTTTAATGTCATTCTGGATCATAAGATAGATACAACAAGCAAAAAAAAGAATAAGACCCATTTAACTAAATTCATGAATATGTCACTGAAGGAGCAGGGTTTGAAAGATGTGTGGAGGGAATTTCATCCAATGGAGGAGGATTATACACACTACTCTAACACACACAAGACTCACTCCAGAATAGACTATGTATTTATGAATAGCTGGGACCTGCACAGAGTGAAAGAGTGTGAAATTGGGGTAGCAGATGTTTCTGACCATAATGCAGTTCACTTAACTGTACATATGGATAGCAAACGTAGAAACACAACATGGAGACTGAACGTGGGAATAATGAACAGTAAGATAATAACTGAACAAATTAAAAAAGAAATACAGACATGTATAGAAGATAATGATACAGAAGAAACTAAACCGACTATCCTATGGGACACTCTAAAGGCAGTAATTAGAGGAAAATTAATAGCTATAACATCACAGCAAAGGAAGCTAAAACAAACAGCCTATCTTAACTTGACTGATAAATTAAAAAATCTAGAAACAAAATATCGAAACACCAAGAAAACTCAACTTCTACAAGAAGTGAAGACTTCTGAAAGATGAGATAGAGAAGAAACTTAGATTTGTGAAACAACAATACTACGAAACTGGGCCTAAAGCTACTAGAATCCTTGCAAGGCGTATTAGGAAACAACAGGTCCAAAGTACAATACCCAAAATCAGAGACCCACAATCCGGGAAATTAGAATATGAGATAACGGAAATAGAAAACATATTCAAAAACTACTACAAAAAACTATATTCACAGCCACCCTCATCTAGTGACGAGGCGAAAAGGCAGTTTCTCAACTCACTTGACTTACCAGCTATTAGGGAATTACAGAATAACAAACTTACAGCTCCTATAACAACTGAGGAAGTATCCAAGGCTATTTCCAAACTTAAAGCCAACAAAACCCCTGGAGGAGATGGTTTCCCATCAGAGTGGTACAGAGCCTAGTGCTGCACGATTAATCTAATCGCAATCGCAATCGCGATGTCACGCTGTGCGATTACGTAATCGCACGAAAGAGTGCGATTGGCGATTTAAAGTACATAAATGTGCGACTGCGTGAGCCTGTAAACGGGACTTTAACTCCTGTAGTGTGTGGAGCAGAGCCGCTAATGTGTGCAGCATAGCAGACTCCGTCAGTAGTCATGTGACCAGCAGGTCTGATCACGTGACTACCCAGCTGGCAGACAGCGCTCCGTGTGCTGCAGGACCGTCTCCCCGTGATTACAGCAGGTGTGGAGCTTTAGCGTCACGGAGTGAACTGTGTTTTCCTCCGCAACATGTGCAGTGCGTTTAAAAAACGAGGAGGTATAGCTATGCCTAGTGGGGCGAACGACCAAAAAGCTTCGGTGTTTGGTTTTCTTTTAACTGTCTTTTTTATTTATTTTTTATTTTTATTTTACGGTAACAGCCACACTCATTTGCCGTCTCCTCTCGTCTCCTCCGTTGTGTGTGTGTGTGTGCGCGCGTGCGCGCGTGCGTGCGTGTGTGTGTGTGTGTCTGTCTGTCTGTCTGTCTGTCTCTGTGTTACCTGTGTACCTGTGTGCTGTGAGAGGAGGGAGGGGGGAGAAAGGCATTGTAATAAATGATGGCATCGCAGTAGACTATGAAACTGCACAAAAAGTTACCTATTTTTATTTAATACAAAGATACTGTAAGGAAACACTTATTATTTGGGAAATACACTCCTAAAATATGGTTATTTCCTGTGCTGTGCTTGATAATCAAGCAAATAAGACTCCTTACAGCATTAATTTACAATATCGTAATCGCAATCGCAAATCGCAATATTTTCCACCATAATCGCAATCGCACATTTATTTATCAAATCGTGCAGCACTAACAGAGCCTTTAAACAGGAACTGATACCTCTCCTTACAGCTTCTTTCAACTACACCCTCAAGGAAGGCAAATTACCACCATCTTGGAAAGAGGCAATAATTTCATTAGTTCCCAAAGAGGGAAAGGATATAGAATATTGTAATAACTATAGACCAATATCGGTCCTTAATGTGGACTACAAGATATATACATCTATTATAGCACAAAGATATAAGACCCTCATGAATGACCTAATTGATGAAGACCAAACAGGTTTCATCGCAGGGCGCCAAACCCAAGATAGCATTAGGAGAACTGTCCAGATAATCAATACAATACAATCAAATAAAAACAGCGCAATTCTATTAAGTCTTGACGCTGAAAAAGCTTTTGATAGCGTTAATTGGAATTTCCTATATTTAGTATTAGAACGATTCGGATTTAATAAAGATTCAGTTAATTGTGTAAAAACCATTTATCAAAACCCTACAGCCAGGATAAAAGTTAATGGCAGCCTAACAGACAGAATATCACTAGAAAGAGGTACCCGACAAGGATGTTGCCTATCCCCGCTCCTTTTTGCTATATATATTGAACCGTTAGCACAGGCAATCAGACAGAATGAGAAGGTAAAAGGAATTGAGATCAAAGGACAGGAGCATACAATAAGTCTATTCGCGGATGATATTTTAATATATTTGGACCGCCCTAACACAAACTTTATCCAATTAATGCACCTTATAAATGAGTTTGGTGTCCATTCAGGATACAAAGTAAATGTAAACAATACACAGATTCTGACCTTTAATTATGCCCCATCCCAAGAAATCAAGAAAACCTACCAATTAAAATGGCATGCAAAAACTATAAAATATCTTGGAGTAACTCTAACAAAACACCTCTCTGATCTTTACAAAGCAAACTATGATCAGATCCACCTCCAGATAAGTAAAGATATAGAAAGGTGGTCAACTCTGCCATTAGATCTTAACTCAAAAATTGAAGTAATTAAAATAAATATTTTTCCTAGACTACTCTACTACTTTCTCTCTCTGCCTGTTAAGATCCCACAGGAAAAGTTTAAAATTTGGGATAGAATGATATCCAGATTCATATGGAATGGTAAAAGACCACGGATAAAATATTCTACACTACAATTGGGAAAGGAAAAAGGAGGCATGGGACTTCCGAAATTAAATAATTATTACCGTGCAGCACAATTAAGACCAATAATTATGTGGTGTGACAAGGATTATAATGCAAAGTGGAAAGATATTGAAAAGGTGGTGGCAGATACCAATTCAAGCCCTGATTGGCAATCTAAAACTAATGAAGTCACTACAAGAATGGATGGACCCAATAACTCTACACACACTGAATATCTGGTTTGATTTTGTCAGACAGCACAAATTAGAAAGAAATGTGAAATTGTTGAGCTGGTTTGCTTATGATGACGGCTTTAAGCCGGGTGTAAATGACTCCAACTTCAGAGACTGGAGCAGGAAAGGGCTCACAGCAATGTGTAAACTAATGAAGAATGGACACATAATGAGCTTCCAGGAGCTGAAAATGGACTATGGACTTGAAAATAGAGACCACTTCAGATTTCTACAGCTACGTGACTACTTTATAAAGGACATACAACCTGTAAAAAATGTAAATGGTGTACTCGATGTAATGATCAAGACATACAATGGAACCAAACTGAAAGCAGTTTCAGTGTTGTACCAAAACTTAAGAGACTCAGAAGATTTCTCCACTCTATACATTAAGGAGAAGTGGGAGAATGAACTGAAGACCAACATTACTGTAGAGGAGTGGCAGAGTATGTGTGAAGTACAACACACAACTACAAATTCAAGAATATGGCGAGAATTCGGGTGGAAAAACCTAACCCGCTTTTTCATCACTCCCAAATTAAAAAGTAAACAAACACGTTCCCAGCACTCATGTTGGCGTTTATGTGGTGAAAGGGAAGCGAATCATACACACATTTTTTGGGGATGTCAGAAACTTAACCCATTCTGGGAAAATGTACACGATTTAATTAAGAACATCCTGGGTTATGAAATACCCAAAGAATGTAGTGTTATGTACCTTGGGAACTTGAATCATTATGTCCTGGTCAAAGACAGATATTTAATAAAAATATTACTGGTCACGTGTAAAAAAACAATAACAAGAAGATGGTATAAGGTTGAACCACCAGCTGTGAATGAATGGGTGGAAATCATTAGAGAAGTACATAACATGGAGAGAATGACATATAGACTTAGAATGAAGGAAAATGTCTTTTTGTCTAAATGGGAGAAATGGACCCGATGGGACACAGTTGGGAATACTTGAATTTTGTCTTATTCATATCTCTCTCTCTTGGATCTATTGTAATTTAATAATAGACACATGTAGCCGCAACTGTTGTAATTGCTTTGTTTGTTTTTTGTTTTTTTTGTTGTTGTTGTTCTTTTGCCCAGTTGTACCTGGTCTTTGCAACTGCTCCACACTAAGAATGTAACACATGGATCTAAATGTATGCCTTGTATTACTTATACGAGGAGTTGAAAATCTTCAATAAAAATTAAAGTTAAAAAAAAAACAAAAAACAACCATCACCACATATCTGAATGAAAAATATGATGATGCTGCCACTGATGACCTCCTTAACATGGCGTCCCTTGTTGATCCTCGGTTCAAGACCCGCTACATCCAAGGTGAGAAGGTAGAGGCTGTGAAATCCAGAGCAGTGGCACAGATCCTGGGCGACTGTCAGAGCACACCGCAGTCTACTCTCACACCCAGATTGGGCGGAGGCAAGGCAGATGCTGCAGCTTCAGCTCCACCAGCCAAAATGCAGAGGAAGGCACTGGGCAGCTTTTTCAAGAAGTCCTACTCTGTTTCTACCTCTACTCTAACAGATGAGCAGGATGTTGAGGCTGAACTGAACAGTTACCGGTTGGCTCCAGAAGCAGACAGTGAGACCAACCCCCTTGGCATGGTGGAAAACCCACTTCACAACATACCCCAGAGCAGCGTTTCCGCTAGAAAAAATGTCACCGGACAACGTGACCGGCAGGTTTTCAATTTACCAGACAAATGTTTCAAATTCCAGTCATTATTAATAAATAATAGCCAACTGCACAACAGGAAATATTGTAGCAACCCCGCAGTAAGGTTGTTGTTATGGTGTTTAAGTTCCGTGATTTCCGACTGACTGTGAATGTGTCTGGTACGGGCCGGGCAGGTTGGATGAGAAGCTGAGGGGCCGGGGTGTGTGTGTGTAGGTGAGTGAGTGAGGAGGAGCAGAGGAGGAAGTGAGAGCTGTCAGATAAGTTTGTGTTATGTTGTTGCCATTACGTCGGGCCGGACCCTACAATATCAATAAGAACGTGTGCTATAGACGTCGGACGCGAAATAGCCTCCTTTCGGTGTCGTTAACCGGTGTCAGGCTCGCGCTCTGCCGCGATTTGTGTTTATTCATCACAGAGCGCGCGAGAGATTAATACACACATTCACACAGGCTACACACACATACGGGCTACACATGATACATAGACACACAGCTGAGGGGCCGAGGCGCGGCACGGAGAAATGCGCATCTGGTGGCGTGTCCCCATTGGGTGCTCAACCTGGTCAGTGGGTGCTCGTGCCCCGGAGCACCCACAATATCGGCACGAAATCTATTCATGGCAGACGTAATTTACTGTTAATGCCGTCAAATGACCACGTAAATTCTGAAATAAATATTGCACAAGCCTGCGCTCATAGCCTACATAAAGAACATAAAGCAGCTGAAGGCCACAACTTGGACTGGCTCATTTCATAATAACGCGGCGTGCTGGTAACTTGACATGGGCTAATAATAATAAAAAGTCCGCTGCTTTGTAGGGCTGCACGATTATGGCCAAAATGATAATCACGATTATTTTTGTCGATATTGAAATCACGATTATTAATCACGATTATACATTATGTTAGATAAAACATGTTTTTATTGCACTTTCTATTTGAAACAAACAATAGGCTATGTGAACAAGGCTTTCAGTTCAAAATAAAACGTAAAATAAAAATAAATAATAGCCTAAAATAAAATTTACCCAAGACAAAGGGCTAACGAAAAATAAATGCCATTGCAGAGTGCAGAGGTGTCATTCTGTACAGTAGCGGGCAGATACTTGTGTAAAAAACAAAAAAATAAAAAATAAATCTGGTAGAAGTAGCTGCTGATTCAACTCCTTTACTCAAATAAAAGTAAGAAAGTACAGGCTCTGAAATGTAATTTCAAAGTAGGCTATAGGTAAAACTTAATTTTTGCCATCAATGATACACAGAGATGTGTGGGCAAGAGTCTGTCTAGCATGGACCAAAGCACAGCACGGGTGGTTCAGCAGCAATTTGGAACAAATTAAAAACATAAATGAACAGACCGAGTGTTTTCACACAGGCAGCGTCCAGCAGGTCGACCTAGCTCAACTGTGCTGCCACCAAAACGGCCATAGATCGCCGTTACCGGCCGTTATGATCACGGTCGGAACGTTTTATTTACATGACGTATGTAATTAACACCAAAACGGCCGCGTGGGGTGACGGGGTCTCGGTCCAGCTTCGAGACCACCCCGCAGCCCGACCTCGATCCGATCCAGAGCGAGACGGCGACAGTAGACAGCCTGAGGTGCTGACTGACCAGACACAGACACACGTCATGTCTGTACTGTCACCGTCTGCTGCCGACATCGTCTCACTCTCACTGCAGAGTGAGATCCATACAGTCTGAGTGAGACGTAACACCGGGCGCAGAAGGTGACACAGTACGGCAGCATTTGAAGGTGCCGACTGACCGGGGACACACACTCTGGACTGTAAACAACATGTAAAGGGAGGAAGCGCTCGCTTGTTAGTTAGGCAGCTTCATGGAGCCCTGACCTCTCGTTCGCCCCCTGGTGGTTGGCGGACTATTGGTTGAGAAAGCGCTTGATTTGATATGCAGCACAGCCCGTTTTTTTACATGTTAATAATCGTGACGATCATCTTAATTTAATCGTGGCAGCCAAAATCGTGATCGTGATTAAAATTCGATTAATTGTGCAGCCCTACTGCTTTGCAATAAAAACTCAACAAACTGAAAAAAAAATCCCTTGACAAGTTCTCTTTTTTTCTTTTACTTTTTACGCTTTTTTCGCATGTGTGAAATGTGCTGCAGCTGTTTTAAAATCTAATGTGTGCAGTCTCTCCGCGCAGCTTGAAATGCGCATCAGTCTTGAGACTTTGCTCTCCGCCAGGCGACTTCACTGTGCTGTTTTGATGCGATTCTGCAGAGTGAAGCCTCTCTCCACTCAGGGTAGATGTCGCTGAAATCTCCGAATTCGTTTTTGTTTGTTTTTTTTAATAAAATTCAAATTGTGCTCGGACTCGGAGGGAATATTTTCACCGGATACTTTGACCGGCGGGGTTAGAAAATTCCGGACTTCGGCAGATTTTACCGGCCAAAGTCCGGTAATTACCGGACAACGGAAACCCTGCCCCAGAGTGAGCCTCCTGGCAAAGCGGTATCTGTGTATTCCCGCCACCAGCTCACCCTCGGAGCGTGCTTTCAGTACAAGTGGTGATTGTGACCTGCCATAGGGCAGCTTTAAAGCCAGATGTGGTGGACAGACTTGTCTTTCTTGCAAAAAACCTGTAATGGGGTAAATGATGTTCACCAGTGCACAAGATGTTGAATAACTGTGACTGGTTTACTATGTTTACATATTGTGCAATTTTGGCTCAGATTTCATTGTAAAATATTTCTAGAGATCTACCTTAATCTTTCAGGTAGTATTTGTGCCAGGGCCTTGTTTACTCTTTTTGTACTTGAGATATTCACTGTCCAACCAAAGCAATTTGATGTGATAGTTGTCACAGCTGTTAGTTTATATACAATGTTTCAATTAGAGGTCGACCGATTAATCGTTTTGGCCGATTAATCGGCGCCGATAGGACGTTTTACAAACTATCGGAATCAGCGGAACTTGGCTCCGATAGTGGCCGATGGCTGCAGTTTTTTCCACAGCGCCATAAACTGCTTCTTCCCTGCCGCTCTAGTCTCTCTGATCACTGAGGGGCGGGGCTGCTCTTCACACACACACAGAGCAGGGGAGAGAGAGAGAGACTGGGCATGTGCAGCGGCAGCAGCAGAGAAGTGACCCAGGTGAGGGTAGCCTCAGAGGCGGCAGGTGGAGGGGCTGACTGGAACGAAACTCTCTTGTTATTTAATGAGAAACACTGTAGTATTTTCTCTTAATCATATAAGGGTTCCTGCATAGATAATGTGGTGGCGGCTGCCACGCTAAATATCTCACCGCCACCAGCTCACGAGTCAGTGTTTTTTTTTTTTTTCCCCTCCGGCTTTTTGTGCTTTTATTTTGAAAGGACAGCTAGAGAAAGACAGGAAGGAGGAAGAGAGAGCGCCGCAGAGTTGGGGCAGACGCACAATAATGGCTCTTTACACTACAAAGTTGGGCTCTATGGGCTCTACTCGACTTGGTTTAGGTCCTGTTCCATAACAGCAGAGTTCCTCCTCAGCGGGGACGGGGTCGTCATATCACGGCCGCTACGTGCGTCTCGCTCTCTTTTTTCTCTCCTCCCGTCAGCTCCAAACACACTCGTCCAACTCGATCACGATCATTACAGCGTGGTTTTTCTTTTTACAGGCTATGGGTTTTCCACACAGTAGGCTAATTGTAGTGAAACAGTCACCTGTTAATGTACGGCGTAACCACACCACGAGCTAATGTCCTGTTTAGTTACAGTCTCCTCTCCTGCAGCGTCACGTCCTCACTACAGCTGTTCCGATAAACAAACTAACGTGTGGAGTTCGGCTGTTCGTCACTCACAGGGTCCAGGGATTCAGTGTCCCACATCCTTTAGTTTTACACTAGCTATTAGCTAGTGTAAAACTAATAGCTATATATTATTATTAAAAAAAATTAATTAATATATTTTTTTTTTTTTTCGGTGGGGGGGGGGGGGGGGGGTATCGGCTATCGGCTTTTCCTGCTCCAAACTATCGTTATTATATCGGAATTTTAAAATCCACTATCGGTCGACCCAGTGGCGTAGATGACGTAGGGTTGGTGGGTTTTGTAAACCCATGGGCCCTCTTGTGGTGAAATCCTGCGGCCCCCCCACACACTGCCGAGGATTTTAATTTTTTTTAATTTTTTTGGTTTAAATCAGGGGCGGGCTGGTCATAGGGAGGTTCGGGACGCGGTTGACCGCGGCTGCCTTCCGTCGCAGCGGCAGGTAGCACAGAGTGTAACATCAGACTGGGTCACTGCATTATGTTGCATATTAAGGGGGGATACGAGCGGGCGCGGCCCCTCCCAATTTGAGCTGATCCATGCGTCTATTACATCAAATTAAACAACAGAAGCTGGTCTACAACGTGTAAAAACCATGTTTCTATGACCCAAACACAGCCCAAACACTACTCAAATAAACAACTAAACATCAAACTTCATGAAGCACCTGTGTGTGGACCCAGTCGCCACATTTCGGGCTCGTATACTACTGTGCATTATGCAAAACAGTAGGCTACACAGCTACCGCTCATATGAAAGGGCTACAAAGATTGGAGCGTTACATAGCAGCCGCGGCTGCACAGCAGCAAGCAGAGAGAGAAGACAACAACCAGCAAAGTCCAGCACACACAGACACTGCTTGACCAAAACATGGTTGTACATTTCCTCTTACCTTTGCTGTTTTGCCGTGAAAAGTTTGTTTTATGGGTAAGTCCCATAGACAAGGGGTGCTCATTACGATTGGGTCATCGCGTGATGAAGAACAAAAAAAAAAGTAGCCTATATATAAAAAAACACAGTTGTCTGGACAGCAGGCATTTTTCTCACAACCGACCTCAAAAGCGAGGGCAGGTCCGCCGAAGCATCATTCCGGGTGAATCAGCTCTCCGCCCGTTGTCTTTGTTGTTACTCCGCTCCACAGAGCACATGGCTACTTAATTATGCACGTGCTGACCATATGGTTGTGCTGAGGCATTCTGGGGGAGTATGAGGTGTGTTCATGTCCGCACCATTCTTGGGTCCGGTGTGATTTAATGGAATATTGCGGAGAGGTGTGCGTAGTCGTACGCACAGCTTGATCAGTGTTTCCCACAAACAGTGTGTTTACTTGCGGTGCGCCCGCACGCGAGAGAGGCGGCAGGTTGAGAGGCTGACTGGCGGAGATGAGAGATGGTGAAACGCTAGCATGATTATTAAAAAAACACCATCTCTGATCTCTGCCCGCACATAGACAGACACAGGTTCACATACAGACAGGGGCCACGGTAAATGCAACTGCAGCGCTATTAACCCCCAGCATAGTCCGACAAACGACTGGATGACCAAAAATGTATGGACATTTATTGTGCCATATGGATTCATGCAGTTATGAAAGGTAGGCTACACCGACATATTGTATATGCAGTGTTATGTAGGCTATGTTCATATACTAGGCTATATAAATAAACTTGAATCATTAATAATGTTGGTAGATCATTTTGACTTGGTCACTTGAAAAGATAGCTCTCAGGCTGAAAAAGTGTGAGCACCCCATATAGACTGTAAGGTAAATCCACAATATTTCCAGTTTGAACAGAACTTTGACAGGTGTTAGCTACATCTAAATCGGTCCGGATGGGCTTTAGGAGCGGCCGAACCTTTGTTGTTTATTTATTTTAATTTTTTTTTTCAACTATATATTTAAAGTTGTAGCAACAACAACATTTCAGTCTTTCCAGCTCACATTTGTTACAACAGCACACTTCATCAGAATCAACCACTGCAGAGATAATGTTCATACATTGTACAATCATTTGATAGAGGTTTTGAGCTTTAGCAGCATCATTCTGAAGAAGGAAGGACACATCTAAAATATGATAAAAAAAACTTTTTTTTTCTGGAGGGGGGGGGGTTTCTGTCCTCTATTTGTGTGTGCAATGTGGCCCGCTGCGCACGCGGGCCCCTTGGACCTCAAAACCCATGTGGAATACAGCCCAGCTACGCCACTGGGTCGACCTCTAGTTTCAATAAGTAAAATCTTGTATTGTTGTGTACAGGGAGTGTACAGGGAGATGATGTTTGCAATTACAAACAATATCGTCCGGCTGCGGACACAAATGGGCGTTACTGTCGCCCCGTTGTCGAGGCCAGGAACGCCCCCTTCGCAGCCAGGAACGCCCCCCCCCCCTCTCCCCTTCTTCTTCGTCTACCCGCGCTTGTCAACATCCGGGGGTTAATAGCTGGGTTAACATAGCCACATCCGCTAGTCAGTTTATACGACAGGTAGCGTAGAGCTACCATTAGTAAGCTAAGCAAGATAAAGAACGTTAATTTTAATTTAATCTTTCGTTTGATTTACATAGTCAGTTTGATTACGATCGAGATTTTTTTTTTAACTTGATTTAACCCAGGGTTTCCCGCAGCGCTTTCCTGTTAAGGCGGCCGCCTTAACAACAAAGAGCTGCCGCCTAAACTAACATCTTAAAAAAAAAAAAAAAAAGTAGCGATATTCGCCGCCGCCGCCCCCCCCCCCCCCCGTCGGACGATGGCCGCATCCTCTCACACACATACACACCACAGAGAAGCGCGCACGCATAACAGCAGCGCGTGTTGAAAGCGAAACTTTAATACGGCACGGCACGGCACGGCGCGTCCCCCCCCCCCCCCCCCCCCCCCCCCCGTCAACAGATCTCCGCGCTACCCCCCCCCCCACCCCGTCGACAGGTCAGACACCACCTTAACTAACAAATTTTCTGGGGGAAACACTGTAACCTAATGGATTAAATTGACCGAATCTGTTCCCTTCGTCTTGACTAGGCTACTCATTCTGTCCTCTTTTGATCCTCCTCCATGTCTTTCTTTCCTTTCCTTCATCCTTCCTTTTGACCCATCTGTTCAACTATCTTACCTCCATTTACCTTCCTTTCCTCCCAGGTTGGCATTTCAGTCTTTCCAGCTCACATTCGGATTTCTGTACACACGTTAGGCTGCAGAGCCTCCAGACAGGGCTGCTGTGTCCATAACGCTGCACACATGAAGCTTCACTTTTCATTCAAATAAACTAATGCAACTGCCACAATAAGATTTCATCAATGAAACCAGCATTTATCTCCTAAAAAGAGTTAAACCAGCCGGTGGTTTACCTCTAAAAACCTACGGATAAGTTCATTAACAGTCGTTTTCCCCCGCGAGGTGACGGAGTAGTCTGGCCGGTCGAGCACGTCAGGAGACGGGGTTGCTGCCTCTGTGATGTCCCGGTCACAGCTCATATTTATCCAATATTTATTTTATCCAAACGACGGCTGTTTAGAAGTTAACCTCGAAGCGAAGCTCCAGGTCCGAGCAGTGACCGCGGCATCACAGAGGCAGCAGCCCGGCTCCTGACGTGCTCCGCCGGCCAGCCTGCAATCGTCACCCCGGGAGAAAACGACTGCTAATTAACTTACCCGATGGCTTTTAGAGGTTTACCACCGGCTGCTTAAACTTCTTTTAGGGAATAAATGTTGGTCTCTTTGATGAAATCTAACAACTGTGGCAGTAGCAGAAGTTTGTTTGAATAAAAAACCATGGTTGGACAGTAGCAGTGCTGCCTTGGGGTCAGTCTACGCACAGAAAACACCACATTTACATAAATAAATAAATACTTTAAAACGAGCCAGGCCTGTCTCAGAGCTGGCAAGACTCTCCGGTGGCATATTGAACGATTAAATGCCGTTAACGGGACGAGAGAGCAGTCAAAACGGCAGCTCCAAGCTAGCTACAGCGAGGGTAGGTTCATTTCCTGTTTACAAAGTAAATGCACCTAAGCGATAAAAGGCAACGGGTATTTTATTTTGTGAAAATAACCGGAAGTGCGTTGCTCACTACGGCTAGTTTTACTAGCGCCAGAGAACGCCGACTTCGTCGGAACAAATTTGTAAACAGCGGGTATTTTGTCAGATTTTCAACACAGTGGGGATCTAAACGACCACTTTCTCGCCTGAAAACGTTTCAAATGTTGCTAAAGTTATATATTTACAGAGTTTAGCAGCAGCTAGCCGCTCGCTAGAATGCTACTTCAACCGGAAGTACGTCACATGAAAGGCTACCAGCCAGGAACGCCCATAGGCGTTCCCGTGTCATGACGGGAACGCCCCTGTCCGCAGCCAGACCCTTCTCATTACAAATGATGTCCACAACCTTTTATTTTTGCATTTTTCAATACCTCAAAAAATCTCTGGGAGGTAAACCAGTGCAATAGTATTATAGTGGTTTAGTTTTTACATTTTGTCTTTGTTTAGCACTTGAATGTGTCAGAGGGTGTGACCCACATGTTTATTTAGTTTGGTTTTGTGCTGCCTCTACAAACCTACCTTTACAAATATTTGAGATTATTTAATATCCATCCATCCATCCATTTTCATCCGCTTATCCGGAGTCGGGTCGCGGGGGCAGCAGTCGGAGCAGGGATCCCCAGACTTCCCTCTCCCCGGACACTTCCTCCAGCTCTTCCGGGGGGACCCCAAGGCGTTCCCAGGCCAGCCGAGTGACGTAGTCACTCCAGCGTGTCCTGGGTCTTCCTCGGGGCCTCTTCCCGGTGGGACATGCCCGGAACACCTCCCGAGGGAGGCGTCCAGGGGGCATCCTATACAGGTGCCCGAGCCACCTCAGCTGGCTCCTCTCGATGTGGAGGAGCAGCGGCTCTACTCCGAGCTCCTCCCGGGTGACAGAGCTCCTCACCCTATCTCTAAGGGAGCGCCCCGCCACCCTGCGGAGGAAACTCATTTCGGCCGCTTGTATCCGGGATCCCGTTCTTTCGGTCATGACCCAGAGTTCATGACCATAGGTGAGGGTGGGAACGTAGATCGACCGGTAAATCGAGAGCTTTGCCTTTCGGCTCAGCTCCTTCTTCACCACGACGGACCGATACAATGACCTCATTACTGCGGCCGCCGCACCGATCCGCCTGTCGATCTCGCGCTCCGTTCTCCCCTCACTCGTGAACAAGACCCCGAGATACTTAAACTCCTCCACCTGAGGCAGGAACTCTCCCCCGACCTGGAGGGTGCAAGCCACCTTTTTCCGGTCGAGAACCATGGCCTCGGACTTAGAGGTGCTGATTCTCATCCCAGCTGCTTCACACTCGGCTGCAAACCGCCCCAGTGCATGCTGAAGGTCCTGGCTCGAGGGAGCCAACAAGACCACATCATCCGCAAAAAGCAGAGATGAAATCAAGTGGCTCCCGAACCGTACCCCCTCCGGCACTTGGCTGCGCCTAGAAATTCTGTCCATAAAAAAAATGAACAGAACCGGTGACAAAGGGCAGCCCTGCCGGAGTCCAACACGCACCGGGAACAGGTCTGACTTACTGCCGGCAATGCAAACCAAGCTCCTGCTCCGGTCATACAGGGACCGTACAGCCCTCAGCAGAGGGCCTCCGACCCCATACTCTCGGAGCACCTCCCACAGGATGCCACGTGGGACACGGTCGAAAGCCTTCTCCAAGTCCACAAAACACATGTGGACTGGTTGGGCAAACTCCCATGCACCCTCGAGCACCCTGCGGAGGGTGTAGAGCTGGTCCAGTGTTCCACAGCCAGGACGAAAACCGCATTGTTCCTCCTGAATCCGAGGTTCGACTCTCGGCCGAATTCTCCTCTCCAGCACCCTGGAATAGACTTTCCCCGGGAGGCTGAGGAGTGTGATCCCCCGGTAGTTGGAACACACCCTCCGGTCCCCCTTTTTGAAGAGAGGGACCACCACCCCGGTCTGCCAGTCCAGAGGCACTGTCCCCGACTGCCACGCGATGCTGCAGAGGCGTGTCAGCCACGACAGCCCTGCAACATCCAGAGACTTGAGGTACTCAGGGCGGATCTCATCCACCCCCGGTGCCTTGCCACTGAGGAGCTTCCGGACTACCTCAGTGACTTCAGCTTGGGTGATGAATGAATCAACCTCTGGGTCCTCAGCCTCTGCTTCCTCGACGGAAGGGATTGAGGAGATCCTCGAAGTATTCCTTCCACCGTCCGACGATATCCCCAGTCGAGGTCAACAGCTCCCCTCCTCCACTGTAAACAGTGTTGGCGGAGCACTGCTTCCCCCTCCTGAGGCGTCGGATGGTTTGCCAGAATTTCCTCGAGGCTGACCGGTAGTCCTCCTCCATGGCCTCCCCAGACCCGAGTTTTTGCTTCCGTGACCGCCCGGGCTGCCGTCCGCTTGGCCTGCCGGTACCCGTCAGCTGCCTCGGGAGTCCCCCGAGCTAGCCAGGCTCGGTAGGACTCCTTCTTCAGCTTGACAGCATCCCTTACTTCCGGGGTCCACCACCGGGTTCGGGGATTACCGCTGCGACAGGCGCCGGAGACCTTACGGCCACAGCTCCGGACGGCCGCGTCAACAATGGAAGTGGAGAACATGGTCCATTCAGACTCAATGTCTCCGGCTTCCCTCGGAATCTGGTCAAAGCTCTCCCGGAGGTGGGAGTTGAAGACCTCCCTGACAGGGGATTCTGCCAGACGTTCCCAGCAGACCCTCACGATACGCTTGGGTCTGCCAAGTCTGACCAGCTTCCTCCCCTGCCAGCGGATCCAACTCACCACCAGGTGGTGATCAGTTGACAGCTCAGCCCCTCTCTTCACCCAAGTGTCCAAGACATACGGCCGGAGATCAGATGACACGACTACAAAGTCGATCATTGACCTCCGGCCTAGGGTGTCCTGGTGCCACGTGCACTGATGGACACCCTTATGCTCAAACATGGTGTTCGTTATGGACAAACTGTGGCTAGCACAGAAGTCCAATAACAAAACACCGCTCGGGTTCAGATCGGGGAGGCCGTTCCTCCCAATCACACTTCTCCAGGTAACACTGTCGCTGCCCACGTGGGCATTGAAGTCCCCCAGCAGAACGATGGAGTCCCCGGTTGGAGCACTTTCCAGCACCCCTCCCAGGGCCTCCAGGAAGGCCGGGTACTCTGCACTGCCGTTCGGCCCGTAGGCCGAGACAACAGTGAGAGACCTATCCCCGACCCGAAGGCGCAGGGAAACGACCCTCTCGTTCAGTGGGGAGAACTCCAACACATGGCGGCTGAGCTGGGGGGCTATGAGCAAGCCCACACCAGCTCGCCGCCTCTCACCGTGAGCAACTCCAGAGTGGAAGAGAGTCCAGCCTCTCTCAAGGAGTTGGGTTCCAGAGCCCAGGCTGTGCGTGGAGGTGAGCCCGACTATCTCTAGCCGGTACCTCTCAGCCTCCCGCACGAGCTCAGGCTCTTTCCCCCCCAGCGAGGTGACATTCCATGTCCCTAAAGCCAGAGTCGTTGTCCGGGGATTGGGTCGCCGGGGCCCCCGCCCACGGCTGCCACCCAAAACACACGGCACCGACCCCTCATGGTCCTTCCTGCAGGTGGTGGGCCTACTGGATTCGGGTTGTCCCTCACACTGGCAGCATCTGCAAAAACGAAATATCGTGATAAGAATCGAGATCGATCAATATAGAAAAACATATCGTGATAACACTTTTTCCATATCGCCCAGCCCTAAGTCCAAGTTTGAATTGAATACGAGAAGTGTATTCAGGCACTTTTTATGTCATCTGTGATGGGTTTGTGATAAGTGCTGCACTACCCTCCTGAGTTCTTCATTGAACAGCCAAAACGCAACCAAAACGCCACCATTTGCCCAAAATAATGCTCAGAACTGCACCAAATGTCATCAATAGTACACACAGGGTCCCAGCACGTAGTACGAGTTGTCAAACATCTGCTAGCTTTGCCTGTTTTCTTTAGCAAGGAGATGCAACTCAACTCACCTACTTCTCCTCCGGGAGCCGCTCGTTGGTGAGGAAGCCCTGACGAGTCGATCACCGAGTGCACCGGAGTTCCGCAGCTCTTAAAAATGCTCATTTGCGCCTATATCGTGGCCAGCACTCGATAATAATAGTTATAAAGTGATATGCAAGATAAAAAAAAAAAAAAACTCTGATTGTATTTCCATGAGGTAATTGTTGATTGAGCTGCGGAACTCCGGTGCACTCGGTGATCGACTCGTCAGGGCTTCCTCACCAACGAGCGGCTCCCGGAGGAGAAGTAGGTGAGTTGAGTTGCATCTCCTTGCTAAAGAAAACAGGCAAAGCTAGCAGATGTTTGACAACTCGTACTACGTGCTGGGACCCTGTGTGTACTATTGATGACATTTGGTGCAGTTCTGAGCATTATTTTGGGCAAATGGTGGCGTTTTGGTTGCGGTCAGACAGTGGATCTGGACAGCGCCGTGTGTGGCGATAATGCGGTATTTGCTGAAGTTGGTGGATCTCGTGAATGTAGCGGTCGGGCAAATTGATCTCTCGAGGGGGGGTCTAACTCGGTGTTACGGTGTGTTTGACCATGGTTTACACTTACGCCGGAATTTCACTTTAAGAGATATGATGGGACTCATTTGACATATTGGAAATGTTATTCTATATGTTTCCCACATGCATTGTGTGTTTTGTAATTTTGCCGAATTCAGTGGAGGAGAATGTAACAGGGTTGTAAATAGAATATGTGTATTCGTCAAAATGTATATTAATTCTTTAAATCTTTTATTTGCTTTGTTTAGTCAGTAAGTTACTGTGCTGCTGGCTCTTATTTTATTTTCATGCGGCTTTTTATGTTATTTATTTTGACAGCTGGTGGTTGCTTAGCAACGGCAAAGCGTCAGCTCGTCCACTTGTATGTTTGTCCGCTGTGTGTTTTTTATTAATTATCTTTTTTTAATCTAAATTTGAGAAAAAATTTAAGTATAACATTTCATGTTTGATTTTGTCATGTTTTGTAATGGTTATTAAGTGTTGTCATCTTTAATTTCATTTGTTTTAGCTGTGTTTATCATTTTAGCCGTTCCGTAACGGTCAGCTGTTCACCGTCCATTCCTATGTAGTTTCAGTTTATTTAGGTTTATTTATTATATTTTATGTGATGTATAGGGGCAGGAGCATAGACTGTAAAAAGAATGGACGTAGCGTCCGTGACGTCACCCATTGGTTTTGGTGAGTCTGTTTTGTGCCGCTACTACGGGGGTTTGAACCGCGCCATGTTGGATTCTACTTGCCATATTTGGAGAGGTGCGGCCGTTAGCCGGCCGAGGGCCCGCCCACTGGCCTCGAAGCAGCGGTCTCCGGACCTGTCACTCAACGTTTCCGCGCCCTAATTGGCCAGAACTTTTAACCTAATAACCGTAAAACGGTAGAGTTTGAAAAAAATTCACCCCCCTCAGAGTGTGTGCGGGGGTAGAAACTATCGGTTAAGACCAAAAAACGTAATGGTACCAGGCTTTTAACATGTTTATTGAGGACGTAAAGTCGGCTATTTTAACATGGGGGTCTATGGAGAGTTGCTCCCTTCCGGTACCAGCCCCCAGAGGAAGCCGGGGGGATTGCAGTTTTTTGAACGCGGAAGTGAGCTTCACTTCTCAGACCGACAACTGCCCCCTTGGGTATGGAGTTATTTTTGTCTCATAAATATCTGTAAACGCACAGAAGGTGATCTACAAATGTTCCTTGGTTTGCACACATGTTTTGCTATCCACAAAGGGTGATCTACAAATGTTCCTTGGTTTGCACACGTGTTTTGCTATCCACAAATACAAATTTCTAATTTGTAACTTGTATTTTGGTTTTTACAAATAAATGTGTATTTATAAATATATTGTGTATTTGTAAATGTATAATTTTCCATTTGTAAAAACAAAAAAGCCATTTGTAAAACCGAAAATTCTGTTTGTGAAGTGTGACTCTGCATTTGTGGATCACCAATCACACACACGCACCTCTTTCCGAAATGACGTATTTCTGAGACATTCCTGCCGAGATCCACACAGATCCACAAACTCACAGCTGCTGATTCACAAAGGGCCGCTCTCCTCACCAGGAGGGGCAGTGTTGGCGAGGAGCTGAATGAAAACGAACGAAGAAGACTGCTACTGGCTTATCTCGAGAAATTATTTTAATTCCCACTGTTAATGCGTCACTTTATTAAGTTTTAATGTTTTTTCATGCGACAAAGTAACTGTTTAGATCCCCAATATGCGGTTAGTTTATCCAAATGACGCCTGTTTGGAAGTTTGCTCCGCCGTTCGCGGAGCAGTGAAGCTCCACCTGTGGAGCAGCTAAGCTAACTAGGCTACCACCGGACGAGCGGTCTATCACAGAGGCTACAGAGGGCTGCTGTGGTGGTCGGCCGGCTAACCTCCGCTGTCATCCAGGTCTCCCCCGGCTCGTTTTTTCCCCCGGAATGACGAAGCTGGTTAGCCAGCCCACCGCAGCAGCCCGGCTGCTGTTTAGATCTGATTAGATGTTTAGATGTTAGACTGTTTAGATCCCCAATATGTGGTTATTTTTATCCAAATGACGCCGGAGCAGTGAAGCTCCATCTGTGGAGCAGCTAAGCTAACTAGGCTACCACCGGACGAGCGGTCTATCACAGAGGCTACAGCCGGGCTGCTGTGGTGGTCGGCCGGCTAAGCCGCGGTCTCCTCCCAGGGGAGAAAACGACCTGCATTGTTAATGTCAACTGACTGACCGTTTCATTGTAAAACATGTATTTATTGATGTAGCGGTGGTGATTGTACATAGCCCATTATAGACTAAATTGTTTTGTTTGTTGATATAGCCTACACTACATCACTGAATGAGACAACATTTATCTCCTAAAAATAATTCACCTGGCCGGCGGTAAACCTCTAAAAAACTGCCGGTAGATTGATGGGCTCCTTTTCTCCCCTGGGAGGACAACGCAGATTAGCCGACCGACCACCTCAGCAGCCCGGCTGTTGCTTCTGTGATGATCCGCTCATCCAGAGGGAGCAACCGGGTTGGGGCTTGGTTTCTCCCCTGGAATGACGCCGCGGCTTAGCCGGCCGACCACCTCAGCAGCCCTGGCTGCTTCCTCTGTAATGATCCGCTCATCCAGAGGCAGCAACCGGTTTACTGAAGTGCTCGTTTTCTCCCCCGAGAAGACGCCGTGGCTTCGCCAGCCGACCACCACAGCAGCTCGGCTGTAGCCTCTGTGATAGACCGCTCGTCCGGTGGTAGCCTAGTTAGCTGCTGCACAGGTGGCGCTTCACTGCTCCGGCGTCATTTGGATAAAAATAACCACATATTGGGGATCTAAACAGTCTAAAGCCAGGGACACACCGAGCCGACCGTCGGGCGTCTGGCCTCGTCGGACGGCGTCGGGAGCTCGTCTGTTTGGTGTGTTCACCTCCGTCGGGGAGCCTCGGCTCTTGTCGGATCTCGTCGGGGCCGATTGAACATGCTCAGTCGGGACTCGTCGGCCGTCGGGAGAGTAGACTCGTCGGGTACTCTGATTGGCTGTGTGCTAGCTATGGCGATTCTGATTGGCGGTGCCCTAAGCGAATCAGCGCGGTGTGTTGGAGGGACGGAAGTGACCACAGTAAACAAACGGTGTCCTAGCCTGTCCTACAGTAAAAATGGTATATAAAATAAAAAGAGGAGTAAAGCAATATATTAAGCGGCAATATAAATATATATTTAAACATCAAAGATGTTCAATCAAACCCACATAGTTTGAAACAACGTTCAAAACACACACAGCTCACAACTAAGCATATAAAGCCCGCTAGCTTAATGCTAACGTGTAATGTAAAACACCATAGACGGGCTAACAGAAATTAGCATCGGCTATCGCCAATTCGCGGCAACCGAGCCACAGCAGTAAGCTGCTAAAAACTGTTTTAATTTCGGCTTTAGCGCTGTTAAAAACGTGGCTGGTTAAATTGTTTTGGGGAGATTAATGTTGTCTCATTGATGAAATTAACTGTGGCAGTGGCATTAGTTTGTTTGAATGAACAGTGAGCAGAGCTGCCCCTGGTCTGTATTGGTCTGCAGTGTTTCCCCCAGAAAATTTGTTAGTTAAGGTGGTGTCTGACCTGTCGACGGGGGGGGTGGGGGGGTGGGGGGTGGGTGGCGCGGATCTGTTGACGGGGGGGGGGGGGGGGGGGGTGGTAGCGCGGAGATCTGGTGACGGGGGGGGCGGAGGGGGGGGCGCGGATCGATCGACGGGGAGGGACGCGCCGTGCCGTATTAAAGTTTCGCTTTCAACACGCGCTGCTGTTATGCGTGCGCGCTTCTCTGTGGTGTGTATGTGTGTGAGAGGATGCGGCCATCGTCCGACGGGGGGGTGGGGGGGGGGGGGGGGGGGGGCGGCGGCGAATATCGCTACATTTTTTTTTTTTTTAAGATGTTAGTTTAGGCGGCAGCTCTTTGTTGTTAAGGCGGCCGCCTTAACAGGAAAGCGCTGCGGGAAACCCTGGTCTGTATTTCTATGGGGGAGTCCTCGCCACTCAGTCGCTCTGGTCGGCAGTCGGGGCAGTGTGTTTCACTTTTTCCTTTCTCCCGACGAGAGGCGACAGACTCGTCGGCCAAAGCCGTCGGCGTCAGGACGCGTCGGGAAGCGTCGTGGCGGTGTGTCAGGGGCTTAACATCTAAACATCTAATCAGATCTAAACAGCAGCCGGGCTGCTGCGGTGGGCTGGCTAACCAGCTTCGTCATTCTGGGGGAAAAAACGAGCCGGGGGAGACCTGGATGACAGCGGAGGTTAGCCGGCTGACCACCACAGCAGCCCGGCTGTAGCCTCTGTGATAGACCGCTCGTCCGGTGGTAGCCTAGTTAGCTTAGCTGCTCCACAGATGGAGCTTCACTGCTCCGCGAACGGCGGAGCAAACTTCCAAACAGGCGTCATTTGGATAAACTAACCGCATATTGGGGATCTAAACAGTTACTTTGTCGCATGAAAAAACATTAAAACTTAATAAAGTGACGCATTAACAGTGGGAATTAAAATAATTTCTCGAGATAAGCCAGTAGCAGTCTTCTTCGTTCGTTTTCATTCAGCTCCTCGCCAACACTGCCCCTCCTGGTGAGGAGAGCGGCCCTTTGTGAATCAGCAGCTGTGAGTTTGTGGATCTGTGTGGATCTCGGCAGGAATGTCTCAGAAATACGTCATTGCGGAAAGAGATGCGTGTGTGTGATTGGTGATCCACAAATGCAGAGTCACACTTCACAAACAGAATTTTCGGTTTTACAAATGGCTTTTTTGTTTTTACAAATGGAAAATTATACATTTACAAATACTCAATATATTTATAAATACACATTTATTTGTAAAAACCAAAATACAAGTTACAAATTAGAAATTTGTATTTGTGGATAGCAAAACACGTGTGCAAACCAAGGAACATTTGTAAATCACCTTCTGTGCGTTTACAGATATTTATGAGACAAAAATAACTCCATACTTGGGCAGGATCTGTGCTTATCGTCTTCAAGTAGCCTAACCATCAGCTTTCTCTGTCTGTCAGATACTTATGTATATGATACTTATTTGTATAAGTTACAAAGTATCGTTTTGTCTAGCCTCGGCATGTTAATATAAACGTGTATGTGTGTGTATTTTCTTTCCTCTGTTTTAAATAAGTTTATGGTTGTTGTTAAGAAATATGATTATTAGATTATCTTTTTTCATGGTTGATGTTAAGGAATATGATTACAGTGGAAACCGCTTATAGTGATTACGTTGGTCCAGAGTCAATTTGATCACTATAAGCGGTTGATTACTAAAACCGAATTTTTATTATTTCACTTTTTTTTTTAATGCAGAACATCATCTAAATGCCATTTGTATAGTTTTTCAATGAGAAAAATGTAACGAAACGGTCGTCAGCGCGATCCTATCGTCAGCTCCAAGCTCACCCGTCTGCACCTCAATCACAGACCACAGCTGGTTTTCCACACAGCATCATTTACAGTAACTCACGTGACACGTCTCAGTACAGATCTGCGAGTGCTGCAGCCGATGTGTTTTTAAAATTAGCGAACTACTCTAGGTTATAGTAGCGCCGCAGATGTCTCATTCCCCACCTTGTTTGACTGAGAGTGTTTCAGGATGGTTTTCATAAATGAACAGGCAACATGTCACTGTCAGAACGGACCCGGCGTCTGTCTGTCTGTCTGTGTCTGTCTCTGTCTCTGTCTCTGTCTCTGTCTCTGTCTCTCTCTCTGTCTCTCTCTCTGTCTCTCTCTCTCTCTCTCTCTCTCTCTCTCTCTCTCTCTCTCTCTCTCTCTCTCTCTCTCTCTCTCTCTCTCTCTCTCTCTCTCTCTCTCTCTCTCTCTCTCTCTCTCTCTCTCTCTCTCTCTCTCTCTCTCTCTCTCTCTCTCTCTCTCTCTCTCTCTCTCTCTCTCTCTCTCTCTCTCTCTCTCTCTCAATAATGGACAACGAGCGCTATGCGGAGGTGAACGGAACGAGCCAAAAGCCGAAAATCTATTCCTGACGTCCGCGGTCGATATAAAGTCGTTTCATTCATCCATGTTTTGACAGACAACACAAACAGCCGCACTGCACCCACAGTCATGTGGCTCAGCCAGCCAGGTGACGCACAGCACAACAAGACAGCGCAGCGACATGTGCAGGCTGCTGCAGCCGTGCACATCAAAGGGACACCGCCGAAAATAAAATAAACAGGCTACACGTAGTTTTTAAATAGTTTTTGCGCATGTTTTCATCCATAAAATGACCAAAAATGACCACTATAAGCGGATTTCTTGATCACTATAAACAAATTATTTAAACAGCATTTGTATAGAAATTATTCCGTCCCAAGCCTTTTTATCTATATAAGCGGTTGATTACTGTAGCCGTGATCACTATAAGCGGTTTCCACTGTATTAGATTATTTTTTTAATATACTGTAAACCTACTATACGATCACCTGTGCGCCCCCTTCTATGTTTGTCTGCTGTGTGTGTGGGGCAGGAGCTGTGCTTGTCCTCTTCAAGTAGCCTGCCTAACCATCAGCTTTCTCTGTCTGTCAGGAATAAACACTGTGAACCTGAATGTAGCGTATGTGTGTTGTCTACTCACCCGGATCGAACAAGAGGGGTTACATATTTACTACTATTTATTCACTCTCAGTACGAATGTGTAATTTGATGGTCATGTGGTCATTTCTGAAAATAAAATAGCAACAATGTGGTTGCAGCTATGGATTCCAATCAAGGTGTTTTTAACACAGTTTCTCTTTACAAGTATGTGATCGAGCAAGACAACTAAAATGCTGGTAAATAAGCTGTATCGTGAACATTTGTACTTTTGTCAAATATTAACTGAATGCAAATTCAATTCACGCAGATTATAGTGCAGATGTGTAGAGCTAGGCAGACCCTACAACAGACTACTGGAAATACAAACATGATAATAAACCACTGCGAAACAAACACAAGCAACAAAACACAGCAAATACATTGCTTTTAAGATCATATGAAGATATTGATCCTTATTGCACTGCAGTCATGATGAGGCATTTTCGCACCTTAGCTGTTACTGTTTGCCGTTGTTTAGCTTTTGTTTTCCTTCAAGAATCCCCCAATGTTTTTTTCTATGCACTTTTATATTGCACTTAAAGCAGAAGTAAGTGATATATTTGTGTTAATATAAGTCTTAAATAGTTATATCTTCCAACAGCAATCACTTACATAGAGTGTTTGGACCGAAACACGGGTCTGTCAGTCACTCTGCTCTGCTCTGAGCCGAGGAGAAAACATTTATCGTATCCTACAGTTTTTATCCAATGAGGAGAGAGAACGGCATGCAGGGCTGTGTGTGCAGCCAAGGAACGCCGTGAATGTGGCGACGTAGGGACGAGGACTGTTATGGTGCGTTCAAGGAAACTCGTATTTTTCCGACCGTGAAGTCGTACCAGTTCGATCTGGTACGAGTTCACCGGTCGGAAGTTACGAGTGGCCATTATAGTGACTTTCAGCGGTAAAACAGGTCGGAAAAACACGAGTGGGTTGCCTGGAACGCTACAAAGTCGTAAGTTGTGACTTGAAGCTGTAATTTACGATGTCAAAAGCCTGCCTGGAACGCAGCATTAGCGAAAACGACCGGACCACTTACTTCTGCTTTAATTTTCACTTGTATTATCATAATTACCCTCTTTGAGAGTTTGCTCAATAAAAATACAAAAAAAAAAACATGAGCTTTGGCGCCAGCTGGTGGCCAATCACATTAATTAGACCATTATTTCCCGAGTGGGGAAGGGGCAGCAGTGGGCCCTCTGACATTCAGACCAAATGACGACAATATTAGTAATGACATGTTTAACAGAAGTCAGTAGAAACCTGCAAAGCTTGTTGTTGCGCACTAGGAAAACTGCTTTCTGGTGGACAGACCAGTGGAACCAAATTAACCCTGCAAAGTGCAAACACCGACATCTACCACAAGACCAAGTCGGCGTATGTGCGCAAAAAAAAAACAAAAACAAAAAAAACCTATGTCCTGCTTTTGACACAACACATTTCATTCCTCAAAAACACTAAACGAATGATACATACGACTTACCTTACAAGGCTAACAATGTCGTTGCTTTTATGTTTTTCAACAGAAAATTTCCATTGGCATAACTTGTATTATTAGCACCGGAGTTTAACGAGCCGCGGTCGGTAGGCTATTAGGCTAAGCTAAAGCAGCTAACGAAAAAAAAAAAAAACGTGACCATCGGTTAATTTATCCGCAAATATGTCGACAAAACTGTTGGTGTAAGTTAGCTACGTTAGTAACGGGGTTTCTGAGCAGCAGACTCACCGACCGTCCAGTTGAGGGTCGACGTCGACCACTGACAACCAAGTTCACTTCCAGCAGCGTAGTGCTCATTTCACAAGCTCCTCCAACAGGACTCGAGTTATTCCACACAGGTTTCGATAAAGATGATTTAGTCCGAGTAAATGTAGGCTAGCTACGGCTAATTTCTGCGTTGGGTCCAGGTATCGTTGCAGCACCACGAAAACAAACACACGACGCTGCACAGGTGGGAAGTCCTGAACTCTGCTGCGTGAGCTGCGTCGACCGTATGCAAATCACCCGGATGTAGATTGCATCGTCAACGTGACCCCGTGACAGTTATGGTTATTATGAAACGGAAAATTCTTTTTACAGTCTATGGAAACGATACAGGGTCATGGCTCATGGCAGATGTATAGGCTGGTGATATACAACTTTAGAATCGAATGCGTTAGAAAATTTCACTAACATTATTTTTTTAAATTATTATTATTATTATTATTATTATTATAGAAATAACAATCATTAGTAGGCTATGCATTGAAAGGAAAGTTGGACACATTTTGGTAGAGTTTACAGTAAAATAGCCTTATTCTTCTGGTCAGTGTGTGTGTGTGTGTGTGTGTGTGTGTGTGTGTGTGTGTGTGTGTCTGATCGAATATAACAAAGTTTGTATTGAGGTACATTTTTCAATCCAGCAATGCTCCATAATTGCACAGTTCTCATCGTTATTATGCACAATAACCCATCTGATAAAACTCAATTATTAAGAGAACCCTATGGCAGGTAGAGCTAAGCTCTGCAAGGTTAGAGAGCTAATGTGAAAACTGAATTTAAAAGAAAAAAGGTTTTGTTGCAACAACGAAAGTCTCCAACTAGAGTTGCTTAAAGCTGGGAGTGGAAAGTGACCTCTCAAAGATCACATCAGGCACACTGCCGCGCCACGTTTTGTTTTCTAATCATTGGCTGTACGTTTAGCCAGGTAATTACCTGTTAAGCTTCTCTGATGGAAAGAGGTCAAGAGGGGACGGAAAAACAGAACAGACAGGATAGTGTGCAGCCATTTTCAACACAAGAGCAGCACTACTCAAGGAGGGCAAGAAGGGCTGCGCCGTCACTTTCTTCTTTTCTTTACTCACCATTTAGGAGAGAGAATCAAGGTAAGAAAACTGTAGTGAAGAAACTGGATTATATCCAAGATACTGTAGCCAGCTGGGAAACTAAAGTTGTGTTTTTTTGTTGTTGTTTGTTTTTGTTTTTATAAATGTGCTTTTAATCCTCCTGCAAGTTCATCTTTCCATCCAAAATGAGCATATTTTAATCATATTTTTTTCAACATGGTCAATATTTTGGTGCAACACCTCTGGATCCTCAGTGTGTGCCTCTGTTCATCCACAGCATGTCTAAGGCAGGAGAGAGGACCACTTCCACAACCTCTGCCGACTCAGTCGCTTCCTCATCAGACGGGTAGGCTATATGAGTGTGACATAGGCTACAAAAAAAAAAAAAAATTATGATTTGCAGGTACAAGATGCAAAACCCCAAAAGGTTGCTTTGGCTTTGCTTTTTAAGCATAACCCTCAGTGTGTAGGAGCAGCCGTTGGTTTCTCTGGAAATTCTTTTTTATAGCTCTTCAGTGGCCTAAATGTGACTTATTTTAAGGATATTGGTCTGCTTTGCTATATAATCAAGGAGGTACAGTCACTTAAAAAGATAAAAATGTGTGTTATCATTTTATTCTTTTGTGTTTTAGCAAGGCGACAGACTCCCCATCAGGTTCAGTGTCCGAAACACCCAAGAAATCAAAGAAGGCAAAGAAAAGCACAGAGAGTATGAACAAAGTCTATACTTCCGTGCTCAACAGTGTTTTTGGGGCGGTGAGTAACTTTCTCCCACATTTTGTGATTTTCATGTATAGTCAAAGTGGATCCTCTGCCTTATTTTGGCTGTTATGGTATCTGACCCCTGCTGTGACCCTTAACCTTTAACTGGTGCTGTAAACAGTTTAAGTGAATCAGTTTCACTTGTGTCACTGGCAGTAACAATTCACACATTTCAAAAATACAAACTGTTTAATTGATTGTAATCTAAAGGCATTTATTTATAGAATGCAGTGGATCTTTATTATCAATTAAAAGGCACAATTAAAGTTAGAGGTGTGGTGGAAGTCAGGAAGCATACTTACGGTCTTCTTCCTGATCTTTGTGGAGCTGCCAGCACTAAGCCTGGTGTGTCTGCTGTATTAGGAACTCGTTAGTTGGGATTTACTGTCACACTTCATTAGGGTTATCCAGATGAAGAGCGCTGCGAAACCACTTGGTTGATTCAACTTGAAAATATTTACCTTTTCCATTCCAGTGATTCATGAGTATGTTCACACTGTACACTTATGGTGTCACACTGCAGTTAATTTGTCCACTTCATTAACTTGCATAATTCATACATACACTCTTGGTATACACTTTTGATTTTAACAACTTTTATATCAAGTTATTTTGATATTATTGAAAGTAACATCCTCCCAAATTAAATTGCATGTGTCATTCCTGTTTCTGCAGGAGAGGGAATTGGCCCAAGCTGAATTAGATGGTAAGTGCCACTGCCAGAGCTCGATGTTTATCAATTACACTTACTGACCTCTCAAGTGATATCTGAGAGCCTTAACTATCCATCATGTTTGAACTACTGTAACATTGATCAGTTACTGTCAATACAACTGCCAAACTAAAATTCAGTCACGGCACATTCAATCCACCTTAGTATTTATTTGTTTTATCACTGTGATCTTTTTTAAAGCAGAAGTAAGCGGAATGTTTGTGTTAATATAAGTCTCAAATAGTTATATTTTCCGACGGCAATCACTTAGAGTGTTTGGTCTGAAACACGGGTCTGTCAGTCACTCTGCTCTGCTGTAAGCCGAGGAGAAAACTTTCCTTGTATCCTACAACCTTTATCCAATGAGGAGAGAGAACGGCATAAAGGGGCGGTCCTCTCTGTGTGTCCAGCCAAGGGATGCGCGTGAATGTGGTGACGTAGGGACGAGGGCGGGGACGGCTAACTCCATCCGCTGACAAGAAGTTAGCCAAAACCACCGGATCGCTTACTTCTGCTTTAATTTCCCACATATTTTAAGTTAAATTTGAAGTAAAAAATGTTATGACAAAATACGATTGTTACAACTTTTATGAAAAATGTCTCACAGAGCTGCAGGAGGCCTTCAAGGAGTTTGACTATGACCAAGATGGCTACCTGAACTACAAGGATGTGGCTGAGTGCATGAGGACAATGGGATACATGCCCACAGAGATGGAGCTGCTGGAGATAGTACAACAGATAAAAATGCGAAGTGAGCCATAAAAAAATATTTATACACGGCTGTCCATAAAGTTGGAATAATTTTATTTCAATACACATTCCTTTTATTCCTATTATAAGGGTTAATGTGGGTGAATTTTCACGGTGATACGTTCGGAAGAGAGTGCTCAATAAAGTTTTGAGAAGATATACACTCTACAACCTATCATTTCATCAGAAGAGGTAATATATATATATATATATATTCCAACTTTATGGGCAACAGTGTATAATATTTCAAAGATTGAATACAGGCAAACAGTGGCTATAAAATATCCCACCCTAATCTGAACAAGACCTCGCCTGTCTGTTTTTGCTATTGAGACATTTTTTTTATTCCTCTCCACAGTGGGTGGATTAATGGACTTTGAAGACTTTACTGAACTGATGGGACCCAGGATGATGGGAGAAACTGCTGATATGCTGGGACTCAAGGAGCTCCAGTCAGCCTTTGTACAGGTTGGTTGGCTAATAATGATAGATAGATTGATTAGTTTTTTAGTTAGGGAACGTTGAAAGAAATGAGCATCTTCATGAAATCTTTTTGTAATTAGGTCAGCAATAGCAAATCATTTCTTTTCTTACTTAAGAGGCCACCACCCAGTGAGTTTCTGTATAGAGCTGGTACAGTCTTTTTCTCTTATCTTTGAAAGTTTGACCTGGATGGAGATGGAAAGATCAACCAGGATGAGATGAAGGAGGCAGTGAAGACGATGGTGGCGGAGAAGCTGAAGAAAGGAGAACTGGAGGAGATCCTGAAGGAGCTGGACATCAACGCAGATGGAAACATTGACTTTGAAGGTGGGAGTCGGTGCTTGAGGCACAAATCCAGTAGACTGTACTCATCTCAGTTCAGCTTAACACTGACTGAACTCGCTCTGCTTTGTCGTTCTTCTTCAGAGTTTGTGATGATGCTCTCCATCCGCTAGCTGCTGACTGACCTGCAGACTGACCACACGGACAGAATGCACAAACACTCCTGATCATCATTCCATGAATAGTCAAAAACAGCTAATTACCAAGTGTTCACTTTTTGGTAACTATTGTTTAAACTGTAGGTATAGACATCTACCACATAATGTGTGCCTAATGCTGTAATAATTGAATAATTACTTGCTTTAGGAGCAAGAAAGATGTTGTGTGGCATCAAATGGCATGTTCCTTTGGTAGAAACATGAACCTTTTGCAGTGATAAACCATGTAAATAAGATGTTGATAAGATAAGATGTTTTGCTATTTTAATAAAGAAATCTAAATCTGTCCCACCCTTCAATGAAAAGACACAACGCAAGAAAGAATTGAATGAACTTGAGCATTTAAACCTCTCATATAGACTTTATTCCAAAAACATCTCTTTTATTACCTCCTGCCCACTGTTAAACAAAATGGAAATGACAAGGTAATTATTATCATCTAGAGAATATAAGTTAAATATAAATAAGATTCATGTCACTTGTCAATTGTTAACAACAATGCAGCTTTGAGCTTTGTCAGGTTTGCTGTCTTCAGAATTGGAGAAGCGATTGAACATCCAAAAACATCCAAAGTGTGTGAGAAAAAATAAGTCACATTTCAGAATAAAATCCCACGTCAGGCCAACATCTGATGGTGGCCCTAGAACCACCCATAAGCAGAATATCAAATGATCACCTATTTGAAAATCTACTAGCTTAATACTACTGGTAACTTAGTCTGCTCATTATTACAACATCAAACTATATGTGCACACAACTCAGAAAGGTCTGCGACATGCAGCACATGTAATCTGCTGAAATGAAAGTCTCATTGTCACGGAATAAGAAAGGAGATCTCATCAACCCCCTCCCCCTAAAGCACATAACGTCACACTGCATCAGTGGTTCACAGGTGGAGAGGAGAGATGGAGGAGACGCTGCCCTCACTGGTCAGGACCTGGGCTTTCACACATGCATTTTACTGATATGTTAGTGATTTTTTTTTTCTTTAAAAAATAAATTTGAAAAAGTCACATTTATTTTGGTCACGGCGTGAGTTTGATGCTTTTATCATCTGTCAGTTCAGACTTTCGGTTAAATGAAAAATCCAAAATCACTGATTCTTTACAAATGCATGCAGGTCCAGGATGTCCTGAATTACAGTCTGTAGTTACTGTATCCCTCCTGCAAACACACAGACATTTAAAACACTTCCTTCGATAATTTTCAACACCGACTCCGAGTTTAAAATAAATCAATCACAAAATAATGATAGAACTTGTCTTAAAACTTGGACCAAACTCCACATGGTATCTCTGTGCGTCCCCTAACTCACTGTCTCATCCGTCTCTCCTCCTCTTTGGGGAATGTTTGCTGTGACTCTTTTTTTAAACTTAAAGACAATCACAAAAAGCAGATTTTGTAAACAAATGCGCATTATAGCATGTGAGAACTTGCTGAGTCAATTTGAACATTTTGCGCCCTTTGCATGGTGCATCACATTGGCAGGGAGGAGGGTAATTCAGGCGTCTCCAGTATGACACACACTAAGACTGGATGCGCTCTCTGTACTCTAGGATGCAGCTTTGGATTCAAGCTCATACCAAATGGTACAAGAATGCATGTTGTATCATTTATGCAGCTTTGAGAGACTATCATGGATAGATTGAACAGTTTTTTTTGTTGTTTTTTTTACTGTAAATGTGTTTGTAGCAAGTTTGGACTTAACCGCAACGTCATGCATGTGAGTACTTGTCCAACGGTCACACTGCAGTCACTCCAAATCACATCATAACATCCTTCTTTGTACAGCCCCTAACACAACAGCAAGTGGCTCCACATACTATCGAACCTCTCAATTTCCCTTCATCTCATGACTTCTCTTACCTCTTCCCTTCATTTCATTCCTCTTTCCTTTTCCTCTCTCTTCCCTCAGTCTCGCTAAATGGTAGATAGACAAAGATGGATACGCTTTTACTATTTCATCGATCCACAACTCAAGGTGTCGTCACTGAGCAAAAAGACAACTGTTTGACTAGTAAGACTTGTCGACGATCTGTTTGTCCACAACTCATTGCTCATCAGCAAACTCAGCCATGATGTCATGCACCCAGATGTCCCTTTCTTCCTGCGAAGTGTCGACCAGGAACACCGTCATCTTCCTGTCCCATGGGTTAGTGGCTTCCTGTGTGGCCTCCAGCTGAGCCACGAGGGGTTTCTTCTCCACGTGGTTCCTGAAAACGATGGAGGCTTCTTCTGACCACTGTCTCGGCTTCACTCCTGTGAAGGGGTGAAAGAGAGGCAACAGTGGGTTACTCTGACGGTTTAGAGTTTAGATATGATCGTGCGGCGCTCGACACGACTGACACCACTCACCGGCCAGCTGAGCTGTGATTCCCTGGAACGGCAGCTGTCTGAACTCCTTGATCAGAGGTCTGAGCTGGGTGCAGCTGACCAGCTCATGTTTACCATAGTCCAACTCGTAGACAGACACCAAACCATTGCTCAGAACTCCCTTCACCAACACACGATGCCAGCTGAGAAGGGAGAGGGATGAAGACTAATTATATTCAGGCTGAGCACAACTGCTTCCATTTCTTTTATTACTGAAAATCCACAACAGTATCAATGGAAATGTAGCAGCTCACAGAGTTGGACGGGGTTTGGCTGGAAGAGCCTTATTAAATATTTTATTACACCTTATCAAAAATCCCACTATAAAGGTAACTCCCCAGCTTGTTGGCGAAATTGTGGAAATATGAATGCAAATCATTATCATGTTTTTTGGGACGGTCGGGTTATTAAAACTTATGCCTGAAGGATGGTCAAAGAGAGACAAACATTTGTTTAGTATTTTGTTAGTGGCAGGCAAAAATGCCCTTACGAGAAAATGTCTTTCGCTGGAGAGCCCAACATTGACCATATGGATGGACATTACAATGGATATATGCAGGATGGAGAAATTAACTGCGGATTTGAATTACAAGAAGGACTTGTTTGTCTCACGTTGGAAGAAATGACACCACGCAGGCCAGACTTTGACTTGTTTCACAGTGGAAATCAGAATAATAAATGTAATGTAATGACATCAGTGCTTCACTCACTTGTTCTCCACTTTAGCAGCATATATCTGGTTCTTCTCTATGTTGAGTGGCTTCTCCTCAGTCTTGTTGTAGTACAGGATCATTTCTCCCATCAGCACCACCAGTTTGTACATATCTCTCCAGGGCTGCAGAACAAAGTGGCCTGGGTGGCACGCCACTGACACATATACATCTATGTTGTTTCCTGAGAGGGAAAAGATGGAAGCTACAGTAAGGCCAAATACTAGGCTGACCTGCAGCGACATATACAAAACAGATCTCATGCCTTGATTTTTTTTTAATAACTAAGAAAATACTTAATTTGAATTCTTCCCACTCTATTGAACATCATTACCAGTGGGGGGTAGCTCTAGTAGTGGTGGCAGCTGGAGAGAGGGTGAGGGGGATGATGGTGTCTCTGTTGGTGTGGTGTTGGTGGTGGTGTTCCCTCCTCCACCTCCTCTGGGTCCTGACAGAGCCCTTCTGAGATGAGGCTTGGCCGGCACAGAGGTTGATATCGGACTGCCATTGGAGGAATCACTGGTACTAGAGGTCTTGGAGGACAAACTGGGTGTGGAGATCTTAGCAGGGCTGTGAAATGAAATAAGCAAAGGAGAGATTTAGCGCATAAAGTAAAACATGGTTAAAAATATTGGTGATTATAAAGCAGTGGAAACCTGTGGCTCGTCAGAAAAACATCTGGCTGATGTTTGAACAGGTCAGACTGGGCCATCTGATGGTTGAGGCTACGGGCCGGGTCGTGGAAGTTCTTATCAGTGAAGAGGTGGACGTAGACGCAGCGCTTGGTTTCATCCACCTTGGCAACCTAGGATGCAATAAAAATAGATGAATGTGAGATGTGGAGGGAATAGGAGCACTAGGTTCTCAAATAAACACAAAGCTAAACTTCATCAGTATTTTGGAATTGTTGGTTTGATTTCAATTGAAAGATGAAATGACCTTCATGCTACAGTCAGTGATGTTGAGCACTTTCTCTCGCAGCCACTGGACAGCATCTGGAGTCCAGGATCCAACACTGACAGCCAGGTCTGCTAGGCAGCACTTCACAGCCTGAACACAGGGTGTGAGAGTTGTGTTATATAAGGAAGTCCATGCAATTACAATTTCTCATGTCTGTCTATCACAGACAGACACCGACCTGTGGTGGGATAGCCATAAGGTCACGGAGGAACAGTGGTGGGATCTCTCTCAGCTCAAACACCTCCACAGACGCCTGAACACCCACATCGATGAACAGGATATCCAGCACTCTGCTGCCATGGAGGTTAGTGATCTAAGGATAGACACAAAGACAATGATGGATACATTTTTTTTAATTTCTTTTTTATTCTAAGACAAACATTACAAAAAAAAGATGAAATTACTGTAGGCTTGGATTACATAACCAGGAAGTTTCTGGCTTCAAAATGAATCTTGCAGCTACCACACTGTTTTCAACTGCTTTGATCTCAGCTCAACATGGCAGCTCTCTTGTGCAACTGTGACTGATTCCTTTTGTCAGGTAAAAATCATAATTCATCATCTCTAGTCCAGGGAACAATGTTGTCTTACCTCCACACGGGACCATTTGCCTTTATAGCGGGCCATACATCCTTTTCCACAAAAGGGTCTGGACACTAGGAACTCTGAAGTTACCTGGAATAAAAAATATTTTATCAACATGTGTCATCAAGATACCACATCTGTCATCATTGCATTTCCTCGGGCTTTGTGAAGTTACTCAGAATGAGTAACTGTTGCTTTATGACTACAATAAAATGTCATTGTAAAAGCTCACATAAAGGTTTCACTTTGCAGGTGTGCCCCACAATGACATCAAACATTAGGACTTGGATCTGCCGTTGTTGTTGATGTTTTAGAAAATTTGAAAGCAAATGATAGAATTAAATTAACCCCAGAAGAGTTGCACTTCTGTAGAACATGAATTAATTTTTGTTTTATATGTTTTCTGTCTTACCCAATGTAAATG